>NW_027362761.1:17772694-18372694 GCF_046119375.1 Phyllobates terribilis | reverse complement strand
CAGGTATATATTATTGGAGGCAGCAGAATGTATGGCCTCCTGTCAGGTATATATTATTGGAGGCAGCAGAATGTATGGGCTCCTGTCAGGTTTTTATTATTGGAGGCAGGAGAATGTATGGGCTCCTGTCAGGTATATATTATTGCAGGCAGCAGAATGTATGGGCTCCTGTCAGGTATATATTATTGGAGGCAGGAGAATGTATGGGCTCCTGTCAGGTATATATTATTGGAGGCAGCAGAATGTATGGGCTCCTGTCAGGCATATATTAATGGAGGCATGAGAATGTATGGGCTCCTGTCAGGTATATATTATTGGAGACAGCAGAATGTATGGGCTCCTGTCAGGTATATATTATTGGAGGCAGCAGAATGTATGGGCTCCTGTCAGGTATATATTATTGGAAGCAGGAGAATGTATGGGCTCCTGTCAGATATATAATATTGGAGGCAGGAGAATGTATGGGCTCCTGTCAGGTATATATTATTGGAGGCAGGAGAATGTATGGGCTCCTGTCAGGTATATATTATTGGAGGCAGGACAATCTATGGGCTCCTGTCAGGTATATATTATTGGAGGCAGCAGAATGTATGGGCTCCTGTCAGGTATATATTATTGGAGGCAGGAGAATGTATGGGCTCCTACCAGGTATATATTATTGGAAGCAGGAGAATGTATGGGCTCCTGTCAGATATATATTATTGGGGGCAGGAGAATGTATGGGCTCCTGTCAGGTATATATTATTGGAGGCAGCAGAATGTATGGGCTCCTGTCAGGTATATATTATTGGAGGCAGGAGAATCTCTGGGCTCCTGTCAGGTATATATTATTGGAAGCAGGAGAATGTATGGGCTCCTGTCAGATATATATTATTGGAGGCAGGAGAATGTATGGGCTCCTGTCAGGTATATATTATTGGAGGCAGCAGAATGTATGGGCTCCTGTCAGGTATATATTATTGGAGGCAGGAGAATGTATGGGCTCCTGTCAGATATATAATATTGGAGGCAGGAGAATGTATGGGCTCCTGTCAGGTATATATTATTGGAGGCAGGACAATCTATGGGCTCCTGTCAGGTATATATTATTGGAGCCAGCAGATTGTATGGGCTCCTGTCAGGTATATATTATTGGAGGCAAGAGAATGTATGCACTCCTGTCAGGTATATATTATTGGAGGCAGCAGAATGTATGGGCTCCTGTCAGGTATATATTATTGGAGGCAGCAGAATCTATGGGTTCTGTCAGGCATATATTAATGGAGGTATGAGAATGTATGGGCTCCTGTCAGGTCCTGACTACAGCCCATACATTCTAGCTGGCTCACTAGTGAAGACGCTAGAATGTATGGGCTCCTTCCAGGTCCTGACTGCAGCCCATACATTCTAACTAGCTTACTAGTGAAGACGCTAGAATGTATGGGCTCCTTCCAGGTCCTGCAGTCAGGACGTGGAAGGAGCCCATACATTCTAGCGTCTTCACTAGTGAGCCAGCTAGAATGTATGGGCTCTAGTCAGAACCTGCAGGACCTGGAAGGAGCCCATACATTCTAGTGTCTTCACTAGTGAGCCAGCTAGAATGTATGGGCTGTAGTCAGGACCTGGAAGGAGCCCATACATTCTGGAAGATAGCAGAATGTATGGGCTCCTGTCAGGTATATATTATTGGAGGCAGGAGAATGTATGGACTCCTGTCAGGTATATATTATTGGAGGCAGCAGAATGTATGGGCTCCTGTCAGGTATATATTATTGGAGGCAGGACAATCTATGGGCTCCTGTCAGGTATATATTATTGGAGCCAGCAGATTGTATGGGCTCCTGTCAGGTATATATTATTGGAGGCAGGAGAATGTATGGACTCCTGTCAGGTATATATTATTGGAGGCAGAAGAATGTATGGGCTCCTGTCAGGCATATATTAATGGAGGTATGAGAATGTATGGGCTCCTGTCAGGTCCTGACTACATCCCATACATTCTAGCTGGCTCACTAGTGAAGACGCTAGAATGTATGGGCTCCTTCCAGGTCCTGACTGCAGCCCATACATTCTAACTGGCTCACTAGTGAAGACGCTAGAATGTATGGGCTCCTTCCAGGTCCTGACTGCAGGACCTGGAAGGAGCCCATACATTCTAGCGTCTTCACTAGTGAGCCAGCTAGAATGTATGGGCTCTAGTCATGACCTGCAGGACCTGGAAGGAGCCCATACATTCTAGTGTCTTCACTAGTGACCCAGCTAGAATGTATGGGCTGTAGTCAGGACCTGGAAGGAGCCCATACATTCTGGAAGATAGCAGAATGTATGGGCTCCTGTCAGGTATATATTATTGGAGGCAGGAGAATGTATGGACTCCTGTCAGGTATATATTATTGGAGGCAGCAGAATGTATGGGCTCCTGTCAGGTATATATTATTGGAGGGTGGAGAGTGTATGGGCTCCTGTCAGGTATATATTATTGGAGGCTGGAGAGTGTATGGGCTCCTGTCAGGTATATATTATTGGAGGCTGGAGAGTGTATGGGCTCCTGTCGTGTAGATATTATTGGAGGCAGCAGAATGTATGAGCTCCTGTCAGGTATATATTATTGGAGGCAGGAGAATGTATGGGCTCCTGTCAGGTATATATTATTGGAGGCAGAAGAATCTATGGCTCCTGTCAGGTATATATTATTGGAGGCAGCAGAATGTATGGGCTCCTGTCAGGTATATATTAATGGAAGCAGGAGAATGTATGGGCTCCTGTCAGGTATATATTATTGGAGGCAGGAGAATGTATGGGCTCCTGTCAGGTATATATTATTGGAGGCAGGAGAATGTATGGGCTCCTGTCAGGTTTATATTATTGTAGGCAGGACAATCTATGGGCTCCTGTCAGGTATATATTATTGGAGCCAGCAGATTGTATGGGCTCCTGTCAGGTATATATTATTGGAGGCAGGAGAATGTATGGACTGCTGTCCGGTATATATTATTGGAGGCAGCAGAATGTATGGGCTCCTGTCAGGTATATATTATTGGAGGCAGAAGAATCTATGGGCTCCTGTCAGGCATATATTAATGGAGGTATGAGAATGTATGGGCTCCTGTCTGGTCCTGACTACATCCCATACATTCTAGCTGGCTCACTAGTGAAGACGCTAGAATGTATGGGCTCCTTCCAGGTCCTGACTGCAGCCCATACATTCTAACTGGCTCACTAGTGAAGACGCTAGAATGTATGGGCTCCTTCCAGGTCCTGACTGCAGGACCTGGAAGGAGCCCATAAATTCTAGCGTCTTCACTAGTGAGCCAGCTAGAATGTATGGGCTCTAGTCAGAACCTGCAGGACCTGGAAGGAGCCCATACATTCTAGTGTCTTCACTAGTGAGCCAGCTAGAATGTATGGGCTGTAGTCAGGACCTGGAAGGAGCCCATACATTCTGGAAGATAGCAGAATGTATGGGCTCCTGTCAGGTATATATTATTGGAGGCAGGAGAATGTATGGACTCCTGTCAGGTATATATTATTGGAGGCAGCAGAATGTATGGGCTCCTGTCAGGTATATATTATTGAAGGCAGGACAATCTATGGGCTCCTGTCAGGTATATATTATTGGAGCCAGCAGATTGTATGGGCTCCTGTCAGGTATATATTATTGGAGGCAGGAGAATGTATGGACTCCTGTCAGGTATATATTATTGGAGGCAGAAGAATGTATGGGCTCCTGTCAGGCATATATTAATGGAGGTATGAGAATGTATGGGCTCCTGTCAGGTCCTGACTACATCCCATACATTCTAGCTGGCTCACTAGTGAAGACGCTAGAATGTATGGGCTCCTTCCAGGTCCTGACTGCAGCCCATACATTCTAACTGGCTCACTAGTGAAGACGCTAGAATGTATGGGCTCCTTCCAGGTCCTGACTGCAGGACCTGGAAGGAGCCCATACATTCTAGCGTCTTCACTAGTGAGCCAGCTAGAATGTATGGGCTCTAGTCATGACCTGCAGGACCTGGAAGGAGCCCATACATTCTAGTGTCTTCACTAGTTACCCAGCTAGAATGTATGGGCTGTAGTCAGGACCTGGAAGGAGCCCATACATTCTGGAAGATAGCAGAATGTATGGGCTCCTGTCAGGTATATATTATTGGAGGCAGGAGAATGTATGGACTCCTGTCAGGTATATATTATTGGAGGCAGCAGAATGTATGGGCTCCTGTCAGGTATATATTATTGGAGGGTGGAGAGTGTATGGGCTCCTGTCAGGTATATATTATTGGAGGCTGGAGAGTGTATGGGCTCCTGTCAGGTATATATTATTGGAGGCTGGAGAGTGTATGGGCTCCTGTCGTGTAGATATTATTGGAGGCAGCAGAATGTATGAGCTCCTGTCAGGTATATATTATTGGAGGCAGGAGAATGTATGGGCTCCTGTCAGGTATATATTATTGGAGGCAGAAGAATCTATGGCTCCTGTCAGGTATATATTATTGGAGGCAGCAGAATGTATGGGCTCCTGTCAGGTATATATTAATGGAAGCAGGAGAATGTATGGGCTCCTGTCAGGTATATATTATTGGAGGCAGGAGAATGTATGGGCTCCTGTCAGGTATATATTATTGGAGGCAGGAGAATGTATGGGCTCCTGTCAGGTTTATATTATTGTAGGCAGGACAATCTATGGGCTCCTGTCAGGTATATATTATTGGAGCCAGCAGATTGTATGGGCTCCTGTCAGGTATATATTATTGGAGGCAGGAGAATGTATGGACTGCTGTCCGGTATATATTATTGGAGGCAGCAGAATGTATGGGCTCCTGTCAGGTATATATTATTGGAGGCAGAAGAATCTATGGGCTCCTGTCAGGCATATATTAATGGAGGTATGAGAATGTATGGGCTCCTGTCAGGTCCTGACTACATCCCATACATTCTAGCTGGCTCACTAGTGAAGACGCTAGAATGTATGGGCTCCTTCCAGGTCCTGACTGCAGGACCTGGAAGGAGCCCATAAATTCTAGCGTCTTCACTAGTGAGCCAGCTAGAATGTATGGGCTCTAGTCAGGACCTGCAGGACCTGGAAGGAGCCCATACATTCTAGTGTCTTCACTAGTGAGCCAGCTAGAATGTATGGGCTGTAGTCAGGACCTGGAAGGAGCCCATACATTCTGGAAGATAGCAGAATGTATGGGCTCCTGTCAGGTATATATTATTAGAGGCAGGAGAATGTATGGACTCCTGTCAGGTATATATTATTGGAGGCAGCAGAATGTATGGGCTCCTGTCAGGTATATATTATTGGAGGCAGGACAATCTATGGGCTCCTGTCAGGTATATATTATTGGAGCCAGCAGATTGTATGGGCTCCTGTCAGGTATATATTATTGGAGGGTGGAGAGTGTATGGGCTCCTGTCAGGTATATATTATTGGAGGCTGGAGAGTGTATGGGCTCCTGTCAGGTATATATTATTGGAGGCTGGAGAGTGTATGGGCTCCTGTCGTGTAGATATTATTGGAGGCAGCAGAATGTATGGGCTCCTGTCAGGTATATATTATTGGAGGCAGGAGACTGTATGGGCTCCTGTCAGGTATATGTTATTCGAGGAAGAAGAATCTATGGCTCCTGTCAGGTATATATTATTGGAGGCAGCAGAATGTATGGGCTCCTGTCAGGTATATATTAATGGAAGCAGGCGAATGTATGGGCTCCTGTCAGGTATATATTATTGGAGGCAGGAGAATGTATGGGCTCCTGTCAGGTATATATTATTGGAGGCAGGAGAATGTATGGGCTCCTGGCAGGTTTATATTATTGTAGGCAGGACAATCTATGGGCTCCTGTCAGGTATATATTATTGGAGCCAGCATATTGTATGGGCTCCTGTCAGGTATATATTATTGGAGGCAGGAGAATGTATGGACTGCTGTCTGGTATATATTATTGGAGGCAGCAGAATGTATGGGCTCCTGTCAGGTATATATTATTGGAGGCAGAAGAATCTATGGGCTCCTGTCAGGCATATATTAATGGAGGTATGAGAATGTATGGGCTCCTGTCAGGTCCTGACTACATCCCATACATTCTAGCTGGCTCACTAGTGAAGAAGCTAGAATGTATGGGCTCCTTCCAGGTCCTGACTGCAGCCCATACATTCTAACTGGCTCACTAGTGAAGACGCTAGAATGTATGGGCTCCTTCCAGGTCCTGACTGCAGGACCTGGAAGGAGCCCATAAATTCTAGCGTCTTCACTAGTGAGCCAGCTAGAATGAATGGGCTCTAGTCAGGACCTGCAGGACTTGGAAGGAGCCCATACATTCTAGTGTCTTCACTAGTGAGCCAGCTAGAATGTATGGGCTGCAGTCAGGACCTGGAAGGAGCCCATACATTCTGGAAGATAGCAGAATGTATGGGCTCCTGTCAGGTATATATTATTAGAGGCAGGAGAATGTATGGACTCCTGTCAGGTATATATTATTGGAGGCAGCAGAATGTATGGGCTCCTGTCAGGTATATATTATTGGAGGCAGGACAATCTATGGGCTCCTGTCAGGTATATATTATTGGAGCCAGCACATTGTATGGGCTCCTGTCAGGTATATATTATTGGAGGCTGGAGAGTGTATGGGCTCCTGTCAGGTATATATTATTGGAGGCTGGAGAGTGTATGGGCTCCTGTCAGGTATATATTATTGGAGGCAGGAGAATGTATGGGCTCCTGTCAGGTATATATTATTGAAGGCAGGATAATGTATAGGCTCCTGTCAGGTATATATTAATGGAGGCAGGAGAATGTATAGGCTCCTGTCAGGTTTTTATTATTGGAGGCAGGAGAAAGTATGGGCTCCTGTCAGGTATATATTATTGGAGGCAGGAGAATGTATGGGCTCCTGTCAGGTATATATTATTGGAGGCAGGACAATCTATGGGTTCCTGTCAGGTATATATTATTGGAGGCAGGAGAATGTATGGGCTCCTGTCAGGTATATATTATTGGAGGCAGGAGAATGTATGGGCTCCTGTCAGGTATATATTATTGCAGGCAGCAGAATGTATGGGCTCCTGTCAGGTATATATTATTGGAGGCAGGAGAATGTATGGGCTCCTGTCAGGTCTATATTATTGCAGGCAGCAGAATGTATGGGCTCCTGTCAGGTATATATTATTGGAGGCAGGAGAATGTATGGGCTCCTGTCAGGTCTATATTATTGCAGGCAGCAGAATGTATGGGCTCCTGTCAGGTATATATTATTGGAGGCAGGAGAATGTATGGGCTCCTGTCAGGTATATATTATTGGAGCCAGCAGAAATGATGGGCTCCTGTCAGGTGTATATTATTGGAGGCAGCAGAATGTATGGGCTCCTGTCAGGTATATATTATTGGAGGCAGGAGAAAGTATGGGCTCCTGTCTGGTATATATTATTGGAGGCAGCAGAATGTATGGGCTCCTGTCAGGTATATATTATTGGAGGCAGGAGAATCTATGGCTCCTGTCAGGTATATATTATTGGAGGCATCAGAATGTATGGGCTCCTGTCAGGTATATATTATTGGAGGCAGGAGAATATATGGGCTCCTGTCAGGTATATATTATTGGAGGCAGGAGAATGTATGGGCTCCTGTCAGTTATATATTATTGGAGCCAGCAGAATGTATGGGCTCCTGTCAGGTATATATTATTGGAGGCAGCAGAATGTATGGGCTCCTGTCAGGTATATATTATTGGAGGCAGCAGAATCTATGGGCTCCTGTCAGGCATATATTAATGGAGGCATGAGAATGTATGGGCTCCTGTCAGGTCCTGACTACAGACCATACATTGTAGCTGGCTCACTAGTGAAGACGCTAGAATGTATGGGCTCCTTCCACGTCCTGACTGCAGCCCATACATTCTAACTGGCTCACTAGTGAAGACCTGGAAGGAGCCCATACACTCTAGCATCTTCACTAGTGAGCCAGCTAGAATGTATGGGCTCTAGTCAGGACCTGCAGGACCTGGAAGGAGCCCATACATTCTAGTGTCTTCACTAGTGAGCCAGCTAGAATGTATGGGCTATAGTCAGGACCTGGAAGGAGCCCATACATTCTGGAAGATAGCAGAATGTATGGGCTCCTGTCAGGTATATATTATTGGAGGCAGCAGAATGTATGGGCTCCTGTCAGGTATATATTATTGGAGGCAGGAGAATGTATGGGCTCCTGTCAGGTATATATTATTGGAGGCAGGAGAAGCTATGGCTTCTGGTCAGGTATATATTATTGGAAGCAGGAGAATCTATGGGCTCCTGTCAGGTATATATTATTGGAGGCAGGAGAATATATGGGCTCTTGTCAGGTGTATATTATTGGAGGCAGGAGAATGTATGGGCTCCTGTCAGGTATATATTATTGGAAGCAGGAGAATGTATGGGCTCCTGTCAGTTATATATTATTGGAGGCAGCAGAATGTATGGCCTCCTGTCAGGTATATATTATTGGAGGCAGCAGAATGTATGGGCTCCTGTCAGGTATATATTATTGGAGGCAGCAGAATGTATGGGCTCCTGTCAGGTATATATTATTGGGGGCAGGAGAATGAATGGGCTCCTGTCAGGTATATATTATTGGAGGCAGCAGAATGTATGGGCTCCTGTCAGGTATATATTATTGGAAGCAGGAGAATGTATGGGCTCCTGTCAGGTATATATTATTGGAGGCAGGAGAATCTATGGGCTCCTGTCAGGTATATATTATTGGAGGCAGGAGAATGTATGGGCTCCTGTCAGGTATATATTATTGGAGGCAGGAGAATCTATGGGCTCCTGTCAGGTATATATTATTGGAGGCAGGAGAATGTATGGGCTCCTGCTAGGTATATATTATTGGAGGCAGCAGAATCTATGATCTCTTCCCAGGTATATGTTAATGAAGCTAGCAGAATGTAGCCTACAATGTATGGTCTCCTTCCAGGTCTTGACTGCAGCCCATACATTCTAGCCATTTCACTGTTAAAAACACTAGAATGTAAGGGCTCCTGGTGGTATATAATAGTGAAGTCATCACAATATATTGGCGCCTGCCAGGTATACAATAGAACATCAGAATCAGGGCCGTAACGTACCCGGCGCCAGCCCCTATCTCAGCTGAATGTGCATCCTCGAGCACATATTCAGCTGAAGTGTATTGCAGCGCAAAAACTTGCCGGATCCGTGCTCCGCAATACATGCTGCTGGCCAATCAGAGGCGGCGGGGGGCGCATGGCAGTAACGTTATGTGCTCCTGTCAAAATCAACCAAGATCAGCTGCCAGCTTCAGATGTGGACGCCGCACAGCATGGTGAGTGCTAGGAAGGTGAGTAGGAGCGTTTATTGTTTTTTTCTGTGTATTGACCAACAGCGGGGCCATATATCAGGATGGGGGCCCAGGGTGGGGGCCATATACCAGGATGGGGGACATACAGTGCTGGCCAAAAGTATTGGCACCCCTGCAATTCTGTCAGATAATACTCAGTTTCTTCCTGAAAATGATTGCAATCACAAATTCTTTGGTATTATTATCTTCATTTAATTTGTCTTCAATGAAAAAAAAACAAAAAGAATTGTCCTAAAGCCAAATTGGATACAATTCCACACCAAACCTAAAAAAGGGGGTGGACAAAAGTATTGGCACCCTTTGAAAAATCATGTGATGCTTCTCTAATTCGTGTAATTAACAGCACCTGTAACTTACCTGTGGCACCTAACAGGTGTTGGCAATAACTAAATCACACTTGCAGCCAGTTAACATGGCCAGCACTGTATACCAGGATAAGGGCCATATTCTAGGATGGGGCCATATACCAAGATGAGGGCCATACACCAGGATGGGGAATATACACCAGGATGAGGGCCATATATCAGGATGGGGTCCTGGATGAGGGCCATATACCAGGATGGGGCGCATATTTCAGAATGGGCTGTGCATTATACTATACAGAGGACTATAGGCTGTGCATTATACTACATGCATGACTATAGGGTGTGCATTATACTGTATGGTGGATTATTGAGGGTGCATTATACAATAGGGAGGACTATGGGCTGTGCATTATACTGTATGGAGTACTATGGGGTTCATTATAGTGTATGGAGGAGTATGGGGAGTGCATTATACTATAAGTAGGAGCAAAATACTGTAGGGGGGACTATGGGGCACTATGACTTCTGTGTTCACCCCTGGGGAGTGTAATGCTTTGCTTTTTTTTCTATACAGTAAAGAACAGCACCAGAATGAAGGATATATACCGTATATACCAGTATGGGGCTGTAAGATAAGGGAACATGATGAGGGGCATATATACCAGATGGAAGTCATATTATATATATATATAATTTTTTTTTTTTCCTGGGTGGGGGATGGTCCAAATCTTGCACCAGGCCCATGAGACTTTAGTTATGCCTCTGATCAGAATGTATGGGTTCCTGTTCAGGATATGTTAGTGAGTAGAGATGAGCGAATGTTTCAATGTTCGGGTCAGATTACGATTGTACAATTTGCAAAATTCGCCGAACATTGACGAACGTCATAGGATTCAAACGCATACACAACACCTTCAAACTGGTCTAAAAGCTGCCAAAACGCATCTAATTAGGGGCAGACACCAGGAAAGTGCCATCAATTGACCCAGAGTACAAGTACTATAATTATTATTATTACAGCGACAGTTATTCTGTGGCGCTTTACATGTGAAAAGGAGTCACTGACTGGTACAAGAGGAGAGAGGACACTGCCTGAGTATTATCTGACAGAATTGCAGGTGTGCCAATACTTTTGGCCAGCACTGTATACCAGGATGAGGGCCATATTCTAGGATGGGGCCATATACCAAGATGAGGGCCATACACCAGGATGGGGAATATACACCAGGATGAGGGCCATATATCAGGATGGGGTCCTGGATGAGGGCCATATACCAGGATGGGGCGCATATTTCAGAATGGGCTGTGCATTATACTATACAGAGGACTATAGGCTGTGCATTATACTACATGCATGACTATAGGGTGTGCATTATACTGTATGGTGGATTATTGAGGGTGCATTATACAATAGGGAGGACTATGGGCTGTGCATTATACTGTATGGAGTACTATGGGGTTCATTATAGTGTATGGAGGAGTATGGGGAGTGCATTATACTATAAGTAGGAGCAAAATACTGTAGGGGGGACTATGGGGCACTATGACTTCTGTGTTCACCCCTGGGGAGTGTAATGCTTTGCTTTTTTTTCTATACAGTAAAGAACAGCACCAGAATGGGGGATATATACCGTATATACCAGTATGGGGCTGTAAGATAAGGGAACATGATGAGGGGCATATATACCAGATGGAAGTCATATTATATATATATTTTTTTTTTTTTTTTCCTGGGTGGGGGATGGTCCAAATCTTGCACCAGGTCCATGAGACTTTAGTTATGCCTCTGATCAGAATGTATGGGTTCCTGTTCAGGATATGTTAGTGAGCAGAGATGAGCGAATGTTTCAATGTTCGGGTCAGATTACGATTGTACAATTTGCAAAATTCGCCGAACATTGACGAACGTCATAGGATTCAAACGCATACACACCTTCAAACTGGTCCAAAAGCTGCCAAAACGCATCTAATTAGGGGCAGACACCAGGAAAGTGCCATCAATTGACCCAGAGTACAAGTACTATAATTATTATTATTACAGCGACATTTATTCTGTGGCGCTTTACATGTGAAAAGGAGTCACTGACTGGTACAAGAGGAGAGAGGACACTGCCTGCGAGGGCTCACAGTCTACAAGGGATGGGTGAGGATACAGTAGGTGAGGGTAGAGTGGGTCATGCAGCGGTATGCTAGAGCGAGGGTTACTGCAGGTTGTAGGCTTGTCGGAAGAGGTGGGTCTTCAGCTTCCTTTTAAAGGTTTCCAGGGTAGATGACAGTCTGATGTGTTGGGGTACAGAGTTACACAGTAGGGGAGAAGTACAGGACAAGTCTTGTATGCGATTGTGGCAAGAAGAGATAAGAGGGAAGTAGAGAAGATCTTGGAAGGATGGGCGGTTGCGTGCAGGGAGACTAGGTCACACGTATGGAGGAGACAGGTTTTTGATAGCTTGGTATGCCAAACTTAGGCTTTTCAACTGGAGTATCTGGGCAACGGGGAGCCAGCGCAGAAAGAGGAGAGAAGCCGGGGAATAGCGGGATGACGTGGATTAGCTGGCCAACACAGTTTAGGATAGATTGGAGGGGTGCGAGAGTGGTAGAAGGGAGGAGCTTGCAGTAATCGAGGCGGGAGAGGATGAGGTCATGCACTGGTGTTTTTGTAGATTCATGGTTGAGGAATGTGTGGATACCGGAGATATTTTGGAGTTGTGGTCGGCAACAAGTGGAAAGGGCTTCGATCTGACGTTTGAAGGACAGATCAGAGTAGGCAGCCATTGACTTTGATAGATAGGTCAGTTGGGGGGGTGAATGAGATGGTGGAAAGATGATGAATTTGGTTTTAACCATGTAAAGTTTTATAAATCTAGCAGAGAAGAAAGCTGAAATAGCGGACAGACATTGTGGGATTCTAGTTAGTATGGAGGAGATATCAGGTGCAGAGAGGTAGATCTGTGTGTCATCAACATAGAGGTGATACTAAAAGCCTTGAGACTGTAGGAGGTGTCCCAGGCCAAAGGCGTAGATGGAGAAAAGCAGGGGTCCTAGAACTGAATCTTGGGGGACACCGACAAGAGGTAGAGGTGGTGTGTAAGTGGGGGACACTGAATGTCCGGTCGGTTAGGTATGAAGAGATCCAAGCTAGGGCCAAGTCGGTGATGCAGAGACAGCGGTACGCTTTGTAGATGAGGGCCAGAAAGAATATGGGCTCCAATGGATGACAAGCGTGGCATCAAGTGGCCTGTGCTCTTCTTCCTCCACCTTAACATCACACACAGTACAGTCCTCAGAGGTGGCACCCCAATTACCCTTGTTTTCCCCCGCGTCACAACTCTCCATCTCCAACTGCTCAACTGACTGTGGGGAACTACAAATGGGCGAGTCTGCAGAGCTGTTCACACATTCTATTCCGGGGAATCAGAGGTGTGATACAAAGCTTCACAGACTCAAGAGAAGGGGAAAGCATGTGTAGCAATGCCCAAATTTTTTTTCAGTTGATCCAGGCCCGGACGAAGTAGGATCCGAACAGAATCCAAACCCTCGTCATCAGACGTTAACCCCTGGGGGTGGGCATGGATGGGTTGTAGAACGAAACAAATACACACCAGAACATGGAGAACTAAACTAATATACAGCAGGGGTTGGAAAACTAAACTACTAAACAGCTAGGTTTGGAGAACTAAACGACTACACACCAGGGGATAGAGAACTAAACCACTAGACACCAGAAGATGGAGAACTAAACTAATAGACAACAGAGATTGGAGAACTAAACTACTAAACAGCTAAGGTTGGAGAATGAAACAAATGCACACCAGAACATGAAAAACTAAACTGCTAGGCAACAGGGGTTGGAAAACTAAACTACTAAATATGACTTGGAGATCACAGTCATACAGCTGAAGAGTTGTGGACAGCTCTCCAGGCCGAGTTTGAGCAATGGCTGTCTCCACTGAACCTGGAGCAAGGGAAGGTCGTGTGACATAACGGTGCAAACCTGGTGGCGACACTACACCGGGGCAACCTCACACACCGGGGCAACCACACACGTGCCTTGCATGTCTTGCATCCTTTACCTGATGGTACAGCAATTTCTCCGCCACTATCCCGGCCTGGATGCGCTGCTGCAGAAACCACGATCGTTGTGTGTGCTCATTTAAAAATATAAAAACAGTAGGATCTTTAGTAGAAAAACCAGACTCGCCAATGTAACCTCTTAATCCTCGCAAGCTTCAACACAATGTTCACAAGGTAGACAACAGCAGTGATCGGTCCCCTAGACAACGAGCAAACTCCTTCATGATGACAGAGGCCACTATCTCCTTAGCTTGCTGCTGGTACTTTTCTGTGGGAATGAGCTGGTCTCCAACCAGTCAGGAATATCCAGTGAATGGCACGCCACGGTTTGGTATTAGCACCCAATGCCAGAAATGAAGCCATCCACAATTCCCATATCTCAGGAATTTTAGTTGGTAGAATGGCTGCCCAAATATTAGTTTCTCACAAAGGAGCTGAAGACACTGAGTGGCAGTAGGTGCAAGTTACTCCAGCATGTTAGACCGAAGATTACAAAAAGGAATATAGGAGGGAGATTAATTCAGAGATGTACGGAGGAGAAAGGTTATGGATGGCTTTGTAGGTCAGTGTTAGTAGTTTGAACTGGATACGCTGGGCAATTGGGAGCCAGTGAATGGATCTTATAGATTGCAATGTTATAGATTGCTGGAGCCAGTCCACAGTAAAAAAGTAGCCATAGAGTGTCCTGGAACCTTGGCCAGGGATGCTTCTCGGCAGGGTTGCACGGGCCCACCAGAGAACCCGGAGACTCTCCCGGTGGGCCCTGGCTTCTCCTTCAGGAGAGTGCAAACCTTAAAGCTGCTATGGGGCTCTTGAGCAGGGGAGAAAGGTGGGCCCTCAGAATCAAATCCTCTAGTGGGCCCACTGTTCTTCAGTCTGACATTGCTTCTTGGTGACTATTGTATTTCACCACAGCCAGGGAAACTGAATCTATGCCGGCTGTCATTTCTCCCAGGAAAGTCCTTTAATGCAGCTGCTTCCATAAGCAATGACAGCCCGTCCAACATCAGCTCACACTTCTTGGTGGTGCTTCAACACACAAAGATGTTTCTTTGCGCCTTGAATTTCATGACTACAGAGTTGGGCAATGGCCTGATCTACAATACGTTTTCAGAAATAACATGCATAAGCAAAGCCACTGAAGGTCATCATTAAACAAAACTCATACCGCTTTCCCACAGACTTCCAAGAAAGCCAAGACTTCCCTGTCCTCACTAAGAGGACAACTGTCCATGTTCTCCTCTTCCTCATTATCACCCAATCCTCCTTGAGATAAGATGAGGCTGGGCTGTGTAGCATCACCCTGTATAGTCCCTTGCTCTGCCTGCAAGGCCTTGTCTTTGTGAGCTGCGAGCGTTTCAGTAGACAGAGAAGCGCGATGATGATGCTAATTATGGCGTCATCGCCCTCACCATCTTAGTGGAATCCTCAAAGTTTTGGAGACAACACAGATGTCAAACATCCATCCTCACTCATCAGCTGTTATGTGTGGAGGCTGACCTGAATTCCAAAGAGTATGTTGAAGCTGGCACTCAACAACTGCCCTCTGCTGCTCACAAATCCTTCCCAACATCTGCAATGTTGATTTCCAACGTATGATCACATCGCACACCAGTCGGTGAGCTGGAAGCTGCAAACACTGCTGAAGCACTGCCGGGGTGGCGAAAGCTGTAGCTGACTTTCTAAAATGGGCAAACGCGCGGCGTTTTCATGAGCAGCTCTGGCAGATCTGGGTAATTTTTGAGAAACCGCTGAATCACTAAGTTGAGCACATTTAGTGCTCGCTCAACACTAATGGGTACCCATGTCTGGAGAACAATATCATCACCAAAGAATTAAAAGATGAAATGTAGCCTGCTTTATATACCACAGTACAAAGAAAACAAATTTCGATTATATCATGTGTACTCCAGTGACAATATCTGTACCAAAGAATTAATTTCACTAGATATAGAACTAGCATAATGGGGACCAACACCTACTACAGCGAATCCAGCAAATGAAGACCCAACCAGGAGTGTTCACATTTCAAAAAAATTAGGGCCTGACACCAGGGCCAGCTCCAGTTTTTTTTGGGCCCTGAGCGAAAGAGTCTCAGTGGTCCCCTTTAACACATACCAAGATTCATGATGCACAGATACCGCAGAAAAATTATATATTGTAAATTCTACAATAGCTCAGAAACCGGCGAATCGCTCCATACAGGATACTGGCCCCCATATAACGCTCCATACAGAATACTGGCCCCCATATAACGCTCCATGCAGGCTGTGCCCCCACATAATGTCTCATGCAAGCTGTTCCCCCCACATAATGGCCCATGCAGGCTGCCCCCCCATATAATGCCCCATGCAGGATGTCACTCCCCCCCATATAATGCCCCATGCAGGATGTCACTTCCCCCCTCCCTTATAATGCCCCATGCAGGATATCACATCCCCCCTCCATATAATGCCCCATGTAGGATGTCACCCCCCCCCTTATAATGCCCCATGCAGGATGTCACACCCCCCCTCATTTATAATGCCCCATGCAGGATGTCACATCCCCCCTCCCTTATAATGCCCCATGCAGGATGTCCCTTGTCCCCCCCACCATATAATGCCCCATGCAGGAAGTCACATCCCCCCCATATAATGCCCCATGCAGGAAGTCACATCCCCCCATATAATGCCCCATGCAGGATGTCACACCCCCCCTCGCTTATAATGCCCCATGCACGATGTTACACATCCCCACCCCACCATTTAATGCACTATGCCCCCATACAATAATAAAAAAAAAATCCAATACTCACCTCACTTCTCACCTGCTGCTGCCGCTGCTCGGGACTCCAGCGTCGCTGGCATCTTCCCGCTCTGCACTGTGACGGCTCAGGAGAGAGCGCAGTGTTAAGACGTCACCGCGCCCTCTGACCTGAGAAGTCACAGTGCAGCAGCCGCGGAAGAGACAGGAGCTGCTGCGGAGGCACGGGGAGAGGTAAGTATTGTGCCGGGGCCCTGAGCAAGCTGGGGGGGGCGCTGACACCGGCACCGCACCACTCACGGGTCCCATAGCGAGCAGGGGTGCGCGACGGCAAGTGGGCCCCCTCGCCTGCTCAGGGCCCCGGGTGCTGAAGCCGGCCCTGCCTGACACCACCATTTCCGTGGCCAACAGATTGGAGATGGTGGAGTTCAGTCTCTTAGCTTTGTCATGTGTAGGAGGAAACAATCTTTTGCTGGCTGCAGTGCTGAGAGAGGGCGGAGTACGGTGGACCGGACAAACAGCTGGACCGTGAGTGAGATGCAGACGGAGATATTACAATGGATAAGGTTGTGGTGTGCTCGTTCTCGGAGATCGGTAAAAAACAGCAGGCATGTCCTCTTCCATTACAGGTGATGGGCTCTCACTGAGCCTGACTGAAGTGGGTAAAGAACCGGAGGTTCTGCAGTCGGAGACCTGCTTGACAATAATTGGCATGGTAACAAAAGAGGAGGAAGAAGCAGCAGATGCGTTTGATGGGTTGGCTGATGGTTGTTTATTGAAAATCAATTTTAAGTTTAACATGTTTGTGTACCCATGTGTGGAGATCAATATCTGCACCAAAAAATTAATTTCACTAAGATCAATATCTGCACCAAAAAATTAATTTCACTAAAGTTTTTATAATTATATTTATATATTAAAGTTATTATAATAGAGACCAAAATCTCTTCCACTACAGCCAACCCAGCAGATGGAGACTCAATCAGGAGTGCACCATCCTCTCCAGTCGTTCATGTGTCAGACTTGTACTCTGTTGTGCTGGTGCATGAGCTGGTCTAAAAAATGTGTGATAGGACTCACAGAAATTGCTTCAGCCACTTACGCTACTGCTGCTACTAATATTTTTGCGTTGATAAATTGACGTGCCAGAGGTTGGAAGTGTAGAGCTGCAATGCATTCTGTGTGCCTCATTGCTGTCTTGGGAAAAACCTCTCTTAAAGTTGTGTAAAAACGTGTTTCGATACTCCAGTATTCGAGGGTCCTTTTTCAGGGTGGGAAGCATGTGGCAAAATGTACTCTTATAATATGGATCGAACAGAATTACAAGTCAGCATTATTTAGAATCATAACTATACAGGGATCATGTTGCAGATGGTGCAACAAGAAGGCACTCATATGTTGGGCTCTTCCAAGAGGTTCAAGCCAATGCTGTGTTGGTGGCTGGGTAATTCTGAAGCTTGTTTCCTCTGTCCCCTCCCACCAAACACGAACAGAGAGGGGATGATTATCCTCTTCATGTTCTGACTGTTGCTCACCCCCATCACCTCTTCCATTTGTTCCTCACCTCTTGCACCTTCACTAACAATTTGTCTGGTATCACCAACCCCCCTTCAATCGCAGTGAACCACCCTCCCTTGGCACCTTGAGATGTCCCCCAGTGTATGACGTTAGGAACAGAAGAAAGTATTTTAGTGTGGATGAGGCCTCTATAACATAGCAGATATGCTCTAAACCAGGGTTCCCCAACTCCAGTCCTCAAGGCCCACCAACAGGTCATGTTTTCAGGATTTCCTTAGTATTACACAGGTGATAATTGCATCACCTGCACAGGCAATAATTCCATCACCTGTGCAATACTAAGGAAATCCTGAAAACATGACCTGTTGGTGGGCCTTGAGGACTGGAGTTGGGGAACCCTGCTCTAAACTACACTGCTCAAAAAAATAAAGGGAACACTTAAACAACAGAATAGAACTCCAAATAACTCAAACTTCTGTGAAATCAAACTGTCCACTTGAAGCAACACTGATTGACAATCAATTTCACATGCTGTTGTGCAAATGGAATAGACAATAGATGGAAATTATTGGCAATTATCAAGACACAAAGGAGTGGTTCTACAGGTGGGGACCACAGACCACATCTCAGTGCCAATGCTTTCTGGCTGATATTTTGGTCACTTTTGAATGTTGGTTGTGCTTTCACACTCGTGGTAGCATGAGACGGACTCTACAACCCACAAAAGTTGCTCAAGTAGTGCAGCTCATCCATGGTGGCACATCAATGCGAGCTGTGGCAAGAAGGTTTGCTATGTCTGTCAGCGTAGTGTCCAGAGGCTGGAGGTGCTACCAGGAGACAGGCCAGTACATCAGGAGACGTGGAGGGGGCCGTAGGAGGGCAACAACCCAGCAGCAGAACCGCTACCTCCGCCTTTGTTTTAGGAGGAACAGGAGGCGCACTGCCAGAGCCCTGCAAAATGACCTCCAGCATGCTACAAATGTGCATGTGTCTGCACTAACGGTTAGAAACCGACTCCATGAAGGTGGTATGAGGACCCAACATCCACAGATGGGGGCTGTGATCACAGTCCAACACCGTGCAAGACTTTTGGCATTTGCCACAGAACACCAGGATTGGCAAAGTCGCCACTGGCGCCCTGTTCTCTTCACAGATGAAAGCAGGTTCACACTGAGCACATGTGACAGACGTGACAGAGTCTGGAGACGCCGTGGAGAGTGATCTGCTACCTGCAACATCCTTCAATATGACCGGTTTAGCAGTGGGTCAGTAATGGTGTGGGGTGGCATTTTTTTGGAGGGCTGCACAGCCCTCCATGTGCTCGCCAGAGGTAGCCTGACTGCCATTAGGTACAGAGATGAGATCCTCAGACCCCTTGTGAGACCATATGCTGGTGCGGTTGGCCCTGGGTTCCTGCTAATGCAGGACAATGCCAGACCTCATGTGGCTGGAGTGTGTCAGCAGTTCCTGCAAGATGAAGGCATTGAAGCTATGGACTGGCCCACCCGTTCCCCAGACCTGAATCCGATTGAGCACATCTGAGACATCTGAGACATCATGTCTCGCTCCAACCACCAACATCACCTTGCACCACAGACTGTCCAGGGGTTGGCAGATGCTTTAGTCCAGGTCTGGAAGGAGATCCCACAGGAGACCATCTGCAACCTCATCAGGAGCATGCCCAGGAGTTGTAGGGAGGTCATTCAGGCACGTGAAGGCCACACACAATACTGAGACTCATTTTGACTTGTTTTAAGGACATTACATCAAAGTTGGATCAGCCTGTAGTGTGTTTTTCCACTTTAATTTTGGGGGTGACTCCAAATCCAGGCCTCCATTCGTTAATAAATTTGATTTCCATTGATGATTTTTGTGTGATTTTGTTGTCAGCACATTCAACTTTGTACAGATCAAAGTATTCAATGAGAATATTTCATTCATTCAAATCTAGGATGTGTTATTTGAGTGTTCCCTTTATTTTTTTGAGCAGTGTATTTCAAACTGAGACGCACATCTCCGGTTATATTCTAGATAACTGCCTTTCTGCTCTGCTATCTGCAGCATGTGGTCGGCGGCACAGCACGCACTCTCTAGTACCATCCTCACAGTGGTCTGAGGCACGGCAGGCACCATCTCGTACCGTCCTCACGTGTGGTGCACAGCAGTCACAATCTAGTAACGTCCAGTCCTATGGATGTCGCTGGTCTTCATCCGACACAATCATCCTCCTCTGCTTCAGGTGGACTACACATCCAACGTCAGCCACACAGCCTCTGCCATCACGCTCCTGCGCAGGCACACTTCTCTGCTCTGTGCAGGGAAAAGGCAGAGAGAAGTGCACCTACGCAGGAGTACAATGAAAGACACTGTCTGGATAATGTAGGACACGTCCTCCACTTGAAGAAAGAAGGACGGCAATCTCAGGAAGAGGAGGCGCCGGATTAACACTAGAGAAACCCATTGCACGGGACCGCCCTGTAGGTGAGTCTAATATAAGGGTTTTTTTTTTTACGTTGTGCAGATCGGCTTGGGGACTTATATACAGCATTCTAGGGTATACAGGTGGTGGTCATACTTTATATGGGGGAAACCAAGTGACAGGTTCCCTTTAAGCAGGTTTTCATCTATGCAGCTTGTACAAGTGAACTTCATTGTTTCAAAAGTGGGTTACCTGTCTAAGCCATGTTATTATAGTACCTTTTACATGGTTTACACAGATGCATCATGGGCTTTTCCTGCCCTAGGAGTAAATTGAAAGGCTAAAATACAATGTGGAAGCTTAAATCAGAGAAATGTTTTATTTACATTCAGAACAAGTTTAAAAGAAACAAATAACCATTACCACAGAAATCTCAAGCTTTTAATTGTAGAAATATTGTATAAATAACATTAACATTATGTATAGAAATAATTCTAATTTTATAAAAGTGCATTTATGGGAGGATTGTGGGTAAGGTTTTTGGCTTAACCCCAACCCCTCGGCCTGCCTCCGGTGTCTGATGTCTCAGCGTCCTGGAAATTAGATCATGATACCTGCTTTGGATAGCAAATCAATAGCCTTGAAAAACCCGGGAATAAGTGAAGGGGGTCTTTGGGGAAATTGGTCTCGAATACAAGGCAGCGTGGAAAATTCCATTTTGTGGCTGTAGTCGACAACATCTCAGACCCAAGCATTGTTGAGTACTGAGAGCCACTCATCCCAGAACCAAAGGAGACCATCCACCCTCAAAAACATCTCAGGTGGGAACACCGCGTCATACCGAAGAGAATCAGCTAGATCCGTACCGGCGCTGGCGAGTTCGTTGATGGCAGGAGGGGGCTAGCCTAAAGGAAGGTCTCTTTTCCTGGCGGGCCGGAGAGTTGTCCTTTTGGCTGCTGTTCTACACTGAAAATTTCCGAAAGGACGAAAAAAAAAAACGGGACTGTGCGTCTCTTGGGAGGAGGGCATTTGGCCCTCTGTTGCGGAAACAAAATACTCTTACCCCCCATGGCATTAGAGATCATCTTATCTAGCTCTTCGAAAAGGTGGGAGCCCTGGAAGGTGAGGCTGGTGGACTTTTTGGAAGCTGAATCCACGTTCCATGATTTCAGCTATGAGGCCATGTGGATGGTGATGATGCCGCCTGCCAGGGCTGAATAGGAGGCTGCAGGGGGGGGCACACTCTCGTTATAGGCAGTGAGGTGCTCCTCGGGAGGTTACATTGTGGGCAGACTGCAGTCCTGACAGAGGGACCAGGTCTGACTAGAAGGAAACCTTTTGTTACAGGAGAAACATGCAAAATGAGACTCCCTGGGGTTAGGTATAGAGAGAAGAGACAGAAACCGATGCTAGAGGGGAGCTAGGCTGTGGATAAAGAGGTGAGCCCTGGTGGCAGAGGTTACTCAGACACTGCATCCTGAAGACCTTAAGAGGCTGAAGGTGGCAGTGATCCGGCAGAACCAGGCAATGAGGCAGCAGAGTTCAGGTGAGCTGCGGCAGTGTTATAAACTGGCGACAGAAAGATGGCGCCGAGTAGAAGGAGGAGAAAGAGGCAGTAACAGGAAAAACACGTGCAGGGATCTTGCGCACCAGAATGCAAAGTGTGCCTTGATAGGTGGAGGGCGGAAAGCGCTGGAGAGCCGGCGTGCGTGATTGTTTAGGCTGCTAGGGGTGTGGCCCGGCCACCGGAGAAAGGCTAGACTGAAGTCTGGATTTTTTTAAAAGAGGGGCCGCAGGAGCCTCTGGAAAACGTGGAGGTGGCAAATCGAGCACCCTCACTGCCTGGTAGGATATATCTATAGTGAAGAACCTGAATCCTTCTTCGCAGACCGATGATGAAGCTGGGCATGAGATAACCTGATCCTTCTGGATCTGGGGGGCGAGCGGGCAGAAGATTAGTGCCAAGGACAGTCTGCCAGGGAATCCCAAACACTCTTGTTGTGTTAGGGTCCTGCCTCGTAGACCACAGAGGATACAGTAGTGAAACAATTCCACTGTCGCCCTCACAAACAGTATCTGAAAGAAAAAGGGGAATCATTAATATAAAAAATAAAAATAAAAAAAAAACCTACGGCTACATACACATTGCGTTCTGTGTCCCAGTCGGGGTATATGTCCGAAATCCCCAGGAAAACGGGGTCTGACGTACGCGCTGACGGGGGCCATAGACTGCAATGGCGATGGCAGAGCGCACATGCACTTTTTTTCGGGAGTGTACGCCTACAGGAGGCGGACTCTCAGACACAGTAGACGTATGCCCCGACGGCGACACAGAACGCAATGTGAAAACACCCTAGGGTAGAGATGGGCCTGGGTCCAGACCCATGTCTGCCTCCTACTGACACTAAGCTAAAACGGATTAGCTTCATGCCAGTTGATGATGCACCCTTCTGGGGAAGAGCTAAGTTTTTTTTGCATAGTGTCAGCAACATACACCCATGGTTTTTTGTGTCCCCCAATGAAACATTAACCCACCTCCCCAAATCCCCCCAGCATTAATCCCCCCACATCAACCAGAGGGCCCCAAAGCATAAACCCCCACCCCAAATCCCAGCAGACTGCCCTCTACAAACATTATCCACTTCCCCAGAGCCCCCACAGGCATGCACCATCATTCGCGCAGCATGTCCCACATAGCCCCCGCAGCATCCGCCCAAGAGCCCACACAAACCTGCAGCCTGCCCCAGAGCATCCCCACAGAGCACCCAGAACCCGCAGCATCCCCCCAGAACCCCCACAAATCCGCAGCATCCCCCCCAGAGCCCCCACAAACCCGCAGCATACCCCAGAGCATGCGCCCACAAACCCGCAGCATCCCCCCCAGAGCCACCACAAACCCGCAGCATCCACCCACAGCATGCCCCCAATGCCACCACAAGCCTCCATCATGCCCCACCACCAGCCCCCACAGAGCCCCCAAGCATGCATCCTACCCAGAGCCCCCACAAACCCGCAGCATGTCCGCACAAACCTGCAGCATCCACCCAGAGCCCCCACAAGCATGCAGCATCCACCCAGAGCCCCCACAAGCATGCAGCATCCACCCAGAGCCCCCACAAGCCCGCAGCATCCACCCAGAGCCCCCACAAGCCCGCAGCATCCACCCAGAGCCCCCACAAACTCGCAGCATCCACCCAGAGCCACCACAAACTCTCAGCATCCACCCAGAGCCACCACAAGCCCCCAGAGTGTCCCCACAGAGCACTAGAGCCCGCAGCATGTCCCCAGAGCCCGCAGGATCCCCTACATAGCCACCACCAGCCTCCAACAGAGCCTCCAAGCGTGCATCCCACCCAGAGCCCCCACAAACCCGTAGCATGTCCCCACAAACCCACAGCATCCCCCCAGAGCCACCACAAACCGGCAGCATGCCCCCAGAGCCCCCACAAACTCACAGCATCCCCCCGGGCCCGCAGGATGCCCCCAGAGCATCCCCACAGAGCACCCAGCATATCCCCAGAGCCCCCCACATAGCCACCACAAGCCCGCAGCACTGACCTCCTCCTGCAGCTTCACCAGCAGCTTGTCTCCCAGTCCCTCTGCATGAGGCTATGGCGTCTGCTGCTAAACTAGAACATTCCCGTAATGCAGTCAGGACACGCCCCCCAGAAATGACGTCATACCTGGAAGGAGCCTATACATTCTAGCGTTTACCCGACCCCCTCTCCTCCTGCTGTCTTCTATATGCCGCGATCACTATAGATCGCGGCATATAGAAGACAGCAAAGGGTTAACATCACTGGGACGTGATCCAATCAGGTCCCAATGATGTTCCCTGTCAGAGCTATCGCTCTGCACCCCACCCGCAGCGCTTGCAGCACCCTGGGGGTCCTGAGCGCTGCGGGACCACCCACCGTTTTTAAACGTCCGCGCTGCACAGAGCACAGGCAGCGCGGACGTTTATCTACAGTGGGTGGTCGGGAAGCGGTTAAGGAGCTGAAACTCCTAAACCCTTCATCCAATTTTAATGTGGATACCCTCAAATGAAAGCTGAAAGTCTGAACTTCAACTGCATCTGATTTGTTTTGTTTAAAATTCATTGTGGTAATGTCTAGAACCAAAATTAGAAAAATGTTGTCTCTGTCCAAATATATATGGACCTAACTGTATATATAAAACTTTGGAATTTTTTTTTCACTGCTTAAATAAAAAAAGAACCTATATATGTTTGGTATCTAAAAACTCGTAATAAACTGGAGAATCATCATGGAAAGTTTGTTTTTTAACCACGTTTACTAAATGTTAAAACACACACACACACACACACCTGACTCGCCGGCGCCTGCGCACAAGATCCCTGTAGTACAATGACCACAGACAGGAGGAAGAAGTGTGCAGGCCGATATTTGGCCACCACAACTGCATGTCACAGGGTACTATGACGTGCAGGGGAGGGGGGAATCATAATTAACACAGGAGGATTTCTTTTGGGCCCAGGGCCTGCAAGCATCAGAAACTTGAATGAATAAAAAGACATTTCACAGCAACAAGACCTCTAATATGAGGTATACAGGTAGGTATAGATTTACATTTCTATCACCTGTATGCCCATATTAGAGGTCAGATAAGTCCCAGGGGGTGACAGATTCCCATTAAGCAAATTAAAGTAATTAGCCCAGGCCCCAGCATGCCACGCAGTCTGTGAGGCAGTTTATATAGTGGCTGGGCTCTTCTGCCACGGTGCAGGCTGCGCAACGTATCTCACCCAGTCTGAGCCCCTCTTTGCTTCTGCTCACTAGACCACATACACCAGTAATGGCAGTATTGCCCTGATGGTAGCCCTGTGGGTGACTATGAAAAATCGTTCACGGAGTTGTCCATTACTTTCAAATTGATGCCCTATCCAGAGCTGTTATCGGTGCCGTGCCATGGCCGCAAGTCCTTACCTGCGGTGCTTGGCCATCAAGTTGTAGTGGCCAGCCCTTGTAACTGCACATCTGCCTCCTATTCAATTGAATGGGAGGCGGATGTGCAGTACCCTACAGCAGCCACTACAGATGGACGGCCAAGCAAAGCAGGTAAGAACTTCCGGCCGGCGGCCACCAGCTGGTCGGCCGGGTTGCTGCTTGCAGGACCCTGGCCGATCATACTTTAATGCCCTATCCTACGGATAGGGCATCAATGTGAAAGTAGCGGACAACTCCTTTCAAGTTTCTCCTGGATGAAAAAGGACAATTTATTATATGCTCGTCTGAACCCAGCCTACACGTCTTTCAGATGTCAAAAGATTTCTCTCATACACACAAAAAAAAAAAATTCCATCAGTGTTTGATCCATATGTATTTTTTTTCCCCATCAAAGCTTCATCAGGTTTTTATTGGACAACGAAGAAAAGCTTTCAGACATTTGAACAGCCCATAGATAAGGCTACATTGCCACAAAAAGCATTTACTGTGGAACTCCAGCAGATTCCACAGAAAGGGTATGTGCACACACGTTGTGTTTAGCTGCGTATTTGCTGCAGATTTTTATGCAGTACCAGCAAAGTGTATGAGAAACCAGAATTCACTGTTCCCACGTGTTGCTTTTTTGTTTGCTGCGTATTTTCTGTGATTAGAAAAACGCTGAAAGTAGTGACATGTCACTTCTTTCAGCGGTTTTTTTTTTCACCCATAGGAAGTAATGGGGGGGGTGAAAAAAACGCTACAAATACGCAGCAAAAATGCCCCAAAAAAACGCACCTGCGTATTTTGCTGCATGTTTGTAGCGTTTTTGATGGCAAAATAGAATTCTGGTTGTCCATTTTTCTTTCATTCTATCAGTGCACGGTCAGAGTTTTGGACAGACCTACAGACTTCAATGTGCAATTTTGATCCTCTACTGGGATGAAACACAGACACTGGTATGCCCCTTTTAAAGGGGTGTCCACTATTTTTAGACTTATGACCTGTCCTTGTGATAATTCACCCATATAAAATCAGTTCACTGGGGGTCCTGCACAGCTCAATCACACTGTTTAATGGTCGCTGACAAGTACTGCAGATCATCATATTTTTTTTTAAACAAATTTTCCTCATATAATACAGTTCTATAAAGGAAAAATCGGCATACTCGCGAGAGAGGCTGTCATATTGCAGATTTGAAACCTGTACCACAGCTCAGTTTACTCAGCGTAAAAAAGGCATGAGATTTCTATAAGTCCTATTCACTTTGCTGGAACTGTCAGACGATGCGTTTTCTATGCAGAGAAAATATGCAACATCAAAAACTCTCCATACGTTTATTGAGGGAACTTAAACTGTTGCATATGAAATCAAAATTAAAAGAAGAAATCACACAACTCTAACAGGTCTTGTAAACTTAAGGTCCTTATACACATTAGACAAAGGTGAACTGAACCTGCCAATACCGACGGGTTCGCCCAATGGTCTTCTATCTATGGGAGAGCTGGCCAACTGGTGCTCAGGAGAGATGTCGCTCACGCATGTCCAATTCCAGTCAGCTGATCGCATTGTTCTCCTGGAGGTCTGTGCCTTTTCATAGAGAACACAGGAACGTTCAGCCGAGCAAGCATTCCTGTGTATGAGAGTGTAGGCTGAGATGGCTATCAGCTGAAACATCATTCTGCCAACAGCAATCTAATGTGTATGGCCAGCCTTAGGTCAAGCCCCACTATCAGCATTCGGTCAGTATTTCCTCTCAGGAGTGGGTGATAAATGCAGAATTGGTGACTTGTTTCTATTAGACCTTTTCTCTGATTGTTCCTCATCTGGTTTTATCACCCACTCCTGAGAAAAAATACTGATAGTGGGACCGTGGCCTTACACTGTATTTTGGGGGTACAGAGGATTGGTGTGCCAAATAAAAAAAAAACAGATCAAATGCGGAACCTAAGCATAGGAACCTGTCATATCGCAAACAAAATTAACCTGCCGATATTGGGTTAATGTGCATGTTAAAAGCATTCTAAAGCCACGTGGCCGCCACAAAGAGCCCGGCTACCAGGAGGAACAGCTTTTAGTCACAGGTATGTACTGAGCAGCGGCTGTAACCACACCCTGGCATGGACTGACAGCAGACTCTGCAGTGTACTAGTGCTGAGCCAGCTGTCAGTCAGTGCTGGTGCACGTTTACAGCCACCACTCACTATGGACTGAGCAGTGACTGAAGCCGCACCTCTATGACTGAAAGCCCAAGGTTGCCGGGAGGAGTAGAGTTCATTTCCTACCTGTAGCCAGGCTTTTAGTGCAGAGGCCGCTATTAACCTGCAGAGTAACCCAATATCTGCAGGTTAAGGGTTCGCTCACACTTGTGTATAAATCAGATCAGTACTCTGATTTACAAATCGGATTGCACTCGGACCAATGTTATTTAATGAGGTAGTGCAGATATGCTATTTTTTTTTCTTACCTGTATTCAGCGTGAGGGCAGGGAAAAGAATAAGAAAAATCTCAGCATGCTGCGAGTGGCTGCATATATCGGATGAGACTCACCAATGCAAGTCTATGGGTGCAAGAAAAAAAAAGGGGGACAGCACACGGACCATACGTATGCCGTCTGATTTTTACGCACGCATCTCAAAAGGAACCAGGAAAGTACACGAATTTTACAGCCAAAGCCCTCATGATAACGAAGAAAAAAAATAATCTTAGATAAAGATATAGATAGATGACAGAAAGTTATTCGATATATGATAGATATATAATTTCCCAACACACCTACAAATCTGAAAATTGCACCCTTTGATGCCTTTCAAGTGGAGTTTATTCTACAGCTTTTTATGCTTGTTTAACCTAATAAATAAAAAATGACGATGGGTCCCCCCTATTTTATGTGCCCATCATAGCTTAAATGTTTGCACAAGTTCAAATACCTGGAAATGTACATAAATATCAACTTGAGCAAGATATAATACACATATACATATAGACATACATACACACGCTCACAAACATGGGGTCTGAAGTGGTCATAGCACAATATGGAAATGAAGATATCCAAGTGGAATAAGAGCGAGCCTGCTATTAATGAGTGCCATAATTTACATATGTCTGACACAAACTACAGCCAAATGGTGCTCCAGAAGCTTTACATCTCTTACACGCCAATTCTCCGCACCACATGTAAGGCGAGCGGGAGGGGCTCAGTCTGTAACAACATATCCTTGAGATCTCATTCAGGAAATGTTCTTGTGTGTAGAACTGCCTTAGTCCTGTAACACAAGCACTTTTACACACAAGATAGCATACCCAGAAACATGTTCTCACATTGCTCTCCAATCTCTATACAGAAGCAGAATAACTATGAAGCGTACAGTCATTTCAAAGTTGTACAACATCATAATTAAAAACAATGGGAACAGATAAATTATATAAAAAGGTTTGTGGACACCGTCTTTTTCAGGGGGATTCAGCCTGAAAAAGTGCTAAAAAAAGGGAAAAGAATGAATGCATGTACAGTTATGTGAAAGCTATATGCTGTGCATATGATTCCATCCTTTGAAAGTCTTGAAGAGTCTAGAAGTGACCAGAGTAGTCTTCAGGTGGCTTATATGCTATTATGTTAAGTACTGTATGGAACAGAATGGGAAAAAAAAAAAAAAAGACAAAAAAAAAGCTTCAGGAAAAACACCGATGTTTTTCAGGAGCATCTTCTGCTTCGAAAACTATGTAGTGTGTACATATGCTTTCTCTTTCTGGACCGCAGTAAGCGGTGTTTTATGGCATAAAGTGCCAATCTTGAGGTGGAAAAGTTTCCAAATATTTGTGGACAAAGTAGGTAAAAAGCAACACGAATCTCCAAAATAACCTAAAGCATCTAGGCTATAAATAAGAAAATCAGAGGTGCCATTGAAGGCCCAGCGTATCACTGGTGTGAGAAAAGTGCAGCACATCTGTTACTTATCGGCCCTGTTTTAACAATATAAATGTCAACAAAAAATGGACTATGAATAAACCTTAATGCACATGACGACATACAAAACAGATGACCAGACAGCCTGCTATATAAAGGCTAGACACCTTTCCTTAGGCTACATTCCCAAAATAAGTACTTCATACGTTTTTGATGTTGCATATTTTCTGCAGCTATTATCTAATTTAATTAAGTTACATGCGTTTTTTCCTTGCAGTTTTTGTCTTGTTTTGGTATCATGGTTTCAGTAAAGCTGCTTGGTTTTTTGTTTTTATTTACTACCCCCTGGTATTTGTCTTTGACAAACCTGTGATACAGACACATGTGAATTACATACGTTTTTTTACCTGCAGATTTTCTGAAACTAATGCAATTCTATGGGGTAAATCCGTACATAAAACTCAGTTGACATGTTGCGGATTTTAAAAACTCACCGCAGGTCACCTCACAATGTTATGATATAAATAAAATATATCTTTTCTTTTTTTCATTGCACTGTAAGTTTACCTTTATATGGCAATAGATTTTTATAAATCCACTTTCCAGGATCATTTCTTCAGCAGCGAAAGTACGCAGTGTCAAACACTAGCTAACAACGTTTAATAACCAAGACTAGACCGGACTCAATAGCCCCCCCCGGTGCGTGATGGACGTTCCCTGCTGGCGTCGTCTTCTCGATTGACTCTGGAAGAGTTGAGGAACCCAATAGGTTACCTTTAAAAACACTGCACAGCAACACTGATCTTTTGTTGCATTTTTACCATGTGTTTTTGTTTTGTTTGATAATCTCTCCTTTGTCAGAAGTTGATAATGTGAACTACTACCTTTGCGGTAGCTTGAATGCCATCATTAAAGCATTTAAAGCGATTTTCCGTTTGCACCCAATTCATCTTTCCATTTGTTCCTTTTTAGGAAGTCTATTTTATATCTGTTCACCTGTATTTATTTTGGTTCTCCACTGTGGATGGGGTTTAGAATTTCCACACGTTTTCCCGTGATTTCACCATTCATTGCAAGTTTTGAAAAAGTCACAAAATTTGTTACAAATGTTCTCGTCCCCCCTAGAAAAGTTTTATTATTTATACCAGAAATGTTTGCACATTTTTTGAACAAGTTGAAAAAGATGCAACTTATTGCTCTAAAGGTTGCAAAAACGGTGAAAGGCCATTTGTTTTAGAAAAAATACGAATTTTAGGATAAAAGTAAGCAAACGCCACAAGATAAGAGAAAAGCGGGGGGGGGGGGGGGGACCTTTAAGTGCTCAATCGGCCCCCTATGTATACAGAGACTATGTATATGGGCCTCCCAACTCTCTCCTACAAATTATGTTGGGAGAGGTAAAGGTACACCATGTCCTTTCCCAGAATGTAGATCCTGTTGTTCTCTGCAAGGTAAGCTGCTGCAAGAGGAGTCTGACATCGGCTCAATCAGAGGGTGTAGGGCGGAGCTGTGGAGTCGGTAAGTCAAACCTCCGACTCAGACTCCCTCATGTGTAAGTGATAAATTTACTGTAGCACAGATTCATCTCAGCTAAAAGTCTAGACCCTTAGATCAGGAATAGGACATTTCATAACTTTCCCAAATTCTTATGAAAAAAATATTCCCCACAAACTGCATTGAACTACTGCACCCTCGCCTACTGTCTCCTTCCCCACCATCCAGTAGAATGTAAGCCGCAAGGGCCGGGTCCTCTTCCCTCTGTACCAGTCTACCATTGCTAGTTTGTGTACTGTAAGTGATATCTGTACTTGGTATGTAACCCCTTCTTATGTACAGCCCCATGGAATCAATGGCGCTATATAAATAAATAATTACCGGTATATATTTTAGGAGTTGGAGTCTGTTCATTTTATACCGACTTTGATTCAGACTCCACAACTCCGACTCCATCTCCACAGCCCTGGCGCAGGGAGCCTGCTGCCACAGGGGCCGCAGGAGCCTTCAGCAGAGGTGCTCCTGTCAACGGAGGAGTCGATTGAGATAGCAGCCGGCCTAACCATCGTTTGGACGACAGCCATCTATTGTATATGGAGTCCCTAAGAATTATTACAACAGCCCAACTTCTGCAATAAACAAGCGTCGTTCATCTATATACAAGTCAAGTTGCATATGGCCTCATTTACACCCAGGCTAACAAAACTGCAGAGTCCATACTGTCAATACGATCATTCTGTCTGCATACATTATCATGAGGTCCACAGCACACGGAGCAATCTGCTGCCAACAATGATAATTTAATAACCTGCGTTAAGGATCCAATCAGCTGATTGCCTGCATGTCTTCAAGGGCAGATAACCAGGAACATTTTATTCAGCAGAAAGTCCCTTTCATTTATGAATAATGGAATCTGGCAGCTCTTTCTAATATATGATGAGCATGTGCATATATATAACTCTACCCTCACCCATCCCTTGTAGACTGTGTGCCCTCACAGGCAGGGTCCTCGCTCCTCCTGTACCAGTCGCCGTCACATTGTGTTCAAGATTATGGTAATTGTTCTTGTATGTATACCCCTTCTTCACATGTAAAGTGCCATGGAATAAATGGCGCTATAATGTATGTATATATAAAAAAAATATACACATATATACACACACACACACACACACACACACACACACACACACACACACACACACACACCTGTGGATTCAGTTCATCAGCTGTCCACATCTCACTGATCATTTGCTACAATGTTTCAGCCCAGTTAGCTCACAGGAGAGTCACTTACACCAGATACAACTGTATTCACTTCTCAGCTGAATGCAGGACTAACTATGGGGTTTCCAGTCATTAATGGAAACAAGAAGGTCTTTGTAATCATTGACCGCAAATTAAAGAAACATTCCCAATAATTTTTGTTATTTGCAAACCGGTCTAAATGTATATAATGTGTAATATGTGTGATAATGTACTTACCGATCACAGTCTTACCTAGTTTACAGCACCGTTCCCGTCCTCTTCTCACTCTCGCGTCTTTTATTTTGACACTCCACATCACACTGGGGTTTTAATGCGATTCGGAAGTCACTTTTAGGCCACAGCCCCACTATCAGGTCAGTATTTTCTCAGGAGTGGGTGATAAAAACAAGTGCACCAATTCGGTGTTTATCACCCACTCCTGAGAAAAAATAATGATAGTGGGGCCGTGGCCTTACAATGTACAGGTGCTTTTCACAAAATTAGAATATCATCAAAAAGTAAATTTCAGTTCTTCAATACAAAAAGAGAAACTCCTATATTATATAGAGTCATTACAGCGTGATCTATTTCATGTGTTTATTTCTGTTAATGTTGATTATGGCTTACAGCCAATGAAGACACAAAAGTCATTATCTCAGTAAATTAGAATACTTTATAACACCAGCTTGAAAAATGTTTTAGAATCCGAATTGTTGGCCTACTGAAATGTATGTTCAGTAAATGCCCTCAATACTTGGTCGGGCTCCTTTTGCATCAATTACTGCATCAATGCGGCGTGGCATGGAGGCGATCAGCCTGTGGCACTGCTGAGGTGTTATGGAAGCCCAGGTTGCTTTGATAGCAGCCTTCAGCTCGTCTGCATTGTTGCGTCTGGTGTCTCATCTTCCTCTTGACAATACCCCATAGATTCTCTATGGGATTAAGGTCAGGTGAGTTTGTTGGCCAATCAAGCACAGTGATACTGTTGTTTGTAAACCAGGTATTGGTACTTTTGGCAGTGTGGACAGGTGCCAAGTCCTGCTGGAGAATGAAATTTCCATCTCCAAAAAGCTTGTTGGCAGAGGGAAGCATGAAGTGCTCTAAAATTTCCTGGTAGGCGGCTGCGCTGACTTTGATCTTGATAAAACACAGTGGACCTACACCAGCAGATGACATGGCTCCCCAAACCATCACTGATTGTGGAAACTTCATACTAGACCTCAAGCAGCTTGGATTGTGGCCTCTCCACTCTTCCTCCAGACTCTGAGACCTTGATTTCCAAATGAAATGCAAATTCAGAGAAAAAGAGGACTTGAACTCTATAGCGCCACCTACTGGAAGCAGCAATCCTACAGGTCACAATCAACCATGTAGCGCTGGCGTCCCTGCCCTCTGCTAGGCAGGGACGCTGCTCCCCTCACCACTCTGCTGTCAGCGCGCGCTCCGTCCCGGCGTCCTCTCCCCGCTCTGCTGTTAGCGCGCGCTCCGTCCCGGCGTCCTCCTCCTGCTCTGCTGTCAGCGCGCGCTCCGTCCCGGCGACCTCCTCCTGCTCTGCTGTCAGCGCGCGCTCCTTCCCGGCGTCCTCCTCCCGCTCTGCTCTCAGTGCGCGCTCCTTCCCGGCCCCTGTGCTTAGGGCGCGCGCGCGCGCGCTCCCCTCCTCTTAAAGGGGCCGCGCGCGCCGTCCTAAGGAGTCCCCGGCCAATGGCCGGAGGACTTCATCATATATAAGGCACCTCCTCCAAAATGGAGGTGCCCGAGCAATGTTGTTTGCACCTGTGTCTCACCTGTGCTTCAGCCCTCAGGTCCCGTTGCCAGTTTCCTGCCAGTTTCCTGCTAGTTACCTGCCAGTTACCTGCCTGATTCCTGCCTGAATACTTGTTACCTGTCTGCCAGTCTGAGGTCCGACGGTCTGCCTTACTACTCCTGTCAGTCTGTCTAAGGACCAGCCTGCCCGCTCACCTGGGAGCGCATATCAGCTACCTGCCTGCTTGCCTGAGGTCCGACGGTCTGCCTTACTACTCCGGTCAGTCTGTCTATGGACCAGCTTGCCCGCTCACCTGGGAGCGCTTCTCCGTTATCTGCCTGCTTGCCAGCCCGGAGGCTCCGTTGTCACGTGCTGTGACCACCAGCTATCTCAGAGACTCTTGCCCGCTCACCTGGGAGCGTATCTCCGTTACCTGCCTGCTTGCCAGCCCGGAGGTCCCGTTGTCACGTGCGGTGACCACCAGCTATTCCAGAGACTCTTGCCCGCTCACCTGGGAGCGCTTCTCCGTTACCTACCTGCCTGCCAGCCCGGAGGTTCCGCCGTCACGTGCCGTGACCACCTGCTATTCCAGAGACTCTCGCTTGCTCACCTGGGAGCACACATCTACCATCTGCCTGCTAGCCTACCCGGAGGCTCTGCCATCACAGGTCGTACCTACCCCTTACCCAGAGACTGCCCTGATCACTTGCCGTAACTCCCTGTCCGTTCACCCAGAGACTGCCACCCGCTCCCTTACAAGGGCCGCCCCCTTGTATAGTAGCTCAGAGGTTCCGCCTCCCGGACCCGTTACAAACCATTTAACGAGTCGTGCAATATGACTTAGAATAAAAGCCAAATCAGAATCTCAAATTGCAGACACGGTGTTTCGGCTGTTGGCCCTTCTCAGCGCAAAGCATGAGAACTGCTTTGGCTAGGTGAGAGGCTCTGGACTGAGGTCTAAGGGGTAACGTTTCTCCTTGTGGAGAGTGACACACCGGCTCTGGCATGCCTAAGTAAGGAGGCTTATTCGCTGTGCAATGCTCCTCTGGGGTTGATTGTGACTTGTAGGATTGCTGCTTCCAATAGGTGGCGCTATAGAGTTCAAGTCCTTTTGCTGAAGAGGCAATTTGCATATTAAATTTCCCAGAGGAGCATTGCACAGCGAATAAGCCTCCTTACTTAGGCATGCCAGAGCCGGTGTGTCACTCTCCACAAGGAGAAACGTTACCCCTTAGACATCAATTGAAATGCAAATATTACTTTCATCTGAAAACACCTTGGACCACTGAGCAACAGTCCAGGTCTTTTTCTCCTTGGCCCAGGTAAGATGCTTGTGGCATTGTCTATTGGTCACGAGTGGCTTGACACAAGGAATGCGACACTTGCAGCCCATGTCCTGTATACGTCTGTGTGTGGTGGCTCTTGAAGCAATGACTCCAGCAGCAGTCCTCTCCTTGTCAATCTCCCCCAAATTTTTGAATGGCCTTTTCTTAACAATCCTTTCAAGGCTGCGGTTATCCCGGTTGCTTGTGCACCTTTTTCTACCACACTCTTTCCTTCCACTCAACTTTCCATTAATATGCTTGGATACAGCACTCTGTGAACAGCCAGCTTCTTTAGCAACGACCTTTTGTGGCATACCCTCCTTGTGGAGTGTGTCAATGACTGCCTTCCGGACATCTGTCAAGTCAGCAGTCTTCCCCATGATTGTGGAGCCGACTGAAATGGAGTAAGGGACCTTTTTAAACGCTTTGAATGCTTTTGCAGGTGTTTTTAGCTAATTATTCTAATTTACTGAGAAAATGACTTTATGGCTTATAGCCAATGAAATCACTAATCAACATTACAGAAATAAACACTTGAAATAGATCACTCTGTTTGTAATGTCTCTATATAATATATGAGTGTCACTTTTTGTATTGAAGAACTGAAATAAATTAACTGTTTGATGATATTCTAATTCAGTGAGAAGCACTTGTAAGTCTATGCAGCGCAAGAACAAAGCCTACAGGCCTACACTGTACAAGCGACTTCAGGCTCAGACATAAACCTCAGTGTGATCTGGCGAGTCAGAATAAAAGTCACAGTGAGAAAAGAACCAAAGCGGCATATGCAACCAGAGAAGACGGTGATTGGTAAATATATTAGTGCACTTACAAAACACTTATTTAGACAGGTTTAGCAAATGCAACACTCCTTGGGAAGGTTTATTAACATCTTCAAAATGTTGAGGAACTAAAACACAAAATATATTAGAAAGCTGTAGAACAGTTCATCTGTTAATCAAACGTAACTTGCTGAAAAACTATATAAGCATTACCATAGTGGTAATACATTAAAAGGGCAACAAGTTATTAGCACTGCCCTTCTGGTAAGGAACCAGTGCTTGCTGTATAAATATGCCACCAATTGCACAAAGAACAAGTGAAACAATCATACATTTTGCAATCGGACCATTTATACAAGTATAAAAACTATTGTTGTCAGGGCTGTGGAGTCGGTAAACCAAACCACTGACTCCGACTCCTCAATTTCCCTGACTGACTCCACAGCCCGGCCTCACTACTGAGCGTGTACATAAAGTGCAGCACAGATTCATCTCAACTAAAAGCCTAGACCCTTAGATCAGGACTAGGACATTTCATAACTTTCCCAAATTCTTATGAAAACATTTACAGCACATCTTGCATTGTACTAATGCACCCAATGTATTATATATTTCAGGAGTCGGTCCATTTTATAGTTAATGGACTGAAATTTGCCTCTTTAAATCGGCCTTTACACTTGTGCTCAATTACGGGTCCCCTCTATCATCCAAATTGTCTATAGTGGACTGCCTCACTTTATGGCTAAGGCCATATTTTTTCTCAGGAGTGGGAGCCAAAACCAGGTGAGGAACAATCAGAGAAAAGGTATAATAGCCACAAGTCACCAATTCTGCATTGATCACCCACTCCTGGGAAAAAATACTGACTGAATACTGATAGTGGGGCCGTGGACTAAGGCTAAATATTGACACAAGTTCGGTTGCTACAGGGGTATTGCACTCCCAGGTAAGGATGGAGCGTGGACCAGGGCTCAGTTAGCTGCATGCACACACTCACCCCATTTCCGGGGGACTGCTCGACGGTGCTCCCATTTTATTGCAGGCACAACTGACCATGTCCCTGGCTGGAGTGGGGAGGGGGGAGAGAACCCAGTGATGTAGGAGCAGAAGGGGACGGTTTCTGGAGTATAGGAAGGAGCTCATTGGGTGCAGGTCACCTGAGCTCAAGACACAGAGAAGCAGATAAAAGGTGGGAGCCCTCTTTAGTGGGTGTTCAGTTCGTGCAGAGGGAGAGAGAGCCGACATGGAGTTGAGGCTCAGGCTGAGCTCAGCTCCACGAGGCAGGCCTAGAGAGAAGGCCGGGGCCGGAGAGCAGAAAAGAAGGAGAAGGAAGGAAGTAGAGACAGGAGTAGAAAGGCTCCAAAAACAAGAAGGCAGAAGGGACCCTAAGAGAGCAGAACGGACAGCAACCGTTGCAAGCCCACGTTATATCGGGTGAAGGGTCAGGCCGTGGAAGGATATCGGATTCCCAAGTTGGTGGAGGTAAATCATCCCTCAGCCAAGAACCGGAGGTCGTGATCATTTATTGGTGCGACCCCTTGATACACCCGCTAGGAAGGCACCACATAGGGTCAGGGAAACTGGCGCCAAGTTTTACCAGAGAAGTCCCGAGGCAGCCGGACAGAAGCGTGGTCACTGGTGGGGCACAAGAGGCCAGAGAAAGGACAGAAGGGGGTCCTGTGCCATACTCCTGAGTTGACTGGGGGCTTACCGAGCCCCTCATCGGTTGGACGCAGCACGGCTTGGGCAGTCATTGCTGACAGAAGTGACTTGGATAACAACTGTGAGTAAAAGACCCTGGACTGTATCATTGGACACTGTGATTTCTGCTGCGTCTGCACCATCACCCCCAGCATCCACCTACACTGCCTTGAGGCTACACTCTTCCCGTGGGGAGTTATTCTATCCCTGTGCTGCACACCAACACCAGCCTCAGCGGTCTGCCTTGCAGCGGCGGTCATCTCTGACCGCAATCCACGGGTGGCGTAGTCGGACATTCATAACTCTATAAATAGACTGCCACAACATTTGGTCTGACCACCCTCAGCCACGGGATCGGGTTGCCACTACTACCCCCAGCATCGCACAGAAGCCCGGTTCCGGGTGCCCCACGGCCCAGGGGGCGAGTCACATGCAACCTGCTGTTCCGGCTCTCAGCACTGAGATTTGGCTGGTCAAAAAAAAAAATGAAAAACTATAACAAACCACAAGCATGTTACATGAAAATATGTGGCAAAAATCACATTTACCGCTCCCCCTTTTTATGGGGGAAAAGTCACTTTTGCCACTGTAGGGTCATGTTCAGTCACAGGTGATATCCGTGGCCCCAATGAGAATCATTAGGGGAAATGCTACAAAGCAATCTTCACCTCCTGTATAACCCTAACCATCACAAGCAGAAGGCATCCCATAATAACCCATAGAACTGGAAGGGATCTGACATGTCCTGCAGTCGCCCTGCACAAGGCATCAGTGGAATAGGTTGTGGATACAAAGCAGACATGGTTGGAAATAAAGCCCATCAGCAGATGACAGCAATCTGTAGTCTGGAGCTTGACCACTGCCTTAGAATTGCAGTAAATCGCTCATTGTCCTGCCGGCGATTATGGGAGCAGTCCTATCTACAGAGCGAGGGGATCACCATTCCAGGAATTGTTATTTAGGCGATTCCCAGGGCAGCTGACGCAGTGCTATCTACAGAGCGAGGGGATCACCATTCCAGGAATTGTTATTTAGGCGATTCCCAGGGCAGCTGACGCAGTGCTGTATACAGAGCGAGGGGATCACCATTCCAGGAATTGTTATTTAGGCAATTCCCAGGGCAGCAGACGCAGTGCCGTCTACAGAGCGAGGGGATCACCACTCCAGGAATTGTTATTTAGGCGATTCCCAGGGCAGCTGACGCAGTGCTGTATACAGAGCGAGGGGATCACCATTCCAGGAATTGTTATTTAGGCAATTCCCAGGGCAGCTGACGCAGTGCTGTCTACAGAGCGAGGGGATCACCACTCCAGGAATTGTTATTTAGGCGATTCCCAGGGCAGCTGACGCAGTGCTGTCTACAGAGCGAGGGGATCACCACTCCAGGAATTGTTATTTAGGCGATTCCCAGGGCAGCTGACGCAGTGCTATCTACAGAGCGAGGGGATCACCACTCCAGGAATTGTTATTTAGGCGATTCCCAGGGCAGCAGAAATCGTCTACAGAGCGAGGGGATCACCACTCCAGGAATTGTTATTTAGGCGATTCCCAGGGCAGCAGACGCAGTGCCATCTACAGAGCAAGGGGATCACCACTCCAGGAATTGTTATTTAGGCGATTCCCAGGGCAGCTGACGCAGTGCCATCTACAGAGCAAGGGGATCACCACTCCAGGAATTGTTATTTAGGCGATTCCCAGGGCAGCTGACGCAGTGCCGTCTACAGAGCGAGGGGATCACCACTTCAGGAATTGTTATTTAGGCGATTCCCAGGGCAGCAGACGCAGTGCTGTCTACAGAGCGAGGGGATCACCACTCCAGGAATTGTTATTTAGGCAATTCCCAGGGCAGCAGACGCAGTGCTATCTACAGAGCGAGGGGATCAACATTCCAGGAATTGTTATTTAGGCGATTCCCAGGGCAGCAGACGCAGTGCCATCTACAGAGCAAGGGGATCACCACTCCAGGAATTGTTATTTAGGCGATTCCCAGGGCAGCTGACGCAGTGCCATCTACAGAGCAAGGGGATCACCACTCCAGGAATTGTTATTTAGGCGATTCCCAGGGCAGCTGACGCAGTGCCGTCTACAGAGCGAGGGGATCACCACTCCAGGAATTGTTATTTAGGCGATTCCCAGGGCAGCAGACGCAGTGCTGTCTACAGAGCGAGGGGATCACCACTCCAGGAATTGTTATTTAGGCAATTCCCAGGGCAGCTGACGCAGTGCTATCTACAGAGCGAGGGGATCAACATTCCAGGAATTGTTATTTAGGCGATTCCCAGGGCAGCAGACGCAATGCCGTCTACAGAGCGAGGGGATCACCACTCCAGAAATTGTTATTTAGGTGATTCCCAGGGCAGCTGACGCAGTGCTATCTACAGAGCGAGGGGGATCAACATTCCAGGAATTGTTATTTAGGCGATTCCCAGGGCAGCAGACGCAGTGCTGCAGCTCATCTACTCCTATGACTGATCCATTACTCCATACAAAGGAAGCTGATGGAAAAAAGCTTTTAGTAAGTGCACCTCCCTAACATGACACAGAGCAGTGTGAGGTCATCCCCTGGTCTGGATGATGCTGGCCATTACTCCTAGTGACGCGCCCCCTGGGCCGCGTGGGGAACCCGGAACCGGGACTTTTTTTGTGGATGCTGGGGGTTGTAGTCACCGTGGCGGTGACCCGGTCTCGTGGCTCAGGGTGGTCAAACCCGTGGCAGTCTATTTATAGGGTTTTGTGATTAAATGTCCGACTACGCCACCCGTGGATTGCGGTCAGAGTGAACCGCCGCTGCAGGGCAGACCGGTGAGGCTGGTGTTGTGGGTGCAGCAGAGGGAAGTATAACTCCCCACGGGAGGAGTATAGCCTCAGGGCAGCAAACAGGGATGTTGGTGGTGATGGTGCGCGGGAGCAGCAGTAACCACACTGAGTCTGTCATGCAATTCAGGGTCTTTACTGTTGGTGGTATTAAGGGACCCGTCCGGAATACAGGTTAACGATGGAGGCCTGGTCAGTCTGAGAGCAACTGGGAAATCCCGATGGTCAGGGGGAGTTTGTAGGCCTACCGTGCTGACTTCACTCTTTCTTGGCTATCCCGCTGTAGTGTGGTGGTAGCCCATGTCCCTGAGTGTACCGTGTTGTTCTCGCCCGTATGACTGGCGACTCGGGCCTTCCGTACTTCTCACCCCTCCGGTGCCGTAGTGGTTCCTCTCGTGTGGCTGAGCCTCCGGGCTTCCTCGGGCCAGAGGACTTGAAGTCCCCTGCGTGGTGGTTTTCTGCTGTTGGGCTTATAACCCTCACAGCCTCAGACTCCAGTGTCCGGCTTTGTAAGTCTCTAGCCAGGATAAGCTCTGCTAGGTCCCCTCCTGGCCTCGTGTTCCTCCTCTGCCTACAGGGACTCCTCAGCATGCTGCTGACCTGTCCCTATCTGCAACTTCACTGGAACTAGTCTGGCACTTCTCACTCTAACCCCGCCCCAGATCCAGTTTATAAAGGGCAGGTTTCTCCCCTCCCTGGACTGAGGCAGGAAGTGCTGCATGCTAATTGTCCCCAACCAGGGAACCTCCCACCTGCTCTCAGACATGACATTGCTGCCACTGTGGCGACCAAACCTGGGGTGCCACACTAGCAGTCAGCCATCACCTCTATGCCAGGGATCAGCAGTGCACACAGCAGACACGGGCAGGGCAGCCCCTGAGGGGTTAAGAGCGGCGCTGCACTCCCTCACTGCCGGCCATTCAGCTGGGGCCAGTGCCCACTACTCACCTCACACTGTGGACTCCCTACATTCCTCCCTGTTGTTCTCGTCCTCCACGGCGGCGCCTCTGGAACTTCTCTGCCCTCCCGTCCAGCGACCTCTCTTCACAGAACTCTTCTTTCTTTTCGCCTTTCTGCAGAGTAGGAAGCTCAGCTCCGCTCACTCTCTGCCTCCCTCTCCCTCCTTCCTTTACTTCCTCCCCGTGATGTCACTACTGTAACTTTACTCCAGCCCTTCCCCTACGACGCATTAGGCTATGTGCACACGGTCGGTATTGGCAGCGCTTTGAGCACAGTATACTTTATGCTGCGTCCAAAGCGCTGCACGCAGGTGAATCCGCATGTGTTCATTGATTCACTGCATCCTAGATATTACAGTGATCTAATTTCTCTTGCGGAGTCGCTAGTCTCAGCAAAAGAAATTGACATGCTGCGGTCTGTGAAGACGCGCCACATGTACGTGTCCGCAGATGCACGGAGACGCATAGTGGATGGGATTTCTTGAAATCCCATCCACTATGCTCAAACATCTGGCCGCTGCGGTTTGCACTGCGTCCAATTCACAGCGATTGCTGATCGTGTGCACATACCCTTACGGGCTCTTACAGACTAACTATGATCTGTGCACCACACACGCAGTGTAAGGCCAGTTTCACATGTCTTGATATTTCCGGTACTGGAAAAAACAGGACCGGAGATATCCGTGTGTACTTGTGAGGCAGCCGTGCCGCATCAGTTAGCGCTGTTCCCAAGTGTCGGGTGCTGAATGCTGCCCTCATCATTGTCCCTTGCCGGTGCTGAAATCAGCACACACAAGGGACAATGAGTAATGAGTAGTATTCTGCTCCTGCTGTAAAAATAAGAATAAAATAAAAAAAATCATTATACTCACCTGTCCAAAAATGTCCCCCACTGTAACCCAGCTGACCGTTCACGCCGAGGAGCCAGGGAGAATGACTTCTGCAGCACTGATACTGTGCTCAGTGAGCGGTGTCCTGTCACTCACTGAGCGCAGCGGAGGTTCGGGGCTCGCTCGCTGGAGTGAGTCATTCTCTCCGGCTCCTCGGCTTGAACGGTCAGATGGGTTACAGTGGGGGACATCTTTGGACAGGTGACTATAATATTTTTTTTATTTTATTCTTACACCAGGACACAGCTGGAGTAGAATACTACTCATCATTGTCCCTTGCTGGTGCTGATTGCAGCGCCGGCAGGGGACAATGATGAGGGCAGTGTTCAGCATCTGCTGCTAGGGAACAGCGCTAACTGTACACTGATTCCCAGGTACTGGTACGTGTCACACTGATGACACACGGATGTCAACCATGTGTCATCAGTACGGGATGTTTTGTGGCCTGTGCAGCGTGTAAAAAACTGACAAGTCAGCGTGTTTTGCCCACGGACACACGGTCTGTGGAAACACACTGTCATGTGTGCAGACCCATTCACTGGCAGGGGAGTGAGGTTTAACCCCTTAAGCCCCGCGGGTGGTTTGCACGTTAATGACCGGGCCAATTTTTACAATTCTGACCACTGTCACTTTATGAGGTAATTACTCTGGAACGCTTCAACGGATCCCCCTGATTCTGAGATTGTTTTTTCGTGACATATTGTACTTCATGATTGTGGAAAAATTTCTTCGATATCACTTGCGTTTATTTGTGAAAAAAACGGAAATTTGGCGAAAATTTTGAAAATTTTGCAATTTTCAAAATTTGAATTTTTAAGCCCTGAAATCAGAGCGATATGTCACACAAAAGAGTTAATAAATAACATTTCCCACATGTCTACTTTACATCAGCACAATTTTGGAACCAAAATTTTTTTTTGTTAGGGAGCTATAAGGGTTAAAAGTTGACCAGCGATTTCTCATTTTTCCAACAAAATTTACAAAACCATTTTTTTAGGGACCACATCACATTTGAAGTCACTTTGAGAGGTCTTTATGACAGAAAATACCCAAAAGTGACACCATTCTAAAAACTGCACCCCTCAAGGTGCTCAAAACCACATTCAAGAACTTTATTAACCCTTCAGGTGCTTCATAGGAATTTTTTGAATGTGGAAGAAATAAATGAACATTTAACTTTTTTCACAAAAATGTTATTTTAGACCCATTTTTTTTTATTTTCACAGGGGTAACAAGAAAAAATGGACCGCAAAATTTGTTGTGCAATTTCCCCTGGGCACGCAGATACCCAATATTTGGGGAAAAAACACTGTTTGGGCGCACTGTAGGGCTCGGAAGGGAAGGAGCGCCATTTGACTTTTTGATTGTAAAATTTGCTTGAATAATTAGCGGACACCATGTTGCGTTTAGAGAGCCCCTGTGTGCCCAAACATTGGAGCTCCCCCACAAGTGACCCCATTTTGGAAACTAGACCCCCCAAGGCACCTATCTAGATGCATAGTGAGCAGTTGCAACCCCCAGGTGCTTCACAAATTGATTCGTAATAATGAAAAAGTGAAAAAAAAAAACACTTTTTCATTTTTACGAATCAATTTGTGAAGCACCTAGGGGTTCCAACTGCTCACTATGCATCTAGATAGGTGCCTTGGGGGGTCTAGTTTCCAAAATGGGGTCACTTGTGGGGGAGCTCCAATGTTTGGGCACACAGGGACTCTCTAAATGCAACATGGTATCCGCTAACAAATTGAATGGAAAATCGGCTCAAATTGTTAGCGGACACCACATTGCGTTTGGAGAGCCCCTCTGTGCCCAAACTTTGGAGCTCCCCCACAAGTGACCCCATTTTGGAAACTAGACCCCCCAAGGCACCTTTCTAGATGCGTAGTGAGCACTTTGAACCCCAGGTGCTTCACAAATTGATTCGTAATAATGAAAAAGTGAAAAAAAAAAACACTTTTTCATTTTTACGAATCAATTTGTGAAGCACCTAGGGGTTCCAACTGCTCACTATGCATCTAGATAGGTGCCTTGGGGGGTCTAGTTTCCAAAATGGGGTCACTTGTGGGGAAGCTCCAATGTTTGGGCACACAGGGACTCTCTAAATGCAACATGGTATCCTCTAACAAATTGAATGGAAAATCGGCTCAAATTGTTAGCGGACACCACATTGCGCTTGGAGAGCCCCTCTGTGCCCAAACTTTGGAGCTCCCCCACAAGTGACCCCATTTTGGAAACTAGAACCCCCAAGGCACCTTTCTAGATGCATAGTGAGCACTTGGAACCCCCAGGTGCTTCACAAATTGATTCGTAATAATGAAAAAGTGAAAAAAAAAGCACTTTTTCATTTTTACGAATCAATTTGTGAAGCACCTAGGGGTTCCAAGTGCTCACTATGCATCTAGATAGGTGCCTTGGGGGGGTCTAGTTTCCAAAATGGGGTCACTTGTGGGGGAGCTCCAATGTTTGGGCACACAGGGACTCTCCAAATGCAACATGATATCCGCTAACAATTTGAGCAGACAATTTGTTAGCGGATATCATGTTGCATTTGGAGAGTCCCTGTGTGCCCAAACATTGGAGCTCCCCCACAAGTGACCCCATTTTGGAAACTAGACCCCCCAAGGCACCTATCTAGATTCATAGTGAGCACTTGGAACCCCAGGTGCTTCACAAATTGATTAATAAAAATGAAAAAGTGTTTTTTTTTTTCACTTTTTCATTATTACGAATCAATTTGTGAAGCACCTGGGGGTTCCAAGTGCTCACTATGCATCTAGAAAGGTGCCTTGGGGGGTCTAGTTTCCAAAATGGGGTCACTTGTGGGGGAGCTCCAAAGTTTGGGCACAGAGGGGCTCTCCAAACGCAATGTGGTGTCCGCTAACAATTTGAGCCGATTTTCCATTCAATTTGTTAGCGGATATCATGTTGCATTTAGAGAGTCCCTGCGTGCCCAAACATTGGAGCTCCCCCACAAGTGACCCCATTTTGGAAACTAGACCCCCCAAGGCACCTATCTAGATTCATAGTGAGCACTTGGAACCCCAGGTGCTTCACAAATTGATTAATAAAAATGAAAAAGTGTTTTTTTTTTCACTTTTTCATTTTTACGAATCAATTTGTGAAGCACCTGGGGGTTCCAAGTGCTCACTATGCATCTAGATAGGTGCCTTGGGGGGTCTAATTTCCAAAATGGGGTCACTTGTGGGGGAGCTCCAATGTTTGGGCACACAGGGGCTCTCCAAACGCAGCATGGCGTCCGCTAACAATTTGAGCCGATTTTCCATTCAATTTGTTAGCGGACACCATGTCGCGTTTGGAGAGCCCGTGATGTGCCTAAACAGTGGAGCTCCCCCACAAGTGTCCCCATTTTGGAAACTATACCCCTCAAGGATTTTATTAAGGTGTATAGTGAACATTTTGAACCCAGAGGTACGGCACAGAATTTGTTTACATTAGGTCATCATATTGAATAAGTTGTCATTATTCTTGAGCGCAAGTGCTCGCTACTTGAGTTTGCATCGGTACTCAGGTATGCACCATGTACAGCGTGTGCTCGAGTGACATGCTCGAGTCCCTGCTCCGCATGTTTCACGGTTATTAGACACCCAAAAAAAAACATGCGGGGATCGCTCGTGCATGGCAGGCAATCCCCGTAAAGTTTTTTGGCCGCGAAGCATATGGGGCAGAGACTCGAGCATGTCACTCAAATACCCACGATACTCAATGCATACCAGAGCACCCGATGCAAACTCAAGTAGCGAGCACTTGCTCTCAACACTAGTCGCCATATCGTCATCTTTTTTTCTGACTTTTGAAAAAAATCCCAACCCCAGCCCTAACCCTAGCACAACCCTAGCCCCAGCACAACCCTAGCCCAATCCTAACCCAAGAGTTTATTTTTGACGCCGTTCCTTGTGCGGTATAAGTGATTAGACGACTTTATTCTTCGGGTCGGTGTGATTACAGCAATGCCAGAATCATATGGGGTTTTTATGACTGACAGCTGTCACACACTAAAAGACGCATTTTTTGTAAAATCTAGTTTTTGCATCGCCATATTTTGAGAGCTATAATTTTTCCAGATTTTGGCAGACAGTCATGTGACAGCTCGTTTTTTGCGGGATGACTTGACGTTGTTATTGGTGCCATTTTCAGGCACGTGACATTTTTTGATCACTTTCTATTCCGATTTTTGGGAGGCAGAATAAACAAAAACCAACAATTCAGGAATTGTTTTTTTTTTTATTTTTTTTATTCTGTTCCGCGTGTGGTAAAATTGATGAGGTAGCTTTATTCTTCGGGTCAGTACGTTTACAGCGGTACCACATTTGTATCATTTTTCTATGTTTTGGCGCTTATACACAATAAAAGCTATTTTATAGAAAAAAATATTTTTTAGTATCGCTTTATTCTGAGAGCTATAACTTTTTTATTTTTCGGCTGATGGAGCTGTATGGCGGCTTGTTTTTTGCGGGACGAGATGACGTTTTCAGCGGTATCATTTTTATTTATATGCGTCTTTTTGATCGCGTGTTATTCCACTTTTTGTTTGGCGGTATGGTGATAAAGCATTGTTTTTTGCTTCGTTTTTTTTTTTTACCGTGTTCACTGAAGGGGTTAACTAGTGGGACAGTTTTATAGGTCAGGTTTTTCCGGACGCGGCGATACCAAATATGTGTACTTTTATTGTTTATTTTTTATTTTTTTTATAATAATATTTATTGATGGGTACATTATATTTTTATTTTTGGTGTATTATTTTTTTATAATATTTTTGCACATTTTTTTTTTTCCACTTTCACACAGTTTATACACTTTATTACTTTGTCCCACTCTGGGACTTTCACTTTTTTTTTTCTGATCGCCTGCATGGCACAGGAATGGAGCACCATCCCTATGCCATGAAGGCTGTCAGAAGTGCACAGTGTGAAGATTGCTTGGAGATGCACTGCACATGTCCAAGCAATCTTCCTGCTCTCTGGTGACCCGGATGTTGTCATGACGACATCGGGTCGTCATGGCAACACACGGGAAGCCTTTGCAGACTGCGCTGGAAGCCGGAAGAGGAGGTGAGTATTGCCGATCACCTCCCCTTGCCCCCGCAATGCCGCGATCGACTTCGATCGCAGCATCGCGGGGGTTAATGTGCTGGGAGCGGTGCAGGACCGCTCCCTGCACATAGTACCGGGTGTCAGCTGTGACAATCAGCTGACACCCGGCGGCGATCGCGCCCGCACAGCCTGTGTGCGCGCGCGATGACGTACTAATACGAGTCTGGCTCTTAAGTCCCAGGGCACAGACGCGTATTAGTACGTCAGACGTTATTAAGGGGTTAAAGTGCCACTCCAGCAGCAAAATAAAAAACTGCAGGAGTGGAGCTTTAACTACACTATCTAACAGCTTTTTTTCTTTTTCTGCTTCATTTTGATGCTTCATTTGAGAATCCCATTGTCTACTGGGATGCTCAAACGGTGATCATCAGATAAAAATTGGAATCATTCCCACCTTTACCCTAGTAAACAATAAAGAAGTGTTCAAAAAAATAAAATTACATTTGGTATCAACGTGTCCACAAAAGTACGATCTCTAAAAACTACAAGGGCTCGCTGAGACACGAGCGAATAAATCGGACAAGTGCAATACGATAAAAAAATAGGATTGTACTCGAGCAGTGTAACACTATGGGGCAGTGCACTCAAATGTCACCTGAGTGCAGTGCAATTCCCACGGACACCGGCAATGGAGAAGATGGAGAAATGACTTTCTCCGTCTCCTCCACAGCTGTGTTGTAATTCTGTGATGTGAGAGGATCGGAGCACAGAGCACTGACACTCGGATCACACTCGCAGCAGAGCAGGAGCCGAGTGTCATTAGCAGATCGCATCCCATGCTCTATGCTCGTGTGTTTTTTTTTTATTGCACATTTTTTAGTAAACCGTATAAAATGGAGTATCACTGGTTCCAAAAAAAAGGAAGGAGGGAGGGAAAGACAAAAGCGCAGAAATCAAAAAGAAAAAAAAAACTTTATTATTGTAATAACATAGCCCAGTGCTTATGGGGTTAAATGCTCAGCCATGTCAGGTAGGGCCATCAGTGCTGCTTATTATACTCTTATATATCTACCTCCATTTATTCCCCTGAGCTGCTGCCGCACATCCACCCCCGTCCTGTCTGACGCTGATAAAAAAAAGGGTCACCCTGCTGTCAGTCACTCCAGTCTCCTGTACTTTATACATTATGGCAGGCATTGCCAGCGATGTCAGCAAACTTACTTCAGGACCTTAATGATGTCACTGACCATGTGTGCAGTAACAGCCAATCACAATCAGAGTAAGCGTTCATTAGGGAGGAGCCCAGTCACAGGTATTGTCAATCATCCCACATGGTCACACCCCCTGCTCTCCTGCGTCTCCTCCCCGCCCCCAGTCCCATCATTCACATCAGAGAGCCAGCTCTTCCTCTGGATAGTTCACGAAGGACCCATCACTAAAACCCGGCTCTGAGTCTCCTCCTCCTCCTCTCCTCTCCTCCTCCGCTCCTCCCAGTCCACAGTCAGGCGGGAAGAAGCGAAGCTGAAAATCAATAAAGCAGGGAAGATAATCTGGCTGTGTGGCTCAGCTCCCAGTGGTGAGCCGGCTCTGTGTCTCGGGTTGTTTGCGAAGGACACATCACTATTGGCGGGAGAGTCACAGAAATGGCTGACTGTGGGTGAGCAACAGCTTGGAAACGTGACTGACGTCGTTAATGCCGAGCCCCTGTTACAATGCCGCCTTTTATTTTGAAGCCTTGTGATCTATTCTGAATCTCCTATTATGGCAGGAAGTTGATTTTTGAAGGCTACCAATGGTAGCCATATTTGCCCCAGTGGCTTAGCGTAGAATGGCGTGGGCTGTGGAAGAAGTCATAATTGCAGTGTTTTACCTAGTTGGACTAGTTACACGTGTTTCTAAGTGTTTTGGCCCCCACCTTCCTACCATATGTCCTTCCACCAGTCCAGTATTGGACTCTTACTCCCAGGACTATGTGTTAGTCCACGGCCCCACTATCAGTATTTGTTCAGTATCCGATCAGTATTTCCTCTCAGGAGTGGGTGATAAATGCAGAATTGGTGACTTGTTTCTATTATACCTTTTCTCTGATTGTGCCTCTGGTTTTGGCTCCCACTCTTGAGAAACAATACTGACAGAATACTGATAGTGGGGCCGTGGCCTTATACTGATAGTGGGGCCGTGGCCTTATACTGATAGTGGGGCCGTGGCCTTATACTGATAGTGGGGCCGTGGCCTTATACTGATAGTGGGGCCGTGGCCTTATACTGATAGTGGGGCCGTGGCCTTATACTGATAGTGGGGCCGTGGCCTTATACTGATAGTGGGGCTGTGGCCTTATACTGATAGTGGGGCCGTGGCCTTATACTGATAGTGGGGCCGTGGCCTAATAAGTAAATCCTGATGGAATAAAGTAATGGCTCGTTCACATTTCTGTATGTTCTGCCCTTCAGAGGAACAGATGGAATTCATGTGCAAAAGGGTAGTCTCAAGTTTGAGGGTCTATTCCCTGTCTGGATTAGGGGATAACTTCCCAATTGCTGGAGGCTGGGACCCCCACCTATCATGGGAACCCAGGTTCTGAAGAAAAGAGCTGTGATCCCTCACGCACGCTGCCACTCCAATCATTAATAATGGGATCGCCGGAGATGGCAGAGCGCTGTGCTCGGCTGGTCTCCGGCTCTCCCACAAGCATGAATGGAGTGGCAGTGTACTTGATCAACCACCGCTCCATTCAAACAGGGCTTTTCAGAATTCCAGTTCTCATGATCAGTGGGGGTCTCAACAGTTGGACCTCCAGCCATCGTCAAGTTGTCCCCTATCCAATGTCTAGGGGATCATTTCTGAACTGAGAACAACATAATGTAGAGAGTCACTTATTGGGCTGCTTGCTGCAGTTTTGATAAACTGACTGTTTTATATCAGCAGGAGATTATCACTAGAGGACTAGTAAACCTGCTGCCAGGTAGTGAAGCATATTCATAAGTATCGGGGTCTCTGCCCCTACTTTATGCTGCTCTCAGAGAGGGTAGCAAGAACCTAGTGACAGATTCCCTTTAACGATTCAAACAGACGCAGAGGGCCACTGTTGTATGTACTCTGTCTGTGTTGTGTCAGTTCTTTAGAATAGAAGTTTTTCCATTTTAAAAACTAACTTGAAATGGAGCTCATAATAGTCAGTGCCCCATTTGCATTATTTAAGGGTTTGTCCGCCACTGGGACTCCTGGCACTCTCATAACATTGTTGTGCCACTGTTATATCTTTTACTGAGCTGCTATCAGTGAATTTATAATCACCTGAAAGCTCAGCTCTCGCTTCATGTGGTTTTTTGTCATAATTCGCTGAATGGGAAAATAATCTGAAACACTCACCCCTGACTATCGTCTGTTTTAGGCTGTGTGCCCAAGATGCGTTTTTTAAGCGTTTCCGCAGCGATAAAAACGCTGCAGAAGCGCTTAAAAAGCTTGGTAGAAGGCCTGCCATGTTCCCCAACGATCCGCATGTGCTGTGCACATGCTGCAGAAATTTCTTCTGCAGGTTATCTTTGCGGAGATATATATATATATATATATATATATATATATATATATATATATATATATATATATATATATATATATATATATATATATATATAATATTTATTTTTATATTAGCTCGCGGTGGACTGACAGTCCTGCGCTGACATCATAGTCATGTGACAGCAGGTCCTTCAGTGTAGTGTACCGCGAGCTGCTGGCAAGCTAGGACGGAGCGAAGCAAGACTGCGGGGGCCATCAGAAGGTAAGTATAGACTTATTTTTTTACCATTCTTTACAGTCACACTACATAAATCCATGCCTGTTGCATGGATTTATATAGTGTGACCAAGTTGTCAAGCACTTTCCAAGTGATGCTAAAATCACTTGGAAAGCACTTGACAAACCTGCATGCGGAAATGCATGTGAAGAACGCTTCACATCCGCATGTCCCTGGCGGGAAAAACACATGTACAATCCGCATTCGTTTTTTTTCTGCCAGGGAGATGCAGAAACGCTCAGGAAAAATCCGGAGCATTTCTGCATCGTTGGCACATAGCCTTAAACTGGCTAGCAAAATGCCCAACAAACGAGCAAATCACTTGTTCCTCGGGTGTAGGATTATTTTTGAGCATGCATAATGGGGTTGTCTGCGCTTGTGGTGACTGCAGTCTTCTGAATCCTTACAGTGCGCAAGCACTGTCAGTATTTTCCAGTGTCATTGCCGAGAGAGGACAATCACTTGGCCACATGTATGTTATTTGCATACATGTGGTCACATGTTCAGTAGACATGCTAGTTAGAATGTGGCTGGAAGTATGCAAATTGCATACTTGTGGTCACGTGACAGTGACACTGGAGAATCCTGTGTGTGTGGTGGGCATGCTGTAAAGATAAATACGACTGCAGACTTTAACCTCAAAACAGGACAAGCCCTTTCAGGCAGGGCTCCCCAACTCCAGTCCTCAAGGCCCACCGACATGTCATGTTTTCAGGATTTTCTTAGTATTCTTCAGGTGATGAAATTATTGCCTGTGCATGTGAAGTAATTATCACCTGTGTAATACTAAGGAAATCCTGAAAACATGACCTGTTGGTGGGCCTTGAGGACTGGAGTTGGGGAACCCTGCTTTAAGGCCACAGCTACACTATCAGTATTTGGTCAGAATTTTTTCTCAGGAGTGGGAGTCAAAACCAGGAACAGGTGATAAATGCAGAATTGGTGACTGTTTACCGGTCGACCATGACAGCGCCACGAGAGAGGGGAACCGCCCACCAAGGACAGGAAACCTACAGGCTTAAAAGGGGCGGCCCACTCTCTCGCCTCAGTTTTGGTTTGCTGCTCTTGATGGAGGGAACCTATAGCAGGCTCTTGGAAGAACTGGATGGCGACAGCTGTCGAGCAGCGCCCCTATCTGGCATCGGCAGCTCCAGCGTCTGCTATGCGGGTGCACCCCTATCTGGGAAATGCACAGCATCCTTGCACTGGATAAGCAGTGGGCTGCACCCCTATCTGGGATGGTAGCCCTTTCATCATCTGCTACAGCCAGGTCTGTGCCCCTTTCTGTGGGGAGGTCTGCCCCTGGACTGATCCGGACTGCAGTGGGACTGCGCCCCTATCTGGGGTGGCAAGCCCACCATCGCCCTGAAGATGATGGCTGGTTGCATGGGATGCCATCCCCATCGACACCTGGCGGAGGTTGGTGCGCTGGATATCCGGGAGGCTACGCCCCGATCTGGGGTAGCAGGCCTGTCGGTTTAGCAGAGCCTACCTGGAGCAGCGGCGGCTGAAACTTCCTGGCGCGGGGCTCGTGCAGGCGCGCACTTCCGGCCTCCTCCTGTGAGTCGCGGCCCGATGATGTCACTTCGCCTCGGGGCGGTCAGGTGACCGGGACTCTGAAGTCCGGTCACGTGCATCTAACTTGTAAGTGCGGTATTAACCGCGGTGGCATCCCTGAAGGGAGGGATACAAAAAAAAAAGAAATATTTGATATAGATCAGGTGGCTGAGGGAAGGGTGGAACGTGTGCTATTTAACTAGCCCAGGCCCCGCTGTTCAGGGCTTCCCAGCTTCATTCTCCCTATCATGGAGTCTGATAGTGAGCAGCAGCAGCAAGTTCACCAGCTGCTATCTCCACCATCTCAGCGGCTGTTTGGGGTGCTCCAAAAAGTGCATCGACCTAGTGTTACTGGTAATGCCCGGTCCTCACGAAAACTACGTTCGGCTTCGAAGTCCAGTCATCACAGCTCCAGCAGGATGGACGAATCTTCGGCCTCCAGGGATGATCCCCCATCCCTGGCTGAGAAGGGTCCTTCCTCCAAATCAGTACCAGCCCTTTGAGCTGCCTGGGTAAGTGATCTTTGAGAAAGTTCACGTAGTATTGGAGTATCCCTTCTCCCCTTTTATTTTTAATAGGGGAAGAAGTGTACCTCCAAGACCCAGCGTTTTCAATGTGCATTGTGTAACACTGTCCTTCCCGACTCGTATCCCAAAAAATTGTCGGTCCTGTATAAATCAGACGCTAGCAGAGGAGACCCCTAGTTTGGCCTCAGGATTGAAAACCTTGGTCAAGTCTGAAATTAGTAAAATCCTCTCTAAAAAGACTAAAGGAAAGGTGGATACAGACCGTGAGATCTCCCCAGCCCCTGATGACTCCCTGTCGTCGGCTTATGATTTGGACTCTGCCTCTTCATCATCCACTTCCTCAGACAGTGGTGTGGGTCAGCATTGTTTCCCACTTAATGAAGTTGATGGTTTGATTAAAGCGATTCGTTCAACCATGGGTATTACAGATGCTACACCAGAAAAATGAGTCCAGGATGTAATGTTCACGGGGCTGGAGCACAGGAAAAGAAGAAGTTTTCCCTTTAACGATAAACTTCAGGACTTGATACGTAGAGAATGGAAAAGGTCAGAGAGAAAAGGTGTTCTCCCTCTGTTCTTTGAAAGAAAATACCTCTATGAAGACTCGGCTTCTTCCTCCTGGGAGAAAGCCCCAAGAGTAGATGTGGCTATAGCTAAGGCATTTAGACGATCCTCTCTCCCCTTTGACGATATGTGGGCTCTTAAGGACCCTTTGGATAGGAAAGCTGACACCTTTCTCAAAGGGACCTGGGAAATGTCTGCGGGGGCCTTAAAGCCAGCGGTTGCTGCTACTTGTACCGCCAGGTTCCTAATGATATGGTTGGACCAACTTGAATCCCATCTGAGAAATAACACCCCCAGGAAGGAGATTTTATCAAATATGTCACTCCTACACGGGGCAGCAGCCTTCCTGGCGGATGCCTCTGTGGATTCAGTTGGATTGGCAGCGAGGTCAGCTGCCATGTCCAACGCAGCCTGTTAAGCCCTGTGGCTTAAATGTTGGCCAGGTAATACTCAGCCAAGAACAAGACTCTGTACTATTCCATGTGAAGGAGAGCATCTTTTTGGGCCTGTTCTGGACGAACTTCTGGTTAAAGCTAGTGGAAAAAAGAGGTTTCCCTAGCTGGTCTGTCCCTGCTTATAAACATCCTTTGCATAGGAGAAGGTTTCTACGAAAAAGACCGCAGTAGGGTCAGGAGAAATGGGAAGAACGCAGACCGAAAGGTAGAGGGCTCCTATTCGACTCTTCTCCTTCTAACCGAGGGCCCCGGAAGCCGAGTCACTGACTCGCAGCCAAGGTAGGGGGGAGGCTGTTATGCTTCTTTCCTGCCTGGACAAAATTTCTGGTAGGTTCAGGTCTGAGGTTCGAGTTTTGGCAGATTCCTCGTGGAAGATTCATCTTGACCCCAAACCTTTCCTCAGTATTAAAGCAGACGGCCCTACAAGTGGAAGTCCTGGACTTGGTTCATAAAGCCGTCCTAGTGGAAGTCCCAACAGCAGAAAAGGGGCTAGGATTCTACTTGCCTCTTTTTGGTTTCAAAGCCTGACGATTCATTTAGGTGCATCATTAACCTTAAAGCCCTTAATAAGTTTTTCATAGTTCCCACCTTTAAGATGGAATCCATTAAATCTACAATAAAGTTACTTTATTCAGGCTGTTACATGGTAGTGTTAGATTTAAAACATGCCTATTACCATGTACCTATACATATGGATTTCCAGAAATACCTTAGGATGGCTTTGATCATAGATGGAGAAACTAAACATTTCCAGTTTAGAGCCTTACCGTTCGGTCTGGCCATAGCCCCCAGGGTATTTACTAAGGTTATAGCGGAAGTCATGGCTCATGTTAGGGAACATAATATTTTAATTATCCCTTACCTGGATGATTTCTTGATAGTTGGAGACTCAGCCTCCCAATGTGATAATCACATAAAATTAGTATCTTCCATCTTAGAAAGTCTGGGCTGGATCATAAATCTAGAAAAGTCCAGGGTAGTGCCTTCAAAAATACAGCAGTTCTTGGGTGTTATGCTGGATTCAGACCTTCAAATATGTTTCCTCCCGGAAGCCAAAAAAAACAAAAGGCTAAATTTCTAGTAGAGAAAGCATTATCAAACCCGGTCATGTCCCTTAGAGCTGCGATGTCCTTGTTGGGTACCCTGTAATCTTGCCTTCCCGGGGTTCTCTGGGCACAATACCACTCCAGGGTTCTACAATGGGATGTTCTACATAATGAGGTTTTGTTAGATGGGCACTTAGAAGGACGAATGTCCTTGTCACCCCGATCTGTTGAGTCCTTGCAGTGGTGGGTGAATGAGGCGAACCTGTCACGAGGAGTTCCCTGGGTGTTTAGCGTCACTAAGATAATTACAACCGATGCAAGCTTCCATGGGTGGGGGGCCCACCTGGGGGATATGGTTGCCCAGGGGTCCTGGTCAGATGCTGAAAAGGGTCTTTCCTCTAACACTAAAGAACTGCTAGCAGTGGATAAAGCGATTAATCATTTCTTGCCTTTACTTCATGATAAAAACGTTAAGATCCTTCCAGATAATAGGATAGCGGTATCTTACGTGAACCATCAGGGGGGTACACGTTCTGGATCACTGATGAGAGTGACTTATCTTTTTCAGATTTCGGAATGCCATCTCCTTTCCTTACCGGCCCTCCACATCAAAGGAAAAGAAAACATAAAGGCAGACTACTTAAGCCGTTTTTCTCTGAGGCATGGCGAATGGGAACTAAAGCAGGACATTTTTTCCCAAATAGTCCGAAAATGGGGGGGCTTCCGGTGGTAGATCTTTGCCACAAGGCTAAATCGAAAGACAGAGCTCTTTTGTTCCCTAAGCCCCCTGGCAGTGAAAACTCTCCAGGTAACTTGGGATTTCAGTCTGACCTATGCCTCAACCCCTCCCCCCTTCCCATTGAATCTTCTTCTCATGGTCCTAAGAAAGATCAGAGAGGACAAGACGAGGGTCCTTCTGGTCACCCCCTTTTGGCCCAGTAGGCCCTGGCTCTCATGCTTGAGGAATATATGTCCATCTCCGATCCTTGGGTCCTGCCCGAAATTCCGGATCTCCTCGGCCAGGGTCCAATAGTCCATCCTCAAGCTCCTGGCCTCCCCTTGACGGTGTGGAACTTGAGGTCTCTGTTAGAATGCAAAGGATTCTCCCAAGACCTAGTGGCTACATTAATGCGTAGTAGAAAACCTGTCACTACCAAGATTTACGCTAGAACTCGGAAGAAATTTTTATCTTTCTCTGGTTCTACAGTTGGTGAGGGGGCGCCAATTGGTAAAATTGTAGAGTTTTTACAGAAGGGCCTCGAGTTGGGGTTGGCAACAAGTACTCTTAGGTTATGTGCCCATGTTGTGGAAATGAAGCAGAAAATTTCTGCTTCACTTCTGCATGTCCTCTCCCGGAAAAACGCATGCGGAATTCCGCACGCGTTTATCGCGAGTTTTCGACATGCGGAATTGCCTTGTTTTTTATTGCATTGCAAAGGCAATTCCGCTTGCGGAAACGTAAAATTAAATGACACGCTGCGGATTTTTGCACGCATCAAAAATGCTGCGGAAAAATCCACAGCATGGGCATAGAACTTGCGGATTCCCCTTGGGGACCATGGGGGGCGGATTACCTAGCTTTTCACAAGCGTTTACGCTGCAGAAATTCCGCAGCATATACTCTTGTAAAACGCTACTTGGGCACATACCCTTAAAGTCCAAGTCTCTGCCTTGGGTGCCCTATATACCTGTGACTTGGCAGGAAATTACTGGATTTCTCGCTTTATCAAAGCCGTCTTTAAATCCAGGCCGGTTATCAAAAGCAATTTACTTCCCTGGGATCTAAATTTAGTTCTAAGAGCATTAACTGGTTCACCCTTTGAACCAATAGATTCAGCGTCCCTTAAGTCCATCTCCCTTAAAACTGCTCTTCTAATAGCTCTAACATCAGCTAGAAGGATTAGTGACTTCCAGGCTCTGTCTTCAGCTTCACCTTTCACTCAGATCCTGGACGATAGAATAATTCTTAGAACTGACCCAGCATATTTCCCTAAAGTAGCTTCCCGTTTCCATAGACTCCCAAGAAATAATCCTACCCTCGTTCTGTCCTAATCCAAGTAACCAAAAAGAGGCAGAATTCCATACCTTTGATGTAAGAAGATGTGTGATTAGGTACCTTTCGGCCACCCAGGCTTTCAGGAAAGATAGTTCCTTGTTTATCTCCTACCAAGGGGTTAGAAAGGGGCTTAAGGTTGCTAAGTCCACCATAGCTAGGTGGATCAGGGAAGCTATTACTCTAGCCTATGTCTCTAGCGGTGAGGAAGCGCCACAGGGGTTGAAGGCTCACTCTACCTGAGCAGTGACGACCTCGTGGGCGGAGAAGACGGGTGTCTCGATGGAAGACATATGTAAGGCTGCTAAATAAGAAACCGCGAAAATGAGTAATGATGGCATAAAACAGCAAAGTTTTAGTTAATTAAAAAGAGTATACAGAAGTGATACTAAAATTGTATAGATACTTATAAACATTAAGACAATGGGTAGATATTGGATCAAGACAAGAAAAAGCTCCCATAACAGCTTCAAAACCCCCTTAGATATGTGTACCAGGGTACAATATGTCCCAATCATATCCGCAAGGGGAAAAGTAAAGAGGGAGAGAGCAGAAAGAGGGAGAAGTCAGGCAAGAGTAAACAGTAGAGGTGGAAACAACAGGAGAGTATTAGATCACAAACAGAGAGGTGAGGTAGTGTAACCCTTAAATATAGTTCCCAAATGGGGGGGCCATAGTAATGGATAGGTCAGGGCACTCACCAGGCTAATTGCTAACTCGCCCGAGTGTGTGGGGCAAAAAGAGGCGAACAAGGACATCCACCAGGGGCCTCGACGCGCGTTTCGCGTGTGGCTTTATCAAGAGGCACATAGTGTATGGTACATAAGGACCCATATTTATAGGACCTTAGGTGGTCACATGAACAGTCATGTGACCACTATAATATGGCTGCCACGAGGGTCGGGCATAAGGGCGCATGCGCCGGGGTCACGGCAGCGGCAATCGCGCGCCGCCCATCATGGCACGCGCACCACCGGAAGTGTCGGATGACAACATCCGGGGGTGCCTCGTTGCCATAGAGAAGGACGCGCGCGAGTGCCGGCCGCGGCTCACCCGGCGCATGCGCACCGCCGGCCACCGTAGCAGCACCACTGTATGTCCCATAAGAGGTCGTGAGATGTAAGTAATACGACCAATGACCATGAGAGGGAAGAGGGTATATGGACAGAGTGGAAAGGGAAAGAGAAGTATGTAAAAACAAAAATGTATAATAGAAAAAGTAATTATTGTAAATATTAGTAAAGCAAAATATGAACACAAATGAGAATAAAAATGAGAAATAAATTACATGTACACAACAGAAAAAATCTTCTTAATGGAAATTCCCAATTCCAACTCCGTCATCATATGGAGATAATGCACAAAATAGCTGATCCAATCAGAGGCATATGTAATGGATAATCAGAGAGCTCTAAACATAGAGAAAAATACAACAAATAAATATCAGGACACACAAGCATTTAAAAATGAATAAAACCAAAAGGAATGATGTTGTACCCCTAGGGGAAAACCTCTAGGGGGAGAGAAGCATAATAAAAGATCAATTCAGGCGCAGAATACGCACATGTGGAAACTAAACTGTACAAACAGCAACTAAGAAATCAATCATAAAAATGAGGAGAAACCCAGATGTTCGTTAAGCCCCCGTGGTGAAAGAGTGTCAAGAATAGTTATCCACCTGGCTTCCTTTTGTGCCAAAAGGCGTTTGGCATTCCCACCCCGGGAGCCCAGATGCACCACGTCATTGCCACAGACACTCAGAGATCGAGGGTCACAATTATGGGCAGATTTAAAGTGGCGTGGTAGAGTCTTGAGCTCCCGAGGGTCAGGGATAGCCCTAGCCGCAATAATGTCCCTAACATGCTCACGAACTCTGACTCTCAGCTCCCTAGATGTGAGACCTACATAGATAAGTCCACAGCCACATGTAGCATGGTAAATCACATATGTGGTACTACAAGAAATATGGTGGCGGATGTCAAAATTACGGGAGCCATCGGAGTTCGTGAACGTGGTAGTGCGTGGGACATTAGTGCAGGTGGCACAGTGGCCGCAAGGAAAGGTCCCCAAGGTGGGACTACGGGAGCCAAACGGGTTTCTCACAGTTGGAAGGTAATGACTGGAAACCAGGAGATCTGCTAGGGTGTTGGAACGTCGAGGTGTCATGCATGGAGATTCCCCAATGTATTCCCTCAGGGAGGGCTCCGTACCCAATATATCCCAATGTCGGGAGAGGATACGCCGCACCCCACACCACTCAGAGTTGTATGAGGAGATAAACTGAATAGTCCGGAGAGGATTCGCTTTATCAGAGGGAGGGGGATAAAAGGCTGCTACCTGGTCTTCTCCATCTACCTTCTATAGGAACTATAGACTGGATTTGGGTGTTTCATCTGACCTCACATTTGGGAGAAGGGTGCTCCAGGCTGTGGTCCCTTCCTAGACTTCTTCATCTCTGCAATTCTCTTGTGGTGCTGTCATAGTCGACCGATAAAGTCATAAGTTACTTACCGGTAACGGGATTTCTCGGAGACCGTGACAGCACCCTTATATTCCCTCCTTTCACTTTATGGGAGCACTCCTCAATTATTAATTAAAATTTTCTCACTTAGTGGTGTTGTATAAAAATATTATTTTTATGAATGTTTGCTATGTTTACTAACCTGGTGGTCCTCTCAATGCTCTGTAATCCAAACTGAGGCGAGAGAGAGGGCCGCCCCTTTTAAACCTGTAGGTTTCCTGTCCTTGGTGGGCGGATTCCCTCTCTCGTGGTGCTGTCATGGTCTCCGAATAATCCCGTTACTGGTAAGTAACTTATGACTTTCTGTTATACCTTTTCTCTGATTGTTCCGCACCTGGTTTTAGCTCCCACTCCTGAGGAAAAATACTGACCAAATACTGATAGTGGGGCCGTGGCCTAAATCTATGCACCACGCGCTGTCGGGTTTCTCTGGTGATGCTGCCAAGACTGGGTTGTCCCTTGACAACAAGTATACAATTTGCATACTTCCAGCCATATTCTGACCAGACGTGCTCAGCCTCGCTCAGTTCACTTGTATTGAGTGAGGCTGAGCATGTCTAGTCAACATGTGACCGTATGTATGCAGTTTCATGGTTCATCCAAATCAAATTTTGTGAAGCACCTGTGATCTAACGATGCTCAATACACTTAGATGGAGTCTTTGAAGGGTGCGGTATTCAAAATGGGGTCATTTGTAGGGGATTACTGCTGTGACCCCCCCAAAAAAATATATACTAATTTTTGGGATCAAAGAAGAGCATAGCTCACAACTTTCCAGCCTTTTCTTAGTAATTTTCCTCCTGCTGAAGTCCCAGATTCCTCTTTCATTGCCCCCATCAAGTGTTATGATACCCCCATGATGAATTCCTCCACATGCACAGTATAACCCTACTGTACCCCACCTCAACTCCCATGGCAATGTATGGTGACCCCCCCCACACAGCTCTTCATGCACAATAATGGTCCTACATGCAGTATAATGGCCCGCACTAACCCTCTAAACAGTATGATGGACCCACACATACCTTCATACAGTATGATTGTTTGCATACAGTGTAATGGACCCCCACAAATTACAATGGCCCCATATAACCTTTCATATAGTATAATGTACCCTCCATAGAATATAATGCTCTCCCCACGGTCCTCCATAGAATATAATGCGCGTACCCCCATACTTTATTATGGCCACCAGTCATTGATTTAAAAAAAATAAGCACAGTACTCCCTTCTCCTGGTTACACCCTGTAATGACTTCATCACATCCGCTTCTCTGAGATGTCGGACGTCGAGGAATAATGATGGGGGTGGAAGCATCTACTGAAGCTCTCTCCTCCATCATTGCTTGTACTGGGCCCGGCTCCAGCCGTCAAGACGAGCAATGATGATGGAGGAGGGAGCGTCAGCAGACTCCTCCACTCCCATCATTCTGTGTGGGTGGCCAGGCAGTATGGATGCTAACCAGAGGTGGGACCTGGTGTAAGGAGGGCCCTGTGCTGTGAGGGTCCGCTTCAGGCCTCCCCAGCATATGGGCCCCACAGCAGTGGCGTGGCCTGCCGCCATTGGCGGTACGCCAGTGATGACAGTAGAATTAAAGGTATCACCAGGGCTATGGAGTCTGTGTCCATTCTGGAGGAGTTGGTATAAAATGGATAGACTCCTAAAATGTATAATACAATGGGTACACTAGTTTAGTGCAGTATGTGCTGTAAATGTTTTCATAAGAATTTGGGAAAGTTATGAAATGTTCTGTTTGTTACACTCACGCCACTAGGTTCTGATAGGGGTGATACAGGTTGCATGAATTCTATGCAATCCTGGGGGAACCATTACTCAGGGCGACCATAGACCATGTGCTGCAGCTTCTGTCAGGCACACAGGGGTATTGACCCTCAGGCACAGACACCATAGGTTGTTTCACTTGCTGACCAGACACACTTGACAAGAGTCCTCATAAACGGTATAACAGTAGCATTTAATAAGAAGCCGCAAGTTAATTCTTATGAGCAACAGGCTCCAGTGACAAACAGTACAGTTTGCTTAGCAGCACAGCAGTAATGTCTTCCCAGTAGTACAGGACAGCACAGTTCTAATGCAAAGGCACATTAATGAACACAGCATTCCTTACAGCACAGTGAGATGGGGGAGGGTTTGCTGAGGGAGATGATCCCTGTGGCACCATTTCTTCCAGTCCTTATCTTTCTGCCTGACAATACTCTGCACTGTTCGTTCAAGAACTCTACTGGACCTGTGCTTAGCTTCACTCCTGGCTTGAATCCTTTTCACTTGCAGGGGTGCTTCTGTGAGATACAGAACACACACCACCTTTCTCTTCAGCTCCAGCCAGACAGTAAACAACTTCCCCACAATCCCCCTGGGGCTCTGCTAAAACACTCCCCTTCTCCTGTGACTGTATTAACCCCTCTAGTTGCTGGATGATTCTGGAGCACAACACTTCCTGTCTAATAGACTAAGGGTTAAGTGCCCATGATGCAGAAATGCTGCATATTTTGTCCGCTTCTCCCTGGCAGGAAAAACGCATGCAGATTTTACATGTGTTTTTCCCGCCAGGTAGAAGCGTTTGTCAAGCGTTTTTGCATGCGAGTTATCAAGTGCTTTTCCAAGCGATTTTAGCATCACTTGGAAAAGTGCTTGACAACTTGGTCACACTATATAAATCCATGCAACTGGCATTTATTTATATAGTGTGACCAAGTAAAAGTTTAAAGAATGAATAAGAATGGTAAACAATAAAGATTATTCTTGCCTTCCCATGGCCCCCCGGTGTTTTCTCCGCCGCGTCTGGTCTGTTGTATGGGTCGCGGTGGTGTGAAGAACCTGCAATGACGTCATTGAGTTATGTGACAGGTCATGTGAGCGCTGACCTAAATCTATACATACCTGTATGCCTCATATTAGCGGTTTGGTTGCTTTGAAATAGCTTTTTATTAAATCCGTTTTGTCATGCTTCCCAGCCGGAGGACACACAGAAATCCTCGCCTACTTATACTTATTTAATTTCAATATCCCCTCCCCTGCACGTCACAATGCCCTGTGACATGCACTCTTATCCAGATCCCGCGCATGCGCAAAGCGCCTATAACACAAGGCACTGTGAGATTCCCCTTAAAACCACTCATTTCATAATTGTCTTGCTGTGTAAAGAGGCTTTCTATCACCTGATGAATAAGCAAAACGTTCCTTTCATCTGGGGAAATGATCTTCTGTGCATCATGAAAGATAAATCTTGGAGGTGCATCGTCCATTGTAAACAGGACTCTCTCACTGTCAAGACCATTGGCAGCTTTTGCTCACTGAGTGATCTAGTATAGATCAGTGTACATCGATTTCCTTGGGTCTGCCTGTGAAAACATTCATTTCAATGACTACCAATTAGTAAAAAATTATTGATCAGCAGTCCTATTGTCGCCGGTTGGTCCATGTCAATGGACTTTCAGGCTATGTTCCCACTAGGCTTTTTTTATTCCAACTTTGCAGCTGCATTTTACAGTACCAGCAAAGTCTGAGATTTCAGAAATACCCCATGCACACACATTGGTTTTTGTATCATCAGTATTTTGTGCTTTGCATGTTTTTTTGCACAATAGAGCATGTCACTACTTTTTAGCGTTTTTTTTTTCTGCGTTATTCACCCATTAAAAGTAATGGGTGGTGATAAAACACTGAAAAATTGCCTAGTGCGAACATAGCTATCAGGTTTTGCTGCGTTTTTAGTGAGAAAAAGCAAGTACAGCAGTATGTGAAGCTAATTTATTTTTGTGATTTTACCAACTTGTCTTTGTCACCTAAGATGGCAGTTGGGAATAGGACAGTTTAATTAAATTAGTTATGTGTAGAATGTAAACTTTGGCCCCCCTAGGTGTGAGATTGAACAATACCTGTGGCCCACAGAGGTGTGAAATTGAACAATCTCTGAGCAACTCAATGGCAGACTATTGTGTGAAAACGAATAGTGTCCTACAAACTCAATTCACTGCCAGTGTCTTAGAAAAACTATTTCTGAACAATCACCTCCCCCTACTGTTATATTTAATATTCTGGTTAATATGGTTTCACAGATGTCTTATATTGGTGACCTGTGTTCATGCTTCTGTGGTGGAAGCAAAGCTGAACTTTAGGATCCTGAAAAATGCACCAAAACCTGCGTTTTTGATGCAGCTTCTTTCTTGCCAAGAGGTCAGGTTTTGCTGCTTAAACGCCTAGTGTGAACATAGCTTAAAGAAGTTGTCCATCACTGTCCCCGCCTTTGTACCAATTGAACATGAAGAGGAAGTCCGAGATCAGTTGTGGCCCGGACTTCTCTTGATGTTCGTTTAGACAGGAGGTGGGTATAGTGGTGCTGATTTGGCACCTGGCTCACGTGTCACAACACCACACGAGAGCCCCTGGGAGAGCGAGTGCCAACTCCATGGGAACGGTGCCAGCACGGGAAGTGAGCATTATAAGCTTATTTTATGGTGCCAAACGTGGGTTATGAGAAGGGGTTGTCCTAGTAGTAGACGACCTCCTTTTTTTTTTTTTTTTTTTTTTTTTGTAATTTATTTATTTTACGCACTTGTATATTGCCATTAATTCCACAGTGCTTTACAGACAATATCATGCTTTCACATTTTCTGCTAGGTGATTCCATTGTTTCAACCTTCCGAAGCTCAAACCTAGCCCGTGTACTCAAGGTCAGCATCTGCCTCTGTATTCATCCAGAGACACAAGATAGTCCAATTATTAAAAAAGGGATAAGGTTGAAGCTCAACAATATACACTTTGGCCCCGATACATGATTTGAATTTCTTCAATATTTTGCTAAAGTTCTTTACTAATTTCTTTGAAATTTTGACACAACATTGCATTCGAATACACGCATGTTTTTAGATGCCTATGTTTTGATATACCATTTTTTTGGACTTAAAAGCAACGGCGATTGGGGGGTGTTATGAGCTCGATCCCGTGTTGACTCACCCCGGCCGCCCGGCACCCCCCCACCCCACTTAGTGACCTCTTATTCATAAACCCTTCTCCCTCTCCTCATTTGCCCCAGCCGCTACCTGTGCTCTGCTCCTTTCGTGTTCCCCGTGGGGGCTGGTGGGGGAAGGGGAATGACGACACTATCTGTTCGCGGCCGAAAGACGCTGCTGCTCATCACCAATACTGCCTGAGAGGCGTCCGCTGCTGCGTCTTCTTCTCCTGCAGCTGAGTCTTATTTCTGACTACACAACAACGAGCAGGAGAGAGAGGGAGGCTGCACGGCGAGGCGCAGGCTGCGGCCTCCGCTCTGGATGCTGAGCCGAGCCTCCCAGCAGTGGGCGGATAGCGAGCGTGTGCGAATCTCACTGTGGTGCTGTGATCTGTCCTGTACCGGCCCCAAACATGTTAAGCGGATCTCCTCCTCCTCTGCGGCCACCTGCCTTCATCTCTTTACCCCCTTTTGTCACATTACCTCTGTACTAGGGAATTGCATAGCTAGCATTCCCTGACATGACCAGCTCCATTGTGACACCTGAGTGTATCAAAATTTCAAAGCATACACCTGACTATGAAGTTCAAAGCTCAATGAGGTTACAAAACCAAAAAAAGGGCTTTAGTACGTCAGTAAAAATTAGGTAGGAGTATTTAAAACAAGAAAATAAGGGTGCCCATACTTATGCACCTGTCAAATTTTGTTTGAATGCAGATTGCACATTTTCTGCAATAAACCTCATTTCAAGGCAGAAACATTACTGTGTCCAACAGTTATTACATATATCAAACTGAAATGGCTGTTGCAAAAACACTAATTTTTATAAAACATTAAGCTTAAGATTAATAGGGGTGTCCAAACTTTTTCATATTACTGTATATATGTATACTAGATGGAGGCCCGATGCTATCGCATCGGGAAGGCAGTAATGTCACGATTGGGGCAGGCTTTATAGCGTTGAGAATCTCTCCCCCCCCCCCCCCCCCCCCCCCATGTGCTCATCCACCTATCCACACTCTCTTTCCCCCATATGCTGACTTCTCCCGTCTGTGCTCTCTTCTTTAACTTGTCTACCCCATGTGCTATCCCCCTTGTCTGCTGTCTCTCTCCTTCCTGTGTTCTCCCCTCATGTGCTGTCCCATTTGAGCTCTCTCCCCCATCTGCGGTCTTCTCCTCTCATGTGATCTCTTCTTTGACCTGTGTACCCCATGTGCTCTCCCTGTGCTGTCTTCTTCCCTCATGTGTTCTGTCGTTTGAGCTGTCTCCCCGCGCAGTAAGTCAGACCGCCGCTATCTTTGTGCATGTGCTCCTCCTGTACAAAGATGGCGGCGGTCAGTGAATCATTTGGCTGATCGCGGCAGCGTGTTTGCGACGGTGCTCCGCTGGTGGTACCGCTATGTGTATGTGGTGCGCACGGCCTATACAGTGTGTGTTTGTGATGCGTATACAATGTGTGTGTGTATGTGGTGGTACCTGACATGTGCGCAACCCTCATCATCAACTACAAAAAAAAGTCTGACTGCTGTGCTTGCTAACAAGGGTTTTGCCACCAAGTATTAAGTGTTGTTTGCCAGAGGGATCAAATACTTATTTCCCCCACTGTACAGACAGTCAGTCATTCAGTGAAGGAGATAATTATTTGATCCCTTGCTGTTTCTGTAAGTTTGCCCACTGACAAGGACACGAACAGTCTATAATTTTAAGGGCAGATTAATTTTAACATTGAGAGAGAGAGAATATCCCCCCAAAACATCAATAAAATCACATTTGTATGATTTTAGATTTATTTGCATTTTGAAGTGAGAAATAAGTATTTGATTCCTCGGGCAAACAACACTTAAAGGTGTAGTACACTACTTTATACAACCCCCTCCCCGGGCCCCTAAGACTTTTTGTAAATATCTTATGTTGCAGATACTGGCCGCACACAGGCATCACGTGATCCCTGGCTGCAGCCGGCTCGGACATCTGCTGATGTCACGACGAGTGCTGGCAGCAGCCGGGGGTCTTTGTCTTCCGCATTCCAGATGGATGCCAGGCTGTGGGCAGAGTTACCCCTTCCCCCCCCTCCGCCCCCGCATTACACCCTGCATCCACCACGCACTCTGCCTCTCCCCATTCATTGGGAAAGCGCGCGGTGGATGCTGGGTGTGACGTGAGGGGTAACCCCGCCCACGACCCAGCAGTCACTGCAGGGATCCCAGCGCTGAGTCACACCTTACTTGTCGTGACGTCAGCGCAGGGTCACGTGATGCCTGTGAGCGGCCACCGATAGCGCCGCTCACAGGCATTATCAGCAGCATAAGATATATACAAAAAGTCTTAGGGGCCCCGAGGGGATACATTGGGGGGGGGGGGTTAATATAGTCATATACAACATGCAAAACCCTTGTTGGCAAGCACAGCCGTCAGACGTTTTTTGTAGTTGATGATGAGGGTTGTGCACATGTCGGGAGGAATTTTGGTCCACTCCTCTTTGCAGATCATCTCTAAATCATTCAGATTTTGAGGCTTTCGCTTGGCAACTGGGAGCTTCAACTCCCTCCATACGTTTTCTATGCGATTAAGGTCTGGAGACTGGCTAGGCCACTCCATGACCTTGCTGTGCTAATTTTTGATCCACTCCTTTGTTGCCTTGGCTGTATGTTTTGGGTCATTGTCTTGCTGGAAGACCCAGCCACGACCCATTTTTCATGTCCTTGCGGAGGGAAGGAGGTTGTCACTCAGGATTTTACGGTACATGGCTCCATCCATTCTCCCATTGATGCAGAGGAATACCCCCAAAATATAATGTTTCCACCTTGACAGTGGGGGTTGTGTTCTTTTTATCATAGGCAGCATTTCTCTTCCTCCAAACACGGCGAGTTGAGTTAATGCCAAAGAGCTCAATTTTTGTTTCCTCTGACCACGGCACCTTCTCCCAATAACTCACAGAATCATCCAGGTGTTCATTGGCAAACTTCAGAAGGACCTGCACATGTGCCTTCTTGAGAAGGGGGACCTTGCGGACACTGCAGCATTTTAAACCTTTAAGGTGTAATGTGTTACCAATGGATTTCTTGGTGACTGTGGTCCCAGCTGCCTTGAGATCATTAACAAGTCCCACCCCCCCCCCCCCCCTCCCATGTAGTTTTAGGCTGATCTCTCACCTTCCTCATGATCAAGGATACCCCACGAGGTGAGATTTTGCATGATGCCCCAGATCGATATCGATTGACAGGTCATTTTGTATTTCTTCCATTTTCTTACTATTGCATCAACAGTTGTCTCCTTCTCACCCAGCGTCTTACTTATGGTTTTGTAGCCCATTCCAGCTTTTTACAGGTCTATGATCTTGTCCCTGACATCCTTAGAAAGCTCTTTGGTCTTTCCCATGTTGTAGAGGTTAGAGTCTGACTGATTAATTGAGTCTGTGGACAGGAGTCTTTTATACAGGTGACTATGTAAGACAGCTGTCTTTAATGCAGGTAATGAGTTGATTAGGAGCCAAAACTCATAATGGTTTGTAGGGGATAAATACTTATTGCTCACTGCAAAATGCAAATAAATTTAATTTATACAATGTGATTTTCTTTCTTTATTTTTATTTATTTATTTTTTTTTTGGATGTTCTATCTCTGTGTTAAAATTAACCTACCCTTAAAATTATAGACTGTTCATGACTTCATCAGTGGGCAAACTTCCAAAAACAGCAAGGGACCATATAATTTCCTTCACTGTATCTACGATTTAAGGGCATGAAACTTAAAATTTTGAAAGTTGCGAAATTTTCACCAAATCCCCCCCCCCACACACAAATAAACGCAAGTCTTATCGAATGTTACCACTATCATTAAGCACAATATGTCACAAAAAAAGTCTCTGAATTAGTGGGATCCGTTGAAGTGTTCCAGAGTTATTAGCTCATAAATTGACAGTGGTCAAAATTGGCCTGGTCATTAATTTGCAAACCACCGTCAGGGATAAAGGGGTTAAAAATATAAAATATGATAGTTTAAAATTAGCTTTTTTCTCCAATCCCCTCCACGACAGCACACCTGGAGGTAGCCTCCCCATCCTAATTAGGGATAAGAAACCAAGAGTTTAAATAGCCCCTCCCCGCTACCATCCTCAGTGTTTTCCTGTCCCTATGGGATGAAAAGGTTATCTGGGGTGCCTGGGGCTGGCAAGCAGGGCCCTATTAAATTTACCTCTGGCCTTCCTTCCCAGGCAGCTCCCGTTTCCTTAGGGAGTGTAATCTCCTCCCTCGCCTGCGCCTACGGGTAAAGCTGAGTGGGGTTTGGGGGCTGGGGGCCTCCTGTAGCTCCCCAGCTGGTGTCTCCTCCGTCCTCCATGGCAGCGTTCCGGCGCTCATGCAGGATGCGCTGGAAATCAGGTTTTCGGCCTGCGGGACGTCTCTTCCTGTGCGTTCCACCGTGGTACGCATGGGGCCACGGTGGGAAATTTAAACTGGGAAGCTGCGGTTTTTCCAGGAATAGAGGATCTTTCACCCGATAGGTGGAAATTTGGCGCTGGATCTCTGTCTCCATAGAAGACCCAGATAAGAAGACACCATTAAGGTAGGACAGAATATTCGGCTACTATGGAGGGTGTTCGAAAGCCTGCGTCTGCAGAGCCCAGCGCTAACCTGGCCCCAGAAAGTACTAGGTCCAAAGTTATTCCCCACTCTTTTGAGCAGGATCTCAAATATATTTTAAATCTCCCCTTTTTTAATTTGAGGGAGACAAGGATCCTGCACCGAGAGTGGGAGAAAATACAGTTCGCAAATGTGCCATCTGTATGAAAAAGCTGGCTTCAGGGTATAAGAAACCCCTATGCCAGAAATGCACAGCATTGTGAAGGAAGAGCAGCCTTTTACAGGAAAAGCCTCAATCTAAAACATCTCAACCAATATGTGAAATACAGAATGTTCAAGATGGAGTCGATAAGGTCCACGATTCCGTTGATTGGGAAAGGATTTGTCATGGCAACAGTAGACCTGCAAGAGGCATACTACCATGTGCCAATTCATCCAGCCTACAGAAAATTTTTCAGATTTGCCGTAAGTCAGAACAGAGAGGTACTTCATTTTCAATTCAATGTACTCCCCTTCGGAATTTTGTCAGCACCCTGTCTGTTTACAAGGATCATGGCAGAGGTGGTAGCTTGTCTAAGAAAACTGAATATCAGCATCGTCCCCTATTTAGACTTTTTTTTTTTTTGGTGACGGCTCCCTCAGTTTGAAGTTTGTAAAGAGACCTTCAGATGACCCTCCAGATCCTGGAAACTTTAGGATGGTTAATAAACTACAAGAAGTCAGATCTGATTCTCTCCACCAGGAAGAACTTCTTGGGAATTCTCTTGGATTCCCAGCAGCAAGCCTCCTTTCTGCCAAAAGAGAAGCAGATTCAGTTAAGGTCAAAAGTTTATTCACTGAAGAACCGGAGCAGAGTGTCCATTAGATTCGCTATGTTCGTCCTCTTGTCCATGACCTCATCTATTCAAGCGGTACCTTGGGCTCAAGCACATTCAAGGGTCCTTAAAAACTACATCCTTTCCTGATGGGACGGATCTCCAAGTTCCCTCTCCAGCAGGATTCATCTGCCAGAGAAGGTGAAAGCATCTTTAAGGTGGTGGCTCTGTCTGGAGAAAGGTTCAGCATGGATTCAACTTCCCTTGTGATCAGTCAAGACAGACGCAAGCAAAAGGGGATCGGGAGCAGTAGTCTCCCACGTGGCTTTCCATGGGGTCTGGTCACAAGAAATAGCAGAGCAGTCCTCGAACCTAAGAGAACTGAAAGCGGTGGAGGAAACCCTATGGGCAGCCAATTCTCTGCTTCAGAGGTCACATGTCAGTCTACTCTGACAATATGACAACTGTAGCCCACTTGAGACATCAGGGAAGTTCAAGAAACAGGAGATTGCCGATGATCTCAAAGGATCTTCTACTGGGCGGAGCATCATCTATCCTTGTCGGCTCTGCACCTGAGGGGCTCCGACAACTATCAGGCAGATCTGTTGAGCAGGAAAGACATTCATCCAAGGAAATGGAGTCTGAACTCGAAGATATTTCAGATGCTTTTCCTCGATTCCATTAACACCAAGGACCTTACAAAAAATCAGATCGGAAGGGGTCAAGACTATCCTAATTGCTCAATGTTCCAAACCATGCTCTTTTTGGCCATATTGGAGCCGTCTAAAAATGGAGGATCCATTGATGCTTCCTCAAATCCACGATCTGCTGCATCAGGGCCTGATCTACCATCCGGCCCCTCAGATTTTGTCTCTAGTGGCTTGGCTTCTGAGACTGCCCTCTTTAAAAGCCAGAGGCTTCTCAGTACAGGTGATCCATACACTGCAAAAAACAAGCCACGAATTCAGTCTATGAAAAAAATCTGGAAAGCTTTCAAGCGGTGGATTAGATCCTCGCCCATTAGATCCTCGCCCATTAGATCCCTTTCGACTAGACATGGCCAGAATCTTGGATTTCCTACAGAACGGTCTGTCTAAAGGATTAAGACCAAGCACACTGAAGGTCCAAGTCTCTGCTTTAAGCTCCTATTTTGATACTGATTTGGCCCAGAACAGATGGATTAAGAGGTTCATGATCGCTGCTTCTCGGCTAAATCCAAAAAGAGCTATAATAGTTCCACCTTGGGATCTCAACATAGTTCTCAGAGGCTTAACTATGCAACCTTTCGAGCCAATAGCTGAAGCACACATAGACAAATTGTCTTGGAAAGCGGTATTGCTTATAGCTGTCTACAGCCAGCAGAGTGGGTGAAATCCAATCCCTGTCTATCAGAGAGCCTTATTGTTGCATTTTGGAGGACAGGATCATCTTTCAATTGGAACCTTCTTTTCTGCCCAAGGTGTCGTCTGATTTTCATGTCTCAGCCCATAATTCTTCCGTCAGTGTCAAAATCCATCAAATAGCAAGGAAGAAGAACTCCATGCGTTGGACGTAAGTAGGACTATAATCTGCTACTTGAGTGAGGTTCTGATCCTTCCTCCAAGTTTCAGTCTATTTGTTCAATATGAACGCCCCAATAAAGGGAAGAAAGTTGCAAAAAATACGCTGGCAAATTGGATTAAGAAAGCAATTTGTGAAACATACATAGTTCAAGATTTGCCTCCTCTGTAATCCTTGAAAGCTCATTCTACTAAAGCTATGTCTGCCTCCTAGGCTGAAAAGGCTAGTGCATCCATCGAGCAGATTTGCAGGGCAGCCACATGGTCATCTGTCCATACCTTTGCTAAACATAGACTAGATGTAATGTCAATTAGAGACTTGGCAATTGGAAGGAAAGTCTTTCAGGCTGTTGTCGCTCCCTAAGATTCATTCTTTGGTATTACTCAAAGTGTGCTGTTGTGGAGGGGATTGGAGAAAATAGAATTAGACTTACCAGTAATTCGATTTCTAAGACCCTCCACGACAGCACGGGTAATTCCCGCCCTTTCCTTATTGATGGAAAAATCCTTAGTGTTAATAAAATATTTAGAGCATTCATACTGTGTGGTCCTTTAAAACACTAGGATTGTAGCAGGGAGGGGCTATTTAACCTCTTGTTTTCCTGTCCCTTATTAGGATGAGTAGGCTACCTCCAGGTGTGCTGTCGTGGAGGGTCTTAGAATTAGACTTACCGGTAATTCGGTTTCTAGGTCTCCACCCCCCCCCCTTATTTTTTCTCAAAATGCGATATTTTCACAAATAAACGCAAGTCATATCGAGCAAATTTTACCACTATCATGAAGTACAATATGTGACGAAAAAACAACCTCAATCATTGGGATCTGTTAAAGCGTTCCAGAATTAACACCTCCATAAATTGACACTGGTCAGAATTCTGAAATTTGGCCTGTTCATATAGGTCAAAATTAGGTCTGTCACTAAGGGGCTAAATGCATGTCCACACAGGCAGACCAAGCTAAACAGTGTGCACTGAGTGATCTGTACTATACCGCTCAGTGTGCATACAATGCCTTAGGGCCCCTTCACACATAGCGACGCTACAGCGATCCCGACAACGATACGACCTGTCAGGGATCGTTGCTGCGTCTCTATGTGATCGCTGGTGAGCTGTCAAACAGGCAGACTCGCCAACGATCAGGGGAGCAGCGACATCGTGGAAAGAATCTTTCCACGATGTCCTGCTCCTGGTTACCAGCCTGCTGAGGCAGGAGCAGACTGGTAACCATGATAAACAGCGGGTTACTAGGGGCACACGCGCACCTAGTAACGCGCTGCTTATCATGGTTACCAGCCTGATCGCTGGTCAAAGACCAAAAAATGGTCCAGTACATTTTGCAGCAATCAGCGACCTCACAGCAGGGGCCTGATCGCTGCAAAGTGTCACACATAGCGACATCGCTGGTGAGGTCACTGTTGCGTCACCAAAACCGTGACTCTGCAATGATCTCGCTATGTGAGACGGGGGCTTTCGTTTTTGGCAGTGCAAGTCTTGTTTACACAGGGATACACTGCTGAGATTGTGTTGTGTGTGGTTTTTTTTTTTTTTTTTTGTGCTGCACAAATGATAACACCAAATGAAGTGTTTTATTCGTTTGAGCGATCGGCAGCCTGTTTACACTGAAAGATAATCGTGAAACAAGCTTTTTTGAAACATTCATTCTCTTGCCGTGTAAATGCATCTTAAAGAAGTTTCCCACTACTTGGACAACTCCTTGTCACCCCCCCCCCCCACGCTTGTCACCAATAAAATAAAGCCTATACTCTCCTCCCTTGCTGTCGCCATTCCCACGGTGTCGGCACTCTCTATCCCCAGGGCTTCTGTGTTGTTGTTGTGACGCCAGCGCCTAATCAGCACTGGTGTCACTGTCCCCGCCTCCTCAAATTCAGCATGAATAGGAAGTCCGAGATCAGCCGCAGCCCGGACTTCCTCTTAATGTTCGCTTTGTCCGAAAGCGAAGAAAGTGATGTCAGCGCTAATTGGGCGCCTGGGTTACGTGTCACAGCAGCATGGGAGCCTGGGACCGCAAGGGTGGACACCGCTGGAAGGGTGCCAGCACAGGGGGTGAGTATAAGTTAAAAAAGCCTATCAGAGCCAAACATTTAGATCAATAAGGGCTTGTCCAAGTAGTGGACAACCGCTTTAAAGTATGTGTACCTTTAGGCAACAGTGGAACATAACTTTCCATTCTACCAGGTTTCAAAATATATATTGCAACTTTCTTTTTTAAAATACATTATTTGTGTTGCAGGTCAGGTTCGTTGGAAAGTGGATCACAAAACAGTTCAGGGGGTAGTGGTGGTGATTCTGCGCTAAAAAAAATCAAAGGTGGGTGAGCATTTTAAATTTTTCACATTTAAAGCTAAATTAAATGTTGCCCACAAGACCCGTATAAACTTTTTTTCCTTTTTATTCTTGCTTCTTTTTTTTTTTCCTTATATTTCTGACGATCTAGTGTTAGTATGCATGCATTATTGCTCTGGTGCCCTGATCCTGTGCCAAGCAATTGACTTACAAGTGCTTCTCACAAAGTTAAAATATCATCAAAAAGTTAATTTATTTCAGTTCTTCAATACAAAAAGTGAAACTCCTATTATATAGAGTCATTACAAACAGAGTGATCTATTTCACGTGTTTATTTCTGTTAATGTTGATGATTATGGCTTACAGCCAATAAAAACACAAATGTCATTAGCTCAGTAAATTAGAGTAATTAGCCAAACTCCTACAAAGGCTTCCTATGCGTTTAAAAAGGTCCCTCAGTCTGTTTCAGTAGGCTCCACAATCAAGGAGAATACTGCCGACTTGACAGATGTCCAGAAAGCAGTCACTGACACACTCCACAAGGAGGGTAGGCCACAAAAGGCCGTTGCTTAAGAAGCTGGCTGTTCAGAGTGCTGTATTCAAGCATATTAATGGAAAGTTGAGTGGAAGAAAAAAGTGCAGTAGAAAAAGGTGCACAAGCAACCGGGATAACCGCAGCCTTGAAAGGATTAAGAAAAGGCCATTCAAACATTTGGGGGAGATTCACAAGGAGTAGACTGCTGCTGGAGTCATTGCTTCAAGAGCCACCACACACAGACATATCCAGGACTTGGGCTACAAGTGTCGCATTCTCATAACCAATAGACAACACCAGAAGCGTCTTGCTTACCTGGGCCAAGGAGAAAAAGACCTGGACTGTTGCTCAGTGGTCCAAGGTGTTTTCAGATGAAAGTAAATTTTGCATTTCATTTGGAAATCAAGGACCCAGAGTCTGCAGGAACAGTGGAGAGGCACACAATCCAAGCTGCTTGAGGTCTAGTGTGAAGTTTCCACAATCAGTGATGGTTTGGGGAGCCATGTCATCTGCCGACAAGCGTTTTGGAGATGGAAATTTCATTCTCCAGCAGGACTTTCCACCTGTCCACACTGTCAAAAGTACCAACACCTGGTTTAATAACAGTGTCACTGTGCTTGATTCGCCAGCAAACTCGTTTGACCTTAACCCCATAGATAATCTATGGGGTATTGTCAAGAGGAAGATGAGACACCAGACCCAACAATGCAGACGAGCTGAAGGCTGCTATCAATACAACCTGGGCTTCCTTAACACATTGATGCAGTAATTGATGCAAAAGGAGCCCCGACCAAGTATTGAGTGCATTTACTGGACATACATTTCAGTAGGCCAACATTTTGCATTTTAAAAACATTTTTCAAGTTGTTGTTATAAAGTATTCTAATTTACTGAGATAATCACTTTTGAGTTTTCATTGGCTGTAAGCCATAATCATCAACATTAACAGAAATAAACCCTTGAAATAGATCACTGTTTGTAATGACTGTATATAATGAGTTTCACTTTTTGTATTGAACAGCTAAAATTAACTGTCTGATATTCTAATTTTGTGAGAATCACCTGTATATTATTTAATTTGCACAAGTTTCCCTCCACCTTGTCCCCTCACTCCTTTCTTTGTCACCTATGTTCAATCTGCAAATCCCAGGACCGCATCCTGCTTTCTCAATGCAGTGGTTATCCACTTTACAAGAGTAATTTTTCATCCAAAATGAATCAAGTGCTGAAGCTCAATTGAAGAGAAAAAAACAAACCACAAATCGTAATGTTTTTGAGAAGATATTTCCTATTCGCTGCTTAAATTCCTGCCAAGACACTCAAAGCCGTCCCAGGATGGTAGTTTGGGGTTTGCATCCATTCCTACTATCCTCTCCTGTGCTTGTGTATACCATATAACATCTGTGTATTTGTTGTGCAGAGACACTACACTAATCGCATGGTGTTAGAATAAGCAAACCAAGGTTAAGAGTTTTCTCGCGACCAAAAGTTAATTTTAATCAATAGTTCTTGGAATGATAACTTCCACAATTAGATGTGTTTAAAAATAAAATAATCCTGAACTGAGCTAATCTTTATTAATGTGCACCTGCTATGTACTGTGTAATGGCTGTGTGTGACCGTAGAGGGACATGGTCTGATCATACCACAGCTCCTGGGCAGGGGAGAAGGAAAGAGTATATTACAGCAGGGGATCACAGCTCATTCTTTGAGTTAAAAAATTGTTTAAAAACAGGCAGGGAAATGTTTTGCCTCCCAAAAAGAATCCGCTGTGATCCCGAGCTGTAATGTCTGTATATTCTTTTGCTTCCTCCCTTGCCCAGGAGCTGTGGTATGATCAGACATTGTTCCATACACAGTAAGACACAGCCATTACACAGGAGCACATTTTTAACATTATCTCAGCATAGGAACATTTTATTTAAACCCATCCAACTGTAGAAGTTAATATTATTCCAAGATCTATGGATTAAAATGAACTTTCATTCATGGGAAAACCCCTTTTTTAAATGAAAAATAAAAACGCTAATTATTAAAGCAACATTTAAACTGTAATAATAAAATGGAAAAAGTGACAATTTTCCTTTCAAGGCTTCCTTTATTTTTGTCCAAGAGTTAAAAAAGTCTGCATATACACTTCTTTACAGATTAATTTTGGTTGTTATCCAAATCCTTAGGGGACCTGTCCGAATGATTTTGTATTGTAAAGGCATGGCTTTAATACAGATTAAATTGATTTGTTGTTCCTCTTGATTCACCATTTTGAAGTTTTCTGCTGATTTTAGATTTCTGTGCACAGGGCCTGCAGTATGCACGGAGTCTTCTTCCTCCCTGACTTATTCTTTGCCCCACCGCCTGCTTCTTGTCTTTGAATAACAGATCACTACTTTTTCAGTGACTTGCCTCCTCTGCTTGAAATGTTTTTCAGAGTGAGGAGGACAGAAAACTTCAAACTGTGATTTAAAGAAGAACAGCAAGTGGATTTCTTCACTAAAAATATAAATTTAATCAGTATTACAGTGCCATTACAGCTATATTTTTACTTTTACATTACAATATTGTGCTGAAAGGTTCTCTTTAATTTCTTAAGGCAGTGCATTCATGTCAAATAACTACTGATAGTAAATAAAGCTTGAAGGGGTTGGCCCTCAAAATACATTTTATCAATATAAAATGCATGTTATTGTGTGGCTCTGATACCCCTGCTGATCACTACAATGAGGGTCTGTACAAAGAGAGAAAGTCCGCACCTGTGCAACTGGTGAACAAATACCCTGGACCGCAATCCAAATGAGACAAAGAGTCCACAACTTCCAACGAGACCAGGTGCTTAACAATAGTAGAGTAAATGTCCAAAGCAATGAAAAAAGAAAAAAAAGGTAGCACTCACCGGTCTTCTTTTTAAAAAGCCATACATTTATTATTCCATTAAAAATGGTACAGGGGGAGAATGGAAGGAAACCTCTGGACGACTGCCGTTTAGCGCCTTCTTGCGCTTCAACGGGCCGAAGGTATCAAAGGACCCGTTGAAGTGCAAGAAGGCGCGAAACGACCGTCGTCCGGAGGTACGCTGTACCATTTTTAATGGAATAATTTATGGCTTTTTAACAAAAGACCGGTGAGTGCTACCTTTTTTTCTTTTTTCATTGCTTTACTACAATGAGGGTTCCTAGTCCCTTAATAGATGTGTTTTTGAAAAATAAACTCTCTATTATTGTACAAAAAGTTCAAATATCTCAGCACTCTAGGGACCATTTACAGTTGAAACCAGAAGTTTACATACACTATATAAAGAGACACATATACATGTTTTTCTCAATATCTGACATGAAATCAGAGTAAACCTTTCCCGTTTTAGGTCAATTAGGATTACCAATATTTTTAATATAAGTGTGTGTATGTGTATGTATGTGTGTCAGACACGACACTTCTTTGTGTAGTATCATGGGAAAGCCTAAAGAAATCAGCCAAGATATCAGGAAGAGAATTGTGGACTTGCACAAGTCTGACTCATCCTTGGGTGCAATTTCAAGATACCTGAAGGTGCCTCTTTCATCTGTACAAACAATGATATGCAAGTACAAGCAAGATGGGAATGTCCAGCCATCGTATCTCTCAGGAAGGAGACTGAGACTGGTTCTGTGTCCCAGAGATGAACGTGCTTTGGTCCGACATGTGCATATCAACCCAAAGACAAAAGCAAAAGACCTTATGAATATGGTAGAGGAAGCTGGTAAGATTGTGTCAATATCCATAGTGAAACAAGTACTGAATCAACATGAACTGAAAGGCCACTCTACCAGGAAGAAGTCATTACTCCAAAAGAAATATAAAAAAGCCAAATTAATGTTTGCAAATGCACAGAGGAACAAATACCTTAATTTTTGGAGACGTCCTGTGGTGTGATGAAACTAAAATTGAACTTTTTGGGCATAATGACCATCGTTATGTTTGGAGGAAAGAGGGAAAAGCTTGGAAGCCTAAGAACACCATCCCAACTGTGAAACATGGTGGGGGGGCAGCATCATGTTGTGGGGTTGTTTTGCTGCAGGAGGGACTGGTGCACTTCAAAAAATAGATGGCATCATGAGAAAAGAAGATTGTGGCAACACTGAAGCAGCATCAAGACGTCAGCCAGGAAGTTAAAGCTTGGGCGTAAATAGGTCTTCCCAATGGACAATGACCCGAAGCATACTGCCAAAATTTTAACAAAGTGACTTAAGATTAACAAAGTCAATGTTTTTGAGTGGCCATCACAAAGCCCTGATCTCAATCCTATTGAAAATTTACGGGAAAAGCTGAAAAGGATGGTGCAAGCAAGGCGACCTACAAACCTGGATCAGTTACACGAGTTTTGTCAGGAGGAATGGGCCCAAATTCCGACCAACTATTGTGAGAAGCTTGTGGAAGGATATCCCAAATGTTTGACCCAATTCATTCAGTTTAAGGGCAGTGGTACCAAATACTAATGAAATGTATGTAAACTTCTGGCTTTGCAGTAAGTAATAAAAATGCCTTAGAACATTCTTTCTCTCATTATTCTGGCATTTGGCAAATATTAAAAATGATTGTAATCCAAATTGACCTAAAACGGGAAATGTTTATTCTGCTTTCATGTCAGATATTGAGAAAAACATGCATGTGTCTTTTTATAGTGTATGTAAACGTCTGGTTTCAACTGTACATGCTGGCCCGCACTTTATAACTTCATGTACCTGTCTCAGCGTGCTTTTCAGAATAAGCTGTAATGTGCTCATAAGGAACAGCACTATTTATCGATCACCCATGGCACCATGAGAGAGGGGATCCGCCCACCAAGGACAGGAAACCTACAGTCTTAAAAGGGTGGCACCTCTGTCCTGCCTCAGTTTCTTGTCCTTGATGAGGGAACCTGTGACAGGCTTACCTATTGAAGATGGAAGTTCTTCTGTCCGGGCTGGCCAGATAGAGAAGGTATCCCTGCCAGCTGTCCTGGCAGGCACAGGACTCTACCCCTACATGGTGCACCCAAAGGGGCTGGCACCTTAGGTGAAATGCTGTTGAGCTGGGCCCCTGTTTGGGGTTGGCAGCACCAGCGTCACTCAGGGCTGCTGCATCCATCCTGGACCCCCCTCCGTAGTGTGGCTGCTTCCATGGCTCAGCAGGAGGCCGAAGGCGTGGCGAGATTATGTCTATGCGTGCGCCAGGCGGTCACGTGACCAGGGAGCTTTGGATTAAACATATGGCAACAGGTGATGCACCCAGAGGTCAGTTGCACTTGATTAACAAGCAGGAAGGGGAGGCTTGGAGCCCATGGAATAATCACCCAGACGCCATTTGTGTGTGTGTGTGTGTGTGTGTGTGTGTGTGTGTGTGGAGGGGGGGGTGTCAGAGCTGACACCCGGTGCTATGTGAAGGGCGTGGTCCTGCACCCGCTCCCAACACATTAACCCCCGCAATGCTGCGATCGAACTCTCCTCTCCTGCCGGCATCCAACGCAGTCTGCCACGGCTTCCCGGATGTTGCCATGACGACCCGATGTAGTCATGACAATATCTGGGTTACCAAACAGCAGGAAGATACTTTGGTCATGCACAGTGCATGACCAAAGTATCTTCTGCATCTGCAGCATTGATAGCCTGTATAGCACAGGGATGGTGCTCCATCTCTATGCTGTATAGGCGATCAGAATAAAAAAAAGTGAAAGTCCCATAGTGGGACAAAGAATAAAAGTAACCATATTAAAATGAATAAAAATATAATGTACCCATCAATAAATATTATTCTGGAGAAAAAAAAAAACACTAAAAGTACACATATTTGGTATTGCCATGTGCGGAACGACCTGACCTATAATACTGTCCCACTAGTTAACTCCTTTAGTGAACACTGTTAAAATGTAAAAATAAAAAAAACAAGCAAAAAACAATGCTTTATCATACCACCAAACAAAAAATGGAATAACACAACTAGGGTTGGAATTTTTTTCAAAAGTAAAAAAAAAAAAAGATGACGATATGGCGACTAGTGTTGAGCGCAAGTGCTCGCTACTTGAGTTTGCATCGGGTGCTCAAGTGACATGCCTGAGTCTCCGCCCCATATGCTTCGCTGCCAAAAAACCTTCTGGTGATAGCCTGCCATGCACGAGCGATCCCCGCATTTAGTTTTTTTTTTTTTTTTTTTTCCTTTGTGTCTAATAACCATGAAACATGCGGGCAGGGACTCGTCACTCGAGCACGCGCGATACATGGTGCATACCTGAGTATCCGATGCAAACTCAAGTAGCGAGCACTTGTGCTCAAGACTAATGACCACTTATTTAATACAATGACCTAAATGTGTCGTACCTCTAGATTCAAAATGTTCACTATACCCTTTGATAAAATCCTTGAGAGGTGTAGCTTCCAAAATGGGGTCCCTTGTGGGGGGTTTCCACTATTTAGGCACATCAGGGGCTCTCCAAACGCGACATGGCGTCCGCTCTCGATTCCAGCCAATATTGCATGCAAAAAGTCATACAGTGCTCCTTCCCTTCTGAACTTTACCGTGCGCTGAAACACTGTATTTTCCCCACATATGATATTGGTTTACTCGGGAGAAATTGCACAACAGTTTTTAGGTTCCATTTTCTCCTCTTACCCTTGTGAAAATAAAAAAAATTGGGGTTAAAACATAATTTTTGTGGAAATTTTTTTATTTTCATGGCTCCATGTTATAAACTTCTGTAAAGCACTTTGGGGTTCAGGGTGCTCACCACACATCTAATAAGTTCCCTGAGGGGTCTAGTTTCCAAAATGGTGTCACTTGTGGGGGGTGTCCACTGTTTAGGCACATCAGGGGCAAGTGATATCGAAGAAATTTTTACCACAGTCATGAAGTGCAATATGTCACGAAAAGCATTCTCAGAATCAGTGGGATCTGTTGAAGCACTCCAGAGTTATTACCTCATAAAGTGACAGTGGTCAGAATTGTAAAAATTCGCCTGGTCATTAATGTGCAAACCACCTTGGGGGGTAAAGGGGTTAAAAGCATAGACAACCAACAGTAGAAAAAATGGCAGAGATAGAGGTCCCAGACACCGGTTTACTCGTTTCAGGGCCAAATATGCTCCTTAGTCATAACCACGGAAAGGCAAGTATCTGCGAGCAGGTCCAGTCATCGCAGCTCCAGCAGGATGGTTGAAACTGCAGCCTCCAGGGACAATCCCCCTGCTGAGAAAGGTCCTTCTTCCAAACCGGTACCAGTCTTTTGAGCTGTATGGGTAATAAGGTGTTCCCTCTTTTTCTTGTCTGTTACTAGGGGAAGAAGTGCCTTACTAAATCTAAGGTCAAGGAATGTGCGTTGTGTAAAGCCCTATTAGCGGACTCGTACCAGAAGAGGCTGTGTCAGTCCTGTATTAATCAAACCTTGGTTGATGAGACACCTAGCTTTGCTTCGGGGTTAAAACCCTTGGTCAAGTCAGAGATCAGCAAAGCCCTCTCTAAGAAAGTTAGGAAAAAAGGGGTACTGATTGTGAGTTCTCTGATGTCTCCCTCCTGTCAGACTATGAGGATGACTCAGATTTCCCTTCATCTTCAACCTCTTCCACAGATAGTGGTGCAGGGTGACACTGTTTTCCATTAAATGAGGTTGATGGGCTGGTTAAACCTGTCCATTCAACTATTGGTGTTCTGGACACTAAACCAGAGAAATCTGTCCAAGATTTCATGTTTCGGGGCCTAGAACAGAGGAAAAAAAGGTGTTTTCCAGTACGTCCCCATGACAGCACCGTAGGAGGAGTAATCCCATATCCTGTGTAGGGACAGGAAGCACAAGAGGTTAAAAGCCCTCCCTCCCCCAACCTCCTCAGTGTTTTTCCTGTCCCTACAGATGACAGGGAGTACAGGAGGAGCGCTGGTGCAGGAGCACTGGTGTGAAGACATACTTCAGGGGACCCCGGGGGGGGGACACGGCTTTCTCCTTCCCGCCAAGCGAGTCCTAGGCTGACACTCCCTGTCAGGAGTCTCTCAGCCCCCCGGTGTGCTGGAGCCTCCGGGTGCCGCTTCCCCATCGCCGGGGCTCTCGGCGTCCTGCTCCTGGCAGGTCCGTCTTTTCCTGGCTCCGGAACCGCCCGGCGTCGAAACTGGAAGTTCGGGATGACAACTTCCGGTGGCGGTCGCGCGGAAAATTCAAACCGCGGTGAAGACCAGATGCCAGGGAGCAGGGAAAATGACTGGGCGACCAGGTAAGGCATAGGAAGGGGGGCTGGAGAGCACAAAGACAGGCTTACAGCTTGGGCACCCCTGACAGCAAGATGGCAGAGGTCTCACCCTGATGCCCTCCCTGGATCGCCCCACAGTCGTGTGAGTGTACCATTACCTCCTTTATATGGTTAATGTAGATTACTCTTACCAGGCCCTCCATAGATCCTATAAAAAATATCTGGGCAGTTACCACCTCCTTTTAAAAAAATTAGAAGGATACAAGAGAGAAGAAAAAAAAAAAAAAGGCCACAGTAAAATCCAAGAGGTGCCTGGATTGTAACATCAGACTTCCAGACTCATAAACAAAGCATCTGTGTGCTGAATGTAGAGCCTCCATGCTTAAGGAGGAACACGGGGCTTTATTAAACGAGATGCGTAATATAATCAAAGAAGTAGTTCAGGCTTCTATTGTTCTCTGTAGCCCCCAGGGGATGAGATGTTTGGTCTTAGAACCCAGAGATCCATGGTTTTTCCTGTTAAAAGCCCATGTGAAGGACATGATACTAGAGGAATGGGAGAATGTGGAGAAGAGACTCTCTATACTACGAGACTTTTGTCCGACTATCTTTTGACCCAGGGGACACTATTCCTAAAATTGACGTCCTGGTGGCTAAGTTGGTCAAGGAAACCTATCCCCTTTGAAGACTCGTCAGGACTTAAAGATCCTATGGATAGGAAGGCAGATGGACTTTTGAAAAAAGCTGGGAAGCTTCAGTAGCAATTATTAAATCTAATATCGCTGCTACATCTATTGCCAGGTCCATGGGAGTCTGGCTAGAAGAGCTAGATAGTCACCTACGAGATGGCACCCCAAGGGAATCTCTCCTTCAATCATTGCCCCTATTAAAAATGGCAACAAATTTTATGGCCGATGCTTCAGCGGAATCGGTCAGATTTGCGTCCAGAAATAATGCGCTTTCCAACTCAGCCCGTAGAGCTGTTTGGTTAAAAACATGGTCTGGAAATACAGCTTCTAAGAACAAACTGTGCTCCATTCCATTTTCAGGGCTCAGAGTATTCGGACCTGTACTAGATGACATTCTAGAAAAAGCGTCCAATAAAAAGAAGGGCTTCCCTGAGGAGAAAAAGAAGGAGCAGCCCTTTCGTAAACCGTTCCCCTCCCGTGAATAAAGTTTTTTTTTCAGAAACAGTTGGCATTGGGTAACTCAAAATCCCTGAATACTAACCACTATAGCGCAGGGTTACAGGATAGAATTTTCTCCAAAATCCCCTTCAAAATTCCGCCTGGCGAGAGGTTTCCCCTACCTCTCTTTTCCCTCTTTTCCGTCTGCAGGCAGACATAGAGAAGCTGCTGCATCAGAGGGTTATTGTTCCTGCTACAGAACACTAATAACATCAGGGCCATTACTCCTCCCTGTTTTCAATAAAGAAACCGTCAGGGGAGTTCCGTACGATTATCAACCTGAAACCCCTAAAACAGTGGGTCTGCTACAAGATATTCCACAGGGAATCGGTAAGATCAGCCATCCCTCTAATAAACATGGATGCTGTAATATGCACCCTGGACCTTAGGGATGCATACTACCACCTCCTAATACATTACTCAAGTCAGCATTATCGGAGGTTTGCACTACCATCAGGCAGTCAGATTCTACACTATCTTCCCTTTGGCCTGTCATCTGCTCCCAGAATCTTTACAAAGCTCATGGCAGAGGTGGTGGCCTGTATCCGTCAGAGATATTACCATCCTTCCCTACTTGAACGATTTCCTGTTGGTAGCAGGATCTCCTCTAGATATGACGCAACATCTGGAACTTTTCCTACGGACATTAACCAGCCTGGGTTTGATTGTGAACAAAGAAAAATCCAGTTTTGTCCCAAGTTCATCACACATCTTCCTGTGAGTCCATCTCCACTCCCGAATACGAATATTTTGTCTCCCGGAAGACAAGATGCTCTCAATTCCACAAATGATTCGTTCTTTTGCAAGAGAGAAGAAACCTTCAATCTGGAAGGCAATGAGTATTTTGGGAATCATGACGTCATGAATCTCCTGCGTCAGATGGAGCCAGTTCCATTCCAGGCCTCTACAGAAATGCATCCTGGAAGTGACAGATGGACATCAGAATTGCCTAGACAGGAAGATGTCTTTGTCCAAAAACGCCCAGGACTCTCTAGATTGGTGGCTCAACCAGAAGAATTTACTGAAGGGAGTGCAGTGAATTCTGGAACCTTGTCTTTTAGTGACCACGGACACAAGTCTCTCAGGATGGGGAACTCGAGTGGGAGATTCTTATCTCCAAGGAACATGGTCCACAGAGATTCAGACCCGATCATCGAATTTTCGGGAACTACAGGCAATCTGGGAAGCCCTACAGAGAAGCCGGGCGGTCTTAAAAGACAAACATGTAAAAATTTTGTCGGACAACATCACGGCAGTCTCTTTCATCAGACATCCGGGCGGACCATCAACTTCTCCAGTCCCTGGCCAACGGGATATTCTTAGGTATAGAGAATATAGTGAGCTGCATTTCAGCAGTTCACTTTCGGGGATCTGACAATCAGGAGGCAGATTACCTCAGAAGGCTTTAGAATGGGACCTGAAGGAAGAGGTGTTCCAGCAATTAACCCGCAGATGGGGTCAGCCGCACCTAGACCTTTTTTGCATCCAGAACAAATGCCAAGACGACCTCTTTCTTCTCTCTTGACCCAGGAGATTATCCTCTGGCAGTGGACGCGCACTCACAATATTGGGGAGAGGGCCTGACATATGCCTTCCCACCTGCTCTTCTAATTCTGAGACTGTTGCGAAAAATTCAGGAAGATCGGGTGACTGTCCCGTTCTGTCCAAGGAGAAGTTGGTTCTCCCTTCTACGTCATCTAGCGTTGGAAGACCCAATCACTTTTTCCTTTTCAGGAAGATCTTCTGACGCAAGGTCCACTGTTTCATCAGAATCTTCAACAGCTCCAGTTCTCAGCTTGGCTTTTGAAGGGGAGATCCTGAAGAACAAGGGCTTATCCGCCAGAGTGATTCAGACTATGCATGCTAGTAGAAAACCTGTAACCCAGGCCATATATAAAAAAGTCTGGAGGACCTTTTGTCATTTCCACAGGACGGTAGACGCCTCTCAGCCAGACATCCCCTCGATCCTTGATTTCTTGCAGGCAGGATTGACGCAGGGCTTAGACCAAGTACCTTGAAGGTGCAGATTGCGGTACTAGGTGCTTTTTTCGACACATCATTGTCCTTGCATCCCTGGATAATCAGGTTTGTCAAGACAATCCAGAGATTTAGGCCTACACAGAATTTCTTCCCCTCCGTGGGATCTGAATCTTGTCCTGAGAGTCCTTTGCAAACCTGCCTTCGGCCCAGTTAATAGTTTGGGAATAAAGAACTTGACTCTGAAAACTGTCTTCTTGGTGGCAATCATCACAGCTAAACGGTTGGATGAAATCCAGGCTCTCTGTCGTCAAGCCTTGTATGCCGATTCAGGATGATTGCATCATTCTGAAACTGGATCCAAGTTTCTCTCTGAAGGTGGTGTCATCGATGACCTTAAACCAAGAAGTGGTTCTTCCATCATTCTGCGAGAACCTTAGGAATCAGAGGGAGGAAGAGTTCCACCATCTCGATGTCCGCAGAGCAGTGTTGGCCTATTTGGAGGCCACTCGGAACTGGAGATTAGACTCTAACCTTTTTTATACAGTTTGGTGGAAAAAATAGAGGCAGGAAGGCTTCAAGACCATCCTTAGCTAGATGGGTCACATCCATGATTAATCTAGCATATCTTTCAGAAGGACAGCCTCCCCCTGAAATTATCAAAGCCCATTCCACCAGAGCAATTTCCACGTCATGGGCAACTAGAGCAGGGGCTACCATTGAACATACTACTTTCTGCAAACACTACAAGCTAGATGTTCTCTCACAGCAGAGATCTGCGTTTGGTAGGAAGGTACTTCAGGCAGTTATCCCACCGTAAGCTATGAGTTCTTGGGTATACTCCTACGGTGCTGTCATGGGGACGTACTGGAACACCGGAATTAGTCTTACCGGTAATGTTTCCAGGAGTCCACGTGACAGCACCCTTATTTCCCTCGCTATACTGCTACTGTATGTGATTCTAACATATATGTCTAAGCAGTCTAAAATAAAAGTTTGTTGTACCCAGCTAATGTGGTTCTTGGAAAATCACTGAGGAGGTTGGGGGTGGGAGGGCTTTTAACCTCTTGTGCTTCCTGTCCCTACACAGGATATGGGATTACTCCTCCTACGGTGCTGTCATGTGGACTCCTGGAAACATCATTACCGGTAAGACTAATTCCAGTTTTCCGGTTAAAGATGAGGTCCAGGGCCTGATTCGGAAGGAGTGGGAAAAACTAAAGAGAAAGGGCCCCCCCCCTTCTTTTAAGAGAAAATACCCCTAAATAAATCCCTGTGCTCACCTGATTCTGCCAATACTTCAATACTTCACATATTACACTGCGAAAGTAATAATGTGAAAAATCTTTGTAAATGAGCGATGTAGCACAAAACCAAAAAAAGAGCGGAGTCAGGGATGTTTACAAGGTATTTTAATGCAAATTTGTTTTATAGCAAGGTATCAGGAGCATGACTAACTTCTTGTGTTAAGTCAACTCCTGTGATTCTAGACAGGCTCATTGTAACTTTGCAACTTTAATTTTTTTTTTTTCTCAGAACATTTCAAATTTTTTTTTTAATGGGATTTTCCACTTTATTCTCATTTTGACAAATGAGCTGGACGTAAAAGGTTGATTCCGTGTTCAGGAGCTTGTCACTCCCCAGCCTGCCGACTTTCTGATTTCTTGTTGAGGAAGATGCTCCTGATTGACAGTTCCAGCTAGCAGAATTATCACGCTGCTGGTTCAAACCTTGTGGTCTTGATGCTGCTATGTATGAGGCAGCTTTGAATAATAAGTGAATTACATGGTGGCTTCTTTTTACAAGCACTTTGCAAATGTACCCATTGAAGAAGATTGTTGTTTTGTAGCACTTACTAATTTAAGTTTCATTACTAAGCTGACAGGTCTCTTCATATGCTTCTCCATCAACATCTACGTGGAAGGAGTACTTGACTAATGATAGAGGCTCATTTGCTGTGGAGCTGCCAAATTGTACACCTGTAAGGCTGTGTGCCCACGATGCAGAAATGCTGCATATTTTGTCTGCTTCTCCCTGGCAGGAAAAACACATGCAGATTTTACATGCGTTTTTGCATGCGTTTCTGCATGCGGGTTATCAAGCGCTTTTCCAAGCAATATTAGCTTCACTTGGAAAAGTGCTTGACAACTTGGTCATACTATATAAAACCATGCAACCGGCATGGATTTATATAGTGTGACCAAGTAATAGTTAAAAAAAAGAAAAAGAATGGTAAAAAAAAAAAAAAAAAAAAAAAGAGTTTATACTTGCCGTCCGGTGTCTTGCAATGCTCGCGGTGGTGTGAAGGACCTGCGGTGACGTCATGGAGTCATGTGACAGGTCACATGACTCAATGACGTCATGTGACAGGTCACATGACTCAATGACGTCATGGCAGGTCCTTCACAACAGCGCGAGCATTGCAAGACACCGGATGGCGTGGACAAAACACCGGGAGGACATCGGAAGGTAAGTATAAACTTTATTTTTAATTTTTAAATTTTTTTTTTTTTTTTTTTTACAGTTTCTATGGTACCCAGGTCTGGATGAGTCTCCTCTCCTCCGGGCCTGGGTACCATCCGCACATAGAACCGTGTGATATCCGCTTGTGCACATGCAGTGAAGCGGATGTCACGCGGTCCAATGCAAGTCAATGGCGGCGATTACGCTGCGTGTCCGTAAAATTAATGGACATGCTGTGGATTTTTGAGCGCAGTATGGGCATTGACATTTCGGCTTGTCATTGGGGACCATGGGGGGCGGATTACCAAGCGTTTATGCTGCAGAAATTCCGCAGTATAAACGCTTGGAAAACGCAGAGTGGGCACACATCCTAGCAAATTTATTTTCCTTTAAATCAATAGTAGAAGCAATGATAACACAGTTGGTCATATCTTATCTTATTGGAGAAAAATACTTTCTTCACTGATCAGTCACTTCTTGTCTCTCTACACTGTTCATTCACTCTACACCATCTATTGTCAGTGAGGTATCAAATGACACTTTCAGCTTTATAAGGGCTCATACTGACTGATCTGGGAGGAGAAACTGACAAGTGCAATTCGATAAAAATTGTATTGCACTCTGACTAATGTTGTTTTGATTGCCTGCTCATCTGCAACCCGCCCCACACTCACTCGCTCAGATCGGACTGAAAAAAATCGCAGCATGCTGCGTTTTGCCACCTATATTGGACGAGACTCGCCAATGCAAGTCAATTGGTGTGATAAAAAAAAAATAAAAAATTGCACAGCACTCGGACCATAAAAAATCAGGGGACATCACTCCATTTTTTGTTTATTTAAATACTTGTACAGTAAACTACACACGCAAAGCAATGATTATATATACATCGCTCACATATTTTTATCTATATATGTATTAAATATTTACTTAAAGTAATTTCTGTCTAAAAGCTCATGTTAAAATCGCATTGCATTTGCATGTTATTCAGATACTAGGTGAATAAAATCGTTTTGTACTCGCATAACACTCGTCCGACTTTTCAGGAACATAATCAGACTGACTTTTATTCACGCTGATGGGTATGAGCCCTAAGATTGGGTTCGGACTCCTGTACAAAAACTTGGGTCACTCACCTCTCTAGCACCATGTGCTCATCCTCTTCTCATACAAAAAGTAGTGCATTCTGTAATAGTTCAACGCAAACAGTAGGTCTGTGTAAAAAATTTTTTAGATAGATATATTTATATATTTTTTAATTGCCCATGTGCACTGCTACACTGGGTATCATGGTCCGGCTGCGGCCGATCAGCGACGCAGGATTTCAGAACAAGATGGCGGCCGTTAGCGGCTCATCTGCCGCCCGGAGGTCAGCGGCGACGCAGCCGGGAGATGAGCGGCGCTAGCCGGTCATCTCCCGGCTGCTCGCAGCATAAGTACCCTGACCGGCGGCGCCGCTGACCTCCATGCGGCTACCGTCGGGAGATCAGTGGCTAGGGCCGCTGATCTCCCGACGGCAAGTGTGAAGGGAGGACCGGGGAGCGGCGCCGCCGGTTGGGATACTTACTTCTGCTGCTCGTAGCCGGGAGATGACCGGCGCTAGCAGCGAAAGTACCCGCACAGGCAGCGCCGCTCCCCGGTCTTCACTAACACGGTACGCTGATTGGTCGCGGCCGTGACCAATCAGCGATATTGGCGCCAAATTTAAACACCGCTCTGCTGATTGCGCCCGGTCGGCCGCATACATATTCTAGAATAACCGATGCATTAGAATCGGGCCACCATCTAGTGTTCTTATAATGCGCTTGCCTGAATGTCTGTGGTAAGCGTAGAGAGTAAAATGCAGTTCACACAAAGAGAAAATGGGTAGGCCTCTAGTGCAGAAGGAAACCCTGAAAAGTGCAGACTGTCATACCTTGGCCAGAAATGGTCTTATTCCTTATGTCCCCACAAAACTGCTTTCTGAATTGTTACCTGAAAGTGCACTTACTCGTCATGAAAAAAAAAACAGTATAAGCGGTTTCTTTTCTGGCACAATTACTAGGATTTTCTACATACTTCTACATAAACTTCCACATTTGGAGATCTGGAATTTCTAGGGAAACCTTGTTTCCTGTATACCAGGGCAAACATTTTTGGACTTGGGTCCAACTTCTCGTCCATCAAGTCTATTGTATAAAAAAGAAAATAGTGTGTTATGTCTTGCCTCAGGCTCCTTCGTATCCTAATTACTGCACAATGTTTGAATGCTATCATTAGAAATCATCCTGTTTTATTAGATTTGTACATTAGGATTAAATAGGTTGTCCACCTTTTTTAGAGACTTTAATTTTTTTTTAAATGTATTTATGTATAAATATAATTTTTGAAATTTGGATTTCATTAAAATGTTTGCATTTTGCCATCTGTAGCCTCTTGGCTGCACTGTTTGTTGCTGGCTGCAGAATGAGTTAAAGGTCACGTGTCAGCTGATACATGCTGTCCACAGATCGGGCAACATGTATCTGACCCTGGCTGTATGATCTCGGCCATGTATGTCTCTCACTGTTACATTGCTCTTGAAGCACCACACCAGCATTTTTTTTTATACCTCTGTAGTGATGTCACTAATCGAAGTTCCCACATCTAGTCATAAACTCACCAGGCGCCATTTCATGTGTTATCGGTGCTGCTGTGGTTGTCTTCTGTAGCTTCTGACCTGAGCCAGAACGAGGCCCTAACAGACTTAATTTAGCACTTGTGACCATCAGCTCTCTTCCTGGCGTCACTCAGAGGTAAAGACGGTGGTTGGTAAGTATAATACTAGGGGCAGGGAACTTGGATTAGTAGCACCACTCCAGTGGTGAAAAAAAAAAAAACCACAATGGGGCGATGATTTGTTTTTTTTTTGTTTTGTTTTTCTTATTGTGCTTATGTATGTACTCCATGTTGAATGATAACAACATATTTTCTTTGTTTTTGACCTTCCATTGCATTGCAGTTTATTAAAAAAAATACACAGATTTGAGCTCAAAAGTTTTATTTTGAGAAATGAAAAGTACAAGGTGCAGTCTGCTTTAAAGAACTTACACAAAACCATATAGGGGGTTTTCTGCTACTTGTTTATCAGGAAGTGTTCAGTTAAAGAATGGTAAGAAATCTGCCAACACTGCCATGATGGAGGGCTTTATGTGTGACTAGACCTTACAAACACAAGGATGTTAGACTTTCACAAGGTGATGTTCTTCTGCCACCATGTGGTAAGCATTGTGTGCTGCAGGGGAAAGTATATAAAGCTACTTTTACAAGCAAAGCCATGAAAAATGATGTTATTTATTATTATAATGCCATTTATTCCATGGCACTTTACATATGATAGGGATATACATAGCAAAAACATTTGCATAATCTTAACAAAACGAGTCAGTGACTGGTACAGGAGGAGAGAGGATCCTGCCTGCGAGGGCTCACAGTCTACAAGGGATGGGTGAGGATACGGTAGGTGGGGGTAGAAGAGGTCATGCAGTAATGTGGTGGGGCGGTGGTTACTGCAGGTTGTAGGCTTGTCGGAAGAGATAGGTCTTCAGCTTTCTTTTGAAGGCTTCCATGGAAGGCGAGAGTCTGATGTGTTGGGGTAGAGAGTTCCAGAGTAGGGGGGATGCACAGGAGAAATCTTGTATGCGATTGTGGGAAGAGGAGATTAGAGGGAAGTAGAGAAGGAGATCTTGTTAGGATTGGAGGTTGCGTGCAGGTAAGTACCAGGAGACTAGGTCACAGATATATGGAGGAGACAGGTTGTGGATGGCTTTTTATGCCATGGTTAGGGTTTTGAACTGGAGTCTCTGGGCAATGGGGAGCCAGTGAAGGGATTGACAGAGGGCAGAGGCCGGGGAATAGCGGGGGGACAGGTGGATTAGTCGGGCAGCAGAGTTTAGGATAGATTAGAGGGGCACAAGAGTGTTGGAAGGGAGGCCACAGAGCAGGAGGTTGCAGTAGTTAAGGCGGGAGATGATTAGGGCATGCACTAGTGTTTTTGGTTTAAGAATCGTATGTGAACATAATTTGAAATACATGTATATTAGAACATTTTATCATTTTCTGGTGTTATATACCTAAATCCATAGATAAAAAAAAAACTAAAATAATCCTTACAGCAGTTATTGTAGCACAGTAAACTTTTTCTTTACATGTTGCAGATTTTTCATCCAGAGCAGATTAAAGTAGGGCCAAAGTACATATGATTTTAAAATGGTCTTCCATGCTTGATAATTTCTATGGGGAGTGGGGATGTTGACCTGTGCTTCTAAGAGACTTATGAGAATGTTTTCTGGCCCTCAGTGAGGATTTAGGTATGCAGGGGAAGAAAGGATTTGATCCTGCTCCCAGATTCATATTTCCACGATGTGTTGAAAACAGTAGTCCTTTATTATAAACACTTTTAAAAATAAAGGGGAAATATGAGAAAATTAATAACATTAGAGTCTCTGATACCAAAGCATTCGAAACGCATATGGTTGCGTAATTTTTTTTTTCAGCCTCCATCCCCCCCCTCCACCTCTTGCCACAGGTTTCACCATCGGTTATAAATTGTCATATTTCCCCTTAATTTTTAAAAGTTTTTATAATAAAGGACGATTGGTTTCAACACGTTGTGGAAATATGAATCTGGGAGCTGGATTATATCCCTTCTTATATAATATATAATTTTTATTTTTATGATTCCAAAAATAAAAAAACCAATGGCAAACATACACATCTGAAAAGTAAACTGATTCAAAACACAAATACAATAAACCTTTCTGTGACGATATGAGAAATGACTGCATCCTATGTGACCATAGCCCTATGTTTTGTGGTGTTTGTATTGCAAGCGGACTTTTATTTGAATGTATAGTATATTGTTCCATAACCTAATAGCACTTTTTTTTGTCTTAACAGGTCCAAAGGTGGTGAAATCGCGTTACATGCAGTATGATAAGCCTAAAAACACAAAGGTATGCTCTCCCTCACTCATACTTCTGGATAACAAACCTTTTGTGCTAAGACATTGTCCCTTCTCAGGACATATTGGTCCCCAGACAGAATCATATAGTAAAAAAAGTGCAATGGTCACCATACCCTTGTCCACTAGTGCATCTGACGCTGAAGTCATGACAACTTGACAGTGCAGCAGCCAATTGGTGAGCTGAGCGTTCCATTTACACTGGCAGAGCCGCTGTGCTCACTGATAGTGTGGCAGCCAATCAGACTTTAAGGCTTTGTCCACACGAAGCTGTTTTAATGCCTTTTGCGGCGTATTTTCACTGCGAAAACGCATTAAAATCGCTTGTAATAGGTCTGCCATGTACTGCAATGCAAATCCGCATGTGTTGTGCTCATCATGCGGAAATTTCCGCTGCAAATTCGCATTGCGGTAAAACCCGCAGCAAGACTAATTCTAGTGCGATTTCGCAGCGAAATTGCCGCCATAGACTTGCATTGGATCACATAAGATCAGCATGACTACATATAGTCATGCATATCTTATGCAATTAATGTGGGGACGGTACCTGGGTTTGGTGAAGAGGAGACTCTCCTCCAGACCAGGGTACCACAGTACCTGTAAAAAAAAGTGAAAATAAAAAATAACCTTATACTCGCCTTCTGATGGCCCCCGCTCTGCTCCCGGCGTCACTGCTGGCTCCGTGGCGGGTACCGGTAATGTAAAAGGACCTTTCATGACGTCAGCTGTCATGTGACAGGTCACGTGACCGCTGACGTTGGCGGTAGTTTTCAGCTGCAAGTCTGTTTTTCAGTGATAAGCTTTTGATATGTAGTCCTTCATGAGGTTTTGGCCATTCTGCCCCCCACCATTGGTTAACAGCTTTTGGCCTATGCACAGTGTAGAGTGAAATCTGTCAATCATGGGGTGGGAAGGATGATACAGCTTTTGAATGAGCAGGCAAGAAGAGCAGCAGCAGATAAGGGTTTTATTGAAGCCTAGCTATTGAAACAGTGCTGGAGTCGGGCTGCGCGCCCACTATGCGTTTTTCAAGCGTTTTTGCCTCGGAATTTCTGCAGCAAAAACGCTTAAAACAAACGCTTGGTAATACGTGCCCCATGGTCCCCAATGATAATCCGCATGTGCTGTGCACATGCTGCGGAAATTTCCGCTGCGGATTATCATTGATGTTGTAAAAATACAATGCTTTATATTTTATTTTGACTGCTACAGTAAACATCGCATCATGGAAATACAATTATGCCTTGGATTCACACCATTTCAAGTACATTATTCAACCATAAAATGCTCTACAACACTGATCAGATATTTAACGGTGTATGGCACATAAACATACCTTTTTACGTGTTTTTTTTCACTCCACGTTGAAATATTAACTGCAAACAAACTCTCATTGTGTTCAATGGAAAATTCACATTGCAGAACTTTTCTCTAGTCTTCTGGTGCTCCAGACATATAATAATGTATAACTAGACTTATCAGCCAGATTCATAGAAGGTGGAATGCATTAGTAACACCGTATTGCTGCAATAGGTTAGTGACTTTTTCATTTTCTGTAGCCCTCAGTCTGACTCTAACGTTCCAATATTTTTATTATAATGTGGAACCCAAAATTGGATCCCATGTTCTAGATGTGGCCTTACAAGTAATTTTATAGAGGGTAATGATACATTGGGATCACAGGATTTATTTATTTTTTTTTACACCCTAAAATCTTAATTGCTTTGGCAGCTGCTACCTGATATTGAGAGCTGCTTCTTAGCTTACTTGTAAGAAATTGCTTTTCCTTCCCAGTATAAACTACGGCCACCACCTTTACTGCCTCTTTTATAGCAGTCTAGTAAGCTGTATACATGTCCTACACGCCCTCTGCATAGCCCAAAATGCCTTTATTATCCCCTCATACTTCACAGTCCGGTCTCTTGGCCGTTGCTGGTCTTGCTTGTGCCTCCTCTCTCCTTGAAAACACCGTCCTCCCACCTTGCTTCATTTGATGACGCATTTAAGTCATCCTCTTTGTCCACAATTGCACTCCTGTGCTGGTGCACTTCCCTCTGCCCTGCCTCGGGCAGAGCAAAGCATTGTAATGCACATATGCCAGCTGTACTTCTGGGTCATTGGCGATCTTCGGCCTCTCCCAGCGCATGCACATTAAAGTACTTTGCTCTGCCCTCGGCAGGACAGTGAAGTACGCTTGCGCAGGAGCGCGATTGGGTACACTGTGGATGATGTAGGACATGTCATCCACATGAAGCAGGGCAGGAGGACGGCGCTTGTGAGAAGAAAGGAGGTGCCAAAATAAGACAAGCAATGCCCATCAGACCAGACTTCGTTGTTTGTGGGGATAATTAAAGGATTTTTGGGTTATGCAAAGGGCGTATAGGACTTGTATACAGCTTACTAGACTGCTATAAAAGAGGCTGTAAAGATGCTGGCTGTAGTTTATATTGGGAAAACCTGGTGACCTCTTCCCTTTTAAAGTATATGCAGCTATATGATTACTACGACCTAGATGCATTACTGTACATTTATTAACATTAAACCTCATCTGCCATGTGTTTGCCCATGCAGACATGTTATTTAGAATGTACCATAATATTATATACGGTCAAGATTTATTATCCTACATTATTTTCTGTCATCAGCAAAAACTGATATTTTGCTCTCAAACCCATCCACAAATTAATAAATACATTTAAATGAACATCTCATATGTCTTCAAAACATTTGGACACCACTGACTTCAAACTCTCCAGACGGTAGTTGCACAGATCCACATTCTAGCCCTTCTTGAAGATTGGTACCACGTCAGCCATCCTCCAATGTTGTGTCACTGACCCTGTGAAAAGAGAGTAAAAGAGGAGATGGTGGTCTGTCAATTACTGAGCTCAACTGCCTCAAAATCCAGGATGAATACTGTCTGGGCCAGGAGCTTTGTCACAGCCATACTTTTTGCTCAATCTGTCCGGATCAAGCTGTTTATATGGACATGTAGGTCATAGAAAGTTTAATAAATTTTATAGCTTGTTATTTATGATCTCATGTCTTATTCTAGAGAAATCTACATTTTTCTAATATGCAAATGAGCTGTTATCTCTATGGGCCGGACACTCAGTAATAAGACATCGTATCATAGATATCAGGTGTAATGTTATTCAGCTTTCTAGGACCTGCATGCACATGAAGACTGCTTAGAGTTTATCCTACTGACAAATTCCCTTTAACCTCTTACCGACGTTGGACTCACTCACGGTGATCGCATTAAGGTGCTTGTTGATTCTCACAGCAGGCACCTGGGCTCATAGTCACTGGGGGTTTCAACGCCCACCCCTCGCACAAGTACGATCGCTGTGATTGGCTGTACAGAATTTAACAGCCAACCGCAGCGTTTTCATTGTTTCACTGAAAGGCCACGGCCCCACTATCAGTATTCGGTCAGTGTTTTTTCTCAGGAGTGGGTGATAAATGCAGAATTGGTGGCTTGTTTCTATTAGACCTTTTCTCTGATTGTTTCTCACCTGGTTTTGGCTCTCACTCCTGAGAAACAATACTGACCGAATACTGATAGTGGGGCTGTGGCCAAACATTGATGTCCAGCCTAGTTTTGCCAACTCTGATTGGTGCGATCGGACAATGTCAATCGCACCAGAGGTGATCGGACCGCAGTATGACTGTCATTCTGTCGTGCTGTGCTGCGCCTTGTGATGCCACAGACTTTTTCAAGCCCGTGCCATCACTACTGTTGGTGCTGCGCACTGTTGAAGAAAGGAAAACGTTCCTGATCTTTCCTAATCCACCTCCCTCCCCTTATGCCTCCGAGAGATGATCAGTACTTGATCGCTCGATTTTTGGCAGGTTTTCCAGGATTTTGTCAACCTCATGGTGGTTAGACAAATTTGTACGCCCAGCAATTTTTGTCCCAAAACGACACTACTACGTTTTCCAACTGGAGTTAATCAGTGATGTAGCCTGATGAACACGTCAAACTGGTGAAAGGTCCTCTTTAAGTCCACAGGCATTTTGCTCTTTCAATAAATGTATTCACCTGTTCCTATCCGAATTCCCCCATATTACACCTTTTTTTATTTATTTTTTTTTACTTCCAATATATCACCATAACAATGTCAAGTGCTTATCTTACTCTCCAAAGTAGATACAGCCAGAACATTCATATCGTCAAAATTTGTCATTCAAGTGAATGAAGCAGTTTCTGCAACATTTGAATGGGATTTTTCAATCCCTACTTTTGCAACAAATTAGTCAGTGCATTCTTGTATGTTTCTCAGTTCCATTTTTATAGTGTTTTTTTTTTTTTAACATGTCGTTTATAGAAGAATGTCACAAATACAACAGTCTTATCAGCTGGAAAAAGCCAAGAAAAAGGTGGAAGTGGTACTCCTACTCGGAAGTCTGTGCTGCCTCAAAAATTTAAAGTACCTCCAGGTAAGCGAACCTGAAGTTCCCTAACTTAGAATTTCTTTTTTGATACACCAAGAATGTAATGTGTCTGATTAGCTGTAAAGGATCATAAGCATGTGACTTCCATTTATCCTTCAGTTTATTAATTAACATCTATGCTGAGCAAAGGAGGGCAATGTGGCATATTTGTTATATAGACTAAGAGCAGCTCATGCAAGACGTTCATGCGATGTTGCAGTTAGCTACTTGAAAAACTCACAGGCAATAGTTTGATGTCAGCGTGTTTGAGTAAAATGGTGGCAGTATACAGAAAAGCCTGGGAGGGCCACTTGAAGGAAATCTGTCTTGACTATCAACTCCCACCCTCCTCCCCATTCCAAGCCACTTAATTTGCCATTTCAGCAGCAGAATGGAAGGAAGGGAGACACAGACATTACTAGTGGGTAGGCGGAGCCCACACAGGATAGAACACCTCAGATTACAAAAAAGTGTTGACCGGCCCCTCCAGCTTGGGCTCCTCCTACTCCAGCTCCCCAGTCTAAAATTTGAGGTCGCAGAGGATAGTTGCTGCTGGAGCAGCTCCTCAGAAATTTTTTTTATTTTTATCGGACAGAGACTTGGACCCCCCGTGGTCTAGAGGTCTCAGGGGTCTCAACGCTGCTGGACCCCCACCCCTCCCCTGGCGGATCTGCATACCCTTTATGGTGGTCCCTGCAGAACCCTGCCGGCCCCTGGGGATGAGGGACGCTTCCCGGAGGAGACGCAAACCGCGCCATTGGGGTCCCTGCGCGCTCCGTCCTGGGGGGAAGCTAAGGACCGCAGCTCCACAAATCCCTGGGGGTCCCTGTGGCGCTCAGCTGGGTGAGTACTCAGCATTTGTAAATGTGTTTGAGTGCTTCAGCGGCTGCTGCGGCGGCCGCTGTTACATGTACCGTTGGTGACTGTGTGTTTTTCGTCCGCAGGTGGATCCCTGCAGGACATGTGAAGTGGGGCAGGAGCGGAGAGCGGAGGAGTCGCGCGCCTTTTTGAATGCCGGCGGGGGGCGTGGCTTCGCGCCTTCCCGGTCTTTTCGCGGGCAGGTAGCGCGCGCTCAGAGCGCTACCTGCCTTCTCCTGTCCCTCCCCTTCCGGCTTCTCTCTTCACTGCGCGGCGGCCATTTCTGACGGGCTCCTCACTCTCCTCTCCTCCCGTCAGAACCGAAGGAACGCTGCACCGCGGCCAGCTGGGTGAGTCGCTTCTGCCTGTCAGGGCAGAAGCTTAACCTCCTCACCCCCACAGCGCAGGGCACCTTTCTGCGGCACAATTAGGTGGCAGACTGCGCTGCCCTGCAGCTGCTACCTCATATAGAGGTTTTTTTTTGCCTGGGACTCGCACACCTCTTTCATTTAGCAGGGGTTGTGGGGAGTCTGCTGCATTAACCCCCTGGTAGGCGGTTAACCCTTAATTGGGGGACAGCTGGGGTAGCTCTCCCTGTAAGAGCCTTAACCCTTCAGCGTTCGTTTCTTTCCTTTTAGAAGCCATACTGTCCTAGTTACTGACAGGCTTAAGCCTGCTATATACTGTGTGAGGGCATGTCAGATCAGGGTCCAGGAGGCGCGGTCCGTCTCCCAGGTCCGCTACAGGATCAGTCTCGCGTATCTGACTCGCAGGAGTCCTCGACGGCGTCAAGTGCAGCGCAGGTCGGGGGACTCAGTGATGTTAAAATGGAGGCTCTCACTCGTTCTATTGATAGCCTGTCTGACCTTCTAGGTCATTGGGTGTCAGCTAGATCCCAACTGTCTTCTCATGGCAGGAAGCGCCACAGGCCGGTACTGTCCTCCCCGCGCAGCGACTCGGAGATCTGATATGGAGGGTTCCCCTTCAAGCTCTGCTGGGGAGATGTCCGATTCGGATAAAGAGGATCGGCAGGGGCGCTCTGCCTCTCTTTTGGGCCGTGTGGATGCTTTTATTGGAGCTATGAGGGAGGCGTTAGTTACCGGAGGAGGTAGCTAGACGCCCTGGTAAGTCGGCCCGGCTTTTTCAGGAGTCGCATAGGTCGCGGTCAACGTTACCATCTCTGGATGAACTTGATGGGGCGGTGGAGAAGGAACGCCTGTGTCCAGATAAGCGTTTTCAGGGGACACTGTTTTTTGAGGCACTATATCCGTGTTCTACGGAGTTGATTGCTAATTGGATTCCTTCTCCTGAAGTGGATGTCCCTTTATCCCAGCTTAGCAAATCTTCATTACTTCCTGTTAAAGGGAAGGCGAGTCTGCAGGATCCGCTGGACAGAAAAACGGAGATGGCGGCTAAATCCATCTACGAGGCCGCGGGTCATGGATTCAGAGCGGCTTTAGGAGCCATGTGTGCTGGTGAAGCTTCCCTGAGGTGGTTGGACCGCCTCCGGACGGCGTGGCAAGATGGATCCCCGCTATCCGAGGTAGAAGGGCTTTTCAAGTTGTTGGAAGAGGCAGCGCGATATGGCAGAGATGCAGTTCTGGATACTACGTCACTGCTGCCCAGGGCGCAATCCTCGGCTGTCAGTCAGAAGAGCACTGTGGCTTAAGCAGTGGACCGGAGACGCGGTTTCCAAGCAAGGTTTGCGGTGTTTAGCTTACAAGGGTGGTCAGCTGTTTGGGTCTAACCTCACGGAACTGATTGCGAAGGCCAAGGCAAAAGAAATGGCTTTACCGCAGCGTAGAGCTGTGGCTTCTGCGTCTGGCAAGTCTAGTGCCGGTAGTAGTCGGCGGCCCTTTCGGCCCAGGGGACGGTTCGGTCAGCCCTCTTGGGGATCGGGTCGTCCCTCGTTTTCGGGGAAAAAAGATCTCTCAGCAATCCCGCACTCCCTGGAAACAGAACTTCCGTCAAGACAAACGGGAGGCTGACAAAAAGCCCGCTAAGGCGGACTGACGCCAGGGTTTCACTCGAGGGTCCTCGAGTGGGGGGGGTCGCCTGCTCCAGTTCGAGTCTACTTGGGCGTCCCACGTTTCAGACGCCTGGGTGATGCGGGTTGTGTCGGCAGGCTATTTCATAGAGTTTCTTTCTCGACCCCCGGACAGATTTTGTCAATCTCGCATTCCGTCAGAGCCCGAGCTAGCTACCGCTCTACGGCGGGAGGTCGATTCCCTTCTGCAGAATGGTGTGGTGGTGCCGGTTCCGCCGGAGGATTGGGGAAGGGGGTTTTACTCCAACCTCTTTGTGGTCCCCAAAAAGGAGGACAAATTTCGCCCCATTCTGGATCTCAAAAAATTGAATCTGCATGTCTGGACCCGGAAATTCCGCATGGAGTCGCTTCGCTCAGTTGTGGCGGCTCTGTCGCAGAACAATTTTTTAGTGTCAATCGACATTCGCGACTCTTATTTGCATATTCCCATCGGAAGGGCTCACCAGCGCTTCCTACGTTTTGCCATAGGTCAGGACCATTACCAGTTTGTGGCCCTGCCATTCGGGTTGGCATCAGCGCCCAGAGTTTTTACAAAAATTCTGGCGCCTCTCATGGCGATCCTTCGAAGGCAGGGGGTGACAATTCTTCCCTACCTAGACGACCTTTTGATTGTGGCGTCCACAGAGGAGGAGGCGGTGAGGGCTCGCAATCTATCCCTTCAGCTCCTGGAGGACTTCGGGTGGCTAGTCAATTGGAAGAAGTCATCTCTGGAACCGTCGCAGTCAATCCTGTTTTTGGGGATGCACTTCGACACGGTACGGGCAGTGGTGTCCTTGCCTCCGGACAAGCAAGCAAGTCTTCGTCAACATGTACAGGTTATGAAGTCTTCGACAGCAATGTCCCTTCGAAGGTGTATGCGCCTTCTGGGTTTGATGGTGGAAGCGGTCCCGTTTGCTCAATTTCATTCCAGGGGTCTCCAAATGCTCATTCTGACCCGTTGGGATCGATCGCAGGCTTCGCTGGATCGCAGTGTCATCATCTCCCACAGGGTGCGAGAGTCTCTAGGATGGTGGTTACATCCAGAAGCGTTATCCCAGGGGAAGTCCTTCCTCCTTCCGCGGTGGTCGGTCATAACCACCGATGCCAGTCTGACGGGCTGGGGGGGGGGGGGTCTGGAACGATCTCTGGGTTCAGGGAGTATGGTCGTCAGAAGAGTCTGTCCTGCCGATCAACTTCCTGGAGTTGAGGGCGATTTTCCTTTGCCTCCAACACTGGACGGTCCCTTTAAGCGGTCTGCCAGTCCGAGTGCAGACAGAAAACGCGACGGCGGCCGCGTATATCAACCATCAATGTGGGACGAGGAGCTCCAGGCTCATGATGGAGGTCTCTCGGATCATGGTATGGGCCGAAGCCAGGGTTCCAGCCATCTCCGCGATTCACATCCCAGGAGTCCAGAATATCACGGCGGACTTCCTCAGTCGCGAGAAGGTGGATCCCGGAGAATGGAGTCTTCATCCGGAAGTTTTTGCACTACTGTGCTCCCGTTGGGGAACTCCCCAAGTGGATTTGATGGCATCCAGGTTCAACGCCAGGTTACCGACGTTCATGTCCAGGTACAAGGACCCGGAGGCTGTGGCGGTGGATGCTCTAGTGGCTCCGTGGGACCAATTCGAGCTGATCTATGTGTTTCCGCCGATATCCTTACTTCCTCTGGTGTTACGTCGGATCAAACTGGAGAGAGTCTCGGCTATGTTGGTGGCCCCAGATTGGCCAAGGAGGACGTGGTTCTCAACGCTGGTGTCGCTTCTGGCAGTGCCTCCACTTCCACTTCGCCCGGACCTGTTAACCCAGGGGCCCATTCGTCATCCGGACCTGAAGTCTCTGCGTTTGACGGCGTGGCTCTTGAGACCGAAATCTTGACCCGTCAAGGATTTTCAGCCGAAGTCATTGCCACTCTGCGAGCGGCCAGAGGTCCTGCTACCACTAGGATTTATCACAAGACTTGGGAAGCCTTCTTCTCGTGGTGTTCCGGTTCTTCAAGGAACCCGAGGATTTTTTCCATTCCCAATTTGTTGGCCTTTTTGCAGTATGGGCTGGACAAGGGTTTGGCAGTTAGCACCCTGAAGGGTCAGGTTTCCGCTCTATCCTTGCTGTTTCGGAAGGCTATCTCCTCGCGTAGGGACGTACGTTCCTTTTTTCGCGGGGTAATCCGTCAATTTCCGCCGCGGAAGGCACTTGTGACTCCTTGGCGGCTCAATCTGGTCTTGGAGGCTCTTCAACATGGGCCTTTTGAGCCTATGGACTCTGTTAGCCTTTCATTGCTTTCCTGGAAGGTTGCCTTCCTGGTGGCGGTCACCTCTTTGAGAAGGGTTTCTGAGTTGGCGGCTCTTTCTTGCTCGCCTCCTTTTCTGGAGTTTCACCCGGATCGTGTAGTGCTTCGCACACGGGGTGACTTTCTACCTAAGGTGGTGTCACAATTTCATGTTAACCAGGATATTGTGTTGCCCTCGCTCTGTCCAGAGCCGAGGAATGCGAAGGAACGGGCCTTGCACACTTTGGATTTGGTGCGGGCGTTAAAGTTCTATTTGTCTATTACTCAAGGTTTTCGGAAGTCGGACTCCCTTTTTGTGATTCCAGCAGGTCGTCGTCGTGGTCAACGAGCTTCCAAGGACACTATAGCTCGATGGATTCGGTCGGCCATTTTAGAAGCTTACCGATTTAAGGGCGAGCCTTGCCCAATTAAGATTCGAGCTCACTCCACGAGAGCTGTGGGTTCATCGTGGGCTTTTCATCAAGGGGCCTCGGCAGCTCAACTCTGCCGGGCGGCTACCTGGCGCTCCGTCCACACTTTTACAAAGTTTTATAAGGTGGACGTCAGTGCTTCCGCGGATGCGGCCTTAGGACGTAGGGTCCTGCAGGCGGCTGTAGTTTAGGTTATCTCCTTAACTTGTGTTTAGCGCTGGTTGCGCATTTATCTAAGTTGTTGGGAATCTGCCTTTGTTGTTTTTTCCCACACTTAATTTCTGGACTGCTTTGTGACGTCCCACTAGTAATGTCTGTGTCTCCCTTCCTTCCATTCTGCTGCTGAAAGACGGATTTTGGTAAGACCTTACCTGTAAAAATCCTTTTTCAGCGAAGGAAGGAAGGGAGACCCAGCTCCCTCCCATGGCAGAAGTGTGTTATGTTTTCAGATGCGGCGTGACCCTTCTCTGATGGCGGTTATCTGGGCTGGGGTCGGCGCGCTAAGGCTCTGTTCCAGCATTGCCAGCTCATCGCAGTGGTCAGGTCCAGTGAGTAGTACCTGGGACTGTGTGTTTTTTTTCTGTTATATGCATAACCTGTCTTCTTGCTTTTTTCTAAGTTCTTCAGAAGGGGTTATGTTGCTCCGCTGGTGTTAATTGCTCTTCCTTAGCTTGTGTACGGACTGGAGAGCTGGAGTAGGAGGAGCCCAAGCTGGAGGGGCCGGACAACACTTTTTTGTAATCTGAGGTGTTCTATCCTGTGTGGGCTCCGCCTACCCCACTAGTAATGACTGTGTCTCCCTTCCTTCCTTCGCTGAAAAGGATTTTACAGGTAAGTTCTTACCAAAATCCGGCTTTCATTCTCATGAACAATTATATACTTTTGTTAATAAAATCCATTGCTGGATAATCAAAACCTACATGTTTTAATCCCCAGCTTTGTTCTTTGCCTAGTGCCACATTCTTCTGCTTGTCTGACCGCTTAGTCTGTGTAGTTAAGCCATTAAGCTGTGAGTCAAGCAGAATAAGGTTGTACTAAAGGCTCAAAGTACTTTGATCACACCCAGAGCACTTCAGCCTCATTTGCATATGTATTACAACATGAATTTAGGGGAGGTTGCTCATCATATCCAATTTCCTTTTTAAATGGAGTTTCTCATCATAAAATGACCTATTTAAAAGTGAATAGTTTTCTGGCTCCTATTCATACAGAGCGATATTTACAGTTCAATCTTTATTTCATACTGACTCGATTCATTATGCATTTCATTACGGTATATATTTTTTTTCATCTACAATTACTGGTCAACGTCCAAAAAGTAAAATTTTGTTCCTCATAGTTTTTAATAATAATCTTTATTTTTATAGAACGCCAACATATTCCGCAGCGCTTTACTTACATTATCGGCACTATCCCCATTGGGGCTCACAATCTACATTCCCTATCAGTATGCATTTGGAGTGTGGGAGGAAACCCACGTAAACACAAGGAGAACATACAAACTCCTTGCAGATATTGTCCTTGGTGGGATATGAACCCAGGACCCCAGCGCTGCTTGGCTGCCGTTCTACATACATAGTTAGTAAAGCCGAATAAAGACTTGCGTCCATCAAGTTCGACCTGTTAGTTCTGTAATTGCTAAAGTTGATCCAGAGGAGGGCAAAAACCCCAAATGATTTAGCCAATCTTCACCTGAGGAAAAATTCCCTCCCGACTCTGAAACCAGCAGTCAGAATAAATCCCTGTATCAACCTACTATTTTATTTTATTTTTAAGTATATGCAGAAATCTGCCTGGTATCTAGAAATGCATCCAGTCCCCGCTTGAACTGGTGTAGTGACTCCGACATTACCGTCTCCTCACTCAGTGAATTCCATATTCTCACTGCTCTTACCGTAAAGAACCCCTTCCTATGCTGGTGCTGAAACCTTTTCTCTTCCAGTCTTAGTGAGTGCCCTCTTGTTACCGTAATATCCCTCCTTTTGAACAAATCCCGGCCAAGGTCTCTATACTGTCCCCTAACATATTTGTACACATTTATTATGTCCCCCCTCAACCTTCTCTTTTCCAGGCTGAATAGTCCTAGTTTTGACAACCTCTCTGGGTATTGCAGTCCCTCCATTCCCTTTATTAATTTTGTTGCCCTCCTTTGTACCTTTTCAAGCTCATTTATATCCTTTCTATATATTGGGGCCCATAACTGAGCACAGTATTCCAAGTGTGGTCTGACCAGTGCTTTGTACAGTGGAAGAACAATGTTCTCATCCTTTGCAGCTATACCTCTTCTGATACATCCCATTACCCTGTTTGCCCTTACAGCAGCCGCCTGACTTTGGGCACTCCAATTTAGTTTGCTATCAATCAAGATGCCCAAGTCCTTCTCCATCTCTGAATTCCCCAATGATTTCCCATTCAGTGAGTACTGGTGACTTCCATTTTTCCTTCCCATATGTATGACCTTACATTTCTCCTCGTTAAACCTCATTTGCCATTTAATGCTCCACCTACCCAGCTTATCCAAATCCCTCTGTAGGTCTGCACTGTCCTCTTTTGTATTAATTGTTTTACATAACTTTGTGTCATCTGCAAATATTGATATTTTACTATTTATCCCGTTGACTATGTCGTTAATAAAGATATTAAATAACATTGGGCCTAGTACAGACCCCTGTGGTACCCCACTAGTGACGCTTACCCAATCTGAGTATATTCCATTTATAACCACCCTCTGCCTTCTATCCTTTAGCCAGTTAGCTACCCACTTGCAGACATTTTCCCCCAGCCCCATCATTCTCATTTTGTATACCAACCTATTATGTGGCACGCTATCGAACGCTTTTGAGAAGTCGAGATACACGACATCCACTGGTTCCCCCTGATCTACTCGAGAGCTAACTTCCTCGTAGAAGTCAATCAGGTTTGTTTGGCAGGAGCGATTCCTCATGAATCCATGTTGGTTCGGGATTAAAAGATTATTAGCATCAAGATGCTCCGTAATTGCCTCTTTAATGAAGCCTTCAAAAATTTTGCCCACAACGGACGTCAGACTCACCGGCCGATAGTTTCCGGCGTCACTTTTCGCTCCCTTTTTGAATATTGGCACTACATTCGCCTGTCGCCAATCAAGTGGTACAGACCCAGTCTCAACAGAGTCCTTAAATATAAGATATAACGGTCTGTCTATCACATGACTTAGTTCCCTTAGTACCCGTGGGTGTATGCCATCAGGTCCTGGTGATTTGGTTATTTTAATGTTACTGAGGCGTTTCTGTACCCCAGCTTGGGTTAGATTTGTCATACTTAGTGGAGGATTAAGTTTGTCACTTCTCATTTCGCCTGTTAGTTCTTTTTCCTTTGTGAAAGTAGACGAAAAAAATGTATTTAATAGATTAGCTTTATCCTCATCTTTCTCTATGATTTTGCCTTTATCACTTTTTATCGGTCCAATATTATCCGATTTAATCCTTTTACTATTTATATACGTAAAGAACAGTTTAGGATTTGATCTACTTTCCCTAGCAATACGTCTCTGTTTCCTCCTTCGCTATTTTTATTTGTTTTTTGCAGGTTCTCGTTTTTTCCTTGTAACACATTAGTGCCTCCTTGTTGTTTTCCTGTTTTAATCTCTTGAATGCCTCTTTTTTGCTATTTAACGCCCCTTTTACGTTCTTATTCAACCATATTGGTTTCCTCTTATTTCTGGCCCTTTTATTCCCATACGGTATATACCTCTCGCACTGAGTATTCAGAATTCTTTTGAAGGTTTCCCATTTACTATTCGTATTTCCTTGATTAAGAACTTTGTCCCAGTCTATAAATTGAAGGTTTTCTTTCAGCTGATCAAACTTCGCCCTCCTAAAGTTTAATGTTTTAGTTGTTCCCTTATTGATAACCCTACTGAAGGGCATTTTGAAATTGATAATATTATGATCACTATTACCTAGGTGCCCCCCTATCTGTACCTCAGTTATTCTATCAGGCCTATTAGTCAATATTAAGTCCAACACGGCCTTCCCTCTCGTTGGTTCCTGCACTAGTTGGGAGAGATAATTATCCTTGATATTTGTCAAGAACCTTTTTCCTTTCTGCGATCTACAGGTTTCTGTTTCCCAGTCAATATCCGGGTAGTTGAAGTCCCCCATTACAATCACCTCATTATGTTTTGCTACTTTGTCTATTTGTCCTAATAGCAGTTTCTCATTCTCCTCTGTTATATTGGGTGGCTTATAGCAGACCCCCAGTAATATTTTATTATTATTTTTTGCCCCCTCTATCTCTACCCACATGGACTCGACCCCCTCTTCTCCCTCTCCTATATCTTCCCTTAGTCTGGGCTTTAGACGTGACTTTACATATAAGCAGACTCCTCCGCCCTTCCCCTGTTTCCGGTCCCTTCTAAATAAACTATAATCTGTTAAATTTACCGCCCAGTCGTAGCTATCGTCTAGCCAAGTCTCTGTTATACCTACGATGTCATACCTCTCCTCCGATATAAGCGCCTGCAGCTCATCCGCCTTATTGGTCAGGCTTCTTGCGTTGGTCAGCATGCAAGATAAAACTTTGGGGTTATTTAGCATCCTATTCTTCTCTAACGATCTAACTGTACTATCCCCACCCCCCTCTCCACCCTCATTATATTCACTTCTCCCCTTCCCCCTTGCTTGCCTCACATCCCACCTATTTCCTTGGTTTCCCCCCCCGTCTCTAGTTTAAAAACTCCTCCAACCTATTAGCCATCTTCTTCCCCAGCACCGCTGCACCCTCCCCATTGAGGTGCAGCCCGTCCCTACGGTAGAGCCTGTAGCCGACAGCGAAGTCGGCCCAGTTCTCCATGAACCCAAACCCTTCTGCCTTGCACCAACTCTTTAGCCAATTATTCACCTCCCTAACCTCCCGTTGGCGCTCCTGTGTGGCTCGCGGGATTGGTAGTATTTCTGAGAAAACTACCTTGGAGGTCCTTGCCCTAAGCTTCCTACCTAGATCCCTGAAATCATTTTTAAGGACCCTCCATCTACCACTCACTTTGTCATTGGTGCCAATGTGGACCATGACCGCTGGGTCTTCGCCAGCCCCACCCAGTAACCTGTCAACCCGATCCGCGATGTGCCGGACTCGAGTGCCAGGGAGGCAGCACACCGTTCGGCGATCCCGGTCTTTGTGACAGATTGCCCTGTCTGTCCCCCTAATAGTCACCCACTACCAGGACCTGTCTAGCCTGCCCTACACTTCCCCCCTCCCCCTCATTACTGGAGCATACACTCCCCCGGCGGTCAGAGGATCTGTCGTGCTCCAATAATGCCGGTTCTGAACCAGCCTTCCTATACTTCTTCCCTCTATCACTTCTAACTGTTACCCAGCTCCCTGCCTGTTCAGCCTGCGCTTCCCCACTAAGCTCCACCCCCAGTGTTGACCCATTGAGTGTCTGCTCGGTGAGCAGCAAACTCCGTTCCATGTTGTCGATGCTCCTCAGTACCGCTATCTGAGCACTTAGATCCAGGATTTGGGCTTCCAAGTGCACGATATGCTCACATCTCTCGCAGCAGTATGGATCCCTGAGCGGTAGCTCAGGGAATGCATACATTGCGCAAGATGTACACTGCACGGCTCCGGCCAACATGGACGTCATTCTAAATATGGGGATACAGTCAGTATATATGTACAAGTACAAAACACAATTATTTATATATAGGTGTATGGACGGGGATCAATTAGGGATGTGCAAGTGTATCGATTAGATATCGGCGCGGGATCAGTTAAGTATGGACGGGGGATCAATTAAGTATCAATTAAGTATGGACGGGGGATCAGCTGAGGGGGTCAGGTGGATTAATTAACTATGGACTGGGATCAATAAGTATGAACTGGGGAAATAATTAATTGTGGACTAGGGAATCAATCAATTAATTATGGACAGGGGTTTAATTAAATAGGATGGGGGGTAAAGCAAATAAATAGGTATGGACGGTGGGTCAATTAACTAAGGACTGGGGATCAATAAGTATCAATAATATCAATAAATATGGACTGGGGAAATAATTAATTGTGGTCTGGGGAATCAATCAATTAATTATGGACAGGGGTTCATTAAATATGGTGGGGGATAAGGCAAATAGATAGGGACTGGGGATGAGTAAAAGTGGACAAGGGGAATCTATTAAATAGGACAAGGGGGATCACTCAATTATGGGCTGGGGGGGTCAATCATTTAAATGTGGTCAGGGGGATCACTTTAATATGGACGGGGGGTGGTCGGGGATCAATTAAATGAGAACGGGGGGGTCAATTTAATGTGGTCAGAGGGATCAGTTAAATATGGACGGGGGTGTTCAGGGGAATCAATTTAAATATGGATGGGGGTGATCAATTAAATATGGACGGGGGGGTAATCAATTAAATATGGACTAGGGAATACAATACAATTACAATACAGATACAAATACAATACAGTACAGTACACACTTGGGCTCAGTAGGGCTGCTTATCGCGGCCTCCTGCCCCTCACTCACCTCCTCTAGGGACGCTGCACGCTATCACAGCGCGCTTGTCCCTCCGGTCGCCTCTTACCGGTCCTCCTGGTCACCACCACCTGGCACCCTCCGCTGGCCGGCACTGCACGCTGCCACAGCGCTCTCTTGCGCTCGTCCCTCCGGTCGCCTCCTACTGGTCCTCCCGGTCCGCTCGGTCACCTCCGCCTGGCTCTCCTCCCTCCTCTAACCACTGAGCCACTGTGCTGCCTTGATGTGTTTTTATTTTTTTAGTAGAAATTATAATAAAAGTACAATAAAAAGTCAGAGGTGCAAGAATATATTTGAGAGATCGCTTGACTATATAAACTATATTTAAGCAAATCAATGTAAAGCTGTCTGTACACGTCAATTAGTATAACAGCAAATTGTATTGCTGCAAAAGAATTAAATGCATTTTGTGGCTCTGGCCATAGTTCTAGATTTCTTAGTAATATCGTTTTAGTGGCATATCTTTGAAACGCATTACCTATTTTATGCGCCCCATGTCTTGCTTTATAGCAGCAACTAATACAGCAGATGGAAGTTTCTTGTGTAAAGATGACCTACAGTCCACTTTATTGGATGGCCACAAGATTGCTCGGCCAGAACTAGACTTCTCTGTTATAAATGGTAAGTACGATACAAAGTATATTATTAAAGGGAGTATGTCACCAGGTTTTTTGCCACCTAATCTGAGAGCAGCATATTGAATCACTGATTCCAGCCATCTGTCACTTACCGGGCTGCTTGCGGTACTTTCAATAAAATCTGTTTTATCAGCAGAAGATTATTATTAAGATTATAAGAGGACTAGTAAACCTGTTGTCAAGTAGTCCAACCTCGCTCCCATCCTTAATTTGGCTGTTTTCTGCCTATGCACAGTGTATACATAACGCTGTAAATCTGTGGAGTGGGCGGGGTTATACTGCTCAACATTCAGTGAGCTGGAAAATCTGCAGCAGATGAAACACTAATTTTATTCAGAACTGCAGTAAGCAGCCCAGTAAGTGGCACATGGAATAAGAGTCTTGGCCCCTACATCATGCTGCTCTCAGATGGTGATGGCAAAAGCCTAGTGACATATTCCCTTTAACCTTTTACAGTTTCCTATTTTTATATGAAGACTATTTTTAACGCCTAATGCATCTTGCCATAAATGTGCCTCATAGAGCACCTTGCCTGAATCTCATACATTTTTCCTTGAAATCAGATACCCCTTATCTAAATTATTTAACCCAAGCTCTTCAGCCTGAATGGGTGCCGATGAAAACTACAACCCATGTCATAGAAAATTTGTCCTCAAACAGTTAAAGTTATGATAAAATTAAAGCTACATTTTTTCTCTCCATAAAATGGTGCTGTTATTTTGCATGAACATGTTATGCTGTATGGTAAAAGGCATAAAAATGCTAAAACTGTAGCTGAATGTTTTTTTTGTTTTTATTCTCTGCAAAAAAAAAACCCCACTGATTAATACTGAATTATTATTATTACTATAGTGCTATTTATTCCATGGTGCTGTACATGTGTAAGGGGGTATTCATAGCACAAACAATTACAATAATTTGAACAATACAAGTCAGCGACTGGTACAGGAGGAGAGAAGACCCTGCCTGCGAGGGCTCACAATCTACAAGGGATGGGTGAGGATACAATAGGTGAGGGAAGAGCTGGCCGTGCAGCTTTGGTTACTGCAGGTTGTAGGCTTGTCGGAAGAGGTGAGTCTTCAGGTTCCTTTTGAAGGTTTCCATAGTAGGCAAGAGTCTGATATGTTGGGGTAGAGAGTTCCAGAGTAGGGGGATGCACAGGAGAAATCTTGTATGTGATTGTGGGAAGAGGAGATGAGGGGAGTAGAGAAGGAGATCTTGTTAGGATCAGTGGTTGCGTGCTGGTATGTACCAGGAGACTAGTTTGCAGATGTATGGAGGAGACAGGTTGTGGATGGCTTTGTATGCCATGATTAGGGTTTTCAACTGGAGTCTCTGGGTAATGGGGAGCCAGTGAAGGAATTGACAGAAGAGGCTGGGGACACCGACATATAGGGGGGATGATGAGGAGGTGGTGTGTGAGTGGGAGAAACTGAATGTCCGGTCTGCTAGTTATGAAGAGATCCAAGATGGGGCCAAGTCTGTGATGCTGAGAGATAAGTGTCTGTAGTAAGAGGGAATGGTTCACTGTGTCAAAGGCAGATGACCGGTCCAGGAAGAGGAGGACAGAGTAGTGTCTTAGATTTGGCGGTTAGTAGGTCTTTAGTGATTTTAGTCAGGGCCGTTTCAGTGGAGTGATGCGGTCGGAAACCAGATTGCAAGTGGTCAAAGAGAGCAGGAAGAGAGGTGGGAGGACAGTTCAGAATGGACGTGCTGTTCCTGTAGTTTTGAGTCATAGGGGAGAAGTGATATGGGGCGATAGCTAGTCAGAGAGGTTTGGTCAAGGGAGGGCTTTTTGAGGATTGGTGTGATCGAGGCATGTTTGAAGCATGAGGGGAAGACTCCAGTTGTCAAGTTCGCAGGTGGTGAGGTGTGATTTGTAAAGAGGAAACTTGATTGTCTGTAATGGTGGAGAAACAGGTTTTGGAGGAGGAGGGTTGAGTAGATATGAGGAGGGGCTGTGGGGACTTTAGGCAAAAGCTTTGTCTGATGGTGTCAATCTGAATAAACGATTTGTACCAGAATGGTGACAAAAAAAAAAAAATCTAAACCCAAATATGGCTAAGGCAGGTTCTATCAATTGAATTTGGTAGATGATCTTGTTGAAATGTTCAGTCTAGAGCTGGGATGTTAAACTTAAATACACAGAGGGCCAATATGAAAAACTTGGACAAAGTAGCGGGCCAACCAGTAAACCGTACAATGGCCCCCCCCATAGTCCTGCATACAGAATAATGCCCCCCCCCATAGTCCTGCATACAGAATAATGGCCCCCCAATAGTCCTGCATACAGAATAATGGCCCCCCAATAGTCCTGCATACAGAATAATGGCCCCCCAATAGTCCTGCATACAGAATAATGGCCCCCCAATAGTCCTGCATACAGAATAATGCCCCCCCAATAGTCCTGCGTACAGAATAATGCCCCCCAATAGTCCTGCATACAGAATAATGCCCCCCCAATAGTCCTGCATACAGAATAATGCCCCCCCAATAGTCCTGCATACAGAATAATGCCCCCCCAATAGTCCTGCATACAGAATAATGCCCCCCCAATAGTCCTGCATACAGAATAATGCCCCCCCAATAGTCCTGCATACAGAATAATGCCCCCCCAATAGTCCTGCATACAGAATAATGCCCCCCCAATAGTCCTGCATACAGAATAGTGCCCCCCAATAGTCCTGCATACAGAATAATGCCCCCGCCCCAATAGTCCTGCATACAGAATAATGCCCCCGCCCCCAATAGTCCTGCATACAGAATAATGCCCCCGCCCCAATAGTCCTGCATACAGAATAATGCCCCCGCCCCAATAGTCCTGCATACAGAATAATGCCCCCACCCCAATAGTCCTGCATACAGAATAATGCCCCCGCCCCCAATAGTCCTGCATGCAGAATAATGCCCCCGCCCCCAATAGTCCTGCATGCAGAATAATGCCCCCGCCCCAATAGTCCTGCATGCAGAATAATGCCCCCGCCCCCAATAGTCCTGCATGCAGAATAATGCCCCCGCCCCCAATAGTCCTGCATGCAGAATAATGCCCCCGCCCCCAATAGTCCTGCATGCAGAATAATGCCCCCGCCCCCAATAGTCCTGCATGCAGAATAATGCCCCCGCCCCCAATAGTCCTGCATGCAGAATAATGCCCCCGCCCCCAATAGTCCTGCATGCAGAATAATGCCCCCGCCCCCAATAGTCCTGCATGCAGAATAATGCCCCCGCCCCCAATAGTCCTGCATGCAGAATAATGCCCCCGCCCCCAATAGTCCTGCATGCAGAATAATGCCCCCCCAATAGTCCTGCATGCAGAATAATGCCCCCCCAATAGTCCTGCATGCAGAATAATGCCCCCCCAATAGTCCTGCATGCAGAATAATGCCCCCCCAATAGTCCTGCATGCAGAATAATTCCCCCGCCCCCAATAGTCCTGCATGCAGAATAATTCCCCCGCCCCCAATAGTCCTGCATGCAGAATAATTCCCCCGCCCCCAATAGTCCTGCATGCAGAATAATGCCCCCGCCCCCAATAGTCCTGCATACAGAATAATGCCCCCGCCCCCAATAGTCCTGCATACAGAATAATGCCCCCGCCCCCAATAGTCCTGCATACAGAATAATGCCCCCGCCCCCAATAGTCCTGCATACAGAATAATGCCCCGCCCCCAATAGTCCTGCATACAGAATAATGCCCCGCCCCCAATAGTCCTGCATACAGAATAATGCCCCGCCCCCAATAGTCCTGCATACAGAATAATGCCCCCGCCCCCAATAGTCCTGCATACAGAATAATGCCCCCGCCCCAATAGTCCTGCATACAGAATAATGCCCCCGCCCCCAATAGTCCTGCATACAGAATAATGCCCCCGCCCCCAATAGACCTGCATACAGAATAATGCCCCCGCCCCCAATAGTCCTGCATACAGAATAATGCCCCCGCCCCCAATAGACCTGCATACAGAATAATGCCCCCGCCCCCAATAGACCTGCATACAGAATAATGCCCCCGCCCCCAATAGTCCTTCATACAGAATAATGCCCCCCCTCCCAATAGTCCTGCATACAGAATAATGCCCCCCCTCCCAATAGTCCTGCATACAGAATAATGCCCCCCCCCCCCCCCAATAGTCCTGCATACAGAATAATGGGGCCCCCCATAGGGGTGGCAATTCTGGTGTCGCGGGCCAAATATAACCACCCTGCGGGCCAGATTTGGCCCACCGACCAGAGTTTGACATGTATGGTCTAGAGCCTTGATTGAAATTGTTTTTAATGTTTTTTTTGTTTACTTTTTTCACATTTCAGATAAAACCTTGCCAAAAGGGACCCCAAAGCCCCTATCAGCATCAGAACAGAGAAAACCTAAGAAAGAGGTGACCTCTGCAAGAGTTTGTATAGCAAATGAATGAAAACTATTGAAAATTACTCTCTGATGGCAAAGCTTCATTTACTGCGTGTGGGGTTCTGCTTCCGTTTACTGTTTACATCTGGCTACCACCACCAGTGCTGAAAACCGCTATAAAGTGGGCATGTCAGGTGTCAGACCCACCAGTAATCTGATATTGCTGACCTATTCTGAGGATAGGCTATATAAACATCTTAAGTCTGGAAACCCTTTTAATTATGTATACATTTTTATTTGTAACTTGTGGTATGATCTATAAAAGGCATCAGTACTGATGAGTCTTGATGGCAAAGTTTCTCGACTCACTCCTTAAATTTTCCACACTCCAAATTCTAATTAGTGATGAGTGCAATTCAGACATTTTTAACCAAGGGTCTGAGAGTTGCACGAAGGCACCTAATATACAGGAGAGATAGAAAGTCCGTTAACCAACGTATTCTAGTGGTGTTATCATTGTATTTGTTTTTTTTATAAACTGGGGTCTTTGATTATATCGATCTTTTCTAAATCCTATGAAAATGATTACATTATACATTATTAATAATGGATAATATTTTTCTCCTCCCCCAAACCATGACGGCTCCACGGAGAGAGGGGATCTGCCCTTTAAGGACCGGAAACCTACAGATAAAAAGGGCAGCACCTCACTCCCGCATCAGTTGGTTTCCTGTCCTTGACGGGGACCTACAGAAAGAATAGAAGAAGGAAAGAGAGGGGAAAAAAAGAAAAGGAATATAGATTTACCAGGCCTAGCCAGACCGGTTCAGGCAGCGGGGGTTCCCTACCTCGGCTGGTGCGTTGTCCTGTAGCCCCACCGCTGAGGTCAGTGGGCCTCTAGGGTGGCAGGGAGACGCAGCGCAGTAGAAGACCGGAGCCGCTGCGTTCTCCAGTGGTGTCTGGGCCCAGGTCAGTGAGTAGGCCTGGGCTTCTGGGGCACCTCCCCTCTGCCGCGAGCCGCAGTGCACCACTGGGTGTCGGCGGTCTGAGCGTGCGCGCACCGGAAGTGCCGTGGTGCCCTCTTGGAGCGACGCTTTTGACCGCGCGCGTGGGAACCTGGAGCACGTTATGCCCAGCAAGAGGAAGCGTTGGAGGGGGGGGGGAAGGATGGACTCTCCTGTTGGGTGGGCGCGTCCCCATGCTGGAAAGGTGGACAAGCCAGGTGGGGGGGGCAGAGCCCTATAGGGGCTAAAATGCCGGGAATGCACCAGGGAATTGCTTCCTGGCACAGTCTGGCACCGGCTATGAGCGAGTATGAGCTACAGGAGGTGCAGTCCCTGCACCCCCACTCGCCACCACCTCCAACATGGGAAGCGTGTGAAAGGACCCCCCAGTGACCCTTCACGCCAACACCGCCAAGGTGACGGTGGAAGCGGGCGGTCCTTCAGGTCTTCGCAACGCGGCAAGGACTCCAGCGTGGTGTCAACCTCGAGGGAAGCCCATCTACTGGAACGGGTTCCTCTTCAAATCCAGTATTCCCTCTTACAATGGGAAGGTAAGTGATCTTCGTGAAAGCTCACTTGTAACTTGGGACCCCCCCCCTCCTTCTCCTTCCTTTCTTCTCTCATCAGGGAAGGAAGAGTACGGGCAAGTCCAAACACAGGACCTGCGCGCGTTGCGCAGAGGATCTGGCCACCACATGGTAAAAAAGACTATGCAACTCGTGTATTGAACAAACAATTTGCGAGGAGACCCCTAAGTTCGCCTCAGTGCTCAGATCCCTGATTAAATCCCAGGTTGGGGGTACCTTCAAGCGCTGCAGAAGGGGGGAAGAAATTAGAAAAAAACAGGAACCTATCCCCTGTATCAGGATCTATCAGTTCGGACTGGGAGGTGGTAGACTCGTCATTCTTATCTTCAACCTCTTCATCTTCTGAGGGTGGGGGTCGTAGCTGTTTCCCAATAGAGGGTACGAATAATTTAATTAAGGCAGTTAGGTCCACTATGGGGTTGGTAGATCCTCGCCCCAAGAAATCAGTCCAGGATATGCTGTTCAGTGGCCTGGAACAGAAGAAAAGAAGATCTTTCCCTCTCAATGATAAAGTCCACTCCCTGATTAAGAGGGAATGGAAAAAGTTGGCAAGGAAGGGCTTGTTGTCACCTAAGAGAAAATACCCCTTTGAGGACCAGGTATGCTCCTTCTGGGGAAAAGCGCCAACGTTAGACGTAGCAATAGCTAAAGCCTCTAAAGATTTTTCCCTGCCATTTGAGGACATTTGGGTGCTAAAGGACCCAATGGACAAAAAAGCGGACACCTTCCTAAAAGGAGCTTGGGAGGCTGCAGGGGGGGGGGGGGGAGGGTTAAAACCTGCAGTGGCAGCCACATGTACTGCCAGAGTTTTTTAATGGTCTGGCTAGATCAGCTAGAGGCACAACTTAAGATCAAAACGTCAAGGGATAACATACTAGGCTCCATCCCAGTAATGAAGGGCGCAGCAGCTTTTTTGGCTGACACATCAGCCGATTCCGTCAGGCTGGCAGCCAGGGCTGCGAGCTTCTCTAACGCAGCCAGGCGGGCCCTCTGGCTTAAATGCTGGCCGGGTGACCACCAAACAAAATCTAGGCTGTGTTCCATTCCTTGCGAGGGTGAGTTCCTATTGAGATCTACTCTGGATGATATCCTTGACAAAGCTGGGGATAACCAGAAACGCTTCCCGGTCCTCTCCGGTACTTCATACAGGAAGTCCTTTCGGAGCAGAAAATTTATGAGCAGAAAACCCCCCAAAGACCAGGATAGGTGGAAGGATAGGAAGAAAAAGGCAAAGGGTTTAGGTTTAACAGGCCCCCCAGCGACAACAGGAAACCCACCCAATGAGTCAGCCCCAGGTGTGGGGGGGGGGGGGGGACTTCTTCATTTCCTCCCAGCCTGGGAAAAAAATATTGAACAGCTCTTGGATTTTAGACCTGATAAAAACAGGGCTAAAATTCCAGTTTTACTCCATCCCCGTCCAAACTTTGTTATAACCCCCATGAGGTCATCAGGGGTAGAACAACTAGCACTAGAACAAGAAATTCTAGGCCTTATAGGGAAAGCAGTCCTTCAGGAAGTCCCTGCACAGGAGGAAGGCGAAGGATTCTACTCCCCTCTGTTCCTCAGGAAAAAAACAGACGGGACATTCAGGACAATTGTAAATCTAAAAAAATTGAACAAATTTCTAAGGGTGCAAACCTTCAAGATGGAGTCAATAAAATGGTCAGTGAAATTGTTGTTCCCAGACTGTTTTTATGGCTGTCCTGGATCTCAAAGACTCCTATTATCACGTCCCTATACACAGAGACTACCAGAAATTCCTGTGGGTAGCAATATTGCTAAAACGAATAGTCAAACACTACCAATATACGGCCCTCCCCTTTGGTCTAGCGATAGCCCCAAGGGTTTTCATAAAAATAGTGGCAGAGGTAATGGCCCATCTGAGGGAGCAAAACATCCTGATCACCCCGTACCTGGACGATCTGCCAATAGGCAACTCTTTCAACCATTGCAAGGACCATCTAGCTAGGGTCATGGGTTCCTTGTCGAATTTAGGCTGGCTTCTGAACCTAAAAAAGTCCAGGTTGGAGCCGGATCAAGTACAAGAGTATCTAGGCATCTTATTAGATTCGAGGAATCAGGAATCCTGTGAATGCAGGGAAAATCCAGAATATGATAGCCTGGATATCTTGTGTGAAAGACCATCCCTCTATAACTCTGCGGGGAGCAATGTCCCTTCTAGGTTCCATGATTGCTTGTATCCCGGGGGTCCGTTAGGCTCGGTTGCATACCAGGGACTTGCAATGAGAAATCTTGGGGGCAGAAAAGTCGCTAAAAGGGCGCTTAGAAGGTCTGCTAATTTTATCATCAAAAACCTCGCTTTCCCTAGCGTGGTGAACGGAGGTGGACAGTTTAATCAGAGGCGTTCCATAGGCAATCTCCTTGTCGCAGGTCCTAACTACAGATGCAAGCCCCAGGGGGTGGGGGGTTCACCTAAACGACCAAATAGCTCAGGTGGTCTGGTCAGAGAATATGGAAGGGGTATCTTCCAACATGAAGGAACTTCTGGCAGTAAAATTCGTGCTCTCAAAATTCCTAAACACCCTACGGGGACACCATGTAAGAGTCTTTTCAGACAAATGGGTAGTAGTGGCATACTGCCAGGAGGGGACCTGGTCCCATTCTCTGTTAACTGGAGGATGGATTTTGACACCTGTAGTAGAGAACAATTTGGAGTCTCTGTCTGCACTCAATAAAAGGAACAGAAAATATCACAGCAGACTTTGAGCAGGACACAGCTGAGACAGGGCAAATGGGAGCTGAATCAGTTAGTGTTCAACCAACTCACGGAATTATGGGGGAACCCTTCCATAGACCTATTCGCCAACTGGCAGAACAAAAAAAGTGGACATATTCTGCTCAATCCACCCCAAGGGGAACCCAGCAGCATTAGATGCTTTCTCAATCCCATGGAACCACCAGCTAGCCTATGCCTTTCCTCCTTGATTCCGGCAGTTTTGAGGAAAGTCAGGGAAGACAAGGCAAGCATAACTCTGATAGCCCCCTTCTGGCCAAAGAGGCCATGGTTTTCCTGGCTGAGGATAATGTCCACCTCCGACCCCTAGGTTCTTCCGGAAATTCCACATCTCCTTTTCCAGGGACCAGTCCTCCACCCTCAGGTAGCAAATCTACACTTGACAGCCTTGATTTTGAGAGGGCGCTCTTAAGGGATAGAGGTTTTTCTCCGAATTTAATCTCCACTCTACTACAGGTTAGAAAACCCGTAACCACCAGACTTTATGTTAAAACCTGGAGAAAATTCCTCTCATTTGCAGGTTCGAAGGTACAAGGGGAGGCCCCCATTGCTTTCATTTTGGAGTGCCTTCAAAAGGGGTTGGAGCGGGGTCTGGCCACAAGCACTCTAAAGGTTCAGGTTGTGGAACTAGCAGCCCTATCCAACTGCGACCTGGCCAGAAATAGGTGGATTTCTAGGTACATCAAGGCATCACACAGGTCTAGGCCCATCCCCCCCCCCCCAGAATACTCCTCCATGGGACTTAAATTTAGTTCTTTCCGCCCTAACCAAACATCCCTTTGAACCTTTAGCAAATGCATCTCTAATAGTCCTATCTCTTAAGACGTCACTCTTACTAGCCCTCATATCGGCACGTAGAGTTAGCGACATACAAGCCTTATCGGCAGGGCCCCCCTTTACGCAAATTCTAGAGGACAGGGTGACTCTTAGGACTTGCCCAGCATACCTTCCTAAGGTGGGATCACACTTCCATAGATCACAGGAGGTCACCCTCCCTTCCTTTTGCCCAAATCCTAAAAACAGGGGGGAACAAGACCTACACACCTTAGACATCAGAAGGTGCATTATCCAATACTTGGAGGCCACACGGGGGTATAGGAAGGACAGGTCTCTTTGTGTGCTTCCAAGGGCACACTGGCAAGGTGGATAAGAGTCGCCATCTCCCTGGCATACTCATCAAGCGGGGAAACCGCCCTGGTGGATTTAAAGGCTCACTCGACTAGGGCAGTGGCAGCCTCCTGGGCGGAGAAAGCCGACGCTTCAACTGAACAGATATGTAGAGCTGCAACCTCGTCTTCCCCTTCTACATTCTTTAAGCAATACCGGCTGGATCTAACCTCTTGTTCGGACCTTACCTTAGGTAGAAGGGTTCTGGAAGCTGTGGTCGCTCCCTAAACGACACTTCTCTGCAATTCTCTCCGTGGTGCCATCATGGGGGAAGGAGAAAGACGTAGTTACTTACCGGTAATGGGATTTCTCAGAGCCCATGACGGCACCCGTACATTCCCTCCCTTCATGCATGGGTGTGCACATTTATTTGTTACCTATATTTAGTCACGAGGTGTCTGTTCAACTCCTTTTAAAAATGTTAAAATTTGAAATTTGTGTTACTAACCTGGGGGTCCTCTGTTCTCTGTAAACAACTGATGCGGGAGAGAGGTACCGCCCTTTTTATCTGTAGGTTTCCTGTCCTTGAAGGGCGGATCCCCTCTCTCCGTGGTGCCGTCATGGGCTCTGAGAAATCCCGTTACCGGTAAGTAACTAGGTCTTTTATCCTGGAGTTGGTACATTTCTACCCACTTGTATGTATAAATATGAGTTCTATGTAGTACTTGTTAGCATTACCTACAGGCATCCAATCTTTCTGATTAAATTATAGATTGGCTCTTATGTTAGGTCTGTTCGGGAGATTTAGGTTTTTCAGTCATATCTTTGTTGTCCACAGGAACTAATCAGAGCACAGCTTCCGTTTCTTATCTCGCTCTTGAAAATGCAGTGTGATTGTTTGCTAAGGGTGACAATGTTTTTCGTAAGGGTTATATAAACCTGCCCTATCATCTTCGTAATTTAATTTGATTCTAGAGAAAACCATTGATCACCCCTCCTATGCAAGGCTGACTTAACTCAATGAGAATATATAAATTTGTAGTATTCTATAACCTAGCTATAGTGGTTTTTATTTTTCACCTCTAACATCCACTACAGCCACTACACATTTTGTATGTTCAACCAAAAAGATAAACTGCTCGAAACAAAATAACTAACTAATTGTATATTACATTTCCCAGAGGAGCATTGCACGACTAATAAGCCTCCTTACCTTGACATGTCAGAGCCAGTGTGTCACACTCCACAAGGAGAAACGTTACCCTTAGACCTCAGTCCAGAGCCGCTCATCTAGCCAAATCAGTTCTCATGCTTTGCACTGACGAGGGCTAACAGCCTGAAACACTGTCTGCAAATTGAGATTCTGATTTGGCTTTTATCCTAAATCCTATTGCACGACTCGTTAAAGGGTTGATTGTGACTTGTAGGATTGCTGCTTCCAATAGGTGGCGCTATAGAGTTCAAGTCCTCTTTCTCCTTGAAGAGGCAATTTGCATATTGAATATAGTAGAATTTTATTAAGGACACCACAATGACAAGACTAATTAAAAAAAAAAGTAAAACAAAGACAGACATGACCTAGACAATGATTATTAAAAAGAGGGGCAGAACAGTACGCACAGCACAATATTATAGAATCAGTAATGCACATCTATAGTCAAATATACTAAGTGCAGTGCACAAAGGTAATACAATCTGTAGTGATAAAGTGCACTACATAAAGGGGTAATATTTAACCATGTATTACAAGAAGAGTCATGGAGAGATCACAAATAAACAATAAGCATAATGGGTAAATGGAAATCCATTGTAAGCCACAAGACTCCACACACAGGGCAGAGTAGGGTTACCAAGCTAAACTCATGCTGTGAATACTTCCTGCTGTCACCTCGCACTCCAAGGCGCGTTACACACGTTGCTTCCCCACAAAGTGATCACTCCCTGCGGAAGCAACGTGTGAAACACGCATTGGAGTGCACCTTTGCCTCTTTTTTTTGTCTAGGTCATGTCTGTTTTCGTTTTCTGATATTTTTTTAATTAGTCTTGTCATTGTGGTGTCCTTTAATAAAATTCTACTATATTCATTTAAAAGGGTTTTTTTGTTTCGAGCAGTTTTTCTTTTTGGTTATATATTCTATTGTATCTGCTTGAATGGTTCCTATGATAGCACATATTTGATGTTGTGAATTTTTGGGACTGTATTCCTTTTTATTTTTGTTTAAAAGACATTTTGGATGTTGACTGTTGTGTTTTCTGAAGGGTGTGTTCAAACAGGACAGAAGCACTGTAGATTTTCAGTATGAAAAATCTTATCCACGCACTGCGCAAAAATATCTATTTGGATATTGGTCTGTGGTGCAGATTTCCATGCACTGAATGTCAGTTTATGCTGCGCTACAGCCAGTGTTTGACTGCTGCAGTCAATGTCCCTGTGTATGGTCATTATTTCTGCTGCGGGATAGTGGAAGCGGTCAGTGAGATATTTTAAATCCACTCCAAATGGTAGATAAAAATAAACCATTTTCTTAGCTGGATCATAAGTTTACAGGTTCTGCAAATAGAGGTCACTACTGAAATAACTTGACTATCTGTAGAATCAACCTACATTCATCATCTAAGTAGGCAGGGTATAGCTATTGTATGATGTTATCCTAATTCATAAGCAGGTTCTTTTACATATGTGCACAAAAAGTAGAACTCAGAGTTGAGTACCCTTATAGAAATTGACACTGTTAGCGGTACTAAACCAAAGTAGAGGGGGAAAATGCACACAACTACTGATGTGGAAGCACAACGGATACATCTGTGTCTGGAGACCCTAGTTGTGAGGATGAGGAAGACAGAGGGATAATTACAGGATGTCTGTACACTCCTTTCTCCACCCTACACCGGTTGTGTCTACATTACTTGGCTATTCTTTCTCTCTGCCGTGCTGCTGTTGTAAGTGTGATGTAGCTGTTGTGCATTTCATGTAGTTTTCTGTTTTGACATGTGTTTTTTTTTTTACTTTCTCCAATAGACCAACGTCAGTCCTGAGGAAATTATAGAGATGTATGAATCACAGACCTTGTTGTTTACATATCTAACTGTGAAGGTGAGCCTGTTAGGCTAACTTCTCTTTTTGGTCTCAATTCTAGTCTGCCTGCATATCTTTGTAGGTTGGATCTCCACATTTGGTCGCAAGCCAGTCACTGTTATAATGGCAACATTATTGTTTAGCTACCGTGAAAACGTTCTACTATAATCAGGTTAGTGTCCAAAGGAGACTAAGAAGATATAGGATGATCCAGATTTATTTTTTTTATTTATTATATGTGCATATATAGGGCCATCATAATCCACAGTGCTTTACTGTCTCTATTGGTGCTCACAATCTAAATTCCAATATGTCTTTCTATTTGTGGAAACTAGAGTACCCAAAGATAATCCACACAAACACAGGGAGAACATAAAAACTCCTTGGTGGGATTAGAACCTAGGACCCTACAGATACAACACAATAGTGCACACCATTGAGCTGCCGTACTGCCCCATACAGCTCAAATGGTCATGAGATTTTTAATTTTTTACAATGTGTTCCTGCGCTCCAGGGACCCTTTTTTAAGTTGACCTTAGAACTTGATCTTTGTCAACTTGAAAAAGAGGCCACAGAACCTCCAAAACGCATTGTTTTTACTGAGATGTTTGATAGATAATCACAAGAATTCCAATATTAAATCAATTCACAAGTTTTTCTTTCATAAGGTAACCTTGAGATTGTGTGTCAGTCACTGTAGTGCTGGGATTTTTGCTGTAGAGTCCTGGCTTTTTGTGAAAAATGTTTTCATCTGGTTCAGTCGGCTCTTTCTTAAATTTTGACAAGATATAAGAACTTATTTTAACTTTCTATGAAATTTATTGTCATGAAAGTTAGCCGCCATCTTAGTTATGATACGTCATACCTGAAGATATTCCCTATTGTCATTTCTAAAGATCCCTCACACAGCCTCCACCTCTGGAGATCAGTCTCCAGAAACTTCTTTGATATGGTAAATAAATGGGCCAGCTCTGTTGTGCCCTAGGGGTCAATTAACACCTTGATGTCACTTGAAAGCAGAAGCAAACCATCTGTGCAAACCTCTCCCATTGTCCCAAGGAACCATGTGCTTTCTTTGTGGAAAATGGCCGCCAAAAGCTACAGACATACTATCAATTTATAAGCACACGATACATTTTATTTGGGTTCCTCATCTTGTATCATGTGAGGAAGGTGCACGCGGACACAATCATGGGACTTATAAATCCATGAGTGGCCTGGAAAGCTGGATATTTAGAAGAACCATATACAAGGTCCCAGGGGAGGCATGTTTAGACTCAATGGCTACCCCACAAGAGGAGGATTACGACGAGACCTCTGGTGATACGATGAGATCACCCCAGGGAAAGTTATGGGTACTTTTCTCAAATAGAGCCAAAACTGGCATTGGTGGGGTGGGTGCGGGGGGCGGCGTGACAGGACTTTAGTATAGCCGACAGCCAGAAACTCCCTTAGTTTTGACCCAGGAGATGATGTGAACAACTCCTAACATTGGGACCAGGTCTCTGAGTGGGAGGAGCACCTTTGCCATGTGCTACTGAGGCTTGGACGACTGCAACTAAGCTTGAACCTGTGGGATCGCAATCCTCCCTTACACCACAAGAACGGTAACTGATTTATCGTTTTTATTCCTGTGTTTTGTATTTCTAATTGTTATATCTTTTATTCTGGCCAAATACCGTTGTATAGTTAATTGTATAGCCTTGTAATCTAGTGTATTCTTATAATCGATTAACTAATAAATTAATCGTGGGCTGTATCCTTTAATCTGCATATACGAATCCATTGGTCCGGAAACGCTTGGCTGAAACGCTACCGGGTTGGTTCCTGACCCGATACAAGTCTATTAACCCTAGAACGCATGACCATAAAAATGGGTATTTTAAAAAAAAAAAAGAGTTGTTATACCGAAAATGCCTGTAACATAAAAATAAATGAACAACTGGAAATGACAAACAACTATATACCTGAGGAATACCTAGAGTTTCAAAATTCTAACTAAAGTAATCTTGCAGAAAATAGAAAACAATTAACAGGGCGGGCCTGCGAGGCCCCAGGTATGCGTTCTAGGGTTAACGGACCGGGCTTGTATCAAACGAGAACTGGTGGCAGCATACCATCTGGGGGATTTGAGGAAGGCTGGCAGTGACGGTCGGAGGTGTGGATATATATTACTGGCGCAGCCAGGGAAATATATATACCGCCCTCACTGCAGAGGGCCTCAAATACCCAGAGGGCTACAGGACGGCCTCTCCGGCGACCACTCTCTAGGTGCAGTACCTTGACTGACCTGAGAGGCAAGGGGGCGCCAGAGTTGTGCCTGTATCGTGGCGTCACGGATTGGTGACGTGTAAGGGACAACACACCACCGTGTTTTCCCCCGCTGGTAGCAGCTTCCTGGCACTACTTACTCTAGGTGCAGTACCTTGACTCACCTGAGAGGTAAGGGGGCGCCAGAGAGCTGCACCCACCGGCCGGCTATCATCACATTTATATTCAAAAGAATTTGTGAATAGAGGCTTGATGATGATTTCACTTGCTAATTTTGATTTCTATTTATGCAATTATATGACAAGTATAACATCTTGCCTCTAATTTATGTTTAAGATGCAGAAAAATATCAGGCGTCTAGAAGAGAAAGCTGAACGTAGCCTGCTGCTGCTACATAATGAGAAAACACAACTGCAGGAGAATGTGCAACAGCTGAAACGGGAACTGTTACTGACCAGAAGGGAGGAGCAACTCGATGATTTGCTTGAGAACCAGGTATGTTTTGTTTTTCTCCCTTGTCTTTTGAATGATTTTTTACAGACACTGTTATGCCAAACCTCTGAATTAAAGAATCAGTGGAATATCCTTATAGACTTAAGCACTCCATACACAATACATGTCTGTTGATTCTGACTCCACCAAATATAGAAGAGCTCATGTGTTCTTCATGAAAGCCACTGCCAGACTGCTCTGGCAGCAGCTTCTCATTCAGAACAAAAGTTATCAGCAATCTAAAATCGGACATTTTGGATCCTTATCTATCGAGAGAGTGGGGAAACCCCCAGACACGCTTGTGTTGGCCAGACCTGGGGCCTTTGCAGTAGTGACTTTAATTGCATCTAGTGTACCACTGCTTAAGCTCTCGTGTCCGATTCTGATATCTGGCATGGAGAAACCCTACTGCACTCAGGTTGTACAGTTGCTAGCATCGTGCATGGGTCCTATTAAATAGAATAAAACCTGTTTCTGATAATTACTAATTCTACAATCTAAAGACCATTTAGCCCTTTGAAGGGTCAATACTGAAACCATTGCTGTCACATGTATCATCACACAACTAATGAGGATTAGTGTGAAGTATATTCCCTGCAATGAGTGTATTTATTAAATGAGCCTGTCACAGTATATAGCACTGCCATTCATTTTCATACAGGCTAAAATGGCATCACTTTTTTGACACCAGTTTGCGTTATAGAAATAGAAGTGCAGATCTTTATATTTTGTGACTAACTGCTGCAGGTGACTCGCTGAGAGCGATCAATTAGTAAACCGTGTGCTTATTTGTGCACTATGGGAGTGGAGGGTTGAAAAGTTGTTTGTATACGCTGGTACAACGCTCTGCTTTTTCAAGTTGTTTTTTGTTTGCTTTGTCCTTGCCACTATTAATGTTGGTTTTCTGACTCGCTAAAGAGGATTGTCCACTACTTTTACATTGGTGACCCAGCCTTAGGATAGGTCATCAATTACTGATCAGCCAGGGTCCGATACCCATCACCCCAACCGATCAGCTGTCATCTGTGGCGGCCACAGGCCAGAAGAACTCACTTGCCGAGCTGCTCAGTTTACTTGTAGCGGCCGGGGCTTGGTACTACACATTCGCTTCATATTCAAATCAATAGGAGGCTGATGAGTAATACCCTGTGGCAGCCACTACAAGTAGATGGAGCAGCTTGGCAAGTGAGCACTTATGGCCGCCGATAACAGCTGATCGGTGGGGATGCCGGGCGTCTGACCCCGGCCGATCATACACTGATAACCTATCCTAAGGATGGGTCATCAACCTTTTTAACCCACACATAACTGACTTTTATTGTAGCATAGCAGTGGTAAAGGATAAAATCTATAGTGAACATTCGAAACCTTTCTGCAGCCAAATGAACACATTCTTGGCATACCTTGAATTTTGCATGGTTTTTCCTCTACATGTGGATGATAATTTTTATTTCTATAGCACTAACCTTTTCCGCAGCACTTTATATCTGTACAGGCTCCCTCTAAAATGTAAAGACATTACAGAATAACATAAATCAGATACCAAAAGGAGTGAGGGCCCTGCTCGCAAGCTTACAATCTGAGGTGTTTTGAACACCTCATCCACATGTATTGTACTATTAATTTCTCTCATATTTTTAGAATCTGCACTTAACAGCCTCACTCAAGGTTTAATTTTAAAACTTGTGTATGTTGGAACCAATTCTGCTCCTAAATCCACATAAACCCTTTTACTCTGTCACCTCATTGGGGGACACAGGACCTTGGGTGTTATGCTGCTGTCCACTAGGAGGCGACGCTAGGAAGATTAACAGTGGCTCCTCCTCTGCAGTATACACCCCCGGACGGCGTCGGCCATCTTCAGTTTTTGTTTAGTGTCGCAAGGAGGCACACCTAAAGATTTTTACTCCATTTTTTTCCGATTTTTATTTTATTTTAATTTTTCCACGGAGTTACAGATGAAGATAAGTGGGTCTCCGGAGAGACTCCCGGCATGGCTCCTTCCTCTGCCCCCTTCTAGGGTGCACAGTTGAAGTCGAGACGTCTCCTTACCGTGTCGCTCCTTCCCCGACCCCTCGGGTGTTGGTTCGAAGTTGAGACCCCCCCTCCTTCCCCAATTCCTTTTGGTCTCTGGGTTGAGGTCGAGGTGAGGATTACAGCCCCCTGACGGTGATGGCAGCACCCTCCCTAATCCCCCTCTGGTGGTATTAGGTTGAGACACCGCAGGTAGGGTTTGTGCAGACAGCAATATACAGCTACCAGTAGCTGACGCTCTGCACCAACGTCCAGGAATCTCAACTCTGCTGCAGGCTCCTGCTGGGGCCGGGGGACAGTGCAGGCAGACAAGGCACACAGAGACACAGGCTATTTACAGCTCTGTCTCTCTGCCGGCACCAGCTCTATGGCGCCTCAGGGGGACCCTTTAAGGGCCCCTCTTAAGAGAATATCCCCTCCACCTTCCCTACCGTTAAAACTGGGGGGGTCCGGTTCAGATCCGGCACCCCCCCGGACTACCGCTCCGGCCTGGAGCCTTTTTCGGCATAGCTTCTAAATTTAGACCGCGGCTCCGGCCTAGCCGAAGCCGCCGTTCATTCTGAGAGGGCGCGCTTTCCAGCTCACTGTCGCCCTTTTCAGCGCTCTGCCCACCTTCTTCTCCGCACTCCGGCGGCCATTAGGTACTGAAGGAGAGTTAACCGTTCAGTTACCGGTCGGCAGCTAGTCTCCGGGGGGCACAGGATCGTGGATTTAAACGACGCTGGACTTCAGAAGACACACTGGTGGGGTAAGATCACAGCTGGAGTCTCGCACTCTGCTGTGAATTCTATAAGCTTCTCTGCATTGCTATGCCGGGCTCAAAGTCCAAGAGAACCTGGCAGGATTGCTATTATGCACTCTGTACAGCCTGCAGTAATACTCTCCCTAGTGGCAGCACATATCCACATTGGATGTCACAATCTATGACGCAGTCTATAGATAACCTCACATCCACATTGCTTCAGGCTTTGCAAACTCATACCTCGGCTATGAACACTACTCAGCAAAGGGAGAGTTCCACTCGGGGACATGATGGCACGGGCGCATCCACGTCTAGATCAGGACGCAAGCGGACCCACAGGTCACGTTCTTCTGCGTCATCCCATACCACACTGTCGTCCCCTTCCAGTGAGAGACACCGTACTCCCAGCTCATCTAGACCATCCCCTGACAGGGACAGACAATGCAGATCCCCACAGCCATCCCTGACCAGAGAAGGCCTCCGCTTCGGTTCTCCCAGCAGGAGACGCCTTAGTGATACACAGGATTTGGTAGACATCTGTGATTCCGACTCAGACAAGGAAACCGAAGGGTCCCTGATCCCTATTCCCCCTGGCAATACAGTGCTAGTTGATGATTTAATTTCATCCATCCATCGGGTGCTGGACTTCTCCGATCCACCCCTGGAGACACCAGGACATAAGATTTCCTTTTGAAGGAGTCCTGAAACCGCCTAAGGTCTTCTTTGACCACCCACAGTTTAATGCGATCCTTTTAAAAAGCAGTTCTCACAACCTGAGAAAAAGTTTACCAATCGCATATATCTGGAGGCGCGGTACCCCTTTTCACAGGAGGTCACCAAACAGTGGACAGATCCACCTGAAGTGGATCCCCCAGTCTCCAGACTAGCAGCACAGACTCTCCTTTCACTGCCAGATAGCTCAACCCTCAGGGACACAGCAGACCGGCAGGTGGAATGCATGGCTCGTTCAATTTTCGAGACCACAGGGGCCTCCCTGGCTCCTGCGTTCGCTTCAGTTTGGGCTGCCAAGGCAATCCTAGCCTGGGCCCAAAATTTACAAACTGGCCTACAAGCATATACCCCTGAACTGTCGGACGAAGCGGCCCAAATAGCAGTTGTGGCAGATTACATGCTCCATGCAGCTCTGGATTCTGCAAGCGGTGCAGCCGGGATAGCTTCAAACGCCATCACAATTCGGCGTATCTGTGGCACCCCAGGTGTCTGGTTGCCACAGTAATAGAAATATTATGTCTGAGAGCAAGTGGGAGGTTTCTCTGGTCAGGAGCCCTAAGCATGCAACACCGCCCGCCCAGACCTGGGAGGGGAGGAATCTGCCCTTAAAAACTGGGTCTGGGGCGGGATTAGAGAGTGAAGTCCCAGACAGAGACGCAGTCGGGTCTGGAGGACAGCAGACACAGGGAAAGGAAGACCTAGGAGCTCTGTAGGAGCAGGAGCGAGTGCCAGGGGCTGGAAGCGAGATGGCTCGCCCTGGCTGAAGACACTAAACCCGAACACGGAGTCCGAGGCTGTGGGGACATCCAGGTCCAGCAGCAGAATCCAACCGGCAGGGGATTCCATGTCCTCTGGCCAGAGAAGCCCGGAGGCACGGTCACAAGCAAGGGACCAGCACCGCCATCTTGGAGCGGAGGCTAACAGAAGGCCCCAAGTCACCGGCCATACGGGTGAGCACCACACGGTATACACAGGGACGTGGGCTACTTCTACCCGCACACAGCAAGGTAGCCAGGAAAGAGTACAGATAGACGGGGAGGCCTACAACTCCACCTGGCCAGGGGAGATTCTGCTAGCTCTCAGACTGACCAGGCCTCTACTGCTAGCCAGTACTCCCGGGAGGGTCTGCTTTATAACATCATTAAAGACCCTGAACTGCACTGCACGGACTCTGAGTTATTCCTGCTGCGCTCGTGCACCATCACTCCCATCATCCACACTAACTGCCCTGAGGCTATACTTCTCCCGTGGGGAGTCATCCCATTCTTAGCTGCACATATAACACCGGCCTCAGCGGTCTGCCTTGCAGCGGCGGTCCCCACTGACCGCAATCCACGGGTGGCGTAGTCGGACTATTATCACACTAATAAGACTGCCACTGAATTGACCACCCTGGGCACGGACCGGGTCAACGCCACGGAGACTACAACCCCCAGCGACCCGGCTCCGGGTATTCCCTGCACAACACAGGCCCAGGGGGCGCGTCATATCCTCTGGCTGCGGGAATGGAAAGCAGATGCAGCTTCAAAGAAGTCCCTCACTCGCCTCCCATACCTCAGTGGTCGGCTTTTCGGTGAACAGTTGGACACAACGATATCCAACGCCATCGGGGGTAAGAGTACCTCTCTCCCCCAACTGAATCCCAAACACACTTACAAAAAGCGCAATCAAGCACGATACCGATCCTTTCGGAACTCTTCCGGCTGGTCCGTCTTGCAACCAGCACAGAATAACAACCGTCCTCCACGCAGGGACAACTCGAGGTCAACGCAAAAGTTGGACAAGACTTGGCAATCAAAGGCAGGCCAGTCAAAATTTAAAGGAGGAAAATCTCGCATTTCCTCCTCATCATGACTCAAGGACTCTGGAAGACACCCCACCTGTAGGCTTCTGTCTTTTGCTTTTTCACCAAGTCTGGCTGCCTATTACAAAGGACAGGTGGGTCAGGGAGCTAGTGTCTTCAGGATACAAAATAGAGTTCACTTCCAACCCGCCAAACAGATTCTTTCTGTCTGTTCTCCCAAAACCGCCAGCCAAGGCTCGTGCCTTCCACCACGCGGTTTCCTCGCTTCTTCTAGCAGGTGTCATAGTATCGGTCTCCACGGACGAGCGCTTCCAAGGGTTCTACTCGAATTTATTCGTAGTCCCCCCCCAAAAACGGAGGCAGCGTACGGCCCATATTGGACCTAAAACAGCTCAACAAATATGTACGGGTACGTCATTTTCGCATGGAGTCCCTTCTGTCCATCATTGCGTTCATGGAGAAGGGAGAATTTCTCGCCTCCATAGACATTCAAGACGCATACCTACATATACCAATTGCGCCAGCTCATCAGAGATTTCTCAGGTTCGCAATCGACCAGGAACACTACCAGTTCGTGGCTCTCCTGTTCGGACTCGCCACAGCTCCCAGAGTGTTTACCAAGTTCATGGCAGCCACCATGGACGTCCTGCACTCCAGAGGCATAGTAGTCATTCTATATCTGGACGATCTACTCCTCAAGGCTCCCACCTTCAAGGACTGCGAAATCGGCGTCTCAATCACAATCGACATTCTGAGTCGTTTGGGCTGGTTAGTCAACTTACAAAAGTCAACACCAGCCCCGAGTCAGTCTCTAACCTTCTTGGGAATGTTATTAAACACCCTCAAGGGTCTAGTACTCTTCCCCAAGGACAAGGCACTGCCTCTCCGTATAGGACTTCGCAAACTCCCTCGGTCTCTCCGGTTTGCCATGAGAGTCCTGGTTCAGGACTGGACTCCGTTTCAGCTCCTGTACATCTTTCCACCTCTTCCCCTGATATCCAGAGTGGTGAGGAAGATCAAGCGAGAGGGAGTTCCAACCATCCTCATCGCACCAGACTGGCCCAGACGTACGTGGTACGCCGACATCGTGCGGCTTACAGCAGACTTCCCCTGGCGTCTCCCCGACCACCCGGATCTTCTGTCACAGGCCCCGTTCTACCACCAGAACTCAGGGGCCCTCAATTTGACGGCACGGCCATTGAGACCTGGGTTTTAACCCAGTCAGGGTTCTCGCCTGATGTCATTTAAAACCATGATCAGAGCGCGGAAGCCAAACTCTGCAAAGATTTATTACCGTACCTGGAAAGCTTTCTTTACCTGGTGCGATTCTCGTGACCAGACCCCTTTCCCTTATTCCCTCCCCAGGGTACTTGGGGTTTCTCCAATCGGGTCTGGAGGCCAAACTGTCTCTAGGCTCTCTTAAGAACCAGGTGTCAGCTCTCTGTGCTTTTTCAGACGCACATTGCTAACAAAGCCGCAAGTTAAGGCATTTCTTCAGGGGGTTTCCCGATTGGTTCCCCCCTACAGACGACCACTAGAGACGTGGGATCTCAACCTGGTGCTGACAACATTGCAGGAAACACCTTTTGAACCCCTTAGGGAAGTCTCACTCCGCCTTCTATCCCAGAAAGTGGTTTTCCTAGTGGCAATCACCTCGCTACGCAGGGTATCTGATTTCGCAGCACTCTCCTGCAGACAACCCTTCCTGGCTTTGTCTGCAGGACAAGGCAGTTCAACATACGGTTCCATCCTTCCTTCCGAAGGTTGTGTCCAACTTCCACCTCAATGAGGAAATTTCACTGCCATCCCTCTGTCCATCCCCGGTTCATAGAGTGGAAAAGGCTCTGTATACGCTTGACCTTGTCAGAGCATTACGTATCTGTATCTAGGACTGCGCCCTTCTGGAAGTCTGATTCCCTTTTCCTTCTTCTGGATGGCGGCCGCAAGGGTCTACCAGCTTCCAAAGCTACCCTTGCTAGGTGGATCAAATCCACCATACAAGAGGCCTACCGCCTCAAAAATTCTCCTCTTCCAGCAGGTATTACGGCACACTCTACACGTGCGGTAGGGGCCTCATGTGCCATTCGGCATCAGGCCTCGGCGCAACAAGTGTTAAGGCAGCCACCTGGACTAGTCTACACATGTTTACCAAGCACTACAGGGTTCATACCCAATCCTCGGCAGATGCGAGCCTGGGTAGACTTATCCTGCCGGCGGCAGTGCCCCAATTATAGGGGCCTGTCTACACAATATTTGTCCATTGCTTCCCACCCAGGGACTGCTTTGGGACATCCCAAGGTCCTGTGTGCCCCAATGAGGCGACAGAGTAAAGGAGATTTTTGTGTACTCACCGTAAAATCTTTCTCTTAGCCTCTAATTGGGGGACACAGCTCCCACCCTGTTGCCCGTCTCGGGCCGTTGTTACGTTGAGTTGTCATATTGGTGTTTTTTTTTCTTGAGCTCGTACATAGTTGCCTTCTTATAGGCATGATTATGTTAGCCATCTTCAGTTTTGTGCAAAAGCAGTAGGAGGAACGTAACATGGATGACGCCGTCCGGGGGTGTATACTGCAGAGGAGGAACCACCGTTAATCTTTTTCAGATTAAGCCTAGTATCACTTCCTAGTGGACAGCAGCATAACACCCACGGTCCTGTGTCTCCCAATTAGAGGCTAAGAGAGGTTTTACGGGGAGTACACAAAAATCTCCTTGTCTGATACTTTGAATGATACTTTGCATTGATTTTAATAGGGAAATGCGCATGTATTGCACCTTGTGTTTTTTGGTTTTTTTTTTCAACAATTTTCCAACATCTCTTCTTGATACATAAATAAAATACCTAAAAATCTGCACCTAGAAACTTATTTTCAAAAACACTTGTCCACAACTACAATCTTGAAAAAACTTCTTCTTAAATAGGATCCTCTAACTTTTAGGACCTATTAGATTTGTTTTAAAGATGAATAAAAGTTGTGTTTTTTTTTTACAACATTTTGTAGTTATTACAGTCTGTTACAGTCTGTAATGGCTTTTTTTTTCTTTTTTTGCAGGCTGAATTTTTGGCTCCGTCTACTGCCACCACAACTCAATTCAAGGACGACTACACCTCATTTGCCACTGCCCTGGATTGCACAAGGCATCAGCTACCTATAAAAGATATCCATATCACTGGCACCCGGCAGAGATTTCTTGGTATTAACCGTTTATTGCAAATGGATATCTTTCTCTTCACTCTATTTTCTTTCTTTGTCCACTGATGCTTTTTTTCTGCATGTTTTTCTCCGTTTTTTAATCTGATACCTAGTAACTTTGAATATCGTTGACCTGGCTCCAGACCATTTCAATAGGTTTATGGCAAAATAATAAACAAGGCATTTGTGCCTCACAGTTGCAATTAGTCCATTTCCATGGCTAGTGCAGTTTTTTGACATTTTGGACAGGAAACAAGACTGTCTACATTAATTTGTTGCTTTTCTGCCCGAGTGGAGCTGTTAAAAGTTTTGAAATTCTAGGCATAACTTTGCGCAGTACTGTCTCCCACTCTTTGTACACTATGCAGAGAACCTCCTTTCATTCTGAAATACTGCACAACACCGCTCTCATTACCTAGTTGTAAGAAAAAAAATAGGTTCTCTTATTTAAAAACTGAAAATGTAAGTCGTAAGACACAATTATAAGTGTCTCATGACAGCTAAAACGAGGGTAAAGTACACTCTACAGATTTGTTTTCCAGGCCCAAAGAATTAAAAATAAGTGCATGAATATAGATATAGACCAAAAAAATATATGTAACTACACTTGTAACATTGAAATAAATTACCTGGGCAAACTTTTACTACTTCAACCTCTTCCTTACCCCATGATGTACAATTTCATCATGGCGTGGGTTTATGCATCGGGCTCACAAGCTGAGCCCGGTTCACACAGGCCAGGTTTCAGCTGTGACATGCAGCCTGCAATAACAGAGATCGAAGCCAGCTCTGATAGCTGATGTTTAACCTTGCAAATGTTTACAGCATCAATTAAAGGGATCCTGATATCAAAAAATTACCTTTTAGGCTAATCCCAGGCTCCTGTAGGTAAATTACTTGATAATTACTGATTGCAGCTAAACTATATGTAGTGTTTTTTGCTATAGTTATAAAATAAAAACTTGTCTCTGTTAGTTGAAAACCATTATCCAGTGTCATTGAGGCGGTACACTATATTGGCTAAGCCACCTAGTCATGGTGTGAAAAAAGAGTCCTTTCCCTTTTGACCCTGTGATTGCTCCAGCCAGGTAGCCAGTACTGGTCTCTACCGGGCTCAGAACACCTCTGCCATGCGCAGTGAGCCGAAGTGTGTCCATCTCCGCCTCACGAAGCTGACTATGCACAGAGAAGTTCTGAGCCTGGATCATGCAAGTGTATGCGCTGTCCGTCGGCGCTGACGTCACCTGGATGCAGTTAAAGGGAAAGGGCGTTGTGTTTTGTTTGTATGTTTTTTTCTCAGGCTGGGTGTACTTTCAGGTGGCCAACGAATCACCACTTTCCCCGGTAACCACATCATAGACCATAATTTTCACTATATTATACGCTACAGAAGTATTTATGCTGTAGAATAGTTTAAAAAGCTAGAACATTTTTCAGTACTGTTTTATGCTTAAAATTATTCATAAAATAGTACATTAGTAATAGGATATTGTAGTGGATTAGTTATGCACTAATGACATTTTTCACAACATTCACTTTTTATATAGTTCACACCTCCTTCACCCTTTTTGAAGCCTGTCAAAAAAAATTTTTATGCTATAGATTTTTCCTCCTGTTCTTTCAAGAGCTATAACTTTTCTATTTTTACATTAGCATAGCTATATGGGGCTTTTTTTCAGCTGGACAGTATGTAATTTTGAATGACACTATTCATTTAACCATACAATGTACTGAAGAATAGGGCAAAATTCCAAGTGGGGTGAAAAAATGCATTTCTGCTATTAAAGCTTCATGGCATCTATTGTGCTGTAAAAATAACGACTTGGCAAAATGAAAAAAAAAACCATATATATAATATATATATATATATATATATATATATATATATATATATATATATATATATATATATATATACATACTCACTCACTCACTCACTCACTCACTCACTCACTCACTCACTCACTCACTCACTCACTCACTCACTCACTCAGACACACACTCACACTCACACACACACTCACACTCAGACACACACACTTAGACACACACTCACACTCAGACACACACACTTAGACACACACACTTACACACTTAGGTCCATATATATTTGGAAAGACAACATTTTTCTAATTTTGGTTCTGTATGTCACACAAAATAGTTAATAAATATTTCCCACATGTCTACTTTAAATCAGCACAATTTTTGAAACCTATATATATATATTTTTTTAGGGAATTAGAAGGGTTGAAAGTTGACCAGAAATTTTTTATTTTTACAACAAAAAAATACAAAACTTACATTTTTTTTAATGACATCACATTTGAAGTGATTTTGAAAGGCCTTTATTACCCAAAAGTGACACCATTCTAAAAACTGCACCCCTGCAGGTGTTCAAAACCACATTCAAGAAGTGTATTAACCTTTCAGGTGCTTCGCAGGACCCCATTTTGAAACTGATGTAAAATTTACATACCAGGAAACACTACAATGTAGTGGCGTACTTGAATTGTGCAGTGTACATCAGGTTGGCATACAGTTGTGTTTAAAATAATAGCAGTGTGTTCAAAAACATGAGTTAAGCACAAAATCTTTATACTAGTTTTTTATTTCCATGCATTATTTCTGCCCATTTCAAGAACATGACCTCTTCAAGTATTTTAATATATGCAAACTTTTCCATGATCCCTGGTATGCGGTAAATGGTTCGGTATGAATGCAGAGTTTGAGGGTCGTCTGACAAACTGCGGCCCTTCGACCCAAAAAGAACAATTTTACTTTCATCAGTCCACAAACTGTTTCTCCATTTCTCTTTAGGCAGATTGATGTGTTATTTGGCAAATTGTATCCGCTTCAGTACATGTATTTTTTTTAACAATGGGACTTTGCAGGGACTTCTTGCTAAGAGATTAGCTTCACACAGGTGTCTAACTGTCACCGTACTCACAGGTAACTTGAGACTGTCTATCATCCTGGAGCTGATCATTGGCTGAGCCTTTCCCAGTCTGGCTATTCTTCTATCCATTCAAATGGTAGTCTTCCGTTTTCTTCCACATCTGTCTGGTTTTGCTTTCCATTTTAAAGCGCTGGAGATCATTTTAGCTGAACAGCCTATCATTGTCTGCACTTCTTTATACGTTTTACCGTCTCCTATCAACTTTATATTCAAAGTATGCTGCTCTTCTGAACAATGTCTCAAATGACCCATATTTCTCAGGCTTTCAAGGAGAAATTCATGTACAACATGTGCTGGCTTCACCCTTAAATAAGGGCCACCTGATTCACACCTATTTCTTTACAGAATGATTGACCTCACTTATTGAACTCCACACTGCTATTATTTTCACCCCTTTTCAATTAATTATTCAAATACACAGATTCAAAAACATGCAGATCATGAATGCTAAGTCAGTTGGTTTACTTAGAATCTACTGCACCAACTGGTAAACTGTTTGACATGTGGTAATATAATTTACTAGCTTTTTGAGCCCGTTCTACTCCCGGGTGGCGAGCATTTTTATTGGTATATGATCTCCTATCCTGGTATTTGTGCTGCCCCCAATCCTGGTATTTGCGCTGCCACCCCTCGCCCCCAATCCTGGTATTTGCGCTGCCACCCCTCGCCCCCAATCCTGGTATTTGCGCTGCCACCCCTCATCCCTTTCACGCTGCACACAAAAAAAGAACACTTGTACTCGCTTGCCCAAACCGCGCTGTCCGACGCCATTTTGCTGAAGACACACTTCAAATGTGTCTTCAGTAAAATGGCGCTGGATAGCGCTATGCGCATGCGCCGATTCCGACGCCTTCACTCCTGCCCTGGTCTCCGGCGAGAAGAGAGGCGCCGCGGCAACGCTCCTCCCGGTCAGTTAAGTATGGCGCTGGAGATCCCGGCATGCGCATACCGCGATCTCCGGCACCATACACACTCCTCTTACCTATAACGGCTCCATGCGTTCTTCTGTCTGGAGCCAGACTGCGCAGGCGTGTCGCGCTTGCGCAGTCTATAAAGGCTTCAGACAGGGACGCTTGTACGATTATATTATAGATACCAAAAGCAGTGATTAATCTGGTTAGTCATGTTGGACTGCTATTTTGAACAGTACTGTAAGGGAGTTGTGCAAGTAAGAAATTTATTTAGTAGTCCATGGATGTGGTACAGTTTAACGCATTCTTTTATACACAGGCCAGGTTTGTCGGGGGCGGTAATGCATTGATAAGTGGTGTCTTTGCGTATTCCCCTTCTGTAACATACTCAACACCTCTTTTGCGACCTTCCTTTCTTTGTGGTTTGAAGGACCTCCCCATGGAAATGTTGGCCTGGTATGATACGAGCACCTTCCGTTCTGGAGGTACTGGGGCCCGCTCCTCCACCATTGCCAAATATTAGGGCCTTGATCACTACCTCCTGGAACTTTAGGTACGACGTACTGGTCTGGCCTGCTCATCGTGATAGCATGTGAGCGTTGTACATTGCCATCTCTACGATATGCACAGCCAGCTTCTTATACCACATCTTGCCTTTTCTCATGGCACTGTGTGGCTTGGAGGACTTGATCTAAGAGATTTTTATATTTTCGCAAGGGTATCTGGGAATAATGGACCCCAAACTTTGTTGTGCAATTTCTCCTGAGCACTCCGATACCCCGTATGTGGGGGGAAAATCACTGGGCACACGACATGGCTTGGAAGTAAAGGAGCGCTGGTTGACTTTTTGAATGTAAAATTTGCTCAAATAATTAGCGGACTCCATGTCCGGTTTGGGGAGCCCCTGATGTGCCTAAACAATGGAAAACCCCCATAAGTGACCCCATTTTGGAAACTAGACCCCTCAAGGAATTTTTCTCTTTCCCCCATGACTGCACCACGGAGAGAGGGGATCTGCCCTTCAAGGACAGGGAGCATACAGATAAAATGCGGGAGAGAGGTACCGCCCATCAGTTGGTTTCCTGTCCTTGACGGGGGACCTACAATGGCGTACCTGTGAAGAAAGGCATATCTGAGGGGTGCCAGAAGAGCAGACCGTTGTGGGATGCCAGGCCAGACCGGCTCAGGCAGCGGGGGTTCCCTGCCTCGGCTGGTGCATTAGCCTGAAGCGCCAACGCTGAGGTCAGCGGACCTCCAGGGTGCCAGGTAGATGCTGCCTCCATGGAGCACCAATGGTAACCCCATCTTGGACTGCCGCATCTGCTGCTGGCGGGCCTGCTGCCTCTCCCAGGACTTCCATGGCCTGTTCCAGGAACTTCCGGGTTCCACTGCGCATGTGCGCCAGGCGCCTCCCTATGACGCGGGCCGCGGCGTTGGGCTCATGCACGCGCGGTCTCTATCAGGGATGCGGCGCATGGGGCGCCCTATAAGCTCTAGGGGCCACATAATTTAATTAAGTTAATTAAATAAATTAACACTGGCGAACTGCTGGAGGGCTAGTGCCCTAGGGGTTATATACTGCCAGATAGCGCTGGGAAGGTGCTTCTCAGATAGCTCTGGCAGTCTCCCTGTTGGCAATGAGTGAGCAGGAGCAATAGGAGGTGCAGTCTCTGCATCCCAAGTCACCACAGCAGCAACAGCAAAGGAGAAGCGAGAGAAGGAAGCAGGACAACAAGGAGACCCTTCCCATCATCACGAGTGTGGTAACAGCGAAAGCCGGTGTTCTGGCAGGTCGTCCTAGCGCACCAAGGACTCCAGTGTGGCGTCAACCCAGAGAGAGAACCCATCTACGAAAATGGTTCCTCCTCCTAACCCGGGAAGGATAAGTGCAGGCAAGACCAAACACAGGACCTGTGCACTTTGCGTAGAAGAGTTGCCCACTCTGCAGCTCTTGCATAGAACAAATAATCTGCGAGGAAACCCCTAAGTTTGCCTCGGAACTCAGAACCATAATAAAGACCCAGGTAGAAAATATCTTTAAATCCATTCAGAAGAAACGGGAAAAAGTCCAGAGATTTATCCCTTGTATCCTAGTCTAGCAGTCTAGAGGAGGATTCAGATACGTCAGATCCTCTTCCTCTGGGGATAGAGGCGGACGTAGCGGTTTTCCTATAGAGGGAATAGATGGTTTAATTAAAGCAGTCAGGTCCACTATGGGATTGATAGATCCCCATCCTAAAAAAACTGTTCAGGGCATGATGTTTAGCGGCCTGGAACAAAAGAGATCTTTCCCTCTCAATGAGAAAGTCCACTCCCTGATCGAGAGAGTGGGGAAAAAAAACAAAAGGAAGGGCCTTTTATCCCCAAAAAGAAATGCCTCTCTGGCTTAAATGCTTGCCTGGAGATCTCCAAACAAAATCCAAGTTGTGCGCCATTCCCTGTGAGATTGAATTCTTGTTTGGGCCTACGCTCAATGATATTCTCGACAAAGCCGGGGATAATAAAATTTAAAAAAAAACGCTTCCCTGTCCTCTCCAATACCTCTTACAGAAAGTCCTTTCGGAGTAAGAAGTTTTATCTGCAGGAAGCTCCCCAGGGGCCAGAATAAGTAGCTGGATAGCAAGAGGAAGATTAAAGGGTTCATGTTCAACAGACCCTCTCCCCTCCGTGACAACAGGAAGCCCTCCCAATGAAGGTTTTCCCCAGGTGGGGAAAGGTTGTTGCTCTTTCTCCTGACCTGGGGAAGGATATCCAACAGCTCTTGGATCCTAGACCTAATAAAATCAGGTCTAAAATTTCAATTTCACTCAATTCCCCAACCAAATTTCATCATAACACCCAAGAGGTCCTCAAAGGTGAAACAGCTAGCGTTAGAACAAGAGATTCTAGGCCTTGAAGGACTGCTTTCCCTATCAGAAGTCCCTGCCCAGGAAAAAGGTGAAGGATTCTACTCCCCTCTGTTCATGAGCAGAAAACAGGACAGGACTTACAGGACAATTATAAACCTGAAAAAACTGAGCAAGTTTCTGAAGGCTCAATCCTTCAAAATAAAAACAATAACGACACCAGTAAAAATGTTGTTTTCAGACTGTTTCATGACTGTTCTGGATCTGAAGGACACCTATTATCACGTCCCCATCCACAAAAATTATCAGAAATTCCTAAGGGTAGCAATTCCGATGGGGGGGAGGGGGTAGTCAAGCACTATCGGTATACGGCACTCCCATTCGGTCTAGCCATGGCTCCACGGGTGTTCACCAAGATAATGGCACACTTGAGGGAACAAGATATCCTGATTGTCCCATACCTGGACAATTTTTTGATAGTCGGTTCTTTCCATCACCGCAAGAACCAACTAGCAAAGGTCATGGATTCCTTAACCCCTTTTAAAGCCTGGGGCGTATTAGTACGCCCCAGGCCATCACCCCCGGTTCAGTGTGGGCTCCGGCGCTGAGCCCACACTGAACTGAGTACATGTAAGCTGATTATTACAGCTGACATGTGCCCGCAACAGCCGCGGGTGGAATCGCGATCCACCTGCGGCTGTTAACCAGTTAAATGCCGCTGTCCATCTCTGACAGCGGCATTTAACAATGCCGTGCCGGAAGCGCGTCACTTACCCCGCCCATTGGTGACCCCGTCACATGATCGCGGGTCACTGATGGGTGGGCATGACAACCCTGGGGCTACAGCAGACTCCAGTGGTTGTGATGTAATGATCGCTATGAGCGCCACCTAGTGGTCGGCGCTCATAGTACAGGAGCATTTCTGCTGCATAGAGGTAATCTGCTCATCACCTCTATGTAGCAGAGGTGATCGGACAGTTGCTGCTTCTAGTCTCCTTTTGGAGACTATAGAAGCAAGCAAAAAAAAATCAATTTAAAAATATAAGTTTAAATCACCCCCCTTTTTGCCCCATTATCACCCGATCTATCAATATAACAAAAGAATTAATCCGATCGGTAAACGGCGTAACGAGTAAATTCTGAAACGCCATTATTACGTCTTTTTGTCACTGCAACATTGCAATAACGGGCGATCAAATCATCGGATCTACCCCAAAATGGTATCGATAAAAACGTCAGCTTGGCGAGCAAAAATGAGCCCTCACCCGGCCCCAGGTCACGAAAAAATGGAGATGCTACGGGTCTTGAAATAAAAAAGAGCCTATACATGTTTGGTATCTACGAACTCATAATGACCTGGAGAATAAGAATAGCAGGTCAGTTTTAGCATTCAGTGAAAGTGGTAAAAAAAAACTGTGGTATTGCACTTTTTCCAGTACACGATATGGTACAGCCAGTAATGTCGTTCAAAAGTACAACTCGTCCCGCAAAAAATAAGCCCTCACAGGGCCATATTGACCAAAAAAATAAAAACGCTATGGCTCTGGGAACAAGGGGAGCAAAAAAACGAAAATGCAGAAATGGAAAATCTTAGGGTCCTTAAGGGGTTAATGAACTTAGGCTTGCTTTTGAACCTAAAAAAAATCCAAAACCAAGCCGAACCAGGTGTAAGAATATCTGGGCATTATGATTCAAAGAATCAGGAATGTCGTCTCCCGGCAGAGAGAAATTCAGAAAATAGTGGCTCAGATATCTCGAGTAACAGACCACTAGTGTTGAGCGAGTATGTTCTGTTAACCCTTTCGCCGAGTATGCTCGGGCCGAGCTCCGAGTATTTACAGCTGCTCGGTGATGAGGTTAAATCGCTCCCGTGTGCATGATTTGCTACCGTTTGACAGCTTTATTACATGTGAGGAATGTCTATTTCTTACACATTCCTCACATGTAATCAAGCTGTCAAACAGTTGCAAATCATGCACACGGGAGTGATTCAAACATATCACCGAGCAGTTGTAACTACTCGGTGCTCGCCCGAGCATACTCTGAAAAGAACATACTCGCTCAACACTAGAGACCACCCTTCTATGACTTTGCAGAAAGCCGTGTCCCTCCTAGGTTCCATAGGAAAAGCTAATCCCGGCACTCGCGTGTTGGTTAATTTATTCCACAACTCACAAGATGTTTCAGCCTGTCCAAGGCTTTTTTCAATTGTGGTTAAATGCATTCAATCAAAATATATATAGACAAATCCACGAAAATGTCACAATTCTCATTAACATAAAGACCAACAACAATATATACATCAAAACAAGATAGTGACTTGAAACGACTCAGCGGAATTATAGTACTGTGGACCTGTCACATGACTAAATGACGTAATGGAAGGTCCTTTTTAGACCATTGCGAGCTGCCGGGTAGCCAGGACGCATCGCTAAGGAGACCAGGGGCCATCAGAAGGTGAGTATAATGTTTATTTTTTACCATTCTTTTTAACGATTAACTTGGTCACACAATATAAAGCCATGCCGGTTGCATGGATTTATATAGCGTGACCAAGTTGTCAAGCCCTTTTCCAAGTGATGCTAAAATCGCTTGGAAAAGCGCGGGACATACACTTGTCCCTGGCAGGAAAAACGCATGTAAAATCCGCATGCGGTTTTTCTGCCAGGGAGATGCAGAAACTTTCAGGAAAAATCCAGAGCATTTCTGCATCCTGGGCACATAGTCTTAGACACTCTTCAAGGCCACCACTTAAGAGTGTTCTCAGACAATCGGACAGTAGTAGCATACTTGAATCATCATGGGGGAACCCGGTCCTGTTCTCTAATGCAAGTAACAAAAGCAATCTTCCTGTTAGAGACCCCAGATTGCTCTAGGCTATCTGCTCTCCACATAAGAGGGACAGAAAATCTCAGAGCAGACTTCCTGAGTCAGACCCAGCTAAGACAGGGCGAGTGGGAACTGAATCAGTCAGTATTCAATCAGATCACAGAAATGCAGGGACGTCCTACCATAAATCTATTCGCCAACAGTCAAAACTGGAAGGTAGAAGCATTCTGCTCCATAGATCCCCAAAGGGAACCCAGTAGCATTAGATGCTTTCATGATTCCATGGAACCACCCTCTGGTCTATGCTTTTCCTCCGATTGTCCTGATTCCGGCAGTTCTGAGGAAGATCAGGGAAGACAGCGCAAAAGTAGTCTTGATAGCCCCCTTCTGGCCAAAGAGGACATGGTTTTCTTGGCTGAGGATGATTTCCATCTCCGATCCCTAGATACTTCCGGGTCTTCTTTCCCAGGGACCGGTCCTTCATCCTCTGGTAACAAACTTGCACATGACAGCATGGAATTTGAAAGGGCTCTCTTAAGGGATAAAGGATTTTCCCCAAACTTAATAATCACGTTACTAAAAAGTAGGAAACCCGTAACTACCAAACTTTACGGAAAACTTGGAAGAAGTTCCTTTCATCTTCTGGTTCTAGGTTAAAATGTGGGGTTCCACTAACAGCCATTTTAGAGGTTTTTACAAAGGGGGTTGGAACAGGGTCTAGCCACAAGCACCTTGAAAGTTCAAGTCGCAGCACTAGGGGCTCTATACAAGTGTGACCTGGCCAGAAATCGATGAATATCCAGATTCATCAAGGCATCAGCTAGGTCTAGGCCCATTCCCTCTCGGAATACTCCTCCTTGGGACTTAAACCTAGTCCTTTCAGCTCTAATCAAATCTCCCTTTGAACCTTTGGCTGATATATCTCTAAAATTCCTATCCCTTAAGACATCACTCCTAGTCGCTCTCACGTCAGCACGTAGAGTCAGCGACATACAGGCTTTATCTGCAGACTCTCCCTTCATACAAATCTTGGAGGATCGTTACTCTTAAAACCGACCCAGCCTACCTACCTAAAGTGGGGTCACATTTTCATAGATCTCAGGAGGTCACCCTCCCTTCCTTCCTTTTTAAACTAATCCCAAGAACAAGGGAGAAAAAGACCTACACACATTGGATGTCATAAAGTGCCTAATCCAGTATTTAGAGGCCACACGAGAGTGTAGAAAGGATAGGGCTCTTTGTGTGCTTCCAGGGACCTCAGAAGGGACAAAAAGCTTCCAAAGGCACATTGGCAAGATGGATAAAAGACGCCATCTCCCTGGCATACTCGTCAAGTGGGGAAGCTGAAAGCTCACTGAAGGGCGGAAAGAGCCGGTGCCTCGATAGAACAGATATGTAGAGCTGCAACTTGGTCTTCCCCCTCTACATTCTTCAAACACTATCGGCTGCACCTAGCCTCTTCCTCAGACCTTACTTTCAGTAGAAGGGTTCTGGAAGCGGTGGTTACTCCCTAACGATATACTTCTCTGCAATTCTCCCTGTGGTGCAATCATGGGGGAAGGAGAAAGACGTAGTTACTTACCAGTAACTGGATTTCTCAGAGCCCATGACTGCACCTCTACATTCCTTCACGTGTGGGTGTGCACACATATTTTGTTATTTATATGTAGTTTCATGGTGTACCTGATCAGCTCCATAATAATGTTGAATATTGTGTTTATTAACCCGGAGGTCCTCTCGTGCTCTGTAAACAACTGATACAGGAGAGAGGTACCACCTTTTTTATCTGTAGGTTTCCTGTCCTTGAAGGGCGGATCCCTTCTCTCCGTGCTACAGTCATGGGCTCTGAGAAATCCCTTTACCGGTAAATAACTAATCTATTTGGATGTGTGGTGAGCACCTTCAACCCACAGGTGCGTCAAAGAATTTTACAATGTGGATCTGTAAAAATGAAAAAAATATATTTGCCAAAAAAAATTAGTTTTAGCCCCAATTTTTTTCATTTTCACAAGGATAGCAGGAGAAAATGGACCCCAAAACTTGTGCAATTTTTCCTGTGTACGCCGATGTGGTCATAAACTATTTTTGATGCACAGTGCAAGGGAAGAAGCACCATGTTTGCGTTCAGAATTTGCTGGACTGGTTTACGGGTGTCATGTCACATTGGCAGAGTCCGTGAGGTGCCAGAACAGCAGACACCCTCCCCCCTCATGAGTGACCTAATTTTACAAACTACACCCCCAATGAATTAATCTACGTGCAGTGATCATATTGACACCACATATGCGATATTGTAGTGCATATTTTACTGTTATGGTTTGCACGTGCCATGAGAGCCCCGGAGGTACCAAAACAGTAGAACCTCCCCCCGTCCCATAAGTGACCCCATTTTACAAACTACACCTCTCAGTGAATTCATCTAGGGTGTGCAGTGATCCTACTGACACCACAGGGTGGGACATAGAATTTTATACCATTGGGCCGTGATGAAAAATAAAATTAAACTTTTACCACCAAATTTTGTTTTAGCCTCAGATTCTAAATTTTTACAATGGGAAATGGGTAAAAATGCTACCAAAAATTGTCCTACAATTTCTGCTGAATGTAAAAATACCCCATATGTGGCTGTACAGTACTGCTTAGCCACTCGACGAAACTTTGGGAGAGACTGAGCGCTATTTGGCTCTTGGAGCGCAGATTTTTCTAGAATAGTACGGGGCTCTGTATATGGAGTCCCCAAAGTGCTAGAATAGCAGAATCCCCTCTCAAGTGACCCCATTTTGGAAATGATATCCCTTTGGGAATTTATCTACAGGTGTAGTGACTATTTTTACTCCATGGATCTTTTCCAAAAACAAGCCACAGTGGGTGTTGCTGAGTGAAAATTGCAAACTGCCATTGTAGTGACCAGCACATGCTTCTGCACACACGCAGAAATGATGATAAACCATGTGGATGCTTACTGCGGTTTAAGCGCACGCTGGATCTCAGAAGGGAGGGGGGGCATTTGAATTTGGGAGTGCAGAATTTGCTGAATTTCTCTTTGGGAACAAGGAGCCATAGCACTTTTCCAGAGCCTTTGTGATACCAGTAACGTGGAAGCCCCCTAAATTTCCATTAAGAGATGATAGACCTGACTGGGAACTGGCTTTTTTTGTGGATCGAGTTGAAGTTTTTGTTAGGAACATTTTACATAACATTTTGGATCATGTTCATCCGGCACTCTATGCTGAGCACTTGTATTGGAGTTTTTGGTTCTGGCTTATATCCTAAGTCATGTGATAAGGCTCGTTAAAGGGTCACTATTGACTTTTAGGATTGCTACTTCCTGTAGGTGGCACTAGAGTTCTGGTCCTCTTCCTCTCTGAAGAGACAATTTTCATCTAAATCTGACTGATTCAGCTGAAACTCCCGAGGGATCCATTCTCTATAATAATGCAGCAGAGTTACTCTGGATTCCGTCTGACCTATGTTCACCGTTCGCCACAGTTTTGTGCACTTCTGAAAAGGAGGACTGTGCTTTTATGCATGCTTAAACAAACATACACTGCCGGATCACAGGCCAGACTGTCCACAGTGCCTCCATCTGCCTCATTACAAGAAATCTTCCGCTGGAGGTTTTGTCTGAATCATTTAATTTCAGAGATTTGCATGGAAACCCCCGTGTAAGCGCTCAACTTAGAGCGCAGGATAAATGTGCACCAAGCCTTACTGCGATCTTTTGGGGGGCAGAATAAACAAATCAACAGCAGGTGAAGAATTGGTTTTATTTTATTACGCTGTTCCTCGTGAGGTATAAGTGATTAGACTACTTTATTCTTCAGGTCGGTGCGATTACAGCGATACAAGATTTGTCAGGTTTTTATGTTTGGCAGCTGTCACAAACTAAAAGACCCTTTTTATTGCAAAAACAAGTTTTTGCATCGCCATATTTTTAAGCGCTATAATTCTCCTATATTTTGGCCGACCGCATCATATGATGGCTTGTGTTTTGCGGAACAAGTTGACGGTGTTATTGGTACCTTTTTCGGGCACATGACATTTTTTTTGATTGCTTTCTATCTGTTTTTTTTAGGAGTCAGAATAAGCAACCAACAATTCAGGAATCTTTTTTTTCTTCAGGTCAGTAGGACTACAGCGATACCACACTTACTTTTTATTGTATAAAAGTGCCAAAACACATAAACTATTTTTGCATTGCTTTTTTTTCTGGGAGCTATAACTTTTTTCTTTTTTTCCATTGATGGAGCTGTATGGCAGCTTGTTTATTGCAGGGCAAGATGACGTTTCCAGCGGTACCATTCTTATTTACATTCATGTTTATCGCATTTCATTCCATTTTTATTCGGCGGTATCATAAAGCAATATTTTTGACCGTATTTTTCGGACTATAAGACACACCGGACCATTAGACGCACCTAGGTTTTAAAGGAGGAAAATAGGAAAAAAAAATTAAGCAAAGAATGTGGTCATGATGCACTGTTATGGGGGAGGGGGTCTGCTGCTGACACTGGTATTGCGGTAATGTACCCCAATTCTGTTAGTATCCTCCATCCTGGTATGTATGGCCCCCTCCTTCCTGGTATACCTGGCCCCCATCCAATCCTGGCATGCATGGCACCCCTTGAGCCCCACTCAAGACTCTGTGCGTCGGGAGCAGTGACCATTCAGTCTGTTCAATAGCCGCCACACTGTACCGCAGCGCGGCTCCTGCTGCCGCTCTGCTGTCAGTGTGCCTGCTATTTAAAGACTATGGATATTCACTACAACCCATGGGAGTGGGTTGTAGGGAATATTCATGAGCTTGCAGAGCGGCAGCAGGAGCCGTGCTGCGGCTCCCGTATGCCGGCTATTAAGAAAAATGAATATTCATTGCTTTCCACGCCCATGGGCGTGGGGAGCAGGGAATATTCATTTTCTTTAGTGGCGGGCACAGTGTAGGCTGCAGCAGGCGGCTGCTGCCTCCTGTGCCACGCTAATCCCCCGCTGCCGCTCCCCCACACCCAGCACCACGCACAGCCATGTATTTAGTATTTGGACTATAAGACGCACCCCCCACTTTCCTCCAAAGTTTTGGAGGAAAAAAGTGCGTCTTATAGTCCGAAAAATACGGTATATAGAGTCATTACAAACAGTGATCTATTTCAAGTGTTTATTTCTGTTAATGTTATTGATTATGGCTAGAAAAAATGTTTTTAAAATCCAAAATGTTTCCCTATTGAAATGTATGTTCAGTAAATGCACTCCAATACTTGGTCGGGACTCCTTTTGCATGAATTACTGCATCAATGCGGCATGGCTGCAATCAGCCTGTGGCACTGCTGTGTTGTTATGGAAGGCCAGGTTGCTTTGATAGCAGCCTTCAGCTCGTCTGCATTGTTGGGTCTGGTGTCTCATCTTCCTCTTGACAATACCCCATAGATTCTGTATGGGTTAAGGTCAGGCGAGTTTGCTGGCCAATCAAGCACAGTGATACTGTTGTTTTTAAACCAGGTATTGGTACTGTATTGTTGGCAATGTGGACAGGTGCCAAGTACTGCTGGAGAATGAAATTTCCATATCCAAAAAGCTTGTCTGCAGAGGGAAGCATGAAGTGCTCTAAAATTTCCTGGTAGACGGCTGCGCTGACTTTGGTCTTGATAAAACACAGTGGACCTACACCAGCAGATGACATGGCTCCCCAAACCATCACTGATCGTGGAAACTTCACACTAGACCTCAAGCATATTGGATTGTGGCCTCTCCACTCTTCCTCCAGACTCTGGGACCTTGATTTCTAAATGAAAATTGGAACTCTGGGACCTTGTGTAGTGTGTCAATGACTGCCTTCTGGATATCTGTCAAGTCAGCAGTCTTCCCCCATGATTATGGAGCTTACTGAAACAGACTAAGGGACCTTTATAAATGCTTAGGAAGCCTTTGCAGGTGTTTTTTAATTATTCTAATTTACTGAGATAATGACTTTTGTGTTTTCATTGGCTGTAATCCATAATCATCAACATTAATAGAAATAAACACTTAAAATAAATCACTGTTTTGTAATGTTTCTATATAAGGAGTTTCACTTTTTGTATTGAGGAACTGAAATAAATAAACTTTTTGATATTCTAATTTAGTGAGTTGCTCCTGTATGTAATGTTTACACATACACGCAAAATAAGTATTGAACACGTCACCAATTTTCTAAGTGAATATATTTCTAAAGATGCTATTACCAACATTTGACAAGAATCTCATGTTAACAATCCATCCAATCCACACACTCAGACATATGCTATACCTACCCATGGCATTGGTTAGAGAAGAATTTCTAAACTACTGAAGGTTCCAGTAAACAATGTTGGGGCCATAATCCGTAGGTGGAAAGAACATCATTTCACCATAAATGTTTGGAGGTGGGAACATCACGGTGTAGTGCTGTTTTTTAGCATATGGCACTGGCAAATTTCATGTGGTTGAAGGAAGGCTGAATGGACAAATATTCTAATATGTAAATTGCCTCTTTAGAGAAAAAGAGGACTTTAACTCTATAGCGCCACCCATTGAGAGCATTTGCATATTAAATATCCCAGAGGAGCATTGCACGGCGAATAAGCCTCCTTACCTTGGCATGCCAGAGCCGGTGTGTCACACTCCACAAGGAGAAACGTTACACCTTAGACCAAATGTTCCAAGACCACCTTGTAAAAATCTGCTGGCATCTAACAGGATGATGAAGTTGAAACGAGGGTGGACACTTCAGCAAGACAATGATCCCAAACACAAAGCCAAGGAAATTTTCAATTGGTTTCAGAGAAAATAAAGCTGCTAGAATGGCCCAGCCAATCCTCTGCCCTGAATCCAATAGAACATTTATGGAAGGAACTAAAGCTCAGAATTCACAGAAGGAGCCCACAGAACATTCAGGACTTGAAGAGTGTGTGGAAGAATGGGCCAAAATCACACCTGAGCCATGCCTGCGACTAGTTTCTCCATACAAAGGCTTTTTTACGAAGTATTAAATTTCAGTAAGCATGTTCAATACTTTTTTCCCTGTGTAATTTGTCATTATTGCACATTAAATCATAGATGTCCATAAATTAAGTTGATTTATTTGCCTGTGTGGATTGGTTGGGTTGTTACTGACATCTGGTGAGAATTTTCATGTTAATAGCACTTTCAGAAATTTATCTCCTTTAATTTGATTGTGTGTATATTTACACATGCACGCACATAAAGTACAGACCAAGTTTGGACACGCCTCATTTAAAGATTTTTCTGTATTTTCTTGACTATGAAAATTGTACATTCACACTGAAGGCATCAAAACTATGAATTAACACATGTGGAATTATATACTTAACAAAAAAGTGTGAAACAACTGAAAATATGTCTTATATTCTAGGTTCTTCAAAGTAGCCACCTTTTGCTTTGATGACTGCTTTGCACACTCTTGGCATTCTCTTGATGAGCTTCAAGAGGTAGTCACCATAAATGGTTTTCACTTCACAGGTGTACCCTGTGCGGTTTAATAAGTGGGATTTCTTGCCTTATAAATGGGGTTGGAACCATCAGTTGTGTTGTGCAGAAATCAGGTGGATACACAGCTGATAGTCCTACTGAATAGACTGTTAGCTGCTTTTTTCTTGCCATAATACAAATTCTAACAGTCTATTCAGTAGTTAAATGCCGCTGTCAAACATTTAACTCGTGCTTCCGAGAAGCGCGTTGTTGGCTCTGCCCATCGGCGACCCCATCACGTGATCGCGGGTCACCAATGGGTTGGCATGACAACCCGGGGTCTGGATGAGACCCCTGTGGCTGTCATAGCCAATCTGCTATGAGTGCCACCCATAGCAGATGAGCACTTTTGTTACACATAGCAGGGCTTCAGCCCTGCTATGTGTAACAGAGGTGGTCGGACATTTACAGCTTCAAGTCTCCTAAGGAAACTATTGAAGCAAGTAAAAAGTAGAAAAATGTTTTTAAAAATATAAAAAAAAAAAAAAAAAATTTTTACTTCACCCCCCCCCCCTTTCGCCCCATTCAAAATAAAACAATAAAAAAATCAAATATACACACATTTGGTATCGCCGCGTTCAGAATCGCCCTATCGATCACTCTAAAAAAAAAAATAAATAAATAAAACTAGTCAGATCGGTAAACGGCATAACGATAAAAAAAACTAAATGCCAGAATTACTTTTTTTGTTGCCGCAATATTGCAATAACAAGCGATCAAAAAAATCGTAACTGAACCAAAATGGTATCAATAAAAACGTCACCTCGACGCACAAAAAACAAGCCCTCACCCGTCCCCGGATCACGAAAAATGGAGACACTGAGTCTCGGAATATGGCGCTTTTTTTTTTGTTGGTTTTTTTTAAACAAACTTTTGGATTTTTTTTTTTTCACCACTCGAATAAAAAAGAACCATTACATATTTGGTGTCTACGAACTCATAATGACCTGGGGAATAATAATGGCAGGTCAATTTTACCATATATTGAACATGGTAAAAAAAAATAAAAATTTGTGCAATAGTACTTCTTTTTGCAATTTCACTGCACTTGGAATTTTTTCCCGTTTTCCAGTACATGTTACGGTAAAACCAATGGTGGCGTTCAAAAGTACAACTCGTCTCGCAAAAAACAAGCCCTCACCTGGCCATATTGACCGAAAAATTAAAAGGCTATTGCTCTGGGGAAAAAAGGGGAGCAAAAAAATGAAAACACAAAAACAGAAAAGGGCTGCGGTGTGAAGGGGTTAATTTTAAGTGGGGTGAAATTGTGAAAAAAAGAATACATATATATGATGTAAAGGTCATTTTGTATCTTTGACTCATTAGTGAATTTTGATTGCGCTGATTTTGTTTAGCGATCTATTGTAATTTATGATTTTAATGTACTTTTGTTTGATAGAGGATATTCAGAAACATCTAAGTTCCACCATATCTTTACTTGAAGAGGCCACCTCAAGCTCCGCTACTGACAATGTGGATATTTTGGCCACAATCAAAAACTTAGATGACGTTGTGCACAAGACAGAAGAAGAGCTTTCAAGGTTTGTAACTTTGTGACATTTGAATTTTACAGAACAGATCATAGAAATGCCTCCTGTAAGGCTGTGTGCCCACGATGCGTTTTTGCGTTTTAAGCGTTTCCGCAGCGGCAGAAACGCTTAAAAACCGCATGGTAGAAGGCCTGCCATGTCCCCAATGATAATCCGCATGTGCTGTGCACATCCTGCGGAAATTTCCGCTGCGGATTATCATTGCGGAAAAAAAACGCAGCACTACCAATTATTTTGCGGAAGCGCTGCGTTTTCGCCGTCATTGACTTGCATTGGAACACATGGATTACGCATCACTGTATATGTAGATGCGCATTCCAATGCGTTCCAGTGTGCGGATGGTACCCGGGTGTGTAGGACAGGAGACTCTCCTCCGGACCCGGGTACCATAGAACCTGTAAAAAAAAATAAATAAATGATACTTGCCTTCTGGCGGCCCGCACTGCGCTCCTCCTCTCATGCCGGCAGATCGTGGTGGACTGAAGGACCTGCGCTGACGTCAGAGTCATGTGACGGGTCACGCGACGCTGACGTCGGCAGGTCCTTCACTCTACCGCTGCCGGCAGCCGGGACGGTGAAGCAAGACGGTGCGGGCCATCGGAAGGTAAGTATAGATTTATTTCTTTATATTTTTTTGACATTCTCTCGGGTCACACTATATATATCCATGCCGGTTGCATGGATTTATATAGTGTGACCAAGTTGTCAAGCACTTTTCCAAGTGATGCTGAAACCGCTTGGAAAGCGCTTGACAACCCGCATGTGGAAATGCATGTGAAGAACGCTTCACTTCCGCTTGTCCCTGGCAGGAAAACGCATGTACAATCCGCATGTACAATCCGCATGTACAATCCACATGTGTTTTTTTCTGCCAGGGAGATGCAGAAACGCTCAGGAAAAAATCCTGAGCATTTCTGCATCGTGGGCACATAGCCTAAGGGAAATGTATTTGCATGGAGTTGAGGCTGAAGTAAGCAAACTGCTCCTACACCATATGGACAAACTGGATTTACCAGTATTGCAAGAACTCAGAATAAAAGGGTAGGAGTACAGAAGTGTCAATCCAGAAACCCCACCCTGGTCACTCTGAGCTTCAAAGTATTAGCAAATGGTCATTATAACCAAGCTTAATATTTCCTATGTACTGTAACTAGAGACACAGGATATTTGAAATACAAGGCCCTGGCCCCTAAATTAGCCCACCATCCAGTCACAAACATACATTTTTAAATAATCCTATTCGGACCATCCTGAAAATATGAGCCCAGGACCAGGCATATACAAAAAATGGGTGACCCAATAGGAACGTGTTCACATGTGGGGATCGGTGTCTGCGGATAGTGATCCATAATTCATTTCTTCTTGCTTCAAGGAAACGTTTATTTCTCCCTTTATATTTGATAACTGTTTTGCATATTTGTTTATTTTTATCTTTTCTTCTAAGCACTGTATTTTTATATTAACGCTTAAGTCTTTAATAAGTTTGATCCATGTGTGCTCTAAAGAAATCCATCCCCTTTCTGTGTGTGTTTTTGTGTGGCCTTTTTTGACTGTCTGACAGTAACATTTATATTTCGGGGGCTCATCACCCCGTGTGTTTGAGTGGTGGCAGTGTGTTCCGTATCGTGTTGAGGATGTGATTTAGGATAACTTTAAAGCCTAGAACAGAGGTTGAGTGTTAAATTGTGTGAGGGGGTAAATTAACCCTTACAGGCGCACCCCCACATCACGTGCTGAGAAGTGTGGACGTGACACCTTGGAAGGTCCTGTAAGTTGTGATGTGAGGCCTTCAGAGTTGATTTTTCAACTCCTCCCACAGATGCTCAATTGGCTTAAAAGCTGTTTGTCATGATCCTTGAACTGTTCCTGAAAGTGTGGCTGTAAGCATTATCCTGCTGTAAGAAGCCGCATTCATTAGATAATATCATAGTTTCCATGAAGTAAACTTGGTCTGCAAGAATGTTTAGGTCATTGGTACTTGTCAAATTATTATACACATACTATAAATGCCAGGATCCAATGTTTCTCCGGAGCATCACGCTGCCTCAGCTGGCTTTCCTTTATCCCACAATGTATACTACCATGCACCGTTTGATCACCATTTTATGATTGCGATCATTAACTTGTTAAGAAATTCGTGCTACTCTAGTTTTTCTGTGGGATAGACAAGACGGAAAAGCCTGTTCACCACTTGCAGCAATTAACCCGGTCGACAGCTGTCCATTCTTGGTCCACACTTGGTAGGTACCAACCACTGAATACTGACAACAAACCATGTTTGCCCCATAGACATTAAAGTAGGCTAAAGCAGTCGTGTATAAACCTATAAAGATACTACTTCAAAAAGTGAGATCAGTCCCAAATTTAATAGAAAACCCCAAAACAAAGAATTCCCAAATCTATATAACTCAATGGATAATAATAAATCCTCATTATTGAGAGCAAGCAGGAATTCAAAAAAACTGTGGGGTCAATTTTATGAAAAAGTATCAAATTTTATTCAATATAATATAAATTATACAGCACAAAAGGTCATGTAAAAAGGTTTGGAAATGAGAAGATACTGCGACAATACTATGGAGAGGTTAATGGAATATCTACCATAGTGAAAGAAATAGAGACACACTGGGTCCCCAATCATATAAACAAGGTATCCTAGTAGTTATATTGGACCAAGGAATACACTAGGGTATTATTGTTTGGATACATGTCCCCAATCAGTCAAAAAATAATAAGTGCAGCCCAATCCTGTCCTGTCCTATCTCTAATATGTCCCAATAAATAACTAGGAGAATTTATAAGGAATAGGAATTACCTTGTGTCATGATATTAGATGGCGCAGAGTGCGCTTGGGACCCATGCAATAGCCTTGACACGCGTTTCACCTTCCGACTTCGTCAGGAGGCATGGCAAATGATTAAAAGTGGGTGCTATATAAATTAATGAGTCTAAACGGCCAGCAAATCGGCGCGTGAATCGTCATGTTGCTCCGCCCCGTGGCGCTGCCAGCTGGCGTCCGCAGAGAATGACGGGAAGGAGGACGTGCGTCATCCCCAAACACCCCCACCCCCCCCACCCCACCCCCCCGCCGTCACCCCGGAAACCGGCCCGGCCAGCGACGCCCTAAGGCGCGAGCAGCGCATGCATGAGGCGCGTCTGCACTATATAGGGAGAAATGGAGCGATAAATGTATTAAAATAAACTGTCTATGTGCTCACACCAAGCCAGTCAGCATAAATTGTCAAGGGGGTGGGGGGGAGAGAAAGTGACCCCGCCTACTCCCATCTTAACTTAACCCCTCCATATCCATATTATTGTATAAGAAGTAGGAACCTTATATATCCAATGATGTTCACAAAAACCCTATGCTGTAAATAACGGTACCATTATCAATATGGGATTGCCCGTCAAAATTAATTAAGGTGCTGGACAATATGATATAACAAGCAGATCATATCCTCACCAGGTGAACCACATCATTTAGCATGATAAACAATCACATTACCAATGCACAACATTATTACAATATATGGTCATATAAAATCAATCGTCAATATAGAGGTAAGATATATGGAATAATTTGTTGTTTAATCACACATGTATATCCATAAATGTATAAGTCCCATGCATACATTTATAAGATGCACGTCCCAGTGCTGTACATCTATGGATAACTATATTTCAAGTAATATTCCTATCCACCAAACCGTAATCCAGATGAAGAAATGCTTGTCAGGTGATAGCAGATCATTAAAGATTTCTTTGGTTAGAAGAATAAGAATAGCCAATTGGGCTTGTGTTCTCCAAATGGCTATGGGATGGAAGACCGCGGCAGAAAAGACTCCAAAACTAGGAAAAAATCAGTAGACAAAAAATCAAACATATCTACATAAAAACACACATAGCACCTACGGTTAAAAATAGAAGACAATCAAGGAGAGTCAAAGAAAAGACTTGAAACTGATGGCCTCATTGAGGCCTTTAGGGGCTAGCGTGTCCAATGTAACCATCCATCTGGTTTCTTTTTGGAGTAATTTTTGTTTAATGTTCCCACCTCTGATCCCTATATAGATACGATCGATACCGCACACTGTAAAGCCCTTTGGGCTGCAGTTGTGGTGTTTGAAAAAATGTCTGGGGATTGTTTTTAGTAATTGGGGTTCAGTACAGTTGATTGCATTCTTAACCACTTCACGCCAGAGCCTGTTTTTGCCTTCGTGACCGGGCCAATTTTTACAATTCTGGCCACTGTCACTTTATGAAGTAATTACTCTGGAACGCTTCAACGGATCCCCCTGATCCCCCTGCTTCTGAAATTTTTTTTTCGTAACATATTGTACTTCATGATAGTGGTAAAATTTCTTCAATATAACGTGCGTTTATTTGTGAAAAAAACGGAAATTTTAAAAATTTTTGCAATTTTCAAAATTTGAACTTTTATGCCCTTAAATCAGAGAGATATGTCACACAAAAGGGTTAATAAATAACATTTCCCACATGTCTACTTTACATCAGCACAATTTTGGAACCAAAATTTTTTTTTGTTAGGGAGCTATAAGGGTTAAGAGTTGACCAGCGATTTTTCATTTTTCCAACAAAATTTACAAAACCAATTTTTTAGGAACCACATCACATTTGAAGTCACTTTGAGAGGTCTTTATGACAGAAAATACCCAAAGGTGACACCATTCTAAAAACTGCACCCCTCAAGGTGCTCAAAACCACATTCAAGAACTTTATTAACCCTTCAGGTGCTTCACAGGAATCTTTGGAATGTGGAAGAAAAAAATTAACATTTAACTTTTTTCATAAAAATGTTACTTTAGACCCAATTTTTTTTATTTTCACAGGGGTAACAGGAAAAAATGGACCGCAAAATTTTTTGTGCAATTTCTCTTGAGCGCGCTGATACCCCATATGTGAGGGAAAACCACTGTTTGGGCGCACGGCAGGGTTCGGAAGGGAAGGAGCGCCATTAGACTTTTTGAATGTAAAATTTGTTTGAATAATTAGCGGACGCCATGTTGCGTTTGGGGAGCCCCTGATGTGCCTGAACAGTGGAAACCCCCCACAAGTGACACCATTTTGGAAACTAGACCCCTTAGGGAACTTATCTAGATGTGTGGTGAGCACCTTGCACCCCCAGCTGCTTCACAGAAGTTTATAATATTGAGCCATAAAAATATAATTTTCACATTTTTCCCCACAAAAAATGTTTTTCATTCCCTAATTTTGCATTATCATAAGGATAACAGGAGAAATTGCACCATGAAATTTGTTGTGCAATTTCTCCTGAACACGCCGATACCCCATATGTGGGGGAAAACTACTGTTTTGGTGTACGGCAGGGTTCGGACGAGAAAGGAGCGCTATGTTGGCTGGGATAGGTGGCTGACACCATGTCACATTTGAAGTGTAGCTGACATGCCGAAACAGCAGAAACCCCCACAAGTGACCCCATTTTGTAAACTACACCTCTCAAGGAATTCATCTAGGGAAGTAGTGAGTATTTTTTAATTTTTAAATTTATACCATTGGGCAGTGAAAAAAGCATAATTATATTTTTACCACAAAAAAATGTTTTACCCTCAGATTTTAAATTTTCACACAGGGCAATGGGTAAAAATGGTGTTGAAATGTGTCACACAATTTCTTCTAAAAGTGTCAATACCCCATATGTGGCTGTACTGTACCGCTCAGCCATACGGCGAGATCTGGTGAGGACGGAGTGCTATTTGACAATTGGAGAACAAATTATTGTAGAATAGGCATTTGGATTTGGGAGCACAAAATTTTCTGAATTTCTTTTGGGGGGCAAGGGCCATTTCGCTTTTCCAGAGCCTTTGTGTTACCAGTAACTTGGAAGTCCCTTATATTTTTAACAGATGACGGACCTGAGTGGGGACTAGCTTTTTTTGAGGACTGAGTTGAAGCTTTTATTGGGAACATTTTACGTAACATTTATCCGGTGCTCTAGGCTGAGCACTTACATCGGGGTTTCCATCTAAATTTCCAAGTGATGTAGTTCAGATGAAACCCCTGCGGGATCCATTCACTATAATGAGGCAGCAGAGTTACTCTGGACTCCGTCTGGCCTCTGTTTAGTGGTGTCCTTTTTTTCAGAAGTGCACAAAACTGTGGCCAACCGCACTTTTATGCACGCCTAAAACAAATGACACCGTGGGATCACAGGCCAGACGGCATCCACAGTGGCCTATATCTGCCTCATTACAGCGAATCTTCCGTCATGGGTTCCGTCTGAATCACTTATCTCAGAGATTTACACGGAAACTCTGATGTAAGCGCTCAGCGCAGAGCGCAGGATAAATGTGGGCAGAGCCTTACTGCGATCTTTGGGAGACATAATAAACAAATCAGTAGCAGGTGAAGAATTGGTTTTATTTATTTTTTACGCCGTTCCTAGTGTGATATAACTGATTAGATTACTTTATTCTTCGGGTCGGTGTGATTACAGAGATACCAGATTTATATCGGGTTTTTATGACTGACAGCTGTCACACACTAAAAGACGCTTTTTTTTTGCAAAATCTAGTTTTTGCATCACCATATTTTGAGAGCTATAATTTTTCCATATTTCGGCCGACAGTGTCATGTGATGGCTTGTTTTTTGCGGGACGAGTTGACATTTTTATTGGTACCATTTTTGGGTACGTGACATTTTTTGATCGCTTTTTATTCCGTTTTTTGGGAGGTAAAATTAACAAAAACCAACAATTCAGGAATTGTTTTTTGAGGTTTTTTTTTATGCCGTTATGCGTTTGGTAAAAGTGATCAGGCAGCATTATTCTTCGGGTCAGTACATTTACAGCGATACTACACTTACTGTATATTTTTTTTTGTTTTGGTGCTTTTACACAATAAAACAATTTTATAGAGAAATTTTTTTTGCATTGCTTTATTCTGAGCGCTAGAACTTTTTTATTTTTCAGCTGATGGAGCTGTATGGCGGATTTTTTTTGCGGAACAAGACGTTTTCAGCGGTACCATTTTTTTTTTCTGTTTTGTTTTTTGATAGCATTTTTTTCCACTTTTTGTTTGGCGATATGATGAAAAAGCATATTTTTTTGCTCCGTTTCTTATTTATTTTTATTACGGTGTGCACAGAAGGAGTTAATTTAGTGTTCGGACGCGGCGACACCGAATATGTGTACTTTTTTTGGTTTTGTAAAAATATACGGATTTATTGGTTTAATATTTTATTTATTTTTATTTATTTTGTGATTTTTTTTTTTTTTTACAGTTTAAAAACTTTTTTTTAATTTTTTTTACGTTTTTACTTAGTCCCTGTATGGGACATTAATTTTTATTTTTCTGATCACTGATCTCATGTAATGTAATAGACATGTATTACATTACATGAGATCTTCGCTGACTGTTTCACAGTCAGTCTCCTGCCTGGCTTCAGCTGCAGGCTGAGCCAGGCAGGACACCATATATGGCAGATCTGGAGGCGGTCATGTGACCTCCAGCTGCCATAGCAACCCCAGGTCCTGGAAGGTATCGGGGGTCGTCGGAGAGGTAAGTAAGACGACCCCCTCTCCTCCTTCTATCTTCTATATGCCGCGATCACTATAGATCACGGCATATAGAACATAGCAAAGGGTTGACATCACTGGGACCTGATCCAATCAGGTCCCGAAGATGTCCCCTGTCAGAGCTAACGCTCTTCACCGGAATCACAGCGCTTGCAGGACCCTGGGGGTCCTGAGCGCTGCGAGACCACCCACCGTTTTTAAACGTTGGCGCTGCACAGAGCCCAGCAAGCGCCGACGTTTATCTACAGTGGGCGGTCGGGAACCGGTTAATATCTCGAATATGTTCCTGTATTCTTATTTTTAGTGCTCTAGTGGTCATACCTATGTATATAAGCCCGCAGGGGCATTTAGCATGGTAGACCACCGCTTCAGTCTCGCATGTAATGTGATGGACTCTTTTGAAATTCCGATCATTTTTAGAGTTAGAGAAAATGATAACTACTAGGATACCTGGTTTATATGATTGGGGACCCAGTGTGTCTTTCTTTCACTATGGTAGATATTCCATTACCCTTTCCATAGTATTGTCGCAGTATCTTCTCATTTCCAAACCTTTTTACATGACCTTTTGTGCTGTATAATTTATATTATATTGAATAAAATTTGATACTTTTTCATAAAATTGACCCCACAGTTTTTTTGAATTCCTGCTTGCTCTCAATAATGAAGATTTATTATTATCCATTGAGTTATATAGATTTGGGAATTCTTTGTTTTGGGGTTTTCTACAGCAGCGTGTCCACTGTTCCATCCAAGCTCCTCCTTACTGCTGCCTTTCAATGATTTGTAGGAATTGGTGGGGCTCCCTGTGAGGATACATTTTAGTGGGTTTTTTTATTGACCTCATGTGTACACCGTTATTAAGAATAATTCTCTAACCAAATTTAGCATGAATGAACAAAGCCTAAATGTGAACCTTGCTGGTAATACATTTAAAAGAAAATGTAAGATGTGTGCAAAAGTTCTGTCTATCTCCTAGGTTACCAGAATGTTTGATAGGATTAAGTATTAGTTGTGCTTATTGCTCAATGTGCCAAATAATCCTCTATTTATAAAACACTGCACCCAGCTGCCCCAGATAAGTGTTCAGCAAAGGTACCATGAGAAGGTGAACATTGAGCACATAGTGAAGCAATAAACATTAATTTACTAAAATCCCCTGGAACAGTTCTGACCAGAAGATGGGTTACTTAACCCCTTCATGACCAGAGCATTTTCCGTTGTTTTCGTTTTCATTTTTTGCTCCCCCTTCTTCCTAGAGCCATAGCCTTTTTATTTTTCAGTCAATATGGCCATGTGACAGCTTGGACTTTTAAAGCCATCACTAGTGTTGAGCGATACCTTCCGATATCGGGAAATATCGGATCGGATTAGATCGGACCGATACCGAAAAAGTATCGGATATCGCCGATTCCGATACCGGAAACCAATGCAAGTCAATGGGACAGAAATATCGGAATGAAAATAAACCCTTTCTTTCCTTGTAGGTTAATTCTACATGAACGAAAACAACTAAGAATAATGTAGAATGTATTGGGGGAGGTGGGGGAGACAATAAAGGCATAGAGGTTTAGCCCAATCAAATGGAATAGCAGGAATTAATATATTTTTTAAGACGTTCTGAGTTACGGAAATATTGACTATGTTAAGTATTTTTATATTTTGTCAGATATTTATGTTTCACTACTTCCATGCTCTTCACCTTCTTTTTTACTTCTCCCACACTTTCTCCTTCATCATCCTCAGCATCTTTTTCATCCACTTCTTCTTCACCTTCTTCATCTTCTTCTTCACCTTCTTCTTATTATTCTTTTTTTTTTACATTCTTCATATTCTACTTCTTCATCTTCTTCATCTTCTTCTTCTTCATCATATTCTTATTTGTGACAGGCATTCCTGTAGTTATCTATAAAAGGTTGGACATTACACCTTTCGTTCTGCCCGTCACAAAAGATTTACAACAGGATTTGTCCGCGTTCAGTTTGGCCTGCAGGAGCAGGTCTTTTCCAGGGGCACCACGAGGAGGAACGGACTCACCCCCATACACTGCTTAGTCATCTTCTGCTTATAATTTAGATATTATCTTTTGCTCTGATTTTTAGTCTTATGCTTAATGTTCTTCCGCTTTTTGTTCTGCAGCTTCTTGTATTTCTGCTTCTTGGTTTTCTGTCTCTTGTTCTTCTGTATCTTGGTGCTTGTCTTCTCTTCTTTGTCCTCTTGGTCATCTTCTTGGTCTTCTTCGGGTTGGTCTTCTGGGTCCTCGTCTTCGGGGTCCTCATCTTCTTTAGGGTGGTCTTCAGGGTCCTCGTCTTCTTCGGGGTGGTCTTCGGGGTCCTCGTCTTCGGGGTCCTCGTCAGGGAGATCCAGAGTGATTACCAAGAACCATTTCAAAAGCTTGAACTTGGAAATGTAGCAGAAGGTACAAAAAAGCTGAGGAACTACCGAGGACCAGCTGACGGTACTGGAACCCGGATGGGTAGCAGAAGGTACAAGAGCCAATGGAACTGCTGAAGACCAGCTGACGGTACTGGAACTCGGTTACTAAGCAGGAGGTACCTGTGCCAGAAAGCACTACCAAGGACCAGCAGACATTGGTGGAACTTGGATACCGAGAAGGAGGCACCTAATCCAAAGGCACTGCGGAGAACCAGCTGACGGTACTGGACCCCGGATGGGTAGCAGAAGGTACCCATGTAAAAAAAAGTTCAAGGCCGCGAGCCGGCCGCAGTTACCAAAACCCAGAGTCCTACAGGGGGTGCTTGTCCTATTGGCACTATGGAACCAGCCTTCATTGCCAGATCCCGCAGCCCACATAGGAGTCACCTAAACTGCAGGCACCATAGAGTCGGCTAACCCGACCGCAACACGACAGGACAACGCATTGGAGGCAAAGTGACGTTGACACTACCCGGAAACAGCTGGCGTGCTGGAACCAGGCTGGGCAGGAGGGAGTACCCGTGCCAAAGACACTGCTGAGAACCAGCTGACTGTACTGGAACCCGGATGGGTAGTAGAAGGTACAAGAGCAAATGGAACTACCGGGAACCAGCTGGCGGTGCTGGAACCCAGGGTAAATACTAAAAACAGAGTGGAGCCAGAGGTGTAATTGTAGCAAGTTTTAAATCAGTAGTACAGTGGATGTGGACAAAGCAGGAGAATTTGCCGGACACACAGCAGGGGAACAGCTGACGTTACTGAACCCCCAATAACACTGGAGCAAGCATTGACTGTGCAGACGGCACTTCTGAGCAGCAACTAGCGGTATTGGAGCTCAGGGTAAATACTAAAAACAGAGGAGCCAGAGGTGTATTTGGAGGAGGTTTTAAATCAGTAGTACAGTGGATGTGGACAAAGCAGGAGAAATTGCCGTCTGCACAGCAGGGGAACAGCTGACGTTACTGAACCCCAATAACACGGCAGCAAGTGTTGACTGTGCAGACGGCACTTCCGAGCGCCAACTGGCGGTGTTGGAGCTCAGGGATTACAGTACAGGTGGTAGAAACATGAACAGAGCAGGAGACCTGGATACTGTTGCCAACCAATTATTTATTCTGGAAGAGGACTGGCAAATTCATGAGAGATCCAGGCCTTGTTCATTTTGAGAAAAGCAAGCCGGTCAATGTTATCGGAGGATAGTCGCATGCGACGGTCTGTTAGTACACCACCTGCGACACTAAAGACGCGTTCCGATAATACACTAGCAGCAGGGCAAGCTAGCACCTCCAATGCATACTGACTAAGCTCTGGCCATGTATCCAGCTTACAGACCCAAAACTTGAAGGGAGAAGAGCCGTCTGGGAGTACACTAAGAGGGCAAGACATGTAGTCTGTCACCATCTGACGGAAACGTTGCCTCCTGCTGACTGGAGCCGTCTGTGATGGTGTAGACATTTGTGGCGGCGGGGACACAAAACTTTGCCACATTTCGGCCATACTGGTCTTGCCTTGTGCTGAGGCGCTGCTTCTGCTCCCTCTTTGTGCAGAGCTTCCTCCACTGCCTCGACGCACTGAGCTGCTTTGTAAAGCACTAGCAGCACTGCTCTCGGTTGGAATGGAGAACATGATGGAATGCACCAGTGCGTCTTGGTACTCCCGCATTTTACGCTCCCGGTTCAACGGTGTTATGAGGCTTTGTAAGTTGTCCCGGTAGCGAGGATCTAGGAGGGTGGACACCCAATAATCAGCCGTGTTGAGAATGTGGGCGATGCGGCGGTCTTTTCTCAGGCACTGCAGCATGAAATCAACCATGTGCTGCAGACTGCCAACTGGCCAAGAAACGCTGTCCCCTGCTTGAGGCGTGATCTCTGCCTGCTCTGCATCACCCCACCCTCGCTCTAGATACTGACTACTAGAGCATTGTGTACCTCCCTCCTCTGGACAGATGTCTTCCTCATCCATTGACTCCTCCTCATCCTCCTCACAAAGTGTCCCCTGCCTAGGCCTTTGTGAGGAACCACGTTGCGCAGACTGTAGATAAGCAGATGGCATTTGTGTCTCCTCATCCTCCACCTCTTCTAAAACCTCGTCCCTTAGTGCTTGCAGTGTTTTTTCAAGCAGGCAGATAAGGGGGATAGTCATGCTGACTAGTGCATCATCTGCACTTCGCCTTCCGCATGGAATAATCGAAGGCACGCAAAACGTGGCAAATGTCCTTCATAGAGGCCCACTCAGTGGTGGTGAAGTGTGAACGGCGCGCACTGCGACTTGTTTGCGCCTGCTGCAGCTGGTACTCCATTACTGCTGCCTGCTGCTCACACAACCTCTCCAACATATGTAACGTTGAATTCCACCTGGTGGGTAGGTCACATATGATGCGATGTTCCGGAAGACGTAATCGGCGCTGCAGAGCTGCAATGCGTGATCTTGCATTGCTGGAACGCCGCAAGTGAGTGCACTCTATGCGGACCTTGTGAAGCAGTGCATCAAGATCCGGATAGTCCCTCAAAAAACTCTGCACGACCAAGTTGAGCACATGTGCCAGACATGGGATTTGAGTGAGGTTGCCTAGGCCCAGAGCTGCCACCAGATTTCGGCCATTGTCACACACTACCATGCCTGGCTGGAGATTCGCTGGCACAAACCACACGTCGCTCTGCTACTTGATGGCATTCCAGAGCTCCTGCGCTGTGTGGCTTCGATTACCCAAAGAAATTAATTTTAATACGGCCTGTTGACGTTTGGCCACGGCTGTGCTCATATTGGTCACCATAACAGGTAACCGTTCACGGGTCGATGTGGAGGTAGACGGTGACGGCTCCTGCAGCGCTGATTCAGAGGAACTGGAGTCTGAGGAGGCGTCAATGTGTACAGACTGGATTCCTGCAATCCTTGGAGTTGGCAGAACACGTACAGCGCCACTCTCAAGATCTGTACCCGGCTCCACAACATTTACCCAATGGGCAGTGAGGGAAAGGTATCGTCCCTGTCCATGCTTACTGGTCCACGCATCGGTGGTCAGGTGGACCTTGCTACTGACGGCGTTTTGTAGCGCATGTTTAATTTTTCCCTCCACATGATGTTGCAGGGCAGGGACGGCTTGCCTGCTGAAATAAAAGCGGCTGGGCTCGTTGTATTGTGGGACTGCCAATGCCATAAAGTTACGGAATGTGTCAGTCTCCACCAGCCTGAATGATAGCATTTCAAGGGCCAGTAGTTTAGCAATGCCAGCATTCAGAGCCTGTGCTCGGGGGTGGTTTGCCGAGTATAGGCGCCTTTTCTCCCATGCCTGTGCTAACGATGGCTGTAGACTGGCCTGGGAGTGTGAGGATGACTGGGAAAGTGGTGCTGTGGGTGGAATTACACTGTGTCTCTGTACAACAGTGCCAGAGATTCCTCCATGGCGATCCTGTGAGGAAGCCCCGAACCAGCTGTGTGTGAGCTGGAAGAAGAGGCTACAACACGAGCTGAAGAGGTGGTAGGTGGCGCTGTAGGTTGGCCTAGGTCTTCAGTGTGTTTTTGTAACTCCACCACGTGCTTGGTCCGCACATGTTTCCACATATTTGTGGTATTGAGGTTGCTGACACTTTTCCCTCTTTTCACCTTCTGATTACACAGCTTGCATTTGACATTGCAAATGTCATCTGCAACTGTGTCAAAAAAGGACCAGGCACTGCAAGTCTTGGGAGCGCCCGCTTTGGATTTTGGAAGAGCCATGCTCCTAATGGGTGCCGAAGTGGAGGCTACAGGCAACCAAGTCTGCCCCCTCCCTCTCCCTCCTTTTTGGGCTGTTCGGGGAATCTCTTCCTCAGAGCTGCTCCCACCACCTTCCTGTCCCTCACGCCATGATGGGTCAAGGACCTCATCTACACCACCCTCTTCAAACAACTGCTTCTCCTGGGTAGTCTCGACAGCACAGTACGCACCAGAAAGTGGCACCTGAGTCTCATAAGATGCGTACTGAGGTGTGCTGCTGACCATAGGCACTGGCCCACGCGCCTCTTCAGATTCAGAGAGACAAAACGGTTGCGCATCACTGCATACTACCTCTTCTTCAAATTCTCAGATTCTGCTTGGCTGGCCCCCTCTTTCCAAGCCAAGAGATTCAGAGAACAGAAGTAGAGATGGCTCCTGTCCAGGGCTCTCTGACTGCCTGTGCAATTTGGCAGGTGGTGAAGAGACAGATGGGTGCTCTTCAGTGCTCAGGACCTGAGAGCATCTGGAACTAATTGAAGTCGATGCGTTAGCTGCCATCCATCCGACAACGGCTTCAATTTGGTCCTCCCGCAGCAGTGGGGTACGGCTAGCTCCTACAAAGCTGCGCATAAAGGACTGTTCCCTGGTAAAACTGGGCGATGCTGAGTCACTGGTGCCCGCAGCAGGCACAGAATCCCCACGTCCTCTCCCTGCAGGCACAGAATCCTCACGTCCTCTCCCTGCAGAAACTCCACGCCCACGCCCACGACCACATGCCTTACTCCCTGCCTTCTTCATCTTGGTAGACTGATAAAGATAGGCAGAAAAGTACTAAGGGCTTAGTGTGCTTATTCCTGAACAGCTGCTAACAGGTATAAGAAACACTAATTTTATAAAGTGTGGACTAGACTTTAATATGAGCTAATGTGGCCTACACAACTGTAAAGTGGAGTGTTTGGTGAACTTTATTTAGGTTTTTTTTTGTCACAAAAAGACACTGGATGTGCCTAAAGATGTAATAACGATAGTATCACAAACTTTTTGTAGCTATTACAATGTAGGAAGGTAACCTACAATGCAATAGATGAGGCTACAAAAAATAGGCTAATACTAATCTGGCTGGGGCTGCAGGGCCCAATGCTGCAGAAAGGCTCCTCTAACTACTCCTATATAGTGTGTTTGGAACCAATTTAGCTGAATACGGATGGAACCACCACACTAATAGGAGAAATCAGGAAAAATTATGAATTGGCAAAAAAGGACAATGTATGAGGCAGTGACACACACTGAGTGCACTACAACCAGACGTGGTTGAAGCACACACTACAGGGTGAGCTGCACTCACACACCAGACCTTGCAGACAGCGGTGAACAGCACAGAGAACTGTGAACTAGCGCTGCAAGGCACAGCGATTTATAAAGTAGCTTGGGTAAAGCAGAATAGACCAAATAGGTAGCTAAAACTGTCCCTCAGAACAACAGCGTCCTATCCCTAACTGAATTCACAGCAGAGTGAGCTCAAAATGGCGGCGGCGGCTTTTATAGTGCATCATGACATCATTTCAGCAGCCAATCACAGCCATGCCATTAGTTAAGATTCCTACATGCCTAACAGGATGTGCCCACACTTCTTAGGATCCTCATTGGCTGAATAAAATGAAAATGGCTCATTGCATTATGGGAACTTCCGATTCCGGTGTACGATATTGCAAAAGTATCGGAATTCCGATACCGCGAATATCGGCCGATACCCGATATTTCAGTATCGGAATGCTCAACACTAGCCATCACTGGTTTTACCATATTGTGTACTGGAAAACGGGAAAAGAAAAATCCAAGTGCGGTGAAATTGCTAACAAAATGCAATTCCACGGTTGTTTTTTTGGGGTTCTTTTTATCACATTCACTGAATGCTAAAACTGACCTGCCATTATGATTCTCCAGGTCATTACAAGTTTGTAGACACCAAACATGTATAGGTTCTTTTTTATTTAAGTAGTGTAAAAAAAAATCCAAAGTTTGTTTTTTTGTTTTTTTTTGAAAAAAAAAAAAATGGCGCCATTTTCGGAGACCCGCAGTGTCTCCATTTTTTGGGATCTGGGGCCAAGTGACGGCTTATTTTTTGCATGTCGAGCTGACTTTTATTGATACTATTTTGGGGCAGATGTGATCTTTTGATCGCCCGTTACTGCATTTTATTTCAGTGTTGCGACAACCAAAAAAAAACATAATTCTGGCGTTTTTGAATTTTTTTTTCTCATTACACCGTTTACCGATCAATCTAAAAAAAAGAATTAATCTGATCGGGCGATTCTGAATGCGGCGATACCAAATATGTGTATGTGGTTTTTTTTTTTTTGTTTTTTTTTATTTTGAATGGGACGAAAGGGGGGTGATTTTTAAACTTTTTATATTTTTTTTTTCATATTTTTAAAAACTTTTTTTTTTTCACTTTTTGTTTTCTTCTATAGTCTATAGAAGCTGAAGTTATCTGATCGGCTCTGCTACATAGAGGTGATCAGCAGATCACCACTATGTAGCAGAAATGCTCCTGTGCTATGAGTGCCGACCACTGGGTTGCGCTCATAGCAAGCGAGACATGACAACCACAGGGGTCTGCTGCAGACCCCAGGTTGTCATGCCCACGCATCGGTGACCCGCGATCAGGTGACTGCGTCTCCAATTGGCGAGGCTAATGCCGCACTTCCGGCACAGCGATGTTAAATTCCTCTGTCGGAGATTGACAGCAGCATTTAACTGGTTAACAGCCGCAGGTTGATCGCGATTCCACCTGCGGCTGTTGCGGGCACATGTCAGCTGTAAGAATCAGCTGACATGTGCTCGGTTCAGTACGGGCTCAGACCTCTACTATGGGCATACAGGGTATAGAAAAGTAAATCTACACATACCTGTATGGCCCATAGTAGAGGTTTGATTGCAGAGAAAAGCACTTTAATCAATTCTGTTTTGTACAGGCTTGGCATCCAGGGGAGTCAGTGTCACTTCCCGACGCCTGCGCAATAGAAACCTGCAGGGCAGTGCACAGAGAGACGGGCTGGGATGAAGCAAAGCACGCTCTGTGAGCTCTATGTGATCGGTGCTTTGCGCATGCCCGGGAAGTCAGGGAGCACAGGGCCCTGTGACGTGCAGGGGAGGAGGGAATATAATTAAGCATATAGGCGGGGATTTAGGGGGAATAATAAGCACATAGGCAGGGATTGCTTGGCGTCCCCCAGATGCCAAGCCTGTACAAAATAGAATTGATTAAAGCGCTTTTCTCTGCTATCAAACCTCTAATATGGGCCATACAGGTAAGTATAGATTTACTTTTCTATACCCTGTATGCCCATAGTAGAGGTCTGATAACTCCAAAGTGGTGACAGATTCCCTTTAATTCTTCTAGGGTGGGCAGCAAGACATAATGTTAAGGGTTTTTTTTTAATTGCAGCTAGAGCACACTTGTCAATTCCATATCTGCATATTTATCGTTACAGGACCTTGCACCAAGTTATGGAATTGTCTTTTAAAGTCGATAAAGACGTAGCTTTACAAAGCCAGAAGCTTGTGGAAGACCATACTGAAGTGGAAGTTGTAAAGAACTGGTATTTTTCCCAGGGCAGTCAAGAAGTTTGATAACCTTTTTTTGTCAGTTCTTCAAGGAAAGCAATTTGTTATAAAAAACTTTAAGAAATGTTTATGATGTTTATGTTTGAACATGGGATATGAGCTAACACACCATGCTGTCTTCATTCACTTTGTATGGTGGTGGCAAGTGAGCAAGGTCAAGACTGAAGGTCATTCCCTTGACAATTTTCAGACATCTTTTGCAGTGATGGTTGGAAGACTACCACTTATGAGCGCATTAGACATTAAAATACTTTGCACACTTGAATTAATATTTTGTATGTGTTTGTTCTGTTAAATGTGGAATGTTAGTTAATTCATCTTGAAATAAAACTTAACGTAGAGGTAAAACATCTGCAATACAACCAGCTGGTTATTTCCTTATCCTAATATGCATATTTTGCTTGTCTGCTCAATAAGGGGATTGTCTACCTTTAAAAAATAAAAAAAGCCTTCCCAGGAAACCCATTTTTCGAAAATTGGTTCAAATTTAGAGGAAAGCTTTTCCTGCAATGAAGCTGAGCACTCTCATTATTTGCAGGAGGTGATAAGAGCGTAAAATCTGTGAGCTAAGGCTTCATCCAATTGCTGCATAGAACACCGACTGATGCAGAAACATGCTTTGTTTTGTCAACCTTTTTCATTCAATTTTTTTTTTTGTTAAAATTAATAAAACATTTTTGAAACTAATATAGTTACTAGATAACAAAGCATATTCCCTGTGCAGAGGGTCAAGATATGTTCTAATACATAAAGTATGCATAATTTGTGTAGATTGTAGAACAAACCATTAACATATTTTAAGGGAAGGGGTCAAAGGGGACAAGGGTAAAAATTAAACATGGTATCATCCATCAACTTATACTTACACACACATACACATACACCTTGATTATGTGGTCCAAAAGCTGACAAACTGCTCAGAAGACATAACTGACACATGGAAAAGTGACAAGTACATATAGTCATGCGAAAAGAAAAGAGGTGGAGGAGTAAAAGGAGGGGGAGACACAGATATAGGCATGTCATGCCCTTCTAAAATCATGAAAGGCTGGAGTAAAAATCTAAAATCAGCCTACCAACACCCAGACGTCGTGACAAGAAAATTAAAAAAAGAAAAGTCTTTAGGCAGAATGGCGGTTCCATTCAGAACGCTTTCCTTACAAGACGTAGTGGTATCCCCGTTGTGAGTTGTGCCAACAACGAAACCCAATACATTCGGACTAATCCACCATTTATCATATCCAAGGGGCAGGTCAGTAAACTACCACATCGACGCGGAACGAAGTACAGTAGTATATACTGTACATCCTTTGACAAGGCAATCAGGCGGATCAAGAAGTTGGGAAGGGTCACCCTAATGGCCAAAACAGACATTGATGCGGCGTTCCGGTTTCTTACCTGTGCCTCCGAATAGTGTCCACCTATTGGGCTGCTTCTGGGAAGGAGCATACTATATAGATCGCTGTTTGCCCATGGAGTGGTCCAGATCCTGCTCACTATTTGAGGCGTTTAGTTGCTTCCTCGAATGGGTTGTAATGGACATTTCTAAGGGGGCACATATTATCCATTACCTCGACGACTTCTTATGCCTGGGCCCAAAACATTCGCCACAGTGTGAATACACGCAGTAGTCCACCTGTAAGAAGGAGAGAGCTGGAGGGAGAGCGGACACTACAGAGCCGAAGAGTTAGATGGAGAACGAAAGAAGGAAAGAGGGCAAGGGAGGTAAGGGAGTACAGTGGCAGGCCCACCTGAGCTCCCCCACGTTCCTGCTGGGCGGGGAACAGCCCTGGGAAGAAAAGCCGCTTGTGCATCCCTTTGAGGTTACGGGCGCGAGCGGGCAGAGGGACTACGCTGGAGTGCGAAGCCGAAACAGCCAGTCCGTTCCTGCCCGTGCGACCTCCGTGTCGCCGGGTTTGTGCCAGAGCCGCGGTGGACCCTGACGGCCAGTCCCCCTCTCCCAATACTGGTGCCTGGCCGCTGGTGGGTCGAGCCCCCGCGCTGGGGGGATTAACATCTGCAGAAGAAAGACCATCTTCCAGCCAAACTAAGATGTCTACTTCTTTTCGTGGACAATGTGATACGATTCCTTTCTTACGGACACGCCCATCGCTACAAATTCCAGATGAGGCACAAAAACAGCAGGTGCTTCAAAGGATATCAAGTGCTCCTTCAAGTGGGCTCTCTTCCACCTCAAGTTCAGCATCACAAATACTCCAGTCCTCAGAGGTGTCACCCCAATCGCACTTGCTTCCTCACAGCTCCCAAGTCTCCAGCTGCCCTTCTGAGTAGGTAGTGATGAGGCATTAAATAAATATAGAAAATTAAATTATGTAAAAAACAAATCAAGGCAGCAAAGATTGAGACAGAGAGACTCATTGCCAGAGAAAGTAAACATAACCCCAAAATATTCTTTAACTACATAAATAGTAAAAAACTAAAAAATGATAGTGTTGGCCCCCTTAAAAATAGTCTGGGTGAAATGGTGGATGAGGATGAGGAAAAAGCCAATATGCTAAATGATTTTTTTTCAACCGTATTTACACAAGAAAATCGCATGACAGAAAACATGATTAGTGATAACAAAAATTCTCCATTAAATGTCACTTGCTTAACCCAGCAGGAAGTATGGCGGCGTCTAAAAATCATTAAATTTCACAATTCCCCGGGCCCAGATGGGATACACACACGAGTACTGCAGGAATTAAGTAACGTCATAGATAGACCATTATTTTTAATCTTTAAAGATTCCATAATAACAGGGTCTGTACCACAGGACTGGCGTATAGCAAATGTGGTGCCAATATTCAAAAAGGGGACAAAAACCGAACTTGGAAATTATAGGCCGGTAAGCTTAACCTCTATGGTGGGTAAAATCCTGGAGGGTTTCCTAAGAGATGCTATATTAGAGTATCTGAAGAAGAATAACCTCATGACCCAATATCAACATGGGTTTACGAGGAACCGTTCCTGTCAAACTAATCTGATCAGTTTTTATGAGGAGGCAAGTTCGGGACTGGACCAAGGAAATGCAGTGGATGTTGTGTATATGGACTTTTCAAAAGCTTTTGATACGGTTCCACACAAAAGGTTGATACATAAAATGAGAACAATGGGGATAGGGGAAAATATATGTATGTGGGTTAAGAATTGGCTCAGTGATAGGAAATAAAGGGTGATTATTAATGGAAAACACTCAGACTGGGTCTCCGTTAACAGTGGGGTACCACAGGGGTCAGTATTGGGCCCCCTTCTTTTTAACATTTATTAATGACCTTGTAGGGGGCATACAGAGTAATATTTCAATATTTGCAGATGACACTAAACTCTGCAGGGTAATCAATACAGAGGAGGACAATTTTATATTACAGGAGGATCTATGTAAACTAGAAGCTTGGGCTGATAAATGGCAAATGAGCTTTAATGGGGATAAATGTAAGGTAATGCACTTGGGCAGAGGAAATAAAATGTATAATTATATGCTTAATTGTAAAACACTGGGCAAAACTGTAACTGAAAAAGACCTGGGTGTATTGGTGGATGACAAGCTCACGTTTAGTGGCCAGTGTCAGGCAGCTGCTGCAAAGGCAAATAAAATAATGGGATGCATTAAAAGAGGCATAGATGCTCATGAGGAGAACATAATTTTACCTCTATACAAGTCATTAGTGCGACCACACTTAGAATACTGTGTACAGTTCTGGTCTCCAGTGTATAAGAAAGACATAGCTGAACTAGAGCGACCAAGGTTATTAGAGGACTGGGGGGTCTGCAATACCAAGACTGGTTATTACACTTGGGGTTATTTACTGTGGAAAAAAGAAGGCTTAGGGGTGATCTTATTACTATGTACAAGTATATGAGGGGACAGTACAAAGACCTTTCTACTGATCCTTTTACTCTGAGGCCAGCGACGGGGACAAGGGGGCATCTTCTACGTCTGGAGGAAAGAAGGTTTAATCATAATCACAGACGCGGATTCTTTACTGTAAGAGCAGTGAGACTATGGAACTCTCTGCCGCATGATGTTGTAATGAGTGATTCACTGTTAAAATTTAAGAAGGGCATGGATGCCTTTCTTGAAAAGTATAATATTACAGGTTATAAATACTAGATTCCTTGATAGGGCGTTGATCCAGGGAACTAGTCTGATAGTCGCATGGAGTCGGGAAGGAATTTTTTTCACCAATGTGGAGCTTAGTGTTGCCACATGGGTTTTTTTTGCCTTCCTCTGGATCAACATGTTAGGCTATGGGTTGAACTAGATGGACTTAGTCTTCCTTCAACCTTAAAAACTATGTAACTATGTAAGTATGGGGTAACACAGATGGTTGAGTCTGCACAGCTGTTTACTCATACTATAGCCTGGGAAACAGAGGTCTGCTCCAGAGCTTCTGTTAATCCAGACAAGGAAATGATCTGCACTGATGCCCAGAATCTTTGAGTCGGATCCAGGACCAGATGAAGAAGGTTCTGAGCATAATGTAGACCCTCGTTCCCAAACTGTAACTCCTGTTGGTGGAGACAATGATGAAGACGATGATGAGACTCAAATACCTGAATGGAGCGACAACTTGACTTTTCGGTCAGGGCAGGAAGAGGTTGGCTCTGAGGACGACGGGTGTGAGAACACACAGGGTGATAATGACGAGCTTGGAGATCCCACTTACTGTCAACCCACAGTCAGCCAGTCGATGAGGTCAGCAGAGGAGGTGGAGGAGGATGTGACTAGCCCAGGGGATGGGGATGACTCGGTACCCGGGCCTTTGCCTGGCCTTGGGGATGTTGCAGTGGTCGGCTCCTGGGCCCGTACCCTGGGGTCACACTTTAAAAGGGTGGATAATTGTTAATTTTATAAGAGTTCGTGACGCCACCTGTAGTATCTGGTGAGAAGCACCAGCGCTGTAGCAGTCCACTGAGGCCGGTGATAAGGCAGCTCGATGGTATAGCTCCCCACAGGTGGAGCTAGGCCTCAGGGCAGCGTATGCCGGGGGAATGCAGGACAGGCGAGACCCAGCTGGGTCAGCAAGAACTGGAACGGACACGGTAGTCACTTCAGTACCTTTTACTGGTGGAAATTCAGGCACATCCCGGAGCACTGTAGGGTGAAGGGTGCATATCAGGATCCTCCCCAATGAGCGGGTGTAGGGCCTCCTGTTTCTTGCCTCTGCGTAGTAAGTTTCTGACCTGCCTGGAGCTAGGCCTAACTTTGTCTCTGTCCTGCGCTGGCTGACCTTGTGGTAGGGCCTTGTCTTGGAGTTCACACTCCCAGTATGCGGGGCCTAAGCGTCTCCTGGCTCTGTTACGTATCAGCACCTCAGCGATCCTGGGACTTGTAGTTCTCCAGGGATTCCGGTTATGCCTTACTGGGTCATAGAGATCCCGGTAAGCTCGGATCCGGTGTCCGGTAAATGCTTCGGGGTGAGCTAGTTAAGCTCCTCTGCCCCCTATGTACTAACTCTCCACTCTCCTTCGGCCTACTCGGGCCCTCACTAGGCTATACACACTAATGGCAGCTTGCCGCGCTTCACCGATCTTATGGTGCCGACACATGTTAAGCTCTAACTGGGCTCCCTGAATCTAGCTAGCAGGAGCCTCGTGCTCCACTGCTGAACTATTAACTGAGTTCTTTAGACTAGACTGAGCTCCACTACAGACTGACCTCTCTTAGGCTTCTCTACTGCAGGAACTCTTCAGAGGAACTGAGCTGTCTAGCTCCACCTACCCTATTTATATCCCTAACGGGCTCCCTCTGCTGGTCTGAGGTGGAAGGTGGAGATGTGTGAATGTTTATGGGGGCCTCTTGTGGAGGATTCCATCAATGCACTCTTCTAGGATCTGTGATACCTAGCGCAGCTGGGCATCACAGATGCTATTGATGACGAGGTTAGGTTGCGCCTTCCTGGACAGAGCCGGAGTACTGGAAGCACGTCAACAACTGCATCCTCAACCACAACTCTGCCTCTGACCACAAGTCTTCAGGTCGCATGGGCTCTAAGCCTTGCATAGCCTGGGCATTTTTTTAGATCGATAAGGATGACCCAACTCGTGTTATCTGTAATATTTGTCACCAAAAGCTAAGTAGAGGCCAAAAAAACCATAGTTTGAGTACTTCATGCATGAACCGTCACATGGATATGAAGCATAAGTTGCAGTGGGAAGCTCACTGTGCTACAATGCGGCCTAGCGGGCCGGGCCAACCACCGTCTGCCCCATCTTGTGCATCCGCGGCCTCTTCATCCTCTGTGACTGGGGGGACAGCAGTCACACATGTTTTTGGACGCAGACCTGCCACCTCTTTACCCGCAACAGCCAGTGTGATTGGCAGGTCATCGTTTCATTTGGAAGTGGAAAAACCAGCTGGTGTTGAGCGCTCTCCGACATCGAGAGCACCACCTTTGGATCAAGGCAACCTAACTTTTCCGCCTGCATCTTCCTCACAGACCGGCAGTTTGCTGGGGACACCCTACTCAACCCCGTCTAAGCACAACAGCCAGCCCTTGGTCCCTCAGATGTGGACAAGTAAAAGACCATTTCCTCCTAGCCATGACAAAGCTAAGAGGTTGAATTTCACCATCTGCAAGCTGTTGGCTACAGAAATGCTGCCTTTCCGCCTGGTGGACACAGAGGATTTTCGAGACCTTATGTCCGTCGCAGTGCCCCAGTACCAGATGCCCAGTCGGCACTACTTCTCAAAGAAAGGTGTGCCTGCGCTCCACCAGCATGTCGCACACAACATCACCACTTCTTTGAGAAACTCTGTGTGTGATAGGGTGCATTTCATCACAGACACTTGGACGAGTAAGCATGGACAGGGGGGTTACGTGTCGCTGACTGGGCACTGCGTAACTATGGTGACAGCAGGACAAGGGGCTGCTGTCCAAGTCTTGCCGTCCCCACGAGTTGTGTGTCAATCCTCTTTATCTAGAAGTTCCTCCACTGCTTCTGCCTCCTCAACCTCCTCTCGGTCCTCCACCTGCACCCAAAGCCTGTCTGGTAATGCCATCCGCTTTCTAACTGCGCAGAAGGAATCCTGCACCATCAGCATCAGGCGGTGTTTACTTTAAAATGTCTGGGAAATGTGAGTCACACAGAGGCGTTGTGGTCAGCTCTGGAGACCCAGTTTCATGAATGGTTGTCTCCACTGGACCTGCAATCAGGGAAGGCCGTGTGCGACAATGCTGCAAACCTGGGTGCTGCCCTTCGCCGGGGCACTGTCACACATGTGCCTTGTATGGCTCACGTGTTGAACCTGGTTGTCCAGCAATTTTCAGCCCACTATCCTGGACTAGATGGCCTTCTGCAGAGGGCACGGTCGCAGTGTGCTCACTTCCGCCGTTCGCATCCCGCAGCTCAACGACTTACATCTCTACAGAAGTCGTTGGGCCTGCCAGTTCACTGGCTGAAATGCGATGTGCCGACACGGTGGAATTCAATTCTGCACATGTTGCAGCGACTGTGGCAACACCGACAAGCCCTGGTGCAATATGTTCTGACGTATAGCCTGGGCCAACGAGATCCAGAGGTGGGGCAAATCACGCTGCAGGAGTGGTCTCAGATCAGGGACCTATGAAGTTGACGCCCCCCTGGGCCATGGGGTACCCGGAGCTGGGCCGGTAGACGCTGGGGGTTGTAATCACTGTGGTCGTGACCCGGTCCGTGACCCAGGACGGTCAATCCAAGGATAATTTGTATATATGGGTTTTATAATGTCCGACTACGCCACCTGTGGAGTGCGGCCAAAGGGGCCGCTGCTGCGGAACAGTCCTCTGAAGCTGGTGGTTTTGCAGCAATGGTATTATTACTCCCCACAGGAAGAGTGTAGCTTCAGGGCAGTGTGGGTGGATGATGGTGGTTGTAGTGCAGGGAGTCAGTAATGAACACAGAGTCCGTGTGATGCAGTCCCAAGATCTTTACTCACAGTTGTTGCAGTCCAGATTACAGGTACCAGAGCAATCTTCCCCGTCGTGCTGTGCGTACTCAGTGAGGGGCTCAGTCCACCCCCAGATAGCTCCGGAGTACTTATCAGGACCCCCTTCTGTGTCCTTTCTCTGGCCTTCTCCCTGCACCTCACACCCAGTGACACTTCTATCCGGTATCCTCGGGCCTTGGCGGGCGACGTGTGTTCCGTCCCCTGGGTCCTATGTGGCTACCTTCTTAGTGAGACTGGTGTGGACTTTGGCCTGCAGTACATGAAATGCTGCAGCCTCCGGTTTCTAGTTGAGCCTTGCTGTTTCTCCGCTAGTTGAGGGACCGGTTCCCCTTATCTGGCCTGACCCCTCTACCTCCTGGTAGCAGTGGGCGTACCCCTAGGGTCCCTTCGGTTCCTGGAGCCTTCCTGCTCCCATTCCTCTCTTCTCTCCTTCAGTCCTGGGCCTCCCAGGCTAGGCCCGCCTCCGGAGCAGAGCTCATGCAGAGCCTCTGCTCCTGTCACTTCTCCTCCTCTGACTGGCTTGCTCTTTCTAAGATGGCTTCCTATTAATACTCTCCCTGTCATGTGCTCCCCTAAGCTGCTTTCTCCACCCACACCCACTACATAGGACTCTCCCACCAGCTAGGGACCTGGGACTGTGCTCTCCCTTAGGAGCAATCTCGCCCTACCCCCACTGTGGGTATGTGTTGGATGCAGGTGTTAGGGTCCCGAGCCATACTCCTTCCTTACCTGAGGGTGAGATACCACACCTCTGGGTGAGATGTAGTACCTCTGTAGCGACTGAACCCTCAGGGGCGCCACACACCCTTCTGCACAGTTTTGAAATGGCGACGAAGATGTTTAGTGCTGACGATGCCATTATCAGCATGACTATTCCGGTGATTTACATGCTGGAGCACACGTTATACAGAATTCAGAGTCAGTGGTGGGACAAGAGGAGGTGGAGGAAGTAGAGGAGGAGTCGCATGCGGAAGGGATAACATCTCCAAGGTCCAGACGGTCGGCAGCACCAAGGCGGCAGGCATGGGAGGGTGGGGGAGAGGGATTAACCAGGACGCATGGTAGCAGCCAAACTGTTGAGGAAGGTGCAGGAGCCGAGGAAGAAGTGGAGGACGAACTGGCGATGGGCATGGAAGACTCATCAGATGAGGGAGACCTTGATCACATTTCTGTTGTGTGAGGTTGGGGGGAGAGGGCAGAGGAAGGAAGCATGATTCTTACCTCGCTACCAACACAACAAGGACCTGGTCCTCCTGGATGCGCAAGACACATGAGTGCCTTCTTGCTGCACTACCTGCAACATGACCCTCATTGTCAGAATTCGAGGTAATCCCGACTACTGGGTTGCCACACTCTTAGATCCCCGGTACAAAAGTAAATTTGCCGAAATAATTCCTGCCATAGAAAGGGATTCACGCATGCAGGAGTATCAGCAGAGGCTGTTGGAGAATCTTACATGTGCTTTTCCACAAAACACCAGTGGTGCACATAGTGAATCTCACAATTCTAACTTGCCAACCGTGGGACTGTCGAGTCTTCATCACTCAAACCGTAACAGTAACACAGTATCTGTTGGTAACAGCAATTTTGTGGAATCGTTTCTCCACTTTTTTAGACCATCCTTTACAAGGCCACAGGAGACAAGAAGTCTGACACATAGTCAATGCCTAGAGAGGATGGTACAGGAGTATCTCCAAGTGAACATCGAAGCCATGACTGGACCCTTGCTCATTTTGGGATTCCAATCTGGAAAAATGGCCGGAGCTCGCCACTCACGCCTTGGAGATCTTGTCATGCCCTGCAGCCAGCGTTCTCTCTGAACGTGTGTTCAGCGCTGCTGGTGGTGTGCTGACAGATAAGCGCACGCGGATGTCCACTGAGAATGTAGACAGACTCGCGTTCATAAAGATGAACAAATCATGGATCCGCAAGGACTTTTCTACCCCTTTGTCATCCTGGGGAGACTAAAAGCTTGAGGATTTGGTAAAATCACCTCACCAACTGTTTTAAGTAACTCTGGGGCAATTGATGCCACTTAAGTGGTGTCTGTGCCACAATTTTTGGAAAAAATGGAGACTCTTTTTGGGGTCCCCTTGCTGTGTTTTACATGACATTGGCATCGTCAATTCCAGGTGGGTTGCGTCGCTCCCCCCCCCCCCCTTTTAACCGTAAGAAACTACATACACTATGGCTTGGGGTAACACAAACGGTTGAGTCTGAAGAGCTGTTTACTCAGAGGTCTGCTCCAAAGCTTCAGTGTCTGCTAGTCAGCGTAGAATTTTTAACTGCATCTAGCCTAGGCAATACTTTGGGTGTAGTAGCCCAGCTGTGAAGCAAGCTGCACCGCCTGTGTATCTAATAAGAATTTTTAACTGCATTTAGCCCAGGCAATACTTTGGGCGTAGTAGCCCAGCTGCGAAGCAAGCTGCACCGCCTGTGTATCTAATAAGAATTTTTAACTGCATCTAGCCTAGGCAGACTGTGGGGACCCCCAACCAAACCCAGACGCTCAGCCCCCCTACCGCCCCCCTTTCCTTGACAACACAATAATGTAACTCTTACAACTGGATGGGTGAGGATCGGTCACAGCTTTATTAACTCTTTATACTCATTCCTTTAGAAAGGCATTTTATTTCTAAAATAATTCAGCTTGTTGCAGCATGCCCTAGGTCTCCACACCGGCAAGTTGGCCAACAAGTGTAACTCTCCAACATGTCCTTTCTATTTCCAGGCCACGGAGGATCCTGCGTACTCGTATGCAGGACTCTGACCCCCATCCATCACTCTTAACGCTTGTTCCACTCCGTCCTGGAGTCCTGACAGGAATATGTCCAGTCCAATATCCATTAAGTGAATACCGTCAGGCCGTATGAGGCCTGCTTTATCTCCTTCCAGTTGTCGGTGTTGTATCACTACACCGCCTCTGTCTCTTCTAAATTTTGCCATCCGAATATTTATTACCCGCCTTGTCCGTTCGATGGCCGCGATGTCTCGTGCACCTTGCCATACCGCTATCGGCACAATCTCTGACCATACTATAGTTAGTTTTGTGAAAAATTCTCTGAAGCGCTCAGTGTCTAATTTCATTATTGCCAATAGTTATGCGCTCTTGTGATGACCTAGGTCGTTTCCCCCGGCCTGTATAACTAAGATAACCGGACCTCTTGCCTCTCTCCCTACCTTGATTACCTCCATTAGTACCTGTGGCCATAGCAGGCCTCTAATACCTCTCCAGTTGAAATATGTGTTATGAAACTCTAATTTCCTCCCGCCTGGGAGGACTTTCACCCTTTTTTCTGTCCAATATATATACGAGTGGCCTATCACCCACTCTGTTGGCTTAGCGTCACCTGTAAAAGAAACAAACCACGTTAGGATAACAACAAGTCCGGTCTTATGTATCTCGCCAAACACGTGGATCGCCATCTCCCTATCCTCTGAACTTCCGTTTCTGACAGTCCTGCTCTTGTTGCTTCCGTGGCCGCGCCTATGCGGAATGAGTGTGTCCCGTAATCTTTGGGGTGGTTCCCTGCCGATGTTAGGCATTTATTAAATATAGCTTGGAACTGGTATCTTGATAATGGCGTTCCATCAATGTGTGATAGGAAGAAATTACTTTGTGATCTGATCGTTATATATGTTTTTACTATTGTTACCCGACTCAGTGTACCGTTTGTGGGTTGTAGTAGTACCCAAGTGCCCCTGCCCGCTGGAACCTTTTTCGATTTGCGTATGCGTAGACGTATTGCATTATTGGCTATGACTTCGTCCTGGTGTAATAAGCCTCCACTGGTGGTAATTTTGGATTGAGGGACTAATTCGCTTATGCGCCCCGAAGAAGGTGATCGCAAATGCAGTAGACAGTAGTGTTGCTTCAAATTGTGAGTGTCATGTTAATGGTGTTAGGGATATGATGTGAGAAATCAGTTTTAGTGACACGGGACTTGACGTCTACACTCCTGACTTGGCTGACCCCTTTTCCACCCTTTTTTATGGATTGTCTGATGATGAATCTCTGTCACATCTCCCCAATTCAGTAGTTGGAAGTGAAATGCTACTCCGGTCAGACACCGCTGCGCTGACGCCCCTGATATGCCCCTCATCATTAGCTGGTGGAGAAATTCTATGGTGACTTGTAATCTGGCTTGTTCACATTGGTCAACCCGTCTGCCTGCTACTAGTCGTGTCCACACTTCCCATGCCTTACCGTATGCTTGCCACGTTGACGGGGCAACTGACGCTCTGATAAATGGCATCAACTATTTGCCACTAGATCCCATAGGGAGGGTGGGCAACTGTTGCCCGATGGGTGGGCGTTGGGGAGGCGCTCTGTGAAAACCTGCCAATTGAATTGTGATAAAGCGTTAGCAGCAGCGTTAGACCCCTCAGCATCGTGGCTAGCGCGGACCCATACATTGTGTTTTAGGCACAGGAATGCTAGCCGGCGTAGTAGGCCTAGCACTGGGAGAGACGATGATGCCATCTTATTAATGCAGTGCGCTAGGCTGGTGTTTTTTGTTATGAAGCGTATATTTTTGTTAGCCAGGCGCGCGCCCCATATTTCTATTGCTACCACTATTGGGAAGTAAAATTATTTTCCGGGCTAGATGCAGCTAAAAATTATTATTAATTTCAAAGCTGTTGGAGCTTGGTATAGATGGCCTAATACAATGAGTACCACACACTGCTAATATGCCCAAAATTATTTTACAGGAAAGATGCAGCTAAAAATTATTAGTAATTTGAAAGCTGGTGGAGCTTAGTATAGATGGCCTAATAGAATGAGTACCACACACTGCTAATATGCCCAAAATTATTTTACAGGCAAGATGCAGCTAAAAATTATTAGTAATTTGACAGCTGGTGGAGTTTAGTATAGATGCCTAATAGAATGAGTACCACACACTGCTACTATGCCCAAAATTATTTTACAGGCAAGATGCAGCTAAAAATTATTAGTAATTTGAAAGCTGGTGGAGCTTAGTATAGATGGCCTAATAGAATGAGTACCACACACTGCTAATATGCCCAAAAGGTTTTACTTGGCTAGGTGCAGTAAAAAAATTGTATTACATACACAGGTGGTGTAGCTTGCAACACAGATAGGCTACTCCACTGACTAACACACACTGCAAGAGGCCAAAAAGGATTTGCTTAGCTAGATTTAGCCAAATGCTGTGAAAAACACTTGCACAGCACTGGCACAGACCTGCCTGGCAAAAAGTGATAGGAACTGATGTAACCTAGCCCTCAAAAGGGCTGGAATTACAACTAGTCACTACTCCCAAGCTATCTGTCTATTTCAGATAAAATTCACTTGCAATTCACACAGTTATACTGTATAGCGCGCACACAGCAGCAGCGGTGCTCTCTAACACTCAGCTGCAGCAGTGAGAAAATGGTGGCGATGGGGAAAATGGCTTGGTCTTATAGGGCAAGGACATGTGACATACACAGCCAATGACACATGCCCTTGCTTGTGTGAAAAAAAGCACTTCGCTCCGTGTGTGCGCTGCTGATAGGCGGACAGACTGCACCGCCCCACTGTAAATGCGGGAAAGAGAAAAAAAAATGGAGATCTTCATTATTCCTGCAGAGATCCATCCCCTGCCCCTCTCCCCGCCCCGCTGTACACTCAAACTGTGTATTAACATTGATTATCAGCATTACTGTGAAAAAATCCAGTTACGATTTGGGTGCACGAACAGTTATCGAACATAACCTCGAACAGCCGAATTTTTTTCAAATAGTTCGGGTTCGTCAAACGGCTTGAATACCGCCCAAAACAGCTCGAATTTGAGATTGGCGAACAGTTCGATTCGAACACCGCTCATCTCTAGTAGCAAGACAGTAGCAGTTTTGTTTAACTCCAGATTCCCAGCAAAATGTGTTTCACTGAAAAACAGAAGGGCCTGGAGGGGCTTCTCAATATTTCTGGATCATCATATTTAGTAGAATTCTGACATGAAGGTGGTCAGTTTGCTTTATTGGCTTTTAAGTCAAGTACATGCACCAAATGTCTGAACTTGTTGTTTATCTTGTGTAGGATTTCTGTTGTGGCAACACATAATCCTTACGGTAAGACTAAAATTTCTGAAGAGGGTCTAAACACTGTTCATGTTCCCTATTAGTGTGCAAACAACCCAATGCTATGCTACCTTTTCTGACACCTGTTTAAAACCCAGAATCTCAGAAGGATCATGAGGTTCCACTGTGGGTTAGTGCCCACGATGCAGATTTGATGCAGAGCGTTTTTGCCTCTCTGGCAGAAAAAAAACACATGCAGATTTACATGCGTTTTTTTCTGCCAGAGAGAAGCGTTTTTTCAGCGTTTTTACATGCGTTTTTTCAAGCGCTTTTCCAAGTGATTTTGAGCATCACTTGGAAAAGTGCTTGACAACTGGCATGGATTTATATTGTGTGACCAACTTACATGCTTTAAATGCTGCATCTATAGTAAAAAAAAAAAATTAAAAAGTTAAAAATAAAAAAAAACTGTATACTCGCCTCTCCGGTCTACTCCAGGCCGTGTCCTCTCTCCTCGGCGTACTTGCAGGACCTGCGGTGACGTCATTTAATCAGCTGATGGTCACGCGACCATCACCTGACCGATTACATCAACAGAGAGGTGAGTATACAGTTTTTTTTTTTTATTTTTAACTTTTTTTTTTTTCACTGCGTGGTAGCCGGGATGAAGAGAAGTTGTAGTCTCCTCTTCATCCTGGGTACCAGACGCACCGCGATTACGCTGCAAATTCGTGGCCATTGAATTTAATTGAAACGCAGTAAATCCACATATACCTGCGGTAGAAATGGTCATGCTGCGTTTTGCAACGCAATGCAAATTCGGCGCGCTAATTAGCGCATCGTGCACAGCACATCCGAATTCATATTGCTTTGCATGGCAGACGGTTTTAGAATCGTTTTCGTGGCCGCAAAAACGCTTTAAGAATGCTACGTGGGCACATAGAGGTAAGGCTTAGCACCCACGATGCAGAAATTTTCCTGAGCATTTCTGCATCTCCTTGGCAGAAAAACGCATGCGGTTTTTACATGCGTATTTGCCATACGTTTTTCCAATGCATTGTATAGGCAAATACACATGCAGAAACGTACAAGAATTGGTCATGTCCGTATTTTTTCTGCAAGTAAAATCTGTGCAGAAAAAATCCTGACCATGTGCACAGAACTTGCAGAATGTCATAGGAAGTCATGGGATAAGGTATGCAATGTGTTTCTGGAGCGTTTCCGCGCTGCAAATCCGTACCAAAAAATGTATCGTGGGCACACAGCCTTACAGTCTATATTCATATCGAAAATCAAGGGCAATTGATGTTGTCCCTCTGATCCCCAGCATGTTTCCACTGCCATTTTGGGATCCACACTACTGTGCTGTTTTTCAGAGAAGGCTGCACTAACAAGCGGATTGCACTTCACAAAGGAGTAGAACCTGTAATACTTGTATAGTGGTGGGTGCCCACAATCACATCCCCAGCACATTTGGTAAAATAATTATGAAGTGGACAACCCCTTTTCAGGTCAATATGAACAGGTTTTTTCTTACAGCCTCTGGGCCTAGTTTTAGATAATTGGAGATTTACTAAGCAAAATGTGCCAAAATTGCTCTAAAAACTGCATTTTTGTTTTCGATACCCACACATATGGTTGGTAATTTCCAATCGGACACTTGGGATGGCTTTTGGAGCTCAAATTTGGCTGGAATCGTTTGAAGTCGTCATTTTACAAAGCCCTTGACACCGCAAAAGAACAATAGTGACTCTACTGCACAGTTTACGGAATTCATCTATAGGTATAATAAGTATTATTTACCCCTTAGATGTTTCCCCAGTTCTTTACCATTGGGATGTGTGATAATGAAAAGTTAATTTGGTACAATAAGTATGTTTCTCAATTTTTCACTTTTACATTGGATGATAAAAAGTACTCCTTAATGTATTGCACAATTTCTGCCAAGTGCCTTATATATGGCATACACTACTTTTTGGGCACATGGCAAGGCTTGGGAAACATAGACTTACCTGTAGTTCTTTAGTCACCATTTGCAGAGCCTCTAAGGTTCAAAAACCATGAAATCTCCAAAAAAACACCCCACTCAGATAATTCATCTATGTAGTAGTCACTATTTTGAACCCACAGGCAGCTTCCAGAAATTAGTGTGCAGTTGTTGCAGAGTGAGAATTGCAAATATGCCATTTTAGTGCCCAGCATTTGCAGATATGTACCCCATCAATTACTAATAAGGGTGTATGTGCATGTGTATTATATAAAAAGACACACATGCATGGTTTTCTTAATATTGACGTTTTAGGTCATTTAGGGTTACCATCATTTTTAATATTTGCCAAATGCCAGAATAATGAGAGCGAATGTTGTAAGGCATTTTTATTACTTACTTCAAAGTGAAACGTTTACATATACTAAAATTACTATGCCTTTAAAAAATTCTGGACTACCCATATGATGTCATGTTTATGGAAGCTTCTGCTAGGTTGTTTTTTTTTTGTTGCAACATCTGTGTTAATTAGATACACTCCTGTGGATGTATTTTAATGCACACCTGAAACAGACTGCTGCTTTGTGTAGCATTGTGGTAAAGTCTAAAGAAATCAGCCAAAATATCAGGAAGAGAATTGTGGACTTGCACAAGTCTGGCTCATCCTTGGGTACAATTTCAAGATACCTGAAGGTGCCTCATTCATCAGTGCAAACGATTATACGCAAGTACAAACAAGATGGGAATGTCCAGCCATCATACCGCTCAGAAAGGAGACGGATTCTATGACCCAGAGATGAATGTACTTTGGTCCGACATGTGCATAACAACCCAAGGAACAAAGCAAAAGACCTTGAGAAGATGGCAGAAGCCACAGTGAAACGGGTACTGTATCAACATGGGCTGAGAGGCCACTTTGCTAGGAAGAAGCCATTACTCCAAAAGAAACATAAAGCCAGATTAATGTTTTGAAATGCACACAGGAACAAAGACCTTCAGTTTTGGAGACAGGTCCTGTGGTTTCAACTTTTTTCTTTATTAAACCATTGATGACTAATCTCAAAATGAGATCGATGGTTGTCCACACCGCCCACTGTTCAGCTGAAAACTGCTCTGGCAGTAGCCAGCACTAAGGGATGTACAGGTGGAACACAGCTGCTCTGTGCATTATTTAATGACCAATGCCATTGTATTTAACTGAATTGGAGATAATAAATTATAATAAAACACTAGAAAGTGCACTTGATGAAGCTGCACCCTATACACATGAAACCATGGCACACACTGCAAACATGTTTTCTACTGCGGTACTCCAGGTGTGTTGCGCGTCTGTGGAGAAAATCCCTATTGGAAGAAGATTTTATCTATTATAAATTTATGCTTAACACATAACTCAGCCCTTCACCTTTCCAAACAAGCATACTTCACCGCCTTCATCACCTCACTATCCAACAATCCTAAAAGACTATTAGACACTTTTCACTCCCTCCTCAGTTCTAAAGTGCAAGCCCTATGACCAACCTCAGCTCTGACGATCTGGCCAATTATTTCAAAGAAAATTTTGACCATATCTGACAGGAATTTTTTTCCAATTCCCTAATATCATGCATTCTCTTCTTTCCTGCACGTCGTCAAGCTCATTGTCTCTTGAACGGTCAAAGAAAATTAAGTTACTAGGCTTCTCACTTCTCACTCTATTACCTGCACCACAGATACTATTCTTTCACCTCCAGTCCCTCTCCCTGGCTGTCACCACCCACTTAACTAAAATATTGAACCTTTCTCTTTCATTCAGTGTCTTTCTTTCCTCATGCATCTCTATGCTATACAGGTGATCAGACTGCAAAAAGAGGAAGTCCCATACTGGGACAAAGTGTAAAAGTAAGAAAGTGTCACAAAGTGAAAAATTTCTTTTCTCTATAAAATGGTTTTTATTGTGTAAAAGCGCCAAAACATAAAAAAAATATAAATGTAGTATCGTTATAAACGTACTGAACAGAAGAATAACTCTGCCTTATCAATTTTACCACACGCAGAACAGCATTTAAAAAAAAAAAAAAAAATCCTGAATTGTTGGTTTTTGTTTATTCTACCTCCCAAAAATCCAAATAGAAAGCGATGAAAAAATGTCACATGCCCGAAAATGGTTCCAATAAAAACGTCAACTTGTCCCACAAAAAACAAGCCGTCCTATGACTATCAGAGTACTCAGGAGAAATTGCACAACAAATTGCATGGTGAAATTTCTCCAGTTACCCTTATGAAAATGCAAAACTTGAGGCTGAAAAACACTTTTGTGGTAAAAATGTGAAAATTTTATTTTTACGGCTGAATGTTATAAACTTCTGTGAAGCACCTGGGGGTTCAAGGTGCTCACCACCCAGCCAGATAAATTCCCTGAGAGGGTTTAGTTTCCAAAATGGTGTCACTTGTGGGGAGTTTCCACTGTTTAGGCACATCAGGGGCTTTCCAAACGCAACATGGCATCCGCTAATTATTCAAGCTAATTTTACATTCAAAAAGTCAAATGGCGCTCCTTCCATTCCGAACCCTGCCGTGAGCCCAAACAGTGTTTTTTCCCCACGTATGGGGTATTTGCGTGCTCAGGGGAAATTGCACAACAAATTATGAGGTTCATTTTTCCTGTTACCGTTGCGGAAATAAAAAAAATTTGGGTCTAAAGTAACATTTTTGTGAAAAAAAATTTAAATGTTCATTTTTTTTTTCCTCTACATTCCAAAAATTCCTGTGACGTACCTGAAGGGTTAATAAACTTCTTGAATGTGGTTTTGAGCACCTTGAGGGGTGCAGTTTTTAGAATGGTGTCACTTTTGGGTATTTTCTGTCATAAAAGCCCCTCAAAGTCACTTCAAATGTGATGTGGTCCCTAAAAAATGGTTTTGTAAATTTTGTTGGAAAAATGAGAAATCGCTGGTCAACTCTTAACCCTTATAGCTTCCTAACAAAAAAAATTTGGTTCCAAAATTGTGCTGATGTAAAGTAGACATGTGGGAAATGTTATTTATTAACTCTTTTGTGTGACAAATCTCTGATTTAATGGCATAAAAATTCAAAGTTTGAAAATTGCTAAATAGATTTTTTTCACAAACGCAAGTCATATCGAAGAAATTTTACCTCTATCATGAAGTACAATATATCACGAAAAAACAGTCTCAGAATCAGGGGGATCCTTTATTGCGTTCCAGAGTAATTACCTCATAAGTGACAGTGGTCAGAATTGTAAAAATTGGCCTGGTCATTAACATGCAAACCACCTTCGGGGGTAAAAGGGTTAATAAGACATCTAAAAAAAATCTCCTTGCTACCAGAAAAGACAGCACATACACATGTTGTAAAGAGCAGAATAAAATTATCCCCAACAGGTACTCCCTCAATATCTAGTCTTTACTCGGCTATGAAATCCAATTTATTAAAGATACACCCTGACATTTTCTTTAAATATTGGAAGCAGCAATTTGAAGACGTTGAAATTCCCACTAAGATCAGATTAGGCTGGAAGATATTTAGAAAATACATTATAAACGAATCTTGGAGAGAAACTCAGTATAAAATAATACACGGGGCCATTTACACTTTTAATATACCGAAAAAAGATCCCTTGTCAAATAGACTGATTGCATGCCCTAAAAAAACAAATAAAAATGGTGTTTGAAAAAAAAAAAAAAAGAGCAGAATAAAAACATATCATAATCATCAATTTAATTAAAAATCTCTTCATATGAAACCTACAGAGATCAAGAAGCAATGGGATCCACAATCTCAAAAATATCAAAATTAACCCCTTCACGCCACAGCCAATTTCCTGATTTGCGTTTCCGTTTTTTTCCTACACATAGGCAAGAGGGCTTATATAGTTGTACTTTTGAATGACCCCATTCATTTTACCACATAGATTATTCGAAAATGGGGAAAAAATCCAACTCCGGTGAAACTGTGAAAAAAAAAAAAAATTATGACATTGTTTTTTACGGTGTACATTTTGTGGTAAAAATGACCATGCAATATGATTTTCTTCATCAATACGATTACGGTGATACCCAACATGTCGAGGTTTGTTATTATTATTTTAGTGGTGGAAAAAAATCAAATTTGCAAAACAAAATATTTTGGGGGTTGTCACTATTTTCCGAGACCCGTAACATTTTTTTTTTACATTTTTCGGCCAATGGAGCTGTGATATACCTTTATTTTTGCGGGGCGAGATGACCTTTTTATTAGTACTATTTTGGGATAGATGTGACTTTTGAATCGCTTGTTACAGGATTTTTAGTGGAATTGTGTCGACCAAAAAAAACTAATTTTGGCGTTCTTGATTTTTTTTTTCCCGTGTACAGTGTTTACCGATCGGAAATATTGTTTTTATATTTTGATAGATTGGACTTTTCTGAACAGAGCGATATCACATGTGTTGTGTGTGTGTGTAATATGTATGTATGTATGTATATGTGTGTGTATATACAGTACAGACCAAAAGTTTGAACACACCTCATTTTGTACATTCACACTGAAGGCATCAAAACTATGAATTAACACATGTGGAATTATATAGTTAACAAAATAGTGTGAAACAACTGAAAATATGTCTTATATTCTAGGTTCTTCAAAGTAGCCACCTTTTGCTTTGCCTGCTTTGCACACTCTTGGCATTCTCTTGATGAGCTTCAAGAGGTAGTCACCGGAAATGGTTTTCACTTCACAGGTGTGCCCTGTCAGGTTTAATAAGTGGGATTTCTTGGCTTATAAATGGGGTTGGGACCATCAGTTGTGTTGTGCAGAAGTCTGGTGGATACACAGCTGATAGTCCTACTGAATAGACTGTTAGCTGTTTTTTTCTTGCCTTAATACAAATTTTAAGTAATGAAAAATGAGTGGCCATCATTACTTTAAGAAATGAAGGTCAGTCAGTGCGAAAAATTGGGCAAACTTTGAAAGTGTCCCCAAGTGCAGTTGCAAAAACCATCAAGCGCTACAAAGAACCTGGCTCTCATGAGGACCGCCCCAGGATAGGAAGACTAAGAGTCACCTCTGCTTCGAAGGATAAGTTTATCCGAGTCACCAGCCTCAGAAATCACAGGTTAACAGCAGCTCAGATTAGAGACCAGGTCAATGCCACACAGAGTTCTAGCAGGAGACACATCTTTTCAACAACTGTTACGAGGAGACTTTGTGCAGCAGGCCTTCATGGTAAAATAGCTGCTAGGAAACCACTGCTAAGGACAGGCAACAAGCAGAAGAGACTTGTTTGGGCTAAAAAACACAAGGAATGGACATTAGACCAGTGGAAGTCTGTGCTTTGGTCTGTCCAAATTTGAGATCTTGGGTTCCAACCACCGTGTCTTTGTGCAACACAGAAAAGGTGAACGGATGTACTCTACATGCCTGGTTCCCACCATAAAGCATGGAGGAGGAGGTGTGATGGTGTGGGGGTGCTTTGCTGGTGACACTGTTGGGGATTTATTCAAAATTGAAGGCATACTGAACCAGCATGGCTGTCACAGCATCTTGCAGCGGCATGCTGTTCCATCCGGTTTGCATTTAGTTGGACCATCATTTTATTTTTCAACAGGACAATGACCCCAAACACACCTCCAGGCTGTGTAAGGGCTATTTGACCAAGAGCGAGAGTGATGGGGTGCTACGCCAGATGACCTGGCCTCCACAGTTACCAGACCTGAACCCAATCGAGATGGTTTGGGGTGAGCTGGACCGCAGAGTGAAGGCAAAAGGGCCAACAAGTGCTAAGCATCTCTGGGAACTCCTTCAAGATTGTTGGAAGACCATTTCCGGTGACTACCTCTTGAAGCCCATCAAGAGAATGCCAAGAGTGTGCAAAGCAGTCATCAAAGCAAAAGGTGGCTACTTTGAAGAACCTAGAATATAAGACATATTTTCAGTTGTTTCACACTTTTTTGTTAAGTATATAATTCCACATGTGTTAATTCATAGTTTTGATGTCTTCAGTGTGAATGTACAATTTTCATAGTCATGAAAATACAGAAAAATCTTTAAATGAGAAGGTGTGTTCATGTGTTCAAACTTTTGGTCTGTACTGTATACACTGCTCAAAAAAAATAAAGAACACTTAACAGAATATAACTCCAAGTAAATCAAACTTCTAAATCAAACTGTCCACTTAGGAAGCAACACTGATTGACAATCAATTTCACATGCTGTTATGCAAATGGAATAGACAATAGATGGAAATTATTGGCAATTATCAAGACACACTCAATAAAGGAGTGGTTCTGCAGGTGGGGACCACAGACCACATCTCAGTACCAATGCTTTCTGGCTGATGTTTTGGTCACTTTTGAATGTTGGTTGTGCTTTCACACTCGTGGTAGCATGAGACGGACTCTACAACCCACAAAAGTTGCTCAGGTAGTGCAGCTCATCCAGGATGGCACATCAATGCGAGCTGTGGCAAGAAGGTTTGCTGTGTCTGTCAGCATAGTATCCAGAGGCTGGAGGCGTTACCAGGAGACAGGCCAGTACACCAGGAGACGTGGAGGGGGCCGTAGGAGGGCAACAACCCTGCAGCAGGACCACTACCTCCGCCTTTGTGCAAGGAGGAACAGGAGGAGCACTGCCAGAGCCCTGAAAAATGATCTCCAGCAGGCCACAAATGTGCATATGTCTGCACAAATGGTTTGAAACTGACTCCATGAGGATGGTATGAGGGCCCGACGTCCACAGATGGGGGTTGTGCTCACAGCCTAACACCGTGCAGGACGCTTGGCATTTGCCACAGAACGCCAGGATTGGCAAAGTCACCACTTGCGCCCTGTGCTCTTCACAGATGAAAGCAGGTTCACACTAAGCACATGTGACAGACTTGACAGAGTCTGGAGATGCCGTGGAGAGCGATCTGCTGCCTGCAACATCCTTCAGCATGACCAGTTTGGCAGTGGGTCAGTAATGGTGTGGGGTGGCATTTCTTTGGAGGGCCGCATAGCCCTCCATATGTTCGCCAGAGGTAGCCTGACTGCCATTAGGTACCGAGATGAGATCCTCAGACCCCTTGTGAGACCATATGCTGGTGCGGTTAGCCCTGGGTTCCTCCTAATGCAGGACAATGCCAGACCTCATGTGGCTGGAGAGTGTCAGCAGTTCCTGCAAGATGAAGGCATTGAAGCTATGGACTTGCCCGCCCATTCCCCAGACCTGAATCCGATTGAGCACATTTGGGACATCATGTCTCGCTCCATCCACCAACGTCGCGTTGCACTGCAGACTGGCCAGGAATTGGCGGATTTAGTCCAGGTCTGGGAGGAGATCCCACAGGAGACCATCCTCAACCTCATCAGGAGCATGCCCAGGCGTTGTCGGGAGGTCATATAGGCACGTGGAGGCCACACACAATACTGAGCCTCATTTTTTTTAGATATATTTTATAGATATGTATATATTTTAAGCAGCCCGAGTTCCGAATTAAATACGTTTCGGAAGCTAGAAAAGTGTGCTCTACATAATAAAAACTAACTCAAATTATCCATGTCTATTTATTTTCAGCGTTTTTACACAATAAACAAAGTTGTCATAATTAATAGAATAGTAAATGGCATTACAGAAAACAAAATAAAATTTAGAAGATTACAGAGATGTTCGCCAATTCAAAAGGTGAATTGCCCAGGGAAGATCGCGTGGAAATCTCTTTATGCCTTATCACCTTCATCTGATCCTGTTAAAATCTCTGCCTCAAGAACATTTCTATTCAATGAGGTTACAACTAATCGTGTACTATTTCAGAGTCCTCGTTTTGTATTCAAATTTATCAACAACATAATAATGCTGCCCACCTTAAGTCTAAGGCAATGACTTGGCATGTCTGATGGGGTTAAGCTATTTAAAAATTCAATTGGAAAATGATCCCTTTCATCATCGTCATCTACAACAACAGACTCATCGCTCCAACGTCAGTTGATGTTTTTCTTTGACTCGCCTCAACATTAAGCTCTTTATGTAGTAAGATATAATAATTTATATATATTCTCTTTATTTTCAATGGAGTGATTTGAATGTTTTTAGTTAAAATCACACCTGCTCCATACACCCGCTTCTGACATGCGCCATACATATGCGGTGCATGTCGTGAAAGGGTTATGCAAAAATTCATTAATACATAAAAAAATATTAAGATTTAAGAGTCCTCAGTGGTTGATACAATCTTTTCAGTTAGCCATTAAAAGGTAGCAAGTTGCATGCTTTCAAGACTACTCGGGTCTCTTCATCAGGCATAGTATAACACAAAATCTGAAGAGTCACATATTTATACACAATGGGACACAGAAATAATGTAATAGATGAGACAGGTAACGTAAAGCAGAGCTATTACTGTGGGAGAAAGATAAACCGTTCTGGCCGTAAATATTGTATTAGTTCATGGATAAGGACTGTGAATGTTTTATTGTCCGGTGATTGAGGGCTGGTCCAGGGTTATGATGACCCCAAAGTTCTGAGGACCACATTCCTTAGTTCATGTAGAATGACATAAATACATGCGACACATTCATTCCTGCTCTGAAGGTATGAAAGGTCACCATCAGTTTATATTCCCAATCTTTTCTGACTCTCTGATATTTGAAGTTACCTTTAATACCCATAATTTCTCAAATACGCCTTCCATGACAGCATTGGAGGATGTCGTCCACGCCCTATTGGGGGACAGGAACACAAAGAGGTTAAAAGCCCTCTCCACCGCCAGCCACCAGTGTTTTCCTATCCCTTTTGGAGCATGGAGAGATCTTTCAGTGCTGTCAGGCTGGCACGGCAGCATTGATAAATTTTTCCCTTACTTGCTGGGCAGTGGTCGGTCGTGGATGCTCCCCTCTTCCTTCCTTTTCTGCTCCCGATTTGGGACCATCCCGGTCTTCCTGCGCCCCATAGAGGGTAAAGCAGGCTGGGTATCGTGCATGCCGGAGGCCTGCTTCAGCTCTCCAGTGTCTCCCCCTTCCTATCGGTGGTCTCTGGGAGGCGCGCTCCCGGAAGTGACGTCATATTAAGGTCACTAGTCACTTTCGGGTTTGGGATTATACGTTCCACGCTGTAATGCACATGGTTTGCGCGCCCCCCGGGGCCTGGACGCTGTGTTTTGCACACCTAACAGCCCGCAGGTGACCCGAAGGGGGAGGGAGCAGGAAGTTCCTTGCTGGAGGCACGTTTTTTTTGCTTCAAAAACCCGCCAGAAGACGTCACCATGTAAGGCTACCTCTATCATGGAGGGTGACAGATCTTCTATCCCTGCATCTGCAGAGCCCAGCACGCCCCTGGCTACAGTGAGTAGTACAGTGGTCTGGTCACTGGGGGGTTAACTTAGCCTCTCTCTTGTGATGACACTTGTTACCCCCCCCCCTTTCTAGTTACACTGGGTATCCCTTCTCTTCCCCTCTCTTAGGAAGACAAGGTCCCCACTACTAAGATGGATAAGAACCCATCCCACAGGTGTAGTGTCTCCGCCAAAAAACTGCCCTTATCATATAGGTAGAAACTATGCCAGCCCTGCACAGACAGCATAATTAAAGAAGAAAATCCCTCACTGCTAGAAGAGCTCAGATCGCTGGCCAGAAAGGAGGTTCAAGTGGTCATGCAGGAGGTCCAGGCATCTATCGCTGCTCTGCCTCACTACGCCTCTTCCTCAAGGTCCTCTCCACCTAAAAAGAGGAGGATTCAGGAGGAGGATTTGGATGTTTTTTCCAACGGGGCCAGTAGCTCTGCCTTAGATGAATTTGGGGAAAGAGAATCCTTAGCCTCCATCAAAAAAACAGAGACTGGGAGATATTATTTCTTCTCAGATAACATAGAGGAGCCGGTGCAACTACACTGGGGCCCGGGGGGGTCCTTGGCGGGCAGCTAATGATGAGGGCAGTCTGGCCTGCTTCTCAGAGCCCCAGGCCCATGGCCAGATTGCCCTCAATGTGTGCGGCGGGCAGGGAGCGATGCAATCCCTCCAGCTCCGCTGCCATTTTCATGGCAGTGGAGCTGGAGGGATCCGTCCTCACCTCTCCTTCTTGCCTGGCGCTTCCTCCCTGGCTGACACAGGCCTGTGTGTCAGGGAGAAAGTTTCCGGCACCGAGGAGGATGCTGCTGCAAGGGAGCAAGCTGAGGTAAGTTGTGTTTTTTTTTTTTTATATACTGAAACACTGTGGGGCTGGAGAAGAGCAATGCGGGGGGCTGGAGAAGAACAATGAGGGGGGCTGGAGAGAACACTGATGAGGATGGTGGGGGTGCAGAGAGCAATGATAGGGCTGCTGGAAGAGATCAATGGTTCAGGGAGAGAGCAATGATGGGGGTCTCTTTGCTTGTACTGTAAAGCCTTGTATATTTTCCGTGTGCACATAGCCTTACAGTTAATTGGGCAGAGTCACAGAGACCGAATAATCTATATTATTGGGCGGTGGAGATTATAGTTAATGGGGGGCACAGTGCGGCTTATCACTTTATATTTTCATTACTGAGTGGCTAATAGTATATTGATGGGGGGTACATATCTGTATTCAGGGGCGCAGTGTGTGGGAGACACATGTATGTATACAATATATGTGACCTTGTTATTTTCTAGGCTGGAGATCATCGTGACGAGACAAGTCGTGGCTGGGAGATGTGGACATGAAGGTCTGACCAGATGGAGAAAAAGCAGCAGAAACCGATCACATGAAACGTCAGCGGTAAGTGCCTGAATGTAAATATTATTCTGTATCTGCACTGTGTGACTTGGAGTGATAATGTTATCTGTAAAATCCCTTAGGCTGCATTCTCACATTTGTGTAAAATGTCCGTGTGCTGCCAGATTTTTTTATCGGATGGTTCGCGGACTCGTAGAGTTTTATAGATCCATTCACACATACATGAAAATCACGGATTTGAGAATGAGATCTGTGAGTGTCAGAGAATGTCCTGTTCTGATCCGATTTTGTGGATCAGAAGAGGACATGCTCAATGCGTCTGGAAAAGTGGGCAGCACACAGACACTGCACACTGATGTGACGCGCCCCCTGGGCCTAGTGTGGACGTGTGTGGGATACCTGGAGCCGGGTCTCTGGGGGTTGTAGTCTCCGTGGCGGCGACCCGCTCCCGTGGCTCAGGGTGGTCAAACCAGTGGCAGTCTTTTATGGGTTTTAGGTTAATTGTCCGACTACGCCACCCGTGGATTGTGGTCAGGGTGTACCGCCGCTGCGAGGCAGTCCGCTGAGGCTGGTGTGGTGTGCGCAGCAAACGATGGGATAACTCCCCACGGGAAGAGTATAGCCTCAGGGCAGGGAATGTGGATGATGGGAGTGATGGTGCATGGGCGTCCCAGTACTAGTAGTGCTGTATGCGGTGAGAAAGCAGAAACGACTCAGAGTCTTTGCAGTGCAGTTCAGGGTCTTTACTGATGATATTAAGGCAGACCCTCCCGGGAGTACTGGCTAGCATAAGGGGCCTGGTCAGTCTGTGAGCAAGCAGGAACTCCCCTGGCCAGGTGGAGTTGTAGGCCTCCCCGTCTATCTGCACTCTTCCTGGCTACCTTGCTGTAAGCGAGTGGAAGTAGCCCACGTTCCTGAGTGTACCGTGTGTACCGTGTGGTGCTCACCCGTATGGCTGGTGACTTGGGGCCTCCTGATAGCGTCTGCTCCTCGATGGCGGTGCTGGTCCCTTGCTCGTGACTGAGCCTCCGGGCTTCTATGGCCAGAGGACCTGGAGTCCCCTGCCGGCTGGTTTCTGCTGCTGGGTGAATATACGTCCCCACAGCCTCGGACTCCAGTGTCCGGTTCTTAGCGACTTCTGCCAGGGCGAGCTCTGCTTAGCTCCAGCCCCTGGTCTTCAGCTCCTGCTCCTACAGAGCTCCTAGCTGTAACTCTCCCTGTGTCTGGAACTGTCTCCAGGCTCTGACTGTCTGACTAACCCCGCCCCAGATCCAGTTTATATAGGGCAGGTTCCTCCCTATCTGGCCTGGGACAGGAGGTGTTGCATGTTTAAGGGCTCCTGACCAGGAAACCTCCCACTTGCTCTCAGACGTAATATTTCTATTACTGTGGCAACCAGACCCCTGGGGTGCCACAGATGCAGGAATGTAGCCTTATTATGTATAGCACAGTCCCTTACTATATAGTGTACTCACTTATTATGCATAGCATAGTCCCTTAGTACAGTTATATGAAAAAGTTTGGGCACCCCTATTAATCTTAAGCTTAATGTTTTATAAAAATTGGTGTTTTTGCAACAGCTATTTCAGTTTGATATATGTAATAACTGTTGGACACAGTAATGTTTCTGCCTTGAAATGAGGTTTATTGTACTAACAGAAATGTGCAATCTGCATTCAAACAAAATTTGACAGGTGCATAAGTATGGGCACTTCACCAGAAAAGTGACATTAATATTTAGTAGATCCTCCTTTTGCAAAAATAACAGCCTCTAGTCGCTTCCTGTAGCTTTTAATGAGTTCCTGGATCCTGGATGAAGGTATTTTTGACCATTCCTCTTTACAAAACAATTCCAGTTCAGTTAAGTTTGAAGGTCGCCGAGCATGGACAGCCCTCTTCAAATGATCCCACAGATGTTCAATGATATTCAGGTCTGGGGACTGGGATGGCCATTCCAGAACATTGTAATTGTTCCTCTGCATGAATGCCTGAGTAGATTTGGAGCGGTGTTTTGGATCACTGTCTTGCTGAAAGATCCATCCCCTGCGTAACTTCAACTTTATCACTGATTCTTGAACATTATTGTCAAGAATCTGCTGATACTGAGTGGAATCCATGCGTCCCTCAACTTTAACAAGATTCCCGGTGCCGGCATTGGCCACACAGCCCCAAAGCATGATGGAACCTCCACTAAATTTTACTGTGGGTAGCAAGTGTTTTTCTTGGAATGCTGTGTTTTTTTGCCGCCATGCATAACGCCTTTTTGTATGACCAAACAACTCAATCTTGGTTTCATCAGTCCACAGGACCTTCTTCCAAAAAGAAATTGGCTTCTCCAAATGTGCTTTTGCATACCTCAGCCGACTCTGTTTGTGGCGTGCTTGCAGAAACGGTTTCTTTCGCATCACTCTCCCATACAGCTTCTCCTTGTGCAAAGTGCGTTGTATAGTTGACCGATGCACAGTGACACCATCTGCAGCAAGTTGATGCTGCAGCTCTCTGGAGGTGGTCTGAGGATTGTCCTTGACTGATCTCACCATTCTTCTTCTCTGCCTTTCTGATGTTTTTCTTGGCCTGCCACTTCTGGCCTTAACAAGAACTGTCCCTGTGTTCTTCCATTTCCTTACTATGTTCCTCACAGTGGAAACTGACAGGTTAAATCTCTGAGACAGCTTTTTGTATCCTTCCCCTGAACAACTATGTTGAATAATCTTTGTTTTCAGATCATTTGACAGTTGTTTTGAGGAGCCCATGATGCCACTCTTCAGAAGAGATTCAAACAGGAGAACAACTTGCAAGTGGCCACTTTAAGTAGCTTTTCTCATGATTGCATACACCTGGCTATGAAGTTCAAAGCTCAATGAGGTTACAAAACCAAAAAAAGTGCTTTAGTACGTCAGTAAAAAGTAGGTAGGAGTATTTAAAACAAGAAAATGATAAGGGTGCCCATACTTATGCTCCTGTCAAATTTTGTTTGAATGCAGATTGCACATTTTCTGTTAGTACAATAAACCTCATTTCAAGGCAGAAACATTACTGTGTCCAACAGTTATTACATATATCAAACTGAAATAGCTGTTGGAAAAACACCAATTTTTATAAAACATTAAGCTTAAGATTAATAGGGGTGCCCAAACTTTTTCACAGAACTGTATATAGTGTAGTCACTTATTATGAATAGCACAGTCCCTTAGTATATAGTGTACTCACTTATTATGTATAACGCCGTTCTTAGTTACATAGTTTCTTCTTGTATTATGTATAACACCCTCCCTTATTACGTACTATCTTCTCTAGCTATATATGGTGCCGTCTCTTATTATATAGCTTCCTCTGCTGTTATGTACAGTGTAGTGATGAGCGAGTATGTTCTGTTAACCCTTTCGCCGAGTATGCTCGGGCCGAGCTCCGAGTATTTACAGCTGCTCGGTGATATGTTTGAATCGCTCCCGTGTGCATGATTTGCAACTGTTTGACAGTTTTAATACATGTGAGGAATGTCTATTTCTTACACATTCCTCACATGTAATAAAGCTGTCAAACAGTTACAAATCATGTACACGGGAGCGATTCAAATATAACACCGAGCAGCTGTAAATACTCGGAGCTCGGCCCGAGCATACTCGGCGAAAGGGTTAACAGAACATATTCGTACATCACTAGTACAGTGCTGTCCCTTACATAGTGTATTCTTGTTATTTTTGTCAGTCACAGCGTAATCTTTTATTACATAGTTGTCTCTTGTTAGATATAAAATTACTGCTGATGGAGGAGCTTGTGACCAGAAGACCAGTCCATCGGCTCCTCCATCAGAAAAGAATCTTTCCCATGCTCCATCAGCCGTCATTCCATTATACAACCCCTGGCAAAAATTATGGAATCACCGGGCTCAGAGGATGTTCATTCAGTTGTTTAATGTTGTTGAAAAAAAGCAGATCACAGATATGGCTCAAAACTAATGTCATTTCAAATGGCAACTTTAGGGCTTTAAGAAACACTAAAAGAAATCAAGATTAAAAATGTGGTACTCAGTAAGGGTAATTTTTTACAGACCAAGCATAGGGAAAAAATTATGGAATCACTCAATTCTGAGGAACCAATTATGGAATCACCCTGTAAATTTTCATTTCCAAAACTAACACCTGCATCAAATTAGATCTGCTCGTTAGTCTGCATCTAAAAAGGAGTGATCACACCTTGGAGACCTGTTGCACCAAGTGGACTGATACGAATCATGGCTCCAACAGGAGAGATGTCAATTGAAACTAAGGAGAGGATTATCAAACTCTTAAAAGAAGGTAAATCATCATGCAATGTTGCAAAAGATGTTGGTTGTTCACAGTCAGCTGTGTCTAAAATCTGGACCAAATACTAGCAACATGGGAAGGTTGTTAAAGGCAAACATACTGGTAGACCAAGGAAGACATCAAAGCATCAAGACCGGAAACTTAAAGCAATATGTCTCCAACACAGGAAATGCACAACAAAACAAATGAACGAATGGGAGGAAACTGGAGTCAATGTGGTGCCAATATTCAAAAAGGGGACAAAAACTGAACTTGGAAATTATAGGCCAGTAAGCTTAACCTCTACTGTGGGTAAAATCCTGGAGGGTGGCTTAAGAGATGCTATACTGAAGAAGAATAACCTCATGACCCAATATCAACATGGGTTTACGAGGTACCGTTCCTGTCAAACTAATTTGATCAGTTTTTATGAGGAGTCAAGTTCCGGACTGGACCCAGGAAATGCAGTGGATGTTGTGTATATGGACTTTTCAAAAGCTTTTGATACGGTTCCACACAAAAGGTTGATACATAAAATGAGAACAATGGGGATAGGGGAAAATATATGTATGTGGGTTAAGAATTGGCTCAGTGATAGGAAACAAAGGGTGATTATTAATGGAAAACACTCAGACTGGGTCTCAGTTAACAGTGGGGTACCACAAGGGTCAGTATTGGGCCCCCTTCTTTTTAACATATTTATTAATGACCTTGTAGGGGGAATACAGAGTAATATTTCAATATTTGCAGATGACACTAAATTCTGCAGGGTAATCAATACAGAGGAAGACAATTTTATATTACAGGAGGATCTATGTAAACTAGAAGCTTGGGCTGATAAATGGCAAATGAGCTTTAATGGGGATAAATGTAAGGTAATGCACTTGGGCAGAGGAAATATAATTATACATTTTATGCTTAATTGTAAAACACTGGGCAAAACTGTAACTGAAAAAGACCTGGGTGTATTGGTGGACGACAAGCTCACGTTTAGTGGCCAGTGTCAGGCAGCTGCTGCAAAGGCAAATAAAATAATGGGATGCATTAAAAGAGACATAGATGCTCATGAGGAGAACATAATTTTACCTCTATACAAGTCACTATTGCGACCACACTTAGAATACTGTGTACAGTACTGGTCTCCGGTGTATAAGAAAGACATAGCTGAACTAGAGAGGGTGCAGAGAAGAGCGACCAACGTTATTAGAGGACTGGGGGGTCTGCAATACCAAGACAGGTTATTACACTTGGAGTTATTTACTGTGGAAAAACAAAGGCTTAGGGGTGATCTTATTACTATATACAAGTATATGAGGGGACAGTACAAAGATCTTTCTACTGATCTTTTTACTCTGAGGCCAGAGACGGGGACAAGGGGGCATCTTCTGCGTCTGGAGGAAAGAAGCTTTAATCATAATTACAGACGGGGATTCTTTACTATAAGAGCAGTGTGACTATGGAACTCTCTGCCGCATGATGTTGTAATAAGTGATTCACTACTAAAATTTAAGAAGGGCAAGGATGCCTTTCTTGAAAAGTATAATATTACAGGTTATATACAGTTAGGTCCATATATATTTGGACAGAGACAACATTTTTCTAATTTTGGTTCTAGACATTACCACAATGAATTTTAAACAAAACAATTCAGATGCAGTTGAAGTTCAGACTTTCAGCTTTCATTTGAGGGTATCCACATTAAAATTGGATGAAGGGTTTAGGAGTTTCAGCTCCTTAACATGTGCCACCCTGTTTTTAAAGGGACCAAAAGTAATTGGACAGATTAAATAATTGTAAATAAAATGTTCATTTCTAGTACTTGGTTGAAAACCCTTTGTTGGCAATGACTGCCTGAAGTCTTGAACTCATGGACATCACCAGACGCTGTGTTTCCTCCTTTTTGATGCTCTGCCAGGCCTTCACTGTGGTGGTTTTCAGTTGCTGTTTGTTTGTGGGCCTTTCTGTCTGAAGTTTAGTATTTAACAAGTCAAATGCATGCTTAATTGGGTTGAGATCAGGTGACTAACTTGACCATGCAAGAATATTCCACTTCTTTGCTTTAATAAACTCCTGGGTTGCTTTGGCTTGATGTTTTGGGTCATTGTCCATCTGTAGTATGAAACGACGACCAATCAGTTTGGCTGCATTTGGCTGGATCTGAGCACACAGTATGGCTCTGAATACATCAGAATTCATTCGGCTGTTTCTGTCCTGTGTCACATCGTCAATAAACACTAGTGACCCAGTGCCACTGGCAGCCATGCATGCCCAAGCTATCACACTGCCTCCGCCGTGTTTTACAGATGATGTGGTATGCTTTGGATCACGAGCTGTACCATTCCTTCGCCATACTTTTCTCTTTCCATCATTCTGATAGAGGTTGACCTTGGTTTCATCTGTCCAAAGAATGTTCTTCCAGAACTGTGCTGGCTTTTTTAGATGTTTTTTAGCAAAGTTCAGTCTAGCCTTTTTATTCTTGATGCTTATGAGTGGCTTGCACCGTACAGTGAACCCTCTGTGTTTACTTTCATGCGGTGTTCTCTTTATGGTAGATTTGGATATTGATATGCCTACCTCCTGGAGAGTGTTGTTCACTTGGTTGGCTGTTGTGAAGGGGTTTCTCTTCACCATGGAGATTATTCTGCGATCATCCACCACTGTTGTCTTCCGTGGGCACCCAGGTATTTTTGCATTGATGAGTTCACCAGTGCTTTCTTTCTTTCTCAGGATGTACCAAACTGTAGATTTTCCCACTCCTAATATTGTAGCAATTTCTCGGATGGGTTTTTTCTGTTTTTGCAGCTTAAGGATGGCTTGTTTCACCTGCATGGAGAGCTCCTTTGACCGCATGTTTACTTCACAACAAAACCTTCCAAATGCATGCACCAAAGCTCAAATCCACTCCAGGCCTTTTATCTGCTTAATTGAGAATGACATAGCGAAGGGATTGCCCACACCTGTCCATGAAATAGCCTTGGAGTCAATTGTCCAATTACTTTTGGTCCCTTTAAAAACAGGGTGGCACATGTTAAGGAGCTGAAACTCCTAAACCCTTCATCCAATTCTAATGTGGATGCCCCCAAATGAAAGCTGAAAGTCTGAACTTCAACTGCATCTGAATTGTTTTGTTTAAAATTCATTATGGTAATGTCTAGAACCAAAATTAGAAAAATGTTGTCTCTGTCCAAATATATATGGACCTAACTGTATACTAGATTCCTTGATAGGGCGTTGATCCAGGGAACTAGTCTGATTGTCATATGGAGTCGGGAAGGAATTTTTTTCCACAATGTGGAGCTTCATGTTTGCCACATGGTATTTTTTTGCCTTCCTCTGGATCAACATGTTAGGCTATGGGTTGAACTAGATGTACTTAGTTTTTAAGGTTGAAAGAAGACTATGTTACTATGTAATGTCTGTGACCGAACTGGAAGAAATCGCCTAAAGGAAATGGGATTTACATACAGAAAAGCTAAACATAACCCATCATTAACACCTAAACAGAAAAAAAACAAGGTTACAATGGGCTAAGGAAAAACAATCATGGACTGTGGATGACTGGATGAAAGTCATATTCAGTGATGAATCGCAAATCTGCATTGGGCAAGGTGATGATGCTGGAACTTTTGTTTGGTGCCGTTCCAATGAGATTCATAAAGATGACTGCATGAAGAGAACATGCAAATTTCCACAGTCATTGATGATATGGGGCTGCATGTCAGGTAAAGGCACTGGGGAGATGGCTGTAATTACATCTTCAATAAATGCCCAAGTTTACATTGATATTTTGGACAGTTTTCTTATCCCATCAATTGAAAGGATGTTTGGGGATGATGACATCATTTTTCAAGATGATAATGCATCCTGCCATAGAGCAAAAACTGTGAAAACATTCCTTGAAAGATGACACATAAGGTCAATGTCATGGCCTGCAAATAGTCCGGATCTCAATCCAATTGAAAATCTTTGGTGGAAGTTGAAGAAAATGGTCCATGACAAGACTCCAACCTGCAACGCTGATCTGGCAACAGCAATCAGAGAAAGTTGGAGCCAGATTGATGAACAGTACTGTTTGTCACTCATTAAATCCTTGCCTCAGAGTCTGCAAGCTGTTATTAAAGCCAGAGGTGGTGCAACAAAATACTAGTGATGTATTGGAGTGTTCTTTTGTGTGTTTGTTTTTCATGATTCCATAATTTTTTCCTCAGAATTGAGTGATTCCATAATTTTTTCCCTCTGCTTGGTTTGTAAAAAATTACCCTTACTGAGTACCACATTTTTAATCTTGATTTCTTTTAGTGTTTCTTAAAGCCCTAAAGTTGCCATTTGAAATGACTTTAGTTTTGTGCCATGTCTGTGATCTGCTTTTTTTCAACAACATTAAACAACTGAATGAACATCCTCCGAGCCCGGTGATTCCATAGTTTTTGCCAGAGGTTGTATATCTAACAAGAGAGGATGGTATGTAATAATGACAGGGGGCTATAAATAATCCGTTATGTAAGGGACGGTGCTGTACATAACAAGAGAGGGCACTGTGTAATAAGAGGCGGCAATATACATAATAAAGGAATCTATGTAAGAGATATATGTGTGTGTGGCTATATATATATCTGTAGCTTTGTCGCCATAAAAGGCGGGGGGCCCAGACACATTTCTTGCACAGGGGCCCCAAGCAGTCAGTGTCCGCCCCTATGTTGATGTGTGCAGTAGCCTATTCCTCAAACCATGGCCACAGGTAATCATTACTTATAATTTATTTGCATGGAGTATTTTGTACATGCATCATTTGTGATACAGGTGCTTCTCACAAGATTAGAATTTCATCAAAAAGTTAATTTATTTCAGTTCTTCAATACAAAAAGTGAAGACTGATACATTATATAGAGTCATTACAAACAGAGTGATCTATTTCAAGTGTTTATTTCTGTTAATGTTGATGATTATGGCTTACAGTCAATGAAATCACTAAAGTCATTATCTCAGTAAATTAGAATACTTTAGAACAACAGCTTGAAATTTTTTTTTAAAATCCGAAATGTTGGCCTACTGAAATGTATGTTCAGTATATGCCCTCAATACTTGGTCGGGGCTCCTTTTGCATCAATTACTGCATCAATGCGGCGTGATATGGAGGCGATCAGCCTGTGGCACTGCTGAGGGGTTATGGAAGGCCAGGTTGCTTTGATAGCAGCCTTCAGCTCGTCTGCATTGTTGGGTCTGGTGTCATCTTCCTCTTGACAATACCCCATAGATTCTCTATGGTGTTAAGGTCAGGCGAGTTTGCTGGCCAATTAAGCACAGTGATACTGTTGTTATTAAACCAGGTATTGGTACTTTTGGCAGTGTGGACAGGTGCCAAGTCCTGCTGGAGAATGAAATTTCCATCTGCAAAAAGCAGAGGTGAAATGCTCTAAATTTTCCTGGTAGACAGCTGCGCTGACTTTGGTCTTGATTAAACACAGTGGACCTACACCAGCAGATGAGATGGCTCCCCAAACCATCACTGATTGTGGAAATTTCACACTAGACCTCAAGCAGCTTGGATTGTGTGCCTCTCCACTCTTCCTCCAGACTCTGGGACATTGATTTCCATAAGAAATGTAAAATTTACTTTCATCTGAAAACAACACCTTGGACCACTGAGCATCAGTCCAGGTCTTTTTCTCCTCGGCCCAAGTAAGACACTTCTGTCGTTGTCTATTGGTCATGAGTGGCTTGACACAAGGAATGCGCGACTCTTGTAGCCCATGTCCTGGATATGTCTGTGTGTAGTGGCTCTTGAAGCAATGACTCCAGCAGCAGTCCACTCCTTGTGAATCTCCCCCAAATTTTTGAATGGCCTTTTTTTAACAATCCTTTCAAGGCTGCAGTTATCCCGGTTGCTTGTGCACCTTTTTCTACCACGCTTTTCCTTCCACTCAATTTTCCATTAATATGCTTGGATACAGCACTCTGTGAACAGCCAGCTACTTTAGCAATGACCTTTTGTGGCTTACCCTCCTTGTGGAGTGTGTCAATGACTGCCTTCTGGACATCTGTCAAGTCAGCAGTCTTCCCCATGATTGTGGAGCCTACTGAAACAGACAAAGGGACCTTTTTAAATGAATAGGAAGCCTTTGCAGGTGTTTTTTGTTAACTATTCTAATTTACTGAGATATTGACTTTTGTATTTTCATTGGCTGCAAGCCATAATCATCAACATTAAGGCTATTTGCACCACGATGCCGAAATGCTCTGGATTTTTTCCTGAGCGTTTCTGCATCTCCCTGGCAGAAAAAACGCATGCGGATTGTACATGCTTTTTTTCCTGCCAGGGACATGCGGAAGTGAAGCTTTCTTCACATGCATTTCCGCATGCGGATTGACCAGCGCTTTCCAAGCGATTTTAGCACCACTTTCAAAGTGCTTGACAACTTGGTCACACTATATAAATCCAGGCAAATTGCATGGATTTATATAGTGTGACCTAAAGAATGTTTAAAAATAAAAAAATAAATCTATAGTTACCTTCTGATGGCCCCGGTGTCTTGCTTCGCTCAGTCCTGGCTGCCGGCAGATCACGGTACAGTACACTGAAGGACCTGCCGTCACATGACTATGACGTCAGCGCAGGTCCTTCAGTCCACGGTGAGCTGCCGGCAAGGGAGGACAAGCGCAGCGGGGGCCGTCAGAAGGTAAATATAACATTTATTTTTTATTTTATTCTTTTTTTTTTACAGGTTCTATGGTACCCGGGTCCGGAGTCTCCTGTCCTCCACACCCCGGTACCATCCGCACATTGAAACGCATGGAATGCGCATCTACAGATGCAATGATGCGGAATCCATGCGTTCCAATACAAGTCAATGGCGGCGAAAACACAGCGCTTCCACAGAATAATTGGTAGTGCTGCGTTTTTTTCCGCAATGATAATCTGCAGCGGAAATTTCCGCAGCATGTGCACAGCACATGCGGATTATCATTAGGGGAACATGGCAGACCTTCTGCAGCGTTTTTGCAGCGGCAGAAACGCTTAAAAAACGCATCGTGGTCACACAGCCTAACAGAAATAAACACTTGAAATCTGTTTGTAATGACTCTATATAGTATATGAGTTTCACTTTTTGTATTGAAGAGCTGAAATAAATTAACTTTTTGATGATATTCTAATTTTGTGAGAAGCACCTGTATATCCATGGTGTTGAAATGGTGTACATAGGTTTGGAGATATTATAGTTAAAATCATTTCCTGCCTCTGTATGTACATGTTCTTTAATTTATTAGTTCCTATATTTGTGGTTGGCCAATTGATTCGTATTAAAAAAATATACAATATGGACTATGCAGGTATTTCCTATATGGCGAGTTGAGCAATTGATTCATATTATATGATATACTGTATGGACCATGCAGGTATTTCTTATATGGTCTCTATTTTCTAAGTGAACTATTTTGCCTGAACATTGGCAACACGGTGGCTCAGTGGTTAGCAATGCAGCACTGGAGTCCTGGGTTCAAATCAACAGGACAACATCTACAAGAAATTTGTATGTTCTCCCTGTGTTTGTGTGGGTTTCCTACGGGCTCTCCGGTTTCCTCCCACATTTCAAAGACATAATGATAGGTAATTTAGATTGTGAGCCCCAATGGGCTATATAAGTGAGTAAAATAAATAAACATCTATTTTAGGGTGGACAGTTTTCTCCTGCTTCTGTGTCTGTCGTTATCTAATCTTTACTTATTGTTGTGACCTTTTATAGGTTTACTGCTTTTATGTATTGATGAATTTTTGCATTTAATAAATTTTGATACTTTTTGAGATTGTGGATCCTATTGATTCTTCTTGATCTCTGTAGGTTTCATAAATTAGTTATCAGTAGTTGAGAAACAAAAGCAATCTCACGAGCAACAGACAAATATGTTCCAAATGGGTCCTTCTTACATCAATATAGGGATGAGGCACATGGAAATAAAGACCAGATACTATCTGTCACGCACAGTGTGGGAAAGACTAAGTGCAACACGAAGGGATGAGGGGAAGGTAGCTAAAACGCTAGGGAAAGGGGGAGTGGAGACCCCTAGGCAGATCTAATATCACCCTACCCATACTACCGTCCCTATATACGTTCCGCACCTATCGCCCAACAAGAAACCTGATCCCTGTATATCCCTAGAGCTAGGCCCTAGATGGTGAGGGGGGGGTGAGCACTGTTCAGTCTCCACTATAAACTAAAGACAACAAGGGAGACAAACAAAGGGGGGAAACTTAGCTTGAGCTGACACCAGAGAGATAACACCAAACATTCTCCAAGGGCACAAGAGAGGAGCTAGCCAACTTCTATAGCTCCAAGCATGCACAAGGGAAAATGAGAGTATCACTGGCGACTCCCTGAAGCAGACTGAGAGTTTATAAACACCCAGACCAGGGTGTGTCAATTAGTCGGAGGGAGTTTGCCGCTGGGTCCAAAATAAAGAAGGATTAAGAAGGCTTCTGCAATGCCAAACGCAGTGACCTTCTGCAGCCAGATTCGACTGTCTGATACACCTGACACACCCATGACAGTATCCCCCTTCTATGAGTGGCCTCCGGTTTCTCAGGATAAGAGGTGTGGAATGAACCAATCAGCCTGGGGACATTCACCTTTGATGCTGAAACCCACATCTTTTCCTCTGGACCATAACCCTTGTATTATAGTGAATGACGTTGGAGACGAGAATCTACAAACCTCGAAATATGAAGCTCCAAATTACCATCAACTATTATTGGGGGCGGCGATAGGGGAGAGGAGTCAAGAGGTTCAACATATTTCTTGAGCTGAGACCTGTGAAAGACATTGTGGATCTTAAGGGCCTGAGGTAGCTCAAGACAAAACACTGCTGAGTTAATGACTGTGGTTATTTTATAGGGACCAATAAACCTAGGTCCCAGCTTCCAAGAAGGAACCTTCAACTGAATATTCCTGGTAGACAACCACACAGTCATTCACACTCGGGTCCGGACCTGGCAAGTGTTTCCTGTCAGCCATACATTTGTACCTGATCTTCAAGTTACTCAGAACCCCCTGCCACACCAAGGAGAGACATGAAGCAAAACGTTCCTCCTCAGGAACTCCCAAAGCCCCTCTCCCACTAAAAGTACCAAACTGTGCATGGTAACCGTATGTACCAAAGAACGGTGACCTGCTGGTAGGTTCTTGGCGATGATTATCAATAGTAAATTCTGCCAGATGTAGGTAAGATGCCCAATCCTCCTGGTTTTCGTAGACAAAACATCTGAGGTAAGTCTCCAAATTCTGATTAATGCGCTCGGTCTGTCACTTTGACTGAGGATGGAAGGCAGAGGAAAAGGACCGCTGCACCCCTAGTCAAGAACAGAACGCTTTCCAGAACTTGGAAACAAACTGGGTCCCCTGATATGACACCACATCAGAGGTGACAGATGTCAGATTTATAAACACCTGAGCAAGAGTCTTGGCATGTGGAAGTGCCGTTAATGCGACGAAGTGAACAATTTTACTGAACCTATCTACAACCACCAAAACCACAGTTTTGCCTGCAGATACCGGTAGATCAGTAATAAAATCCATGGACAAGTGTGTCCATGGCCTGCTAGGAATAGGTAGCAGAGGAAGAGTACCAGACGGATGGGTATGCCATACTTTAGAACGCGCACAATTACGACATGTGTTCAACCACATCCTAATGCAACCCCAGCCACTAGAAACGATGAGACAGGAGGTCCGCAATTGCCTTACCACCTGGATGACCAACAAGCACAGAGTTGTGATGTTCCCTAATTACTTTGCGGTGCAGATTAGATGATATAAATAACCTTCCTGATGGGCAGGAGGCAGGGGCATCCCCCTGTGCCTCCAACACCTCACCCTCCAGTTTAGGGTACAATGCTGAAATGACTACCCCCTTCTGTAAAATCGTGCAGGGTTCTCATGGTCACCACCACCAGGAAAGTTCTGGGACAAAGCATCAGTCTTGACATTTTTGACCCCTGGACGGAAAGTGACAACAAAATTGAACCTTGTAAAAAAACAATGACCATCTAGCTTGCCCAGGGTTAAGACGTTTAGCCAATTGAAGATATGACAGGTTCTTATGGTCTGTGATAACAGTAATAGGATAGACAGCCCCCTCCAACCAATGTCACCATTCTTCGAACGCCAATTTAATGGCCAAAAGCTCCCTATTACCCGCGTCATAATTTCTCCCAGCTGAAGATAATTTCTTAGAAAAGAAAGCACATGGACGCCCCAAACCCCAACCTCCGACGCATCAACTTCCGCAATAAAGGATTTGGAAACATTGGGTTGACTGAGTATAGGTGCAGTGGTGAAACAGCTTTTTAGGGAGGAAAAAGCCTGCAGGGCGGCATTCGACCATTTAGAAAAATCAGACCCCTTCCTTGTCATGTCAGTGAGGGGTTTCACAATTACTGAATAATTTTGGATGAATTAGTAAAGCCTAGAAAACGTTGTAGGTTCTCAGGAGGGTCCCAATCAAGAACAGCACGAATCTTCTCCGGATCCATCCGAAAACCCGAAGATGACAACAGGTACCCCAAAAACCACCTCCTGGACAGCGAAAACACACTTTTCTAGTTTGGCAAATAGTTTGTTATCCCTTATTATCTGAAGCACCTGTTTAACATTCCCCCGATGTGTCTCAAAATACGGTGAGTAAACCAAAATATCATCCAGATAGACCACCACAAACCTGCCCACCAAATGATGAAAATATCTTTAATGAAATGCTGGAACACCACAGGTGCATTGGTCAGATCAAAAGGTATAACCAGACTCTCAAAATGCCCTTCAGGGGTATTGAATGCTGTTTTCCATTCGTCCCCCTCTCTGATTCTAACCAGACTGTAGGCTCCTCTTAAATCCAACTTGGAGAACACCTTAGCTCCCACAACTTGGCTGAACAAATCTGGAATCAGAAGAAGAGTGTATCGATCCCAGATGATAATTTGACTGAATTCCTGGAAATCTAAACAGGGACGTAGATCGCCATCTTTTTACTTCACAAAGAAGAACCCTGCCGCCACGGGCGAAGATGAGGGTTTGATATGTCCCTTCTCCTGACTTTCCGCAATGAAATCCTCCATGGCTTGTCTTTCAGGGACAGAAAGATTATACAGTCTGGACTTTGATAGTTTAGCTCCGGGGCTCACAGTCATATGCACGATGAGGAGGAAAATCCTGACAGCCCCTCTCAGAAAAAAACGTCCTCAAAACCAGATAAAAATGTAGGTAAGGTCTCTGTAGAGACTGTAGAAAGGAAATATTTAAACAGTTGTTCTCATGGCAGTAATCTCCCCACAAAATGATCTCCCTGGATTGCCAATCCACCAACGGATTATGTTTTACCAACAAGGGTAGATCCAAAACAATTGGGGTGGGAAAACTCTCCAGGACATAGCAAGGAGTTATCTCACAATGAACCGACTCCACCCTCAGTTTCACATTATGTACAATCTGAGTCAGAGCTTTCTGTGCAAGTCGATGGAGAAGATGGGAATGGGCTTAGTTAAAGCACAGCACGCAAGATCATGAGTTCTCTTAAACTCAGCATCAAACATGCTGACTCCAGCTCCATTGTTTACAAACCAGAAATTTTCTCGGTTTTGATCTCTAGCGCCACCTCTGCTGTCAGGACAAACCGGGAACTGCAGGTTGACGAAAAATGCACCCCTTGCTTATCCAACTCCAGACTACCAAGGGTTAATCGAGTTTCATTTTGCTTAGGAATCGAAGGACAGGCCCCAGTAAAAAGCTCCTTTTTTCCGCAAAAAGAGCACACGCGCCTTTTTTCTTGCGGATTTCCCGGGAAATGTACGATGCAAAGGCACCCACTAACTGAATGGGTTCTTCCACTTCCCCCCCGTACTGGTTCACCACCAGACTGCTCCCCCAGCAAAGGAGCATTACCCCGAAAAGAAGGCTATGGAGAAGGTGGTCTCACCCACCTATCCCGAAGGCGTATATCAACACATAGCCAATGACATGGCAGCCTCCACATACTCTGGGGTTTCATACACTGCCAAAGCATCTTTCAATCTTTCAGTAAGGCCCTGACAAAATTGGCTTCTAAGAGCAGGGTCATTCCGTTTTGTATCAGTTGCCCATCTGAGAAATTCAGAGTTGTATGTCTCCATTTATCGATTACCCTGATGAAGGTGACGTAACCTGGACTCAGTCAAGGAGATTCAGGCAGGGTCATCATAAATGAGGGGCTAGAGCCCCGAATAACCCGTTCACAGACTGGAGACAAACGGAACCCTGCGGCAAAGAGAGAACCCAGGATTGAGGATCCTCTTTCAGCAGTGAGATCACAATTCCTACTTGTTGCTCCTCATCTCCGGAGGAGTAGGGACGAAGATTAAAATACAGTTTGCAAGCTTCCTTGAACACAAAAAACTTGTCCCTACCTCCTGAAAACCTGTCTGGAAGAGCAACCTTAGGTTCAAGCTGGATCAGCCTACTTGCAGAGACCCCAAGATAAGGGCCCTGCTGCCGCTATTGCTGCTGCTGAACCTCATAGCGTAGGTCAGTCACCTCTAGAGACAGAGTGCACAGCTGCTCTGACAGCTCAGCAATGGGGTCCATGAACCAAGAAAAAACAAAAAACACAAGTGTCAGTTTTTTTTTCTTTTTCTATACATGCATGGCCAATAATAATGTCACGCACGGTGTGGGGTAAGACTAAGTGCAACACGAAGGGATGAGGGGAAGGTAGCCCAAACGATAGTGAAAGGGGGTAGTGGAGACCCCTAGGCAGATGTAATATCACCTTACCTATCCTACCGTCCCTATATACGTTGCGCACCTATTGCCGAACAGGAAACCTAATCCCTGTATATCCCTAGAGCTAGGCCCTAGATAAGGAAGGGTGTGAGCACTGGTCAGTCCCTACTATAAACTAAAGACAACAAGGGAGACAAACAAAGGGGGGAAACTTAGCTTGAGCAGACACCAGAGAGATAACACCAAACGTCCTTCAAGGGCACCAGTGAGGAAGCTAGCCGACTGCTATAGCTCCAAGCCTGCGCAAGGGAAAATGAGAGTATCACCGGCGACTCCCTGAAGCAGGCTGACAGTTTATAAACACCCAGACCAGGGTGTGTCAATCAGAGCGGGAGGGAGGTTGCCGCTGAGTCCAAAATAAAGAAGGATTAAGGAAGCGTATGCAATGCCAAATGCAGTGACCTTCTGCAGCCAGATTCAGAGCGACTGTCTTACACCTGACACACCCGTTACACTATCCTTTTGTTAGGGTGAACACTTTGGTATGTTCACTAGTTGCCTGCTCCTGGCCCAATGGATATGATCAAGTGCATGCAAGAAAGAATAACATCAGACACACACACAGTCGGATGTAAGTTCTCATTGATCAGCTATGGCACAGCTCCAAGTGTCTTTATTCAACCCGAACATAGACTTATATAAACACTGTATGTGGGCTCGGTTAGCCCAGAATGTGAGTAACCAGCTGTATTGATTGGTTAGTCCAGGGGGCGTGGTCCATGAGGTCATCAGGGGGCGTGATCCATGAGGTCATCAGGGGCGTAGTCCATGAGGTCATCATAGGGGGGCTTAGTCCATGAGGTCATCAGGGGGGGCGTAGTCCATGAGGTCATCAGGGGGGCTTAGTCCATGCGATGTGTCGCTCTGTGGTTGGTTAGTCCTTCTATAGAATGCAGCTTCCTCCCAGAACAGAGCATGGTGTGATGAAACAGGAAATGGCAGCCATCTTTTGATCTAAACAACCTTATGTAAGGTGAAATAATACACTGTGGGTCTTTCCTCTCAATCTCCTATGTCTGGAGGTTAAGTAAGTATTTGAGCCTATAGCTCTCCTCAACAGTCCCCCCTAAATACTTTATTAACCTTCTGTCGGTACTGTGGTTCCCTCACCCATCAGTGTTAAGTGTCACCCCTCTTGCTTGGGTGATTGCGACCTGTTGTCCTCCTACAAATGAGTATAGAACAAAAAGTAAAAGATATGCAACATTATGTAGAAGGTTCTGATGGAGCCATAAACTTCTTGCAGTGGGAGGCGTGTATCCAAGTGGGTCTTCCTTCAAGTTTGACTGAAGTAGGAGTGGTCAGGAGCACTTGGTAGGGACCCTCAAATCTCAACTCCAGGGATGTCTTTCTGATAAACTTCTTTACCAGCACGTAGTCACCAGGTTGGAAAGTGTGAGTACCTTCACTGAAATCTGGATCTGGAATGGATGATAAAACTCGTGCATGTGTTACTAACAATTCTTTAGTAAGGGCAATGACATAATTTACAAGACAAGAGTATCACTTCCTAAGGCTAGCTGTTGTGGAAAATATTGACCCAGCCTTGGAGGCCCCCCAAAAAGAATCTCATATGGTGTAAGTTTAGTGGGACCCCTTGGAATGTTTCTGACTGAATATAAGGCAATGGGCAAAATTTCTGTCCAAGGAAGTCTGACCTCCTGACTGGCTTTCAGTATTTTGTTTTTCAAGGTGCCATTTAGCCTTTCTACTTTACCACTGCTCTGGGGGTGATATGGAGTATGTAAACCTAAATCGGCCCCTACTAATGTCCATAGTTCCTTAGTCAGTGCTGCAATGAATGCTGGTCCTTGGTCACTCCCAATCACCTCTGGGATTCCATATCTGCACACTACCTCAGTCATCAGTCTCTTAACAGTCACTCTGGCAGTCATGTTGGTTACTGGATAGGCTTCAGGCCATCCCGAGAACATGTCAGTCACTACCAGTACATACTCGTACTTCCCTACTTTTGGCATTTGAATATGATCGATTTGAATTCTTTGAAATGGATAGAGTGGTTTAGCCAAATGTTTATGAGTAACTTTCTGAGGCGGTGCTGGATTGCAGGTTGCACACACAAAGCAGGACTTGCAATATTTTTGGGTGACAGTAGAAATTCCAGGTGCCATATAGGTCTTCCAAATCAAGTCATTCATCTGATTCTTGCCTCTATGGGTGATACCGTGTGCCCATTCTGTCACCGAGGGGTACAGATTACGAGGTAGACAGATCTTTTTGTTCTTCCTCCAGACTCCATCTTCATCCTTTTTAGCTCCTGCTTCTTGCCATGACTTCTTTTCATCATCCGGTGTCTTGTCTTGATGTAAATGGATAATTTTCATAAGAGGGCTTTGAGGCCCTCCTTCAGTGTCTTGAGACACGTACACCACTGCTTTCTCTTTCCTAAATGAATCCACAGCATAAGTTTTTGCTGTTTTGTCAGCAAAGAAGTTCCCTCTTGCTTCTAGAGAATCCAGTCTCCCGTGAGCTTTGATCTTGATCACCGCAACCTCCGAAGGTAGATCTAGAGCGCCCACAAGTTCTTGTATGGCAGCAGCATGCTTTACAGGAGTTCCACTGGATGTGAGGTATCCTCTGGCTTCCCAGATAACGCCGAAGTCATGAGCCACTCCGAAAGCATATCTTGAATCCGTGTAGATGTTGACCACCTTCTCAGCCGCTTCCTGACAGGCCAGTGTCAAAGCCTTAAGTTACGCTTCTTGTGCAGACATGTGTGGTGGTAGACATCCAGCTGAGACAACCTGGTCATGTGTAACCACGGCATATCCCGTATGGAATCTTCCTGTTTCATCTGCAAATCTGGAACCATCGGTGAAGAAAGTCAGGTCAGCATGCGGGAGTGGGTCTTCAGACACATTTCTCTTGGAGGCAGCTTCTTCCTGCATCTGTTCAAGACAATCATGATCCTCTGAGTGTGTAAAGGCATCTTCATTTAGAGCATCAGTATCATCATTCACATCCCCCCTGGAAAGAGGAAGTAGCGTGGATGGGTTGAGGATGGTGCAGCGGACAAGAGTGACATTATCCGGAATCAAGAGGGAACATTGGAGTCTCATATGACACTGCAGCGACAGATGTTTAGATTGAGTTTGGTCAAGAATAGCTTTTATGTCATGTGGAGCCATTAAGAGAACCGGATGTCCTAAAATGATATCAGAAGTTTTGTCCAGAAGCACATGTGCAGCATGAACGGCTCTGAGGCAAGTCGGGGAAGCTTGAGACACTGAGTCCATGCGGGCAGAGTAATAGCCGATGGGTCTTGTTCTTCCCCCATGTTTCTGTGCTAGGACTCCGGAAGCATGTCCTGCTACTTCACTGACAAACAAGTAAAAAGGTAGTTGATAATTTGGGATTCCAAGAGCTGGAACAGACTGTATGGCCTGTTTAAGAGCATAGAAGGCTTCCACGGATTTGGGACGTAGTGGAAAAGCTGACTTCTTGAGGTCATCGTACAACGGTTGCATCAGCTTTGAGGCATCTGGAATCCATTGGCGACAATATGTGAGAAGTCCTAAGAAAGCTTGTAATTGCTTAGGTCCTTTTGGTAGAGGAATGGTCTCTATAGCAATTTTCCTTTCACCCGTTCGATGTTTCAGGTTTGGAGAGAGACAGTGGCCTAAAAACACAACTTTGGGCTGACACCACTGTATTTTGTTGACGGACACCTTGCAGTTTTGTTGTGCAAGATGAAGGAGAAGACTGAGGCTCGACTCTTCAGCTGTCGCTTGATCCGGACAACATAGTAGGAGGTCATCCACATACTGAAGAAAGACAACTTGATGGTTAGTCTCTCTCCGTGGCTGTAAACAAGAGGCAAGGGCCTGAGAGAAATGACTTGGTGAGTTCTATGCTCCTTGTGGTAAGACCGTCCAGGTGTATTGTGATCCTCTGTAAGTGAAGGCAAACAGATACCAATCTTCTGGATGTAGTGCTACACTGAAGAAAGCATTGGCCAGATCGATGACAGTGAAACGTTTTGCATCTGATGGTATTTCTGACAACAATGTATGTGGATTGGGCACAATGGGACTTTCTAGTACAGTTGCAGCGTTAACAGCTCGGAGATCTTGAACCATACAGGACTTCAGGGCTTCTTCCTTTAATGTCCTTTTCTTTACTGGAAACAAGGGCGTGTTACAGCGAGAGTTAAATTTGACTAGTGCCCCAATTTCCAGGAGAGCCTTGATTTGAGTGCCTAAAGACTCTTCCTGGGCAGATTTGAGTGGGTATTGGGGCACCCTAGGGAGTTGAGCTCCAGGTTTAAGAATGACCTGTACCGGAGGAACAGCAAGACGTCCAATATCTTAAGGGCCAGTAGACCATAGAGTAGATGGGACCTGTGACATCACTTCTGGCGGAACACTTGAGGTGGTGTTAGCCGCTTCGTCCATCATCATGAGCAGAGGTGCGGCTTGAAGTTGACACTCTTCACTCGGATCAAGCAGGTCAGTGATGGTGATGGTGAGACCATCTGATGAATAGGCGATGGTTGCTCTTAACTTTTGAAGAAGGTCTGCTCCCAGAAGGTTAGTAGGACAAGTGGGGGACACCACAAGACGCATAAACACATCTTCTTATGGTCCAACCTCTATTTTGCAGGTGAGCTTGTTAGAAGTAGGCTTGCCATCTACTCCCACGCATGTCACGGCTTCAAAGGATATCAGGTCAGGAAAAGACAGGTCCTGTAATCTGATAACACTTCTTGAACGTTGATAGTTACTTTGGCTATTGGACCAGATATAGAAGCCAAAGTAGTGGACACGGGCTTGCCCTTGTCCTATTGGATATTTAGATCCATCAAAGCAGCGGTATGATTGGTATCTGGATGTATCCGAGCTTGTGGTGGTCGTTCGTAATATTGGTCATTGCGTCGAGGATAGTTGAATCTGCGATTATCCTCATTGCGGTTTCTGAATCTGTGTCCTTGAAGAGGGGCCCTACAATCCCGTCTTTGGTAACCCGGATTACCACAATTGAAACAGACATCTTTGGTACAAGATAATGGAGATTTCTGGGTTTGGTGTTGCACATCAGTCCATAGAATATGGGTCTTTCTGTTTAAGGTTGTCATAGATTTGTCAGGGAGTGTTTTTTCGAATCCCTTAGCTATCGTTAAGACATCCTTAGGATCCAATGTAGCATATTCAGATCTAATTGCTTGAAATTGCTTCCTCAAAAGAAGAAACGAGCAGTGTCCGTTGAACTTTTATTTGGTTACTGAAGCCAAGGTCATTAAACATTTGCGTTAGACGAGCATGATATCTCTCCACCGATTCCGCTGGTTCTTGCGTGACGTCCTTGAAAGATGTTGACTGATCGGCCAATTTATCCGAGGCCCATGTCTTAAGTTGTTGGCAGAACTGAACAGCAGAGTCCCATGTAGTGTCACTGACAAGTGAGGCATCATTAAATGCAGTGTCCATAACAGGCCAATATGCATCGCCTGCTTTAAGATTTGCCAGGGAAATGAGATCTTGCCATGTGGCTGAGTAATTCCTTAGGATTTGAAGCATGCTTCTATAGAAAGGCATCGGCTGTTTTTCTGGATCTGGGAGTTGGTTCAGCAGAGTAGCAGCTTGCTGGGGTGTAAACTTGACATAAAGGGTGGGCTCCTCAGACATGGGCATTGGCACGGTTGGTGGTGGCACCTGAGGCGGGAGTAGAGATGGCACCGGAAGTACAGGTGTAATTACTTGTGTATGAGGAGCAGGAGGAGGTAACAGTCCTGGAATGAGGGGCTCTATTTGGGCAGCTCCTATATCATCGGGTGGAGTCCAGGTGATGCCGGCAGTCTTAAAAGCTTTAACAGTCCTGTCCTCATTACTAATTAACCTGATTTCAGAGAGGCAGCAAATGCTTGGGGGGGGCTACACTTGTTCATTATAATTCCAACAATCTCCCTTGCACACGCATTAACAGGGAACCCGAAGATGCCAACACCAATGGCAGAAATTGTCAAGGTCTCAATCTGCTCACTAATATTCGCATACTCTAAGATACGAGTTATTGCAGCGCGTAGTTATCGAGCACTGACATCTGGATGAATAGGGTCAAAAGTAGGGATTACAGCATGTATGATCATTCTACAAGGAAGGTTGCCAGATTTAGTCACCGCTATGTCTCCAACAGTTATCTGACCACGCGACTCAACAATGATTCGACTGTCAGTTTGAATAGTCACCCCTCCTGCTTCCACTATAGCTCTAGCCACACCTCCATTGTGCTCTACCCGAGGGTTGGCAGCATTATCAATAGTGTCCGTTTCCATTGTCGTTATGTCACCCTTACCCACCACTAACAAGGGTCCCTCAGAAAGTTCCTTTTCAAAAATGGGTTGCCAACATTCCCTCCCCTTCGTGCTTCCTGTGATGTTGGTGTCCCCTCCCCAGATTGAGCCCCTTCTTGGTTCAATGGCCACCGTTCCATACAGGTGTGTGCTCGGCTGCGAGAGGGGCTGTGAGGTACTGGGAATAGAGTTAGGTAGACTACCCGAGAGTGCTGTTGTAGGGAAATGTTGTGAGGAGAGGTACCTGCTTGAAGTAACTCGTGTGGACGTGCGGCTGAGTTGCCAGTGGAAGTGACAGTGGAAAGGGTCGGTGCTGGGGATGATCCAGGTGGGAGAATAGCTGGGCTCAAGATGGGAGTGTTAGGTGAAAGGGTCGGTGGCCCACTGGACACCGTTGTGACAGGGAACATGGGTAAAACCTGTTCACTTCCCGAAGGAGTATAGTACTGGCCATTAGTGGTCATTACTGGGTAAAAAGGATCTGGTCTTGTGGTGTGTAGCATTTGCCTAGTATGTTCACCACCGAAAGTCGTGTGTATATTCCTGGATTGTGCCTCACTCAATTTAGCCAGATCTATGTCAGTTACATGATGATATGGCTCACTTTGTATGATCTGAGGCAATGTTCCAAGATGGCCGCCACCGGAGGCAGCACATGTGCCATCCACAAAATGGCTGCCGCCAGAAACAGCACATTTGCCATCCACAAAATGGCTGCCACCAGAAACAGCACATTTGCCATCCACAAAATGGCTGCCGCCAGAAACAGCACATTTGCCATCCACAAAATGGCTGCCGCCAGAAACAGCACATCACAAAATGGCCACCACCAGAAACAGCGCATGGCAATGTGCCACCATCACCACCATTATACTTCGGTGGCCGCTCACAGGATACATTTGTGCAAAACACATAACTCAAAACTCTGTCCTTCTCCCTTTTCTCTTCTCCCCAATTTTCTCTATACAAACTTTCAGAGACTCTTTCCCATGCCCTGGCAGTAGACAACAATCCATTATCTTCTAAAATACCTTTTCTTTGTTTTAAGACCGTCTTCCACTCCAGGGGCTGTAACCTCCCCCCTTCTGGCATTCCACACAATTTCATAAGCTTTTTACATTGTTTAACATGACTTTTCCCTTCACGAGTCGCGACTAATGCACACGGGTCTCACTTGCCACCTGAATTTGGCTCAGTGCCAATACGACAAAACTGCATTAATTTCTCCATCTTTCTCTATATAGACTAAGATAAACACGAAACAAACAATAAGACGGGGGGAGGATGACTCAAACCTGAGATTCTAAAGGAAAACTGAGTCTGCAGCACACACTTTCTATCTGTCTCCGTCCTGCCACGTGGTCCTTGTCTGATATATATATATATATATATATATATATATATATATATATATATATATATATATATATATTGTGATGCAGCAGGCATGCCTTTAATGGTTCAGTGTGTGTTTTGACGGACCATGTACCTCCCTCAGCTGACTGGTCACATGACTGTGACATCACACAGGTCCTTTTGCACAACAGATGGTCTGGACATGTGACTGTGAGATAAGCACAGGTCCTGTGGCTGTTTCTATAGGATATAAAAACCCTGGTAATTTGAGACAGGTGTGTGCAGGGGTGCAAGGGGTGTGATAGGCGTGAGGCCTGTTCCCCGTGTGTGTGTGGCACCGTGTGAGGCCTGTTGAGGCCTGATGAAGCTTGGTGGACTCCTGGAGGGTGAAGCCTGGATCCTTGTGTGTGTAAGCGATGCCAGTAAGCCTTGGAGGGCCATAAGCCTTGTGGACTCCTGGAGGGTGAAGCCTGGATCCTTGTGTGTGTAAGCGATGCCAGTAAGCCTTGGAGGGCCAGAAGCCTGGTGGACTCCTGGAGGGTGAAGCCTGGATCCTTGTGTGTGTAAGCGATGCCAGTAAGCCTTGGAGGGCCAGAAGCCTGGTGGACTCCTGGAGGGTGAAGCCTGGATCCTTGTGTGTGTAAGCGATGCCAGTAAGCCTTGGAGGGCCAGAAGCCTGGTGGACTCCGGGAGGGTGAAGCCTGGATCCTTGTATGTGTAAGCGATGCCAGTAAGCATTGGAGGGCCAGAGGTTTTGGAGGATAAGTGTCCTGGAGGGCAGAGCCTGGATCTGTGTGTGTGAGAGATGCCAGTGGCCTTGGACGGGGATAAGGGCTGGAGACCACGTGTGGTAAGCTTTAGAGCCACAGTGGTGGCGGAACAAAGCGGATTGAAGCAGCTACAACCCTGCGAAAGGTAAAACACTGCTTGATGTGGACATTGATATGGACATTGATGTTGGTGCCTAGCCGGGGGGATGTAACTGGAGCCAAGAGGGCCTGTCTGCTAGTTGAAAGGCTCCTGGATGTTATACGTGTAACATGCCGGTGAGCACTAAGATGGACTGTGTGATCAGCAGTTTATGAAGTGTAATAAACTGTTGGACTGTGAAACACCGCAAAGTCGTGGCTGGTGTGCTTTAATTGACGCGCTGCAGCGAGTATCCCCCAGGATGATGACTAGCGCTGCCTTACTATATATATATATATATATATATATATATATATATATATACAGTACAGACCAAAAGTTTGGACACACCTTCTCACTTAAAGATTTTTCTGTATTTTCATGACTTTGAAAATTGTACATTCACACTGAAGGCATCAAAACTATGAATTAACACATGTGGAATTATATACTTAACAAAAAAGTGTGAAACAACTGAAGATATGTCTTATATTCTAGGTTCTTCAAAGTAGCCACCAAGTGCTACTTTGGCCAAAGGGCCAACAAGTGCTAAGCATCTCTGGGAACTCCTTAAAGATTGTTGGAAGACCATTTCCGGTGACTACCTCTTGAAGCTCATCAAGAGAATGCCAAGAGTGTGCAAAGCAGTCATCAAAGCAAAGGTGGCTACTTTGAAGAACCTAGAATATAAGACATATTTTCAGTTGTTTCACATTTTTTTGTTAACTATATAATTCCACATGTGTTAATTCATAGTTTTGATGCTTTCAGTGTGAATGTACAATTTTCATAGTCATGAAAATACAGAAAAATCTTTAAATGAGAAGGTGAGTCCAAACTTTTGGTCTGTACTATATATACAGTACAGACCAAAAGTTTGGACACACCTTCTCATTTAAAGATTTTTCTGTATTTTCATGACTTTGAAAATTGTATATTCACACTGAAGGCATCAAAACTATGAATTAACACATGTGGAATTATATACTTAACAAAAAAGTGTGAAACAACTGAAAATATGTCTTATATTCTAGGTTCTTCAAAGTAGCCAAATTTTGCTTTGATGACTGCTTTGCACACTCTTGGCATTCTCTTGATGAGCTTCAAGAGGTAGTCACCGGAAATGGTCTTCCAACAATCTTGAAGGAGTTCCCAGAGATGCTTAGCACTTGTTGGCCCTTTTGCCTTCACTCTGCGGTCCAGCTCACCCCAAACCATCTCGATTAGGTTCAGGTCTGGTGACTGTGGAGGCCAAGTCATCTGGCGTAGCACCCCATCACTCTTCTTCATGGTCAAATAGCCCTTACACAGCCCGGAGGTGTGTTTGGGGTCATTGTCCTGTTGAAAAATAAATGATGGTCCAACTAAACGCAAACCGGATGGAATAGCATGCCGCTGCAAGATGCTGTGGTAGCCATGCTGGTTCAGTATGCCTTCAATTTTGAATAAATCCCCAACAGTGTCACCAGCAAAGCACCCCCACACCATCACACCTCCTCCTCCATGCTTCACGGTGGGAACCAGGCATGTAGAGTCCATCCGTTCACCTTTTCTGCGTCGCACAAAGACACGGTGGTTGGAACCAAAGATCTCAAATTTGGACTCATCAGACCAAAGCACAGATTTCCACTGGTCTAATGTCCATTCCTTGTGTTCTTTAGCCCAAACAAGTCTCTTCTGCTTGTTGCCTGTCCTTAGCAGTGGTTTCCTAGCAGCTATTTTACCATGAAGGCCTGCAAAACAAAGTCTCCTCTTAACAGTTGTTGAAGAGATGTGTCTGCTGCTAGAACTCTGTGTGGCATTGACCTGGTCTCTAATCTGAGCTGCTGTTAACCTGCGATTTCTGAGGCTGGTGACTCGGATAAACTTATCCTCAGAAGCAGAGGTGACTCTTGGTCTTCCTTTCCTGGGGCGGTCCTCATGTGAGCCAGTTTCTTTGTAGCGCTTGATGGTTTTTGCAACTGCACTTGGGGACACATTCAAAGTTTGCCCAATTTTTCGGACTGACTGACCTTCATTTCTTAAAGTAATGATGGCCACTCGTTTTTCTTTACTTAGCTGCTTTTTTCTTGCCATAATACAAATTCTAACAGTCTATTCAGTAGGACTATCAGCTGTGTATCCACCTAACTTCTGCGCAACACAACTGATGGTCCCAACCCCATTATTAATGCAAGAAATCCCACTTATTAAACCTTACAGGGCACACCAGTGAAGTGAAAACCATTTCCGGTGACTACCTCTTGAAGCTCATCAAGAGAATGCCAAGAGTGTGCAAAGCAGTCATCAAAGCAAAAGGTGGCTACTTTGAAGAACCTAGAATATAAGACATATTTTCAGTTGTTTCACACTTTTTTGTTAAGTATATAATTCCACGTGTGTTAATTCATAGTTTTGATGCCTTCAGTGTGAATGTACAATTTTCAAAGTCATGAAAATACAGAAAAATCGTTAAATGAGAAGGTGTGTCCAAACTTTTGGTCTGTACTGTATATATATATATATATATATATATATATATATATATATATATACAGTGGTGGCCAAAAGTATTGGCACCCTTGCAATTCTGTCAGATAATACTCAGTTTCTTCCTGAAAATTATTGCAATCACAAATTCTTTGGTATTATTATCTTCATTTAATTTGCTTGCAAGGAAAAAACACAAAAGAGAATGAAGCAAAAATCAAATCATTGATCATTTCACACAAAACTCCAAAAATGGACCAGACAAAATTATTGGTACCCTCAGCCTAATATTTGGTTGCACAACCTTTAGCCAAAATAACTGCGAACAACCGCTTCCGGTAACCATCAATGAGTTTCTTACAATGCTCTGCTGGAATTGTAGATCATTCTTCTTTGGCAAACTGCTCCAGGTCCCTGATATTTGAAGGGTGCCTTCTCCAAACTGCCATTTTGAGATCTCTCCACAGGTGTTCTATGGGATTCAGGTCTGGACTCATTGCTGGTCACCTTAGAAGTCTCCAGTGCTTTCTCTCAAACCATTTTATAGTGCTTTTGGAAGTGTGTTTTGGGTCATTGTCCTGCTGGAAGACCCATGACCTCTGAGGGAGACCCAGCTTTCTCACACTGGGCCCTATATTATGCTGCAAAATTTGTTGGTAGTCTCCAGGCTGGCTTTTTTATGTCTCGGGGTAAGAAGTGGGGTCTTCCTGGGTATCCTACCATAAAGTCCCTTTTCATTCAGACTCCGACGGATAGTACGGGTTGACACTTTTTGTGTTTTTTCTTTGAAGACAAACTAAATGAAGATAATAATACCAAAGAATTTGTGATTGCAATCATTTTCAGGAAGAAACTGAGTATTATCTGACAGAATTGCAGAGGTGCCAATACTTTTGGCCACCACTGTGTATGTGTATATATATATATATATATATATATATATATATATATATATATGTATATATAGTAAAACTCCTCGTATTAATCCAATTAACAGGCCCCGTACCGAGTCACTCACTCTAGGCTACGTGCCGAAACTCAATTTACTAGGCTCCGGGCCGAGTCCCTCACTCCAGGCTCCGTGCCGGTACCAGGCCGAGTCAAATCACTCTAGGCCACGCCGAGTACATCACTCCAGGCTAAGTACCCCTACTGTCTCCACCAGAACGGAAATCGTATCACAGGCGACAAACGTGAACTATACCACAGACAATATCCTTTTATTTCTCCAGATACCGCTCAAAAACCCACTTGCTCCCTTTAAATACCAGTCAATCTCCCCTCAACACGACACATAACAGGCAGCAGGCAACTGAGAATGTGACGGTTCTTCCGCAATTAAAATGGCCAGCAGCGGAGAAACCCTTCTGCCGTCTTACAGATACCTATAAAACCGGACACAGTCAGGCAATCTGCACAGGATACCCCGAGGAACACAGGAAAAGACTACAGATTATAAAAATCAGCAGACTTACCGTGTTTGGTTATGGAGGTGATCAGTCTCCTGGCTCGGAGTATTCAGTGCGTCCTGCCGTTCCACTTGCCGGTCCTAAGGGTGTAGGGCTCTCCCTCTGCTGGCCCCACATTGGGCGCCAAAAATGTTAGGGTGAACACTTTGGTATGTTCACTAGTTGCCTGCTCCTGGCCTAATGGATATGATCAAGTGAATGCAAGAAAGAATAACATGAGACACACACACAGTCGGATGTAAGCTCTCCTTGATCAGCTATGGCACAGCTCCAAGTGTCTTTATTCAACCCGAACATAGACTTATATAAACACTGTCTGTGGGCTCGGTCAGCCCAGAATGTGAATAACCAGCTGTATTGATTGGTTAGTCCAGGGGCCGTGGTCCATGAGGTTATCATAGGGGGGCGTAGTCCATGAGGTCATCAGGGGGGCGTAGTCCATGAGGTCATCAGGGGGGCGTAGTCCTTGCGATGTGTCACTCTGTGGTTGGTTAGTCCTTCTATAGAATGCAGCTTCCTCCCAGAACAGAACATGGTGTGATGAAACAGGAAATAGCAGCCATCTTTTGATCTAAACAACCTTATGCAAGGTGAAATAATACACTGTGGGTCTTTCCTCTCAATCTCCTATGTCTGGAGGTTAAGTAAGTATTTGAGCCTATAGCTCTCCTCAAAACTTTCAAAAGGAGCCCTAGTACCAGATATTCTCCCATGAGAGTCCCTTTTGAGGGGTTAATATATGGCTTTTATTTTAATAGTTTTTTCATCACCATATTGTGAGAGCTGTAACTTTTATTTTTTTTGCTGTCAGACCCATATAAGCGCTTGTTTTCTGAGGTAAAAATACTTTTTTTATGGTTCAATTACACAGGTCTGCAAGGGTAAAATTGTTTGAAAAGTAAGAGGTGATTTTTATATACTTTCGATCGCTGAACTCAGTAAAAATATCGAAAAAAAATCCAAAACATACAGGTTTTTTTTCACAAACACTGACACCATAGGCTTTTTCTTGCACCATACTTTGACTCCTTTGCGTGAGCTTTGGGGATGATTTTGGTGTCATTAGATTGGTTAGAAATGAATGGGTGCTGTGTTGTGATTGGCTGTTGTGGGCAGAGAAGATTTTCTTAACCCAGCTTCCAAAGAGTGTGGTGGTGTCAATAGCATCCCATTATAGCATATCTTTTATTTTACCTCAGCAGTATAAGAAATGAAAGCTGCGCTCTGATTGATTGTTATGGGCAGTGAAAACAGATTTATTTATTTTTTAAGTCACGGTTCATAACAGTGTGGTGGTGTCCATATCAATCAAATCAGAGCACAGTTTTCATTTTACCTCAGCAGTATAAGAACTAAAAGATGCACTGTGATTGGTTGCTATGGGGAGCAAAGGCTTTTCTTTTAGAAAGAGTTTATAAGAGTGTGGTGGTGTGTGTACCATAATTCCTTTCAGTATTTAGCGGTTGTGGTGGATTAACCTTCTGTTTCAAACAACGTGATTGTGAAGACACAGGGTCTCCTGTTGGCATACTACTCACAACACAGGGTGATGGTAAAACAGTGTGGCAATACTTTATTGAACCACCAAGCAGACAACCTATAGAACAATCCCAACAAAATACCCAAGATGGTGCAAAATTACAGAGTCTCACCCTTCTGCTGCGACTCTGAGGGATTAGAGCAGCTCCGACTTTGGGACTTCCAGGGCTGACGACCCCCACCAGTGACACCCTGCTTTTGGTGGGCACCCACAGAGAGAAGGTAACAAAAAACTTAGGAAGCTGACAGTCCAATGAGGCACGGAGCAAGGTGACCGGATGGTTCCAACCTGGCTTCTCAGAGCGTATTCATGGGGGCAAGGTGACCTGAGGGTCCCAACCTGGCTACCCCAAACATATCCATGGGAACAGGTGACTAGAGGGTCCAAACATGGTTTCTACGAGCGTATGCATGGGGGCCAGGTGACCGGAGGGTCCCAACCAGGCTACCCCAAACATATTCATGGGTCCAGGTGACCGGAGGGTCCCAACCTGGTTTCCCAAAATGTACCCATGGGTTCTGTGATAGTCAATGTATTCCTCCAGCCAGGGCCATGGTCCCTTAAGCTGGCATCCAGTAGATTCCATATGTGGCTCAGGTCATCATCCACAGATCAGGGGGGAGGTGGAAGGGGCTCATCTCTCTTATTTGAGTATTTAATTAATTTGCATAGTTTGTCCTCCATTGCTCTGAAGGTCAACAAGCCACATGGACTTATACAATGGTAATCAACATATTTAGCAAACATCCATTGCTCCATGACCCTGAGTTCCTGTCTTGCAAAGTTAGCAGACAATAAGTTGCAGTAAATGTCAACTCAAGTGTCAACATCCAGGCTTACACAAATAATAGTTTCTTGACCAACCAAAGAAAAACACATAAATTCAAAAGTCAACATAAAGATAATAGTGTATCTCTCGTGGCCTACTGAATTTACATATGGATAATTAAGATTAAATGCTGTGTCATCACAGTGATCAAAATAGCTCAAGGGGCTGTCATAATCCACCCGACAACTTTTGCTACATTTGCGGTTGTTTTGTAGTGAAAGAACATTACGGACTTTGTTAGAAAAGTGTATTATGCGTACTTTGGTGTAAAAGTAAGTGATCAGGACAAGTCGTGGGCTTCACATGTAGTGTGATCTGTTTGTGCAGAAGATGCATGCTTATGATATAGAATTAACCGCAGAATCATAGTGATGACTGCTATATTTGTACGTGCAGCATGGAGGGACTCAACCCTAAAAATAAGAAGGAAATTTTTATACTTGGACCTTGTGTCAGGCCTGACAGTCCAGGAATACCTGTCCCTTCTTCTCCAGAGAAACTTGAAGATACACCTGATTCAGAACACGAAGCGCAGGATTCTGATGAAGACTTTCATGCCAGTCCCAACAACCCACAGCTTTTTTTCACAGCTCGAATTAAAGGGAACCTATCACGTCCTAGCTACTATCTACACTGCCCCCATAGTGTTGTTAGTGATGTAATGTGCATCACTAACAAGCTTTTTTTCATTAAAATCGGTGGTAGTACAATGATTTTATAACCTTATATATACTTTGTCCTATCTGCTCATACAGTAGGTACGGAAAGTATTCAGACCCCTTTACATTTTTCACTCTGTTTCATTGCAGCCATTTGGTAAATTCTAAAACGTTCATTTTTTTTCTCATTAAATTACACTCTGCACGACATTTTGACTGAAAAAAACCCAGAAATGTTGAAATTTTTGCAAATTTATTTAAAAAAAAACAACTGAAATATCACATGGTCATAAGTATTCAGACCCTTTGCTCAGTATTGAGTGGAAGCACCCTTTCAGCTAGTACAGCCATAAGTCTTCTTGGGAATGATGCAACAAGTTTTTCACACCTGGATTTGGGGATCCTCTGCCATTCTTCCTTGCAGATCCTCTCCAGTTCCGTCAGGTTAGATGGTGAACGTTGGTGGACAGCCATTTTCAGGTCTCTCCGGAGATGCTCAATTGGGTTTAGGTCAGGGCTCAGGATGGACCAGTCAAGAATGGTCACAGAGTTGTTCTGAAGCCACTCCTTTGTTATTTTAGCTGTGTGCTTAGGGTCACTGTCTTGTTGGAAGGTGAACCTTCGGCCAAGTCTTAGGTCCAGAGCACTCTGGAAGAGGTTTTCATCCAGGATATCTCTGTACTTGGCCGCATTTATGTTTCCTTCAATTGCAACCAGTCGTCCAGTCCCTGCAGCTGAAAAACACCTCCATAGCATGATGCTGCCACAACCATGTTTCACTATTGGGATTATATTGGGCAGGTGATGAGCAGTGCCTGGTTTTCTCCACACATACCGCTTAGAATTATCACCAAAAAGTTCTATCTTCATCTCATCAGACCAGAGAATCTTATTTCTCATAGTCTGGGAGTCCTTCATGTGTTTTTGAGCAAACTCTATGCCAGCTTTCATATGTCTTGCTCTGAGGAGAGGCTTTCATTGGGCCACGCTGCCCGACTGGTGGGGAGGGCTGCAGTGATAGTTGACTTTGTGGAACTTTCTCCCATCTCCCTACTGCATCTCTGGAGCTCTGCCACAGTGATCTTGGGGTTCTTCTTCACCTCTCTCACCAAGGCTCTTCTCCCACGATTGATCAGTTTGGCTGGACGGTCAGGTCTAGGAGATTTCTGGTGGTCCCAAACTTCTTCCATTTAAGGATTATGGAGTCCACTGTGCTCTTAGGAACCTTGAGTAATGCAGAAATTCTTTTGTAACCTTGGCCAGATCTGTGCCTTGCTACAATTCTGTCTCTGAGCTCCTTGGGCAGTTCCTTTGAGCTCAAAGTAACATAGTAAGATAGTCTTCCTTCAACCTTAAAAACTAAGTCCATCTAGTTCAGCCCATAGCCTAACATGTTGATCCAGAGGAAGGCAAAAAAAAACATGTGGCAAACACTAAGCTCCACATTGGGGAAAAAAAATTCCTTCCCGACTCCATACGACAATCAGACTAGTTCCCTGGATCAACGCCCTATCAAGGAATCTAGTATATATAACCTGTAATATTGTACTTTTCAAGAAAGGCATCCATGCCCTTCTTAAATTTTAGTAGTGAATCACTCATTACAACATCATGCGGCAAAGAGTTCCATAGTCTCACTGCTCTTACAGTAAAGAATCTGCGTCTGTGATTATGATTAAACCTTCTTTCCTCCAGACGTAGAAGATGCCCCCTTGTCCCTGTCTCAGGTCTCAGAGTAAAAAGATCAGTAGAAAGGTCTTTGTACCGTCCCCTCATATACTTGTACATAGTAATAAGATCATACCTAAGCCTTCTTTTTTCCAAAGTAACTAACCCCAAGTGTAATAACCTGTCTTGGTATTGCAGACCCCCCAGTCCTCTAATAACCTTGGTCGCTCTTCTCTGCACCCGCTCTAGTTCAGCTATGTCTTTCTTATACACCGGAGACCAGAAATGTACACAGTATTATACAGTTAAGTCCATATATATTTGGACAGAGACAACATTTTTCTAATTTTGGTTCTAGACATTACCACAATGAATTTTAAACAAAACAATTCAGATGCAGTTGAAGTTCAGACTTTCATATTTCATTTGAGGGTATCCACATTAAAATTGGATGAAGGGTTTAGGAGTTTCAGCTCCTTAACATGTGCCACCCTGTTTTTAAAGGGACCAAAAGTAATCGGACAATTGACTCCAAGGCTATTTCATGGACAGGTGTGGGCAATCCCTTCGTTATGTCATTCTCAATTAAGCAGATACAAGGCCTGGAGTTGATTTGAGGTGTGGTGCTTGCATTTGGAAGGTTTTGCTGTGAAGTAAACATGCGGTCAAAGGAGCTCTCCATGCAGGTGAAACAAGCCACCCTTAAGCTGCAAAAACAGAAAAAACCCTATATATAATTATACATTTTATTTCGTCTGCCCAAGTGCATTTCCTTACATTTATCCCCATTAAAGCTCATTTGCCATTTATCAGCCCAAGCTTCTAGTTTACATAGATCCTCCTGTAATATAAAATTGTCCTCCTCTGTATTGATTACCCTGCAGAGTTTAGTGTCATCTGCAAATATTGAAATATTACTCTGTATGCCCCCTACAAGGTCATTAATAAATATGTTAAAAAGAAGTGGGCCCGATACTGACCCCTGTGGTACCCCACTGTTAACTGAGACCCAGTCTGAGTGTTTTCCATTAATAACCACCCTTTGTTTCCTATCACTGAGCCAATTCTTAACCCACATACATATATTTTCCCCTATCCCCATTGTTCTCATTTTATGTATCAACCTTTTGTGTGGAACCGTATCAAAAGCTTTTGAAAGTCCATATACACAACATCCACTGCATTTCCTTGGTAAAGTCCGGAACTTGCCTCCTCCATAAAAGCTGATCAGATTAGTTTGACAGGAACGTTCCCTCATAAACCCATGTTGATATTGGGTCATGAGGTTATTCTTCTTCAGTATAGCATCTCTTAAGCCACCCTCCAGGATTTTACCCACAGTAGAGGTTAAGCTTACTGGCCTATAATTTTCAAGTTCAGTTTTTGTCCCCTTTTTGAATATTGGCACTACATTTGCTATACGCCAGTCCTGTGGTACAGACCCTGTTATTATGGAATCTTTAAAGATTAAAAATAATGGTCCATCAATGACGTTACTTAATTCCTGCAATACTCGTGGGTGTATCCCATCCGGGCCCGGGGATTTGTCAACTATGGTGATTTTTAGACGCCGCCGTACTTCCTGCTGAGTTAAACAAGTGACATTTATTGGAGAATTTTTGTCATCACTAATCATGTTTTCTGTCATGCGATTTTCTTGTGTAAATACTGTTGAAAACAAATCATTTAGCATATTGGCTTTTTCCTCATCCTCAACCACCATTTCACCCAGACTATTTTTAAGGGGGCCAACACTATAATTTTTTAGTTTTTTACTATTTATGTAGTTAAAGAATATTTTGGGATTATTTTTACATTCTCTGGCAATGAGTCTCTCTGTCTCAATCTTTGCTGCCTTGATTTGGTTTTAACAGAATTTATTTAATTTTCTGTATTTATTTAATGCCTCATCACTACCTACTTGCTTTAATTCTCTAAATGCTTTCATTTTGTCACTTATTACGCCCCTTACAGCTCTATTTAGCCATAGTGGTTTCCTCCTATTTCTAGCATTATCTAGTTTATTCCCATAGGGTATATATTGTGCACAGGTCCTGTTCAGGATGCTAATAAATGTCTCCCATTTGCTTTGTGTAGTTTTATGTCTCAGGATATCGTCCCAGTTTATTGCACTAAGATCATCTCTCAACCGTTGGAAATTTGCCTTCCTGAAGTTTCGTGTCCTTGTAACCCCTCTACTACACAACTTATTAAAGGATACATGAAAACTTATTATTTTGTGATCACTATTACCCAAGTGACCCCCAACTCGTATATTTGATATTCGGTCTGGCCTGTTGGTTAATATTAGGTCTAGCAGTGCCCCCCTTCTTGTTGGGTCCTGAACCAGTTGTGAAAGGTAATTGTCTCTCATAGTTGTCAAAAACCTATTACCTTTGCTTGAACTACAGGTTTCTGTTCCCCACTGTATTTCAGGGTAGTTGAAGTCCCCCATAATAATGACTTATCTTTGAGTCGCTGCTTCATCTATTTGCTTTACAAGGATATTCTCCGTTGCTTCCATTATTTTTGGAGACTTATAACAAACCCCTATCAGTAATTTATTATTTTTTCCCCCTCCCCTTATCTCCACCCACAGGGACTCTACATTTTTAGTAGATTCACATATAGTCTCCCGCAAGATGGGTTTTAAGGATCATTTTACATATAAACACCCCCCTCGCTTGTTTGTACGGTCATTTCTGAACAGGCTATACGGTCATTTCTGAACAGACTATAGCCCTGTAAATTAACTGCCCAGTCATGGCTTTCGTCCAGCCATGTCTCAGATATCCCCACCATGTCATAATTATTTTCCAACAAAATTAATTCTAGTTCCTCCATTTTGTTGGTGAGGCTTCTGGCATTAGTGTACATGCATTTTATGTTTCTCTCTGTACCTCGATTCCCTCTTACTATATTGACTGTTCTAACCCCACCCCCAATTTTTTTATTAGTGCAGATAGTGACCTGGGCACCATCTTCCCCACCTATAAAATGAATACCCTCCCTCAATCCCTAGTTTAAACACACTCCTCCAACCTTCTAGCCATTTTCTCCCCCAGCACAGCTGCACCCTCCTTATTGAGGTGCAGCCCGTCCCTAGCGTAGAATCTGTAGCCATCTGAGAAGTCGGCCCAGTTCTCCAGGAACCCAAACCCCTCCTTCCTACACCAGCTCTTGAGCCACTTATTTATCTCCCTAATCTCCCATTGCCTCTCTGGCATGGCACATGGTACAGGTAGTATTTCAGAGAATACCACCTTGGAGGTCTTTGCTTTAAGCTTGCAGCCTAATTCCCTGAAATCATCTTTAAGGACATTCCACCTACCTCTAACTTTGTCATTTGTGCCAATGTGCACCATGACCGTTGGGTCCTCACCAGCCCCTCCCAGTAATCTGTCAACCCGATCAGCGATGTGCCAGACTCGAGCGCCAGGTAGGCAGCACACTGTTCGACGATCCCTGTCTTTGTGACAGATTTCCCTATCTGTTCCCCTAATAATTGAGTCCCCCACTACCAGCACCTGCCAGACCTGCCCTTCTCTCCTATTTCCCCCCTTCCCCCCTTACTGGAGCTGATACTCCTCCGGCTTTCAGAGGACATGCCTTGCTGCAGCAGTGCTACCCCTATACCGACACCCCCCTCATCTGCCAACTTTGCAAACTTATTGGGGTGTGCCAGATCAGGACTTGCCTCCCTGGCACTCTTCCCTCTACCCCCTCTTCTAACTGCAACCCAGCTAGCTGCCTCACTGTCCTGCAGCTCTCTACTACCACCCTCCCCCACATCTACCCCAGCGAGCAGCTGCTCAGTGAGCAGCAGACTTCTTTCCATATTGTCAAGTGTTGCCAGCTGCTCATTTAGATCCAGTACCTGGGCTTCAAAACGCACAACATGCACACATCTCGCACAGCAGTATGCAACCCCGACCGGCTGTTCAAGGATTGCATACATGTGGCAAGATGTACACTGGATAGCATTGCCAATAATGGAGCTCATTTCCTAATGGGGATTGCACTAGACTGAAATATTAGGTAAAAAGAAATGTAAAGAATTAATAAAATACAGACAGCAATTCAGTCCAAATTACTCCCTTCCAAACTCCCTGAATCAAAAGTCACTGAACAACAAGTCACACACTTACTTCAGTTTGCACTTACGCTCCGGTCACACTCAGCTCATTCACACTCGCTAAGGAAGAAGATTTAAAGAGGTTTTTTTTTTCTTTTTTTTTCCCTTTTAGCAGCAATACACCCTACAGCTCAATGCACTTCCAAAAAAGATTCTCATTTGGTCTGACATGCACTGTGAGCTGTGAGGTCTTATATAGACTGGTGTGTACCTTTCCAAATCAAGTTCTATCAGTTTAATTAAGCACAGCTGAACTCCAATGAAGGAGTAGAACCATCTCAAGGAGGATCACAAGGAAATGGACAGCATGTGACTTAAATATGAGTGTCTGAGCAAAGGGTCTAAATACTTATGACCGTGATATTTTAGTTTTTCTTTTTTAATAAATTAGCAAAAATGTCTACATTTCTGTTCTTTTTTTCAGTCAAGATGGGGTGCAGAGTGTACTTTAATGAGAAAAAAAATGAACTTTTTAGAATTCACCAAATGGCTGCAATGAAACAAAGAGTGAAAAATTTAAAGGGGTCTGAATACTTTCCGTAACCACTATATACATAATAAAAATCTTTAAAAATCTAAGTTTTGCTTGATGTCCTTTTGTTGTTTTGATGAATGCGTCTACACTAGAACAGCTGCTTTTTATCTGTCTAGATTACAAGTGTTACCACTACTCTCTGATCTCTCCTTTTAATTATCTGTTAAAGCAATTTTTTATGTTCTTTCAGGATCGGTCTTGTTTCCTTAAATATTTCGTTTCCCAATGTCCCTTTTTAGATTGCGCATACATACAAAACAGTATTGTCTATTATTTGTCAGGATAAAAGGAAACCCTTTCCTTTCAAATAGTGGAATTATCTATTGGCACACTTTGAAGAAGAAAAGTGTAACGCTATGTGCCCACGATGCAGAAATGCTCTGGATTTTTTCCTGAGCGTTTCTGCATCTCCCTGGCAGGAAAAACGCATGCGGATTGTACATGCGGATTGTACATGCGGATTGTACATGCGGATTTTACATGCGTTTTTCCTTCCAGGGACAAGCGGATGTGAAGCGTTTTTCACATGCATTTCCGCATGGGGGTTGTCAAGCGCTTTCAAAGCGATTTTAGCATCAATGTTTCAATGTAAGTCAATGGCGGCGAAAACGCAGCACTTCCGCAAAATAATTGGTAGTGCTGCATTTTTTCCGCAATGATAATCTGCAGCGGAAATTTCCGCAGCATGTGCATAGCACATGCGGATTATCATTGGGGAACATGGCAGGCCTTGTACCAAGCATTTTTTAAGCGTTTCTGCAGCGGAATTGCCGCTGCAAAAACGCTTAAAAAACGCATCGTGGGCTCACAGCCTAAAAGTGCAGGGTTTTGTTTTTTATCTTAACCCCTTTACCCCCTAAGGCTGTTTGAATGTTAATGACCAGGCCAATTTTTACAATTCTGACCACTGTAATTTTATGAGGTAATAACTCTGGAACGCTTCAACGGATCCCCCTGATTCTGAGACTGTTTCTTCGTGACATATTGTACTTCATTATAGTGGTAATATTTATTTGATATGGCTGGCGTTACTTTGTGAAAAAATCTGAAATTTGGTGAAAATTTTGAAAATTTCGCAATTTTCAAACTTTAAATTTTCATGCCCTTAAATCAGAGAGATATGTCACACAAAATAGTTAATAAATAACATTTCCCACATGTCTACTTTACATCAGCGCAATTTTGCCACTACATTTTTTTTTGTTAGGAAGTTATAAGGGTTAAAAGTTGACCAGCGATTTCTAATTTAAACCAAATTCAAGAAGTTTATTAACCCAGCAAGTGCTTCACAGGAATTTTTGGAATGTGGAAAAAAACAATGAACATTTCACTTTTTTTCACAAAAATTTAACTTTAGACCCAATTTTTTTTTAATTTCACAAGGATAGCAGGAAAAAATAGACTTCAAAATTTGTTGTGCAATTACTCCTGAGCACGCCAATACCCCATATGTGGAGGAAGACCACTGTTTGGGGCGCATGGTTCGCAAGGGAAGGAGCACCATTTGACTTTTTGAACTTTGCATATGTTAAAATACTTGAAGAGGTTATGTTGCCTGACGCTGAAGAGGATATGTCTTTGAAATGGGTGTTTCAACAAGACAACAACCCTAAACACACCAGTAAACAAGCAAAATCTTGGTTCAAGTCCAACAAAATTGAGGTTATGGAGTGGCCAGCCCAATCCCCGGACCTTAATCCAATAGAATACTTGTGGGGTGACATCAAAAATGCTGTTCCTGAGGCAAAGCCAACAAATGCCCAAAAAATTGTCGGATGTAGTCAAAGCATTCTGGGCTGGAGTAACAGTTGACAGGTGCCAGAAGTTGGTTGACTCTATGCAACATAGATGTGAAATAGTTCTAAAATAGTTCTAAAAAACTGTGGGTATACAACTAAATAGTAGGTTAGTGATTCACAGGAATGCTAAATCCTCAAAAAAAGTACATATTGTGAGTTTCTAAAGACAAATGCTATTTTTTTACAACAGCCCAATGTTCATTTTTTGTTATTTTCTGTAAAGTAGTTAATTATATATATATGTGATAAGGCTCGTTAAAGGGTAACTATTGACTTTAAGGATTGCTACTTACAGTAGGTGGCACTAGAGTTCTAGTCCTCTTCATCTCTGAAGAGACAATTTGCATATTTTCCAGAGGAGCATTGTGGCTTTAAAAGTCTCCTCACCATGACGTGCTTAACATGTCACTCTCCGCAAGGAGAAATGATACCCCTTAGATACCGGTCTGACGCCTCTCAGCCAGCCAAACAAGAACTCACACTTTTCACTGTCGAGAGGTAGTACCCTGAAACACAATGTCTGCAAATTGGGTTTCTGGCTTATATCCTAAGTCATGTGATAAGGCTTGTTAAAGGGTCACTATTGACTTTTAGGATTGCTACTTCCTGTAGGTGGCACTAGAGTTCTGGTCCTCTTCCTCTCTGAAGAGACAATTTGCAAATTTCCCAGAGGAGTATTGTGGCTTTAAAAGTCTCCTCACCGTGACATGCTTAACATGTCACTCTCCGCAAGGAGAAATGTTACCCCTTAGATATTAAAAATTATATACATTTCTCTTCATGTTTTGAATTAGAAAACAGTGTGCAATGTTCCCAATCCATGGAAATAAAAACTAGTATAAAGATTTTGTGCTTAACTCATGTTTTTGAACACGCTGCTATTATTTTGAACACTACTGTATGTGGGGGAAAACCACTGTTTGGGTGCATGGTAGGACTAAAGGGAAGGAGCAATATTTGAGTTTTTGAATTAAAAATTTGCTTGAATAATTGGAAACCCCCCCCCACAAATGACACCATTTTGGAAACTAGACCCCTCAGAAAACTTTTCTAGATTTGTGGTGAGCACCTTGAACCCCCAGACGTTTGTAACATTGAACTGTAAAAATAAAATGTTCACAATTTTCCCTCAAAAATGTTTTAAGCCCCAAATTTTGCATCTTCATAAGGGTAACTGAAGAAATTGCACCCAACCATTTGTTGTGCAATTTTTCCTGAGTAAGCCGATATCTCATATGAGGGGAAAACTACTGTTTGGGCGCACGGCAGGGCTTGGAAGGGAAGGAGCATCATTTGACTTTGTGAATTTAAAATTTGCTTGAATATTTAGCGGACGCCATATCGCGTTTGGAGAGCCCCTGATGTGCCGAACCCCCCACAAGTGTCACCATTTTGGAAACTAGACCCCTCAGGGAACTTATCTAGCTGTGTGGCGAGCATCCTGAACCCCCAAGTGTTTCACATAAGTTTATAACATGGAGCTGTGAAAATAAAACAATCCCATTTTTCCCACAAAAATGTTTTTTAGCCCCAATTTTTTTATTTTAAAAGGGGTAACAGGAGAAAATGGACCCCAAAATTTGTTGTGCAATTTGTCCTGAGCATGTGGGGGGAAAACTATTGTTTGGATGCATGGCAGGGCTCAGAAAGGAAGGAGTGACATTTTGGAATGCAAACTTTGATGGAATGGTCTATGGGTGTCATATCATGTTTGGAGAGCCCCTGATGTACCTAAATAGTGGAAAACCCCAACAAGTGACCCCATTTTGGAAACTAGACCCATCAAGGAATTTATTTAGATGTGTGGTGAGCACCTTGAACTCACAGGTGCTTCATATAATTTTACAACATGGATCTGTAAAAATTAAAAATATATATTTTTCCCACAAAAATAATGTTTTCGTCCCCAATATTTTCATTTTCACAAGGATAGCAGGAGAAAATGGACCAAAAACTTGTGCAATTTCTCCTGAGTACGCAGATACCCCATATGTGGTCAAAAACTTTTGAGGCACAGTGCAAAGCTCAGAAGGGAAGAAGCGCCAAATTGAAGTTCATATTTTGCTAGGCTGGTTTAATGGTGCCTTGTCACATTGGCAGAGACCCTAAGGTGCCAGAACATCAGAACCCACCATAAGAAACCTCATTTTATAAACTACACCTTTCAATGAATTCATCGAGGGGTGCAGTGAGCATGTTGACACCACTTGTGTCTTACAGAATTTTACACCATTGGCCAGTGAAGAAAGGATAATTACATTTTTACCACCAAAGTTTTGTTTTAGCCCCAGATTTTACATTTTCACACTGGAAAATGGGTAAAAATGGCACCAAAATTTGTCACACAATTTTTGCTGAATGTAGAAATACCCCAAATGTGGTTGTACAGTACTGCTTAGCCACACGAGCAGACTTGGGAAGGACAGAGCGCTATTTGCCTCCTGGAGTGAAGATTTTATTAGAATAGTATGCAGACTCCACATTCAGAGGCCCTAAATGCTAGAAGAGCAGAATCCCCCCTCAAGTGACCCCATTTTGGAAAATATATCCCTTTGGTAGTTTATCTACTGGTGTGAGGATTTTAACTACATTGGTGTTTTCCAGAAACAAGCAGTAGTGGATGTTGCTGAGTGAAAATTGCAAACTGCCATTGTAGTGACCAGTACGTTATGCCCAGCTCGTGCTTCTGGAGACATGCACCCGTGAATTAGATGGGCTCTCATCATTACAGATGCTAAACATGTGGACGCTAACTGTGGTTTAGGCACACTGTGGGACTCAAAAGGGAGGTGGGCATTTGTATTTGGAAGCACAAAATTTACTGAATTTCTTTTCGGGGGCAAGGACCATTTTGCTTTTCCAGATTCTTTGTGCTGCTAGTAACGTGGAATCCCCCTATATTTCCATTAACAGTTGACCCACCAGAGTGAAGGCTTTTTTTGTGGATTAAGTCAAAGCTTTTACTGTGATCCAAAATGTTATCTAAAATGTTCCCTTTTATCCTGTGCTCTACGCTGAGCACTGATATCAGGGTTTCCATTTAAATCTCCAAGTGACGTAATTAAGATGAAACCCCTGAGGGATCCATTCACTATAATGAGGCAGCAGAGTTACTTTGAACTCCATCTGGCCTCTGTTTAGCGGGGTCCTTTTTCTCAGAGGTTCACAAAACTGTGGCCGATTGCACTTTTATGCACGCCTAATAAAAAGACGGACACTGTGGGATCACAATATTTATTTTTTACGCCGTTCCTCGTGCAGTATAAGTGATTAGATGACTTTATTCTTCGGGTCGGTGTGATTACAATGTTACCAGATTTATATGGATTTTTATGATTGACAGCTGTCACACACTAAGAAAGGCTTCTTTTTTGCAAAAACTAGTTTTTGCATCGCCTTATTTTGAGAGCTATAATTTTCCCATGTTTCGGCCGATAGTCATGTGAGGGCTTGTTTTTTTGCGGGACAAGTTGACGTTTTTATTGGTACCATTTTTGGGCACGGGACATTTTTTGATCGTTTTCTATTCTGATTTCTGGGAGGGAGAATAAACTAAAACCAACAATTCTGGAATTGTTTTTTTTTTTTTTTTTTTATGCCGTTCTACGTGTGGTAAAATTAATAAGGCAGCTTTATTCTTCTGGTCAGTACATTTACAGCGATACTACATTTATATCATTTTTTTATGTTTTGGTGCTTTTACACAATAAAAACGATTTTATAGAAAAAAAGAATTATTTTTGCATCGCTTTATTCTGAGAGCTGTAACTTTTTTTATTTTTCCACTGATGGAGCTGTATGGCAGCTTGCTTTTGGGGGGACAAAATGACGTTTTCAGCGGTATCATTTTTATTTACATTCGTCTTTATTTCAGTTTTTGTTTGGCTGTATGATGATAAAGCACCGTTTTTTGCTTTTTTTTATTTTTATTTATTACCTTGTTCACTAAAGGGGTTAACTAGTGGGACAGTTTTATAGGTCCGGTCGTTCTCGATGTGGCAATATCAAATATGTGTACTTTTATTTTTTATTTAGTTTTTCATAATATTTATTTATGGGTACTATATATATATATATATATATATATATATATATATATATATATATATATATGTGTGTGTGTGTATATATATACAGTACAGACCAAAAGTTTGGACACACCTTCTCATTTAAAGATTTTTCTGTATTTTCATGACTATAAAAATTGTACATTCACATTGAAGGCATCAAAACTATGAATTCACACATGTGGAATTATATACTTAACAAAAAAGTGTGAAACAACTGAAAATATGTCTTATATTCTAGGTTCTTCAAAGTAGCCACCTTTTGCTTTGATGACTGCTTTGCACACTCTTGGCATTCTCTTGATGAGCTTCAAGAGGTAGTCACTGGAAATGGTCTTCCAGCAATCTTGAAGGAGTTCCCAGAGATGCTTAGCTCTTGTTGGCCCTTTTGCCTTCACTCTGCCGTCCAGCTCACCCCAAACCATCTCGATTGGGTTCAGGTCTGGTGACCGTTGAGGCCAGGTCATCTGGCGTAGCACCCCATCACTTTCTTTCTTGGTCAAATAGCCCTTACACAGCCTGAAGGTGTGTTTGTTGTCATTGTCCTGTTGAAAAATAAATGATGGTCCAACTAAACGCAAACCGGATGGAATAGCATGCTGCTGCAAGATGCTGTGGTAGCCATGCTGGTTCAGTATGCCTTTAATTTTGAATAAATCCCCAACAGTGTCACCAGCAAAGCACCCCCACACCATCACACCTCCTCCTCCATGATTCACGGTGGGAACCAGGCATGCAGAGTCCATCCGTTCACCTTTTCTGCGTCGCACAAAGACACGGTGGTTGGAACCAAAGATCTCAAATTTGGACTCATCAGACCAAAGCACAGATTTCCACTGGTCTAATGTCCATTCCTTGTGTTCTTTAGCCCAAACAAGTCTCTTCTGCTTGTTGCCTGTCCTTAGCAGTGGTTTCCTAGCAGCTATTTTACCATGAAGGCCTGCTGCACAAAGTCTCCTCTTAACAGTTGTTGTAGAGATGTGTCTGCTGCTAGAACTCTGTGTGGCATTGACCTGGTCTCTAATCTGAGCTGCTGTTAACCTGCAATTTCTGAGGCTGGTGACTCGGATAAACTTATCCTCAGAAGCAGAGGTGACTCTTGGTCTTCCTTTCCTGGGGCGGTCCAGATGTGAGCCAGTTTCTTTGTAGCGCTTGATGGTTTTTGCAACTGCACTTGGGGACACTTTCAAAGTTTTCCCAATTTTTCAGACTGACTGACCTTCATTTCTTAAAGTAATGATGGCCACTCGTTTTTCTTTACTTAGCTGCTTTTTTCTTGCCATAATACAAATTCTAACAGTCTATTCAGCAGGGTGGATTTGATTTAAATCTAACTGATTTAAATCACGATTTAAATCACGATTTAAATCACTAGTCAGTAAGGCTTGATTTAAATCAGTGATTTAAATCAAAGTTTCTACCTAAACTAGTTCTTGCTACTTTAACATGCAAGTAGATGAAGATTTTTAGAATCACTTTTTATATTACTTTTTTCTCCCCAGTTTAATGGGTTAATCATTCATATTTGGACACCACTGTTCTGTTGTACTTAGGAAGGAGAAAAATAATCCTGACCTTAATAACAATTTAAATAGATTTATTCAACTGAAACAATAACAACATTACAGCATAAGTTATTTGCTTAAACAAACATCCATGTTTGTTAACTAATTTGGCTAAACAAAATATATATATATTTTAAGAAACTTAGACTGTCAGCCCAGCCGACACATGAAAAACTTAAATACTACTGTCCCTGCTGTCCTCTGTAGCTCACTCGTCGTCATCTTCATCATCATCTTCTTCTTTGTTCCTATTCATAATCTGGAAAAGAAAAACAAGCTTTCCTGCTTTATTGGGTCCCAACCGATTTCTCAATTTAGAATGAATGAGTCCAAAGGAAGAGAATATTCTTTCAACGCCTGCAGAAGAAGCTACTGCTGTTAAAAGTGAAATCATTACTTGAACAGTCTCTAAATCCAAGCGCTTAAGTGACTTCCACCAGTTTACTGGTGTGACCTTCCTTAAAATATCTTCAGCAAACATATATTTCTTGAATGGTTCCCCCTTAGCTCTGAAGTTTATTATAGTTGGCATTAAAGATGGATGATTGCTGGATACCCATGTCATAGCTAACTCCTCTTCCTCAGCACTTAGGTTTTGACCATGATATTGGATATTGACAATATTTGCCAAAAAATGAGCTGGAGTCAGTGCTTGTCCCATTCGTTTGTTTACTGCTTGTAATTTAATTCTGTCCATGTGTAGTTCTGCTTTTAAGTGTTCACTCAGTTCCTTCCAAATTTCAACAGCATCAGCAATAAAACAGCTATTTTTCTGTATTTTGTTTAAAGCTTGAGAGATGGGTTTCAGGAAGCTCAGCATATGTTCAACATTTCTCTTAAGCCCAATGTTGAGGATTTTGGCCGTGACAGTGCCATCTATTTTATCTCGATTTTCTTCACAAAGTGTCATCAGAATAGGCCAGTTTTTGATATACTGCTCAAAACAGTCCACCACAGAGTTCCATCTAACATCTTGTGGGAGCGTTAGCTTGGTTCCACCCATCCTTTTCAGAGCTGCTGCAGCAAAATGATTATTACGGAAGTATTTAGCAATTTCAACAACATTAGCCTTTATTTCTGGAACACTTAAGTCTTTGGCTAAGAGGTGCAGCAAATGAGCACTGCAACCATATGTTATTAGCAGCTTTGTATTCCCTCCCTGCTCTTCTAAATTTCTTCTCATCTTGGATACGTTTGCAGCATTGTCAGTGACCAAACTGCGTACTAGACATTTGAATTTTTGTTCACATGCTGTTATAGCTTTTACTGCCACTTCTTGTAAGTATTCTGCTGTGTGTGCATTTCCTGACGTATCAGTTGTTTGTGCAAGGAAGACTTTACCTTCTTCTGTTGTTATACAAGCACATACAATAGGATCATTGTGGACATTACTCCACCCATCAATACTTAGGTTAACAATTTTACCCTCCAGAGCTGTTGCACATTGCTCCATTTCTCTGTCATACACTTGATCCAGCAGTTTCCCTGCAACATCAACTCTGCTGGGTGGACTGTATCCTGGTCTCAGTGACTGAACCATATTAATGAAATGTGGGTTCTCAGTCAGACGGAAAGAAGAGTTCGTTGCATAAATAAACTGGGCAATTTTTTCATCAATCAACTCTTTTTCTAATCTGCTAGTTCTTATCACAAACCTATCTATGGTGGTTCCAGGAGGTAAAGGTTTTTTCTTCCTTTTGGGTGATGGTGATATGTGGCTGTGGGTGTCTGATGATGATGCTGCTGCTAATGAAGCACTATCCTGGATGGATAACTCTGAAACTGTAGAACAGGATGATGGTGATCTTGGAGGTGGATAGTTTCCAGAATCCATGAATTCCCCTAAACAAAAAAAGTCAATGCTGTTATTTTATTGTTTATACAATTTCTGCTTATTGTACACAACACATCACTGCCCCTGCCCCAAAAGGAATATTTGTTTTTCTTCATAACTGTACCAAATGACAGTAACATGCAGTAATAATAAGAAATATAATTTTTCTCACACATGACAGTTCAGTCTTTAGAAACAGGATTCAATAAAAATGTTTACCAACAGATCCGGCCTGTTCAGAAGTGTTTCTTTGGTCATCTTCATCACCGCACTTCTCATGATGTTGCCTCATTCGCGCCACCAGGCCTTGCATCTCTTTGTTGCATCGTTTGCATTTTTCACGCATGCCTGCCTTACCGATAGGCGAAGGAGCTTCATTAAAATATTCCCAAACTGGGTCTCTTTTACGGCCTGCTGCCATTATAAGGAAAGAATGTAATAAACCTCAGATCGTACACACAAACAGATCCAGACTTGTCTGTCTGTGGCTATGCTGCAGTATTGTGCTCAAAGTTTCACTTTCATTTTCTTGTCTGCTTGCCCTTCCTCCTCCTCACACTTAGATTCACATTCTTCTTGTGTTGTGCAGATCTATTCCACTCCAAACAATCAGAAACATATTGTCTAACTTCTTGGACTTGGCACTGAAGGGGTTGATTCTGTATTCATAGGTTTGTAGAACAATAGGATTAAGGTCTTTTTCTCAACTCTGTTCATGTTGTAACATTTTTGCCGTGAAGAAGAGGCTGGGACCTCTGCGGAGTCAAATTCAGTTTTGAGAACTGCGTAAGTAAAGCGAGCGTCTGTGATAATATAGGAGAGAAACTGCCCACTAATCCTACAGAAACCTCTGGAAGAGCATGGCATTGTGAATGTTACACATATACAGCCTTTATTCTACTGAGTTAAACAACTCAGCTTTATCTCATGATGGAAGAACCTTTGGATGGTAAAATATTTTCCTCAAAAAGCAGTTTATTGAAAAAAATCCGATTTAAATCAAAAAAATCCGATTTAAATAAAAAAAATCCGATTTAAATAAAAAAAATCAGATTTTTTTGATTTTTTAAAAAAAAACATTGATTTTTATCCACCCTGCTATTCAGTAGGACTATCAGCTGTGTATCCACCAGACTTCTGCACAACACAACTGATGGTCCCAACCCCATTTATAAGGCAAGAAATACCACTTATTAAACCTGACAGGGCACACCTGTGAAGTGAAAACCATTTTCGGTGACTACCTCTTGAAGCTCATCAAGAGAATGCCAAGAGTGTGCAAAGCAGTCATCAAAGCAAAATAACCTAGAATATAAGACATATTTTCAGTTGTTTTTTTGTTAAGTATATAATTCCACATGTCTTAATTCATAGTTTTGATGCCTTGAGTGTGAATGTACAATTTTCAAAGTCATGAAAATACCGAAAAATCTTTAAATGAGGTGTGTCCAAACTTTTGGTCTGTACTGTATATATATATGTATATATATATGTGTGTATGTATATATATATATATATATAATTATTATTTTGTGATTTTTTTTTTTTTTTTTAATATTTTTTCAACTTTTTTTTTACTTTTTTTTTTCATTTTTCTACTTAATCCCATTATAGTACTTTCATTTTCGGCAGTCTGATTGCTGCTATAAAGCATAGCAGTGCAGGATCACTGCTATGCCTTATAGCTGTCAGCCCTGCAGACGCAAGATAGATCATGCACTGCGCATGTTTAAACTCCCTTGCTAGTGCCTGGTGACCCAGATGTCACGACATCGGGTCACCATGGCAGCAATCGGGACCCCACAATGATGTCGCGGGTCTCCGATCCAAGAGCAGAAGGGCTTTTGTCCCACTGCTCGCTTGCTAATTGCTGTAATCGCAGCATTTAGGGGGTTAAAGTGCCAGGAGCGGTGCGGGCACTTTAACCTGCCTCTATGAGGGTGCGATCGCTGAGACACATCTATACTTACCTATTCATTAAGGCCCAGGCCGCAGGGACGTATAGATACGTCTCGCGTCAGAAAGGGGTTAAAACCCACATTGAAAAATAACGTTCCGTTAAGCCAAATAAGGAATAAAGATAACAGGCTCTATCAAATATATGAATAAAATCATGTGAATTTTAAAAAACATTCCAAAAGACTATTTGCATACTGCAGTATCACACTGTCAAGATTCTGCTCTGCTGTCAGATTGAGTGGTCATCTCGTGACCTCTCATATGCCATTTGCATGCTGGCATGCTCCTCCTCAGGAGGAGAGGAGGAAGGAGCAGGGCCTAGTAAGAGAGGCCCAGGAGAACAGACTGAGAGAGGACGGGAGGAGAAGGAAAGCTCCAAGACGGATAGAGGGGATCCCAGGGGCATGGGAAGTGCAGGAAGCCATCGGTGCGCCCGAATCTACATGGACGTGGAGGGATCAGAGCGCAGAGGGGACCGGCCCCTAACTAGTGGAGAACTACAAGGCTCAGCTAGATAACCGGAGACTACTGTACTTTCAAGGTGCAGCTGCCCAAAACCACAATTATATCACTGAAAAGGTGGCATAGGATTCAGGGGACTGCACGTAGCCCGACAAAATCTGAGGCTACTGGCTTGGGACACTGATTGTGAGGCTGTAGCATCGAAGGCTCTGCCCCCCGACAGGCAGAGACGCCGTCCCCCTTACCGCCACGCTCCTGGCCTGGCGTCTTCCTGCTCTCCTGCTGCTGCTGCTGGCGCGTGCAGTTTCCCAGGCACTGTGCTTAGGGAGCGCGCACACTCCCTCCCTCTTAAAGGGGCCGCGCGCGCCGTCCTAAGGAGTCCCCGGCCAATGGCCGGAGGACTTCCAATATAAAAGGCACCTTCTCCAAAATGGAGGTGCCCGTGCAAGGTTGTAGCTCTGTGTACTTACCTCTGCTTCAGCCCTCAGATCCCATTGCTAGCCTGACTACCAGTCCAGTCCGCCAGCCTGACTACCAGTCCAGTCCGCCAGCCTGACGTCCAGTCCGCCAGCCTGACTACCAGTCCAGTCCGCCAGCCTGACTACCAGTCGTGTCCGCCAGCTTGACTACCACTCCAACCTGACAGTCTGCCTACGATCCGAACCCGCCAGTCTGTCTATGGGCCAGGCTAGCCTGCCAGCCCGAAGAACGTACTGGTTACCTGCCGTGCCTACCAGCCAGCCTACCTGGAGGCTCCTGCTTGTTACCTGCCGTGCCTACCAGCCAGCCTACCTGGAGGCTCCTGCTTGTTACCTGCCGTGCCTACCGGCCTGCCTACCTGGAGGCTCCTGCCAGTTACCCGTGGTGTCTGCCAGTCCGTCTACCCGGATCACCCGTCAGCCTGCCTGCCATTCTCATCTGCTGTACCGGTCAGTCCCTGCCTTCTGACCCATGGGAGTCACCTGCTCTCATACAAGGACTGGCCCAGAGTAGCACCTGGTCCCTCTGCTCGGTCCTTCCCTGGTTCATGGAGTCGATTGAGCCGCCGTGCGACCTTGGTCAGTCCGAGTTGAAACCTAGTTACGCCCCTCTGGTCCCTCCTTGCACCGCAGCCCAGAGGTTCCACCACCCGGATCCGTAACAGTTTGCACGGGCCATGGAACCCGGTGGCCCCCAGGCTCCTTCACTTGCTGACCTGTACCAGGAGGTTTCTTGTCAGAGATCCCAACAGGAAACCATCCTGACCTACCTGCTTTCTGTTAACTCTCGCCTGGACACGCTGTCCGTCCCACCTGTGACCGCCTCGAGCCAAGCAGCACCCGCTCCCGATGCGCCTCTGCCTGGCAGGGCCACGGCATCCAGCTCTGGACCCCGGCTCTCTGCGCCCCTTCTTTTTGGGGGTGACCCCGTCTTATGTCTGGGTTTTCTGAACCAGTGCACGCTGCACTTTGAACTACTGGCACATCAGTTTGCCTCTGACCAGGCCAAGGTGGCGTTCATCATGTCTCACCTCACTGGGGAAGCATTGGCATGGCTAAACCCTCTTTGGGAGAGAGGGGATCCCCTGGTGTCCGATCTTCCGACTTTCCTCACTGCCTTCCGGAAGGTCTTTGATGAGCCCGGACGAAGGACTTCTACTGCCTCCTCATTGCTCCGTCTCCACCAAGGGAGTCTCACCGTGGGCCAGTATTCCATACAGTTCCGTACCCTCACATCTGAGCTTGCCTGGAACAATGAGGCCCTGGTGTCCACCTTCTGGGAGGGTCTTTCCGGACGGATCAAGGACGAGCTAGCCGGCCGGGACATTCCTACCACCCTGGATGACCTGGTGTCACTAGCTACCCGGATTGACATCCGTTTCCTGGAACGAGCTAAGGAGACTACCCGGGAGAGAAGATTTCCTCGTCTTGCTCCTGTTTTCCAGAAACCTGCCTCCCAAGCAGCAACTCCCCAGGCATGCTCGCCCGAACCCATGCAGATCGACCAGACCAAGATGGTCAAGTCTCGCCAAGAAACACGCCTTGCCGAGGGGAGCTGTTTCTACTGTGGTAGTAAGGAGCATCTGATCCGTTCCTGTCCAGTGAAGCCGGGAAACTCCAGTGTCTAGGACCGCTCGGAGAGGTCGTCCTAGGCAAGAGCAAATCCTCTTCGTCCTTGACTCTATCTGTTTCTATTTCCTGTAGAGAGACCCCCTTCTTTGAAACCGCCCACCTGGATTCCGGAGCCGCTGGGAATCTCATTTCTCAGTCCCTTGTAGAGAAGTATCAGATTCCCACCAAACCTCTGGATGAACCATTGGCAGTCGCTTCCGTGGATGGAAGACTCCTTCTGGTGACCATCTTGCTCATCACAGAGCCTGTAACCCTTCAGGTGGGAATGCTACACTCGGAGAGGATCTCCTTCCATGTGCTATCCAGACTCTCTCACTCCCTTTTGCTAGGTCTACCCTGGTTACAGAGACATGAACCCGTTCTGAATTGGTGATCTGGTGAGGTGCTCTGTTGGGGGCAGGATTACCATGAGACCTGTCTGGTTCCGGTTCGTCCGGCTCGACCTCCGTCTACTCCGGCTAATTTACCTGGTCTACTAGCACCTTACTGGTCCTATGCAGATGTCTTCAACAAGAAGGGGGCAGAGACACTGCCACCTCATAGGCCATATGATTGCCCTATCGACCTGGTACCCGGTGCCTCTCCACCACGTGGGCGTATCTACCCCTTGTCGCTGGCCGAAACCCGGGCCATGTCTGAGTATATCGAAGAAAATCTGCCTAGGGGATTCATCCAGAAATCTACCTCCCCGCCCGGAGCAGGATTCTTCTTTGTAAAAAAGAAAGACGGTTCACTACGCCCCTGTATCGATTATAGGGGACTCAACCAGATTACTATCAAAAACAAATATCCTCTGCCACTCATCTCAGAGCTGTTCGACCTCCTTAAAGGCGCGAAGATCTTCACCAAGCTTGATCTTCGTGGGGCGTATAACTTGGTCCGGATCCGCCAAGGAGACGAGTGGAAGACGGCATTCAATACCAGAGACGGCCACTATGAATACTGTGTGATGCCCTTCGGCCTCTGTAATGTTCCAGCCATCTTCCAAGAACTAGCTAACGACATCTTCCGTGTCCTCTTATATTCATGCATGGTGGTGTACCTGGACGACATCTTGGTCTTCTCTCCGGATCTACCCTCACACCGGAGGAATGTTCGTCAGGTCCTGCTTAGGCTCAGGCAGAATCACCTATACGCAAAATTTGAGAAATGCCTCTTCGAGCAGACCTCTCTTCCGTTCCTGGGTTATATCATCTCAAAGACTGGTCTACGGATGGATCCCGAGAAGGTCTCTGCCGTCTTAAAGGGGCCCCGACCGGAGGGGTTGAAGGCGATTCAGCGATTCCTGGGCTTCGCTAACTATTACCGCCTCTTCATCCCACATTTCTCTTCCCGGACTGCACCCATCTCTGCTCTCACCCGTTAGCGAGCAAATCCTAAGGAGTGGACGTCCGAAGCGGAGGAGGCCTTCCTCTCCTTAAAACAATCCTTCTCTTCTGCCCCGGTGCTGCACCGTCCGGATTACAACAAACAGTTTTTTCTGGAGGTTGATGCTTCCTCTTCCGGAGCCGGAGCGGTGCTCACCCAGAAATCTCCGTCCGGGAGAATGGTAACCTGCGGCTTCTTCTCCAAGCTCTTCTCCTCGTCCGAGCGCAACTACTCCATAGGAGACCGAAAACTGCTAGCCATCAAATTGGCACTGGAGGAGTGACGTTACCTGTTAGAGGGGGCTCTGCACCCAGTGGTCATCTACACTGACCACAAAAACCTGACATATCTACAAAATGCCCAATGACTTAATCCGCGTCAGGCCCAGTGGTCTTTGTTCTTCACCCGTTTCAACTTTACCCTACATTACCGACGCTTTGTTCTGATCCTTCCTGTCTTCCGATCAAGAGGAGGAGCCTATACATATCATCGATCCCTCCAGAGTGATGAATGTGGCTCCCTTGGATCTGTCCCTTGGACCTGTCTCGTCTCCCACTCGGTAAGACGTTTGTAGCGGTTCTGGATCGTAAGAAAGTTCTTCACTGGGGTCATGCATCTAAATTAGCCAGCCATGCAGGCCAGAGGAAGACCTTCCTGCTCATTACCCGGCATTACTGGTGGCCATCCCTGCGCAAGGATGTTGTAGACTTCGTTACGGTCTGTTCATTCTGTGCCCACAAGGTTCCCAGACATCTTCCAGCCGGCCGTCTCCTGCTTCCTCCTGTACCTGCTGCCCCGTGGCAACACATTGCTATGGACTTTATTACTGATCTCCCTGTTTCTGCCGGTTGTACTGCCATTTGGGTGGTCGCTGACCTCTTTTCTAAAATGGCCCATTTTATCCCTCTGCCTGGTCTTCCGTCTGCATCTGTGCTGGCTAAGGACTTCATCTGTCACATCTTTCGTCTCCATGGCCAACCCCTACACATTGTGTCTGATCGAGGGGTCCAGTTTACTTCGCGTTTCTGGAGAGCTACGTGTAAGCTGCTGGATGTCTCTCTGGATTTCAGCTCTGCTTATCATTCTCAGTCCAATGGCCAAGTGGAACGTATCAACCAGATCCTTACCAGCTTCCTCCGGCACTTTGTCAACGCTCAACATACCGATTGGGTAGAGCTTCTACCTTGGGCCGAGTTCTCCTATAACAACCATGAGAGCGAGTCTTCTTCCAAGTCCCCGTTCTTTGTGGTCTACGGTCTACACCCCCGGATTCCGTTTCCCGTCTCCGCTTCAGTGGACAATATTACCGCGGAGTCCCTGGTCAGCGAATTTTCCACTATCTGGGAGGACACTAGATCCGCACTTCTTCAATCCTCCGAGCGGATGAAGAGACATGCCGACAAGAGACGTCTGGACCCCCCTCAATTCCGTCTGGGAGACAAGGTTTGGCTCTCCTCCAAACATGTTCGTCTTAAAATACCCTCCTATAAGCTGGGTCCACGGTTCATCGGTTCATTTTAAGTCCTCAAGCAAATCAATCCAGTGGCCTACAAGTTAAAACTCCCGGCCACCTTATGGATACCCAATTCCTTCCACGTATCTCTCCTCAAACCAGTTGTTCTTAATACTTTTTCCGACAATCCAGGTACCTTCCCAGCTCCGGTCTCCGCTGAGGAACGTCTATGAGGTAGAGAGCATTCTGGCCACCAAGAGGGTAAGAGGAAAGACCTTTTTTTCTGGTGGATTGAAAGAGGTTTGGCCCAGAGGAGAGAACTTGGGAACCCAGGGAGAACATCCACGCCCCGCTTCTTCTTAAAAAAATTTATTTCAGGCCTAAAAAAGAGGGGGCGTAAAGGGGGGGTACTGTAGAATCGGCATCTCTGACTGTCATGGCTCCTGGCCCGGCGTCTTCCTGCTCTCCTGCTGCTGCTGAGTACCAGTCCAGTCTGCCAGCCTGAGTACCAGTCCAGTCTGCCAGCCTGAGTACCAGTCCAGTCTGCCAGCCTGACTACCAGTCCAGTCTGCCAGCCTGACTACCAGTCCTGTCCGCCAGCTTGACTACCACTCCAGCCCGACGGTCTGCCTACGATCCAAACCCGCCAGTCTATCTATGAGCAAGGCTAGCCTGCCTGCCTGGAGAACGTACCAGTTACCTGCCGTGCCTACCAGCCAGCCTACCTGGAGGCTCCTGCTTGATACCTGCCATGCCTACCAGCCAGCCTACCTGGAGGCTCCTGCTTGTTACCTGCCGTGCCTACAGGCCTGACTACCTGGAGGCTCCTGCCAGTTACCCGTGGTGTCTGCCAGTCAGTCTACCCGGATCACCTGTCAGCCTGCCTGCCGTGCTCATCTGCTGTACCGGTCAGTCCCTACCTTCTGACCCGTGGAAGTCAGCTGCTCTCATACAAGGACTGGCCCAGTGTAGCACCTGGTCCCTCTGCTCTGTCCTTCCCTGGTTCACGGAGTCTATTGAGCCGCCGTGCGACCTTGGTCAGTCCGAGTTGATACCTAGTTACGCCCCTCTGGTCCCTCCTTGCACCACAGCACAGAAGTTCCACCACCCGGATCCGTAACAGAGGCGCAGAGCAGGAGGGTGAGAGACAGCGCAGGAAGACAACCGAGGAAGGCACATAGAACGGGGTCCCGTTTAAGTACTCCTGAGATAATTGAGAGATTGCTGAACCCCTTCCTTGGTGAACGCAGAATGACGTGGGAGGTTACACACCGGTAACTGTAACCTTGAGTCTTGAACAACTGTGAGTAAAACCTTGAAGACTGCACCCCACTGTGTCCTAGAATTACTGCTGCACCATCACCAGCCCTGCACTACACAGCACCAGCAAGATCTACCTTATAACATCACTATTTCCTGCCCTGGCGCTTAGCTCTGCCCGTGGAGAGCTGAACCAACTCTGCTGCGTCACCATCAGCTCCAGAGGATCTGCACCGCAGCGGTGGCCCCATATAGCCGCATACCACAGGTGGCATCATTATCTATAAAAACTTAATTCCCCTTTTACTTTATTCCCCTTTTATTGACCGCCCTGGCTCACGGACCGGGTCACCGCCACCGTGACATCCCCCTGTGGCGCCCCTGAGGGTTCAGTCGCCACAGAGGTACTGCACTTCACCCAGAGGTGTGGTATATCCTTCTCTCAGGTAAGGAGGGAGTGCTGCCCGGAACCCCAACACCTGCATCCAACACTACACTGCTCCAGGCCGGCTGGAAGGGCAACATGCAATGTGTTTTCCTGCTGAGCCCTGTCCCTGGCTGGAGTGGGGGGAACCCAGAGGTAGGGGGAACCAGTAGTGGGTGTGAGTGGAGGAAGTAGTTTAGGGGAGCACTTTAACAAAAGCTATAAATAGGGAAGCCATCTTAGGGTGGCAGATTAGTAAGTGGGAGAAGTCAGTCAGGGGGCAGAGTCTCTTTAGGAGCTCTGCTCCACAAGCAGGGCCCAGTCCTAGAGGCCCAGGAGGAGTAGGCTCCGATCTAAAGAAGGGATCCCGGGGGTACGGTGAGTGCGGGACAGCACCCGTACGCCCCGAATCTGTCAGAAGACAGAGGGATCGTAGGCCGCAAGAAGGCGACCGGCCCCTGGACCAGTCGTGTAACTCCAAGTCTCCGCTGGAAAAACCGGAGGCTTCTGGCTTTCATAGACCAGTTGCCACAGCCTTATTCTAATCTCTGTGAGGGTCAAGCAGGTCTGGGAACTCCAGTAAGACAGGAGGGACTTCAGAGCACCCGAGCGGGATTGAGAGTGGGGAAGCGCAGGGCAGGAGGGAGAAGACCCAGCGTGAAGACGGTCTAGCTAGGAACACAAGAAAGTGGGGTTCTGTCAGGTGCTCCTAATCTGCCTGAGGAAGAGCTGAACCCCTGCCTGGTGAACGCAGTGCGACGTGGGAGGCTGACACCCGTACAGTGCACCAGTGGAACTGTCATAAGAACTGTGAGTAAAAACTCAGATGACTGCACCGTACTGCCTCCGTCCATTCTTTCATCTGCGCCCTCTTGCCTCCCGGCACCACAACGCCCAACGCAACTTACACATCCTACACTGCCCTGGAGCTAGCTCTACCTGTGGAGAGCCACACCATCCCTGCTGCCGTAACACCAGCTCCAGAGGACTGCTCCGCAGCGGCGGCTCCCTTTGGCTACATTCCACAGGTGGTGTCATGAACACTTCACAAATCCCCTATAAATAATCCCCCCTTTTCATTGACCGCCCTGGGTCACGGACCGGGCCAGCCACTGTGATATTCCCCCACCGGCATCCATCGAGGCCCGGCTGCCGAGTACCCCACAGCCCTGGGGGCGCGTCATCCCAGCATCGACCGGCCCGGCCACCAAGTACCCCATGGCCCAGGTGGCGCGTCAGACACACTGCAGAAATTTATGTTTAGCTCAGAAAACTACTGTGATATTTGTTTCCTTATATAGCACCTAAATATTCTGAAAATCTTTACACCGATTCAAAGTATCACTGCACAGGGGCAGGAGTAAGAATAATCTCATCTCACTAGCTCAAGTATAAACACACACACTAAAGTCCGCTTAAGGGTATGGACACACAGTGATTTTTTCAGCGTTTTTTCCCGTGTTGGCAGGAAAAATGGGGCATACATTTACATACCGTAGTTACATTGGTTGAAAAAAGACCTAGGTCCATCAAGTTCAACCTTTCTCCACCAATTGTACATTTTGCAACTAAATTAACTATAATCCACAATGTTATCTGTATTGGGGAAATCATTCAGCCCTATTTTGAAAGCTGGAATAGTGTCTGCCATTACTACCTCTTCTGATAGGGCATTCAACAGTCTGACTGCTCTAACTGTAGAGAACCCTTTCTTATTTAGCAGACGGAATCGCCTTTCTTCCACCAGTAATAAGTGCCCTCTGATCCTTAGTATGGTCTTTGGATGGAATAAGTCATGTGCTAGTCCTTTGTACTGACCACACATATATTTATACATGTAAATGAGATCTCCTCTGAGGTGTGATACGCTCGCACCCGGACTGACTGGCGTGAGCGTGATTAGTGATCCCACTGTACCATGAACCGAGGAGTGCCTGGAGGGGCGTAACTAAGTATCAACCCGATCCGACCAAGATCGCACGGCGGCTCAGTCGACTCCGTGAACCAAGGAGGAACCGAGCAGAGGGACCAGGTGCTACTCCAGGTCAGACCCCGGTCACAGCTGTTGACCCACACCGGGGAATGCAGGAACAGGCAGGTTAGACTGGCATACAGCAGGTGGGTATTGGCAGGCACGGCTGGTATGCAGAGAGGTGGATACTGGCAAGCACGGCTGGTATGCAGACAGGTGGGCACTGGCAAGCACGGCTGGTATGCAGACAGGTGGGCACTGGCAAGCACGGCTGGTATGCAGACAGGTGGGCACTGGCAAGCACAGCTGGTATGCAGACAGGTGGGCACTGGCAAGCACGGCTGGAGTGCAGACAGGGAGATACTGGCATGCACGGCTGGAGTGCAGACAGAGAGGTACTGGCAGGTTGGAGCGCAGGCTGGATAGGGTCTAGTATAGACTGGGAGACAGGAACAGAGCCGCAGATGTGGTAGACCAACAGAGTTAAAGCGAAACCGCCGGAGCGGAGGACAAGGCAGAGCAGAGAGGAACCGCCGGTGCGGTGAGCAAGCAGAGTGGAGCGAAAACCGCAGGTGCGGTGGTCAAGGCAGAGCAGAGTGGAACCACCGCAATGATTGACAAGGCAGAGCAGAGAGGAACCGCCGGAGCGGTGGTGTCACGGGTGTGTCGCCACGAAGATCGTCACGAGTACACAGCCTGACTTCTCGCAGCTGACTTGTTGGTGCTTTGTGTTTTTCGGCAGTGAGGGAGTTAATTCTCTCTCTCTCTGTGCTAGACGAGGTCCAGCCTCGCCCAGCTGCAATCAATACTGCTGTAGTGAGACTCCTTCAAATGCCTGCTGGTCTGTTTGGGAAGTGTCGGTGAAAGCATTTCATTCAGACTAACAGAGCGGATCGTGGTGTTTGGAGTTTCTGAGATAAGTGTATTTGGAGTGTTTTTTCCCTTCCTCGCTTTATCATTTATCTCCTTTCCTGTTGGTGTTCCCTCTGTTGTAGTTGTGTAGTTGTTGTATGCAAGGTGGTTTTGGTTTTTCCCTTGTACTGTCTCGTTCGTCTAAGTACTGTGTGTGGGCATATTATTACTTGTCCCCTTTTGTTGTGATCGGGGTCCTTCTCAGGACTAGATTACTTAGGTGCAGGGATCCTCAGGAGGTAGGGGTTACGCTGGCGGCCTGGACCTCTGTACCTTTAACAGTACCTCCAGGTTGAGGGACTAGTCAGGGCCCCAGCTTAGGGTCAGCTTAGGCCCCCTACCTCCAGTATACAGAGACAGCGTGACATTTTCACCGACCCACTTAGTTTTTCTCCAGCTACCATGGATCCAGTAGCCGGTCTAGCTCGGCAGTTGCAGAGTTTGTCCATGGAGCTGGCGGACGTTAGGTCCAAGGTTTTGCATCCTCAGGAGCAAGCCGGACCAGAACCTAAAGTAGCTCTCCCTGACAGGTTCACTGGGGGGCGGGACAAGTTTTTTGTTTTCCGGGAGGCATGCAAGTTGTACTTTCGGCTGCGGCCTCGGTCATCGGGGAGTGAAGAACAAAGGGTGGGAATTGTCATCTCGCTCCTACAAGGGGACCCACAATCTTGGGCGTTCTCTCTTCCCCCGGGCTCCCCGGCTCTCCAGTCAGTGGATAGGTTTTTCGCTGCTCTGGGACTCGTATATGATGACCCAGATCGGATCTCCCTTGCTGAGTCTAAGTTACGTAGGATCCAGCAGGGAGATCGTCCGGCGGAGGAATTCTGTTCGGAGTTCCGTAGGTGGGCCACGGACACCCAGTGGAATGACCCGGCTCTTAGGAGCCAGTTTTGTCATGGTTTATCCGACAAATTACAGGATGTGTTGGCACAGTATGACTCTCCCGCGTCACTGGAAGCCGCTATGGCCCTTGCTATTCGCGTTGACAGACGGCTTCGGGAGAGGTGCGGGATAACTCTACCCCCTGTGATGACTCCACCTCCTACAAGGTCCCCTCATATGGTGGTTCCCCTGGTCAGTCCAGAGGAGCCTATGCAATTAGGAGGGACATCATTTCGGGGGAGGGGACCGGTGGTGCGCCATAAGACAGGAAGGTGTTTCTTCTGCGGGAGAAAGGGACATTTTATTGGGGGGTGTCCATCCCGTCCCTTGCAGAGTGAAGAGTCGTCGGAAAACTGTTGATCCCAGGTTGTGTGGTGGACGGCAATCTGGGAGTAGGTATTTCGTCCCTAGGTTCGTCTCAGTTTCTCGTACCGGCGGAGGTGGTGGTGGGTACGAGAACTGAGAGGATATCTGTTCTTCTGGATAGTGGGGCCGGGGCTAATCTGGTTGATGCTCGGTTTGCCCGGGTTCAAGGTATGCGATTGAGTGAGTTGGCTAAACCCATCCCCATATTCTCGATCGATGCCAGGCCTCTCGGTCAGGGAAGTTTTTTGCAAGCTGTGCATGACGTAAAACTTCAAGTGGGGGCGATACATAAAGAACTGTTGTCTTGCTACGTGTTGGAGGGTCTTCCCACTCCTATAGTGTTGGGCCTTCCTTGGTTAGCTAAGCATAACCCGGTTATTAATTGGCAAACCAGAGAGATAAGCCAATGGAGTAAATTCTGTAATAAAAACTGCATGAACACGGTCATCGGTGCGGTTACTCCTTGGGTCTTACCTCCATTTCTGGCGGACTTTGAGGATGTATTCTCGGAGAAAGGGTGTCAGGAACTACCTCCTCATCGCGAGTATGACTGTTCTGTAAAACTGCTCCCTGAGGCCAAGTTACCTAAAGCTAGGTTGTATAACCTTTCTGGTCCTGAGAGGCAGGCCATGAAGGATTATATTTCAGAAAGTCTGGCTAAGGGGCATATTAGACCTTCATCTTCACCGGTGGCTGCGGGGTTCTTCTTTGTTAAGAAGAAAGATGGAGGCCTACGCCCTTGCCTGGATTTCCGTGAACTTAATCGGATTACGGTCCGAGATCCGTATCCGCTCCCACTTATTCCCGATCTCTTTAATCAGATCGTGGGCGCCAAATGGTTCTCTAAGTTGGATCTCAGGGGGGCGTACAATCTGATTAGGATGAAGGAGGGGGATGAGTGGAAGACGGCGTTTAACACTCCGGAGGGGCATTATGAGAACCTTGTCATGCCATTCGGTCTGACTAATGCCCCGGCGGTGTTCCAACACTTTGTTAATGACATTTTTCGCCGCCTGGTGGGACAGTTTGTTGTCATATATCTGGATGATATCTTAATTTACTCGCCGGATCTGGTGTCTCATCAGGAGCACGTTAGGCAGGTGTTACAGATCTTGCGGGATAATAAACTGTATGCCAAATGGGAAAAGTGTGTGTTCGCCGTACAGGAACTCCAGTTTTTAGGCTTCCTGGTTTCAGCGTCCGGTTTTCGTATGGACCCTGGGAAAGTGCGGGCAGTTCTTGAGTGGGATCGGCCAGAGAATCTTAAGGCACTACAACGTTTCCTGGGGTTTGCTAATTATTACCGGAAGTTCATTCGTAATTTCTCGTCCATGGTTAAGCCTCTCACAGACATGACTAAAAAGGGGACGGATTTTTCTAGGTGGTCTGACAAGGCTTGTCAAGCATTCTCCTCCTTGAAAAAATGTTTTGCCTCGGCACCCATACTCATTCAACCTGATGCGTCACAGCCATTCATTGTAGAGGTAGACGCTTCCGAGGTAGGGGTGGGAGCAGTATTGTCACAGGGTTCGTCCCCTGGTAAGTGGCATCCGTGCGCCTTTTTCTCTAAAAAATTGTCGTCCGCTGAGAGGAATTACGATGTCGGCAATAGGGAACTCTTGGCCATTAAGTTAGCTTTTGAGGAGTGGCGCCATTTTTTGGAGGGGGCAGTCCATCCGGTCACCGTCATCACCGATCACAAGAACCTGCTATATCTGGAGTCCGCGAAACGTCTGAATCCCAGACAAGCTAGGTGGTCATTGTTTTTTACCAGGTTTAATTTTGTCGTTACATATCGTCCTGGGTCAAAAAATGTAAAGGCGGATGCCTTATCTCGTAGTTTCCCTGGGGCCGGGAATACGGACGACCCGATTCCTATCCTTCAGGAGGGGATGGTGGTTTCGGCAGTATGCTCTGAGCTGGAGGAGGAGGTATTGGAGGCTCAGGGGGACGCCCCTGTTGGACCTCCGGGGAGACTGTTTGTTCCAGATCAGTTGCGACAAAAGGTGATCGAGGCACACCATAACTCAGTTTTTGCAGGACACCCGGGGAGTAAAGCAACTGTGGATCTCCTCTCGCGTCGGTTTTGGTGGCCTAACTTACATAAGGAGGTGGTAACTTTTGTCGCGTCCTGTGGGGTTTGTGCGCGCTCTAAGACCTCACATACCCGTCCGTCTGGGGCCCTCTTACCTTTGAAGATCCCGGAGTGTCCTTGGACTCATCTGTCTATGGACTTTATTACGGACCTCCCTCCGTCTTCGGGTAAAACGGTCATACTCGTTGTAGTGGACAGGTTCAGCAAGATGGCACATTTTATCGCTCTTCCGGCTCTCCCTAATGCTAAAACTCTTGCGCAGGTGTTCATTGGGGAGATTGTGAGGCTTCACGGGGTACCCTCCGAGGTGGTGTCTGATCGGGGGTCTCAGTTTGTGTCCAAGTTCTGGAAGGCGTTTTGTGCACGGCGGGGGATGCATTTGTCATTCTCATCGGCTTTTCATCCTCAGACCAATGGTCAGACGGAACGTATGAACCAGAGCTTGGAGACATATCTCCGGTGTTTTGTGTCAGAGAACCAGGAGGACTGGGCTTCTTTCTTACCTCTGGCAGAGTTTGCTCTTAATAATAGGCGGAGCGAGTCCACTGGTAAGTCCCCGTTTTTTGGGGCATATGGTTTTCAACCCCCAGTTTTGTACTTTCAGTAGGGGGGGCTCTTCGGGGGTTCCTGAGGAGGAACGATTTTCCTCATCACTCGCTTCAGTATGGAGAGGGGTGCTGAAGAATCTGAATACTATGGGGAACCGATACAAACGTATGGCTGATAGGAGGAGAGTGTCTGGTCCGGACCTAAGTGTGAACGATCGGGTATGGTTGTCTACCAGGAATATTAAACTTAAGGTTCCCTCCTGGAAACTGGGTCCCAGGTTCATCGGGCCGTACAGAATTAGTTCTATTATTAATCCGGTGGCATTCCGTCTTGACCTCCCCCCTACGTTTAAAATTCACAACGTGTTCCACAGATCGTTGCTTAAGAGGTATGTGGCGCCGGTGGTACCGTCACCTTTACCTCCCCCTCCAGTGGTGGTCAATGGTAACTTGGAGTTCCAGGTATCGAGGGTCATCGATTCACGCTTTAATCGCCGGTCCCTTCAGTACCTGGTTCATTGGAAAGGGTATGGTCCTGAGGAGAGGATGTGGGTTCCTGCGTCGGATATTAACGCAGACCGATTAGTTCGGGCCTTCCACACGACTCACCCGGATAAACCTGGCCCTGAGGGTCCGGAGGCCCCTCGTAGAAGGGGGGGTACTGTCACGGGTGTGTCGCCACGAAGATCGTCACGAGTACACAGCCTGACTTCTCGCAGCTGACTTGTTGGTGCTTTGTGTTTTTCGGCAGTGAGGGAGTTAATTCTCTCTCTCTCTGTGCTAGACGAGGTCCAGCCTCGCCCAGCTGCAATCAATACTGCTGTAGTGAGACTCCTTCAAATGCCTGCTGGTCTGTTTGGGAAGTGTCGGTGAAAGCATTTCATTCAGACTAACAGAGCGGATCGTGGTGTTTGGAGTTTCTGAGATAAGTGTATTTGGAGTGTTTTTTCCCTTCCTCGCTTTATCATTTATCTCCTTTCCTGTTGGTGTTCCCTCTGTTGTAGTTGTGTAGTTGTTGTATGCAAGGTGGTTTTGGTTTTTCCCTTGTACTGTCTCGTTCGTCTAAGTACTGTGTGTGGGCATATTATTACTTGTCCCCTTTTGTTGTGATCGGGGTCCTTCTCAGGACTAGATTACTTAGGTGCAGGGATCCTCAGGAGGTAGGGGTTACGCTGGCGGCCTGGACCTCTGTACCTTTAACAGTACCTCCAGGTTGAGGGACTAGTCAGGGCCCCAGCTTAGGGTCAGCTTAGGCCCCCTACCTCCAGTATACAGAGACAGCGTGACAGGTGGTCAAGGCAGAGCAGAAAGGAACTGTCGGAGCGGTGGTCAAGGCAGAGCAGAGATGAACCGCCGAAGCGGTGGACAAGGCAGAGCAGAGCGAAACCGCAGGTGCGGTGGACAAGGCAGAGCAGAGCGAAACCGCAAGAGTGGTGGACAAGGCAGAGCAGAGCGAAACCGCAGGAGCGGTGGACAAGGCAGAGCAGAGTGGAGCCGCCGGAGCGGTGGACAAGGCAGAGCAGAGAGGAACCGCCGAAGCAGTGGGCAAGGCAGAGCAGAGAGAAGCTGCCCGAGCGGTGGGCAAGTCAGAGCAGAGGGAAACCGCTGGCATGATGAGCAAGCAGAGCCGAACAGGGCTGAAGGTGCAGGCAGAGAGGACAGGACTCTGTTCACATGGAACAGACTGGAAAACACTGGAAGATGGCTAGAACACAGGAGGTAGATACGGAGGAAGGGAAAAGGGACAAGCAGAACCAGATACACGCAAGGTACTTACTATGAAGTAGCGAGTGGACACAAAACTCACAAACAGAGGTACAGAGACAACGAGTTGGAGTTAGGCGCAGGTTCAGATATTGCAGGAAAAGGGAAGGTACGGACATAGAGACAAACAGGTAACAGGCTAGGATACAGTTCAGACAGGAACTGCTACTGCAATGAGATACAAGAACGAGCCTGGGTATACAGCCCCCAGGGTGGCGGAAACAGACTAGAAGTCACAAGTAACAGGCCTGGGTATACAGCCCCCAGAGTGGCAGAGACAGACTAGAAGTCACAAATAAGAGGCCTAGGTATACAGCCCCCAGAGTGGCGGAAAACAGACTAGAAGTCAGAGATAACAGGTCTGGGTATGCAGCCCCCAGGGTGGCAGAAACAGACAAGATACAGGACAGGACCTGGCAATTCAGTTGCAAAGACAAACAGAGTGAAGGTGTTGCTCAGGCACCTCCTTCTGGGTGGAGGAGGTTTAAATATCCAGTGACTCACAGCAATAGGCTGGGGACGCATTAGGAGTGCGCCCCCAGCAGCTATAAGAATCAGGAAGTAACCGGGCCGCCGCCCTAAGCAATCAGACAGGAGATATGCACACAGCATGAACTGGAGCAAGGTTTGTAGACTGGACTGACAGGTAACATTGCGGTCTTGCATAGTGGGAGGTGGTGCACTATGCAAGCACTCCACCAGGGATGTTACAAGGTGTCTTTTTCCTAAGCTAAACAAGCCCAACATTTCCAACCTCTCATTATACGAGAGGCCTTCCATCCCTTGTAATAATCTAGTTGCCCGCTTTTGAACTGACTCTAACTTCTGAATATCCTTTTTAAAATGTGCAGCCAAAAACTGGATCCCATATACTAGATGTGGCCTCACAGGTGATTTATAAAAGGGTAACAATACGTTGGGATCGCAGGATTTTATCTTTTTATACATCCTAAAATCATGTTTTGCTTTTGCAGCTGCTGCTTGACATTGAGTACTGCTGCTCTGCTTACTTGTAACCAGAATGTCCAAGTGCTTCTCCTATTCTGTAGTGCAGAGTATACTCCCATTTAATTTATATGCAGCAATAGGATTACTCCGTCCTAGGTGCATTACTCTACATTGAACCTCATTTGCCAAGTGTTTGCCCATTCATTCATTTTATCCAGATCGTTTTATTTCATGCGTTGTTTATGCATTCATTTGAATATGAGCAGCAAGGACGCTAAAAGATTAAACATGCTGGTGTTTAAAAAAAAACCTCACTGCAGCTCAATAAATGCAAGAAAAAAACATAACATGTAAGTGAGAAGTTAGAAATTTCATTTATTTTGCTGCTATTGTAAAATGCTTCATTTCTTGCAGATGACAAAATCCACAGAATAATGCAACTCTATACAAGCACATACAGGGCTGCCACCAGTAATTTCAAGGCCCCATACTGGAAAAATTTTCGGGCCCCCTTGAGACTCAGCCCAAGCTCCACTCCAGCTGCGCCTCATCCCCTCAAATCTTCCAAATTCCCACCGCCCACTCTTGGAAAAATTCCACTTCTGCGCTACGTCCTCACCAATCACACATTAACAGTTTCCATCAAATACTATATCACATACACAGCCAACAGCTTTTGTTTTGGCCAAAAGATTTTTTTAAGCCGCCACCATGACAAGGTAGACCCTTCTGGTAGAGCCTTAGGCTGTGTGCCCACGATGCATTTTTTAAGCGTTTCCGCAGCGGCAAAAATGCTGTAGAAACGCTTAAAAAACGCATGGTAGAAGGCCTGCCATGGTCCCCAATGATAATCCGCATGTGCTGTGCACAGGCTGCGGAAATTTCCGTTGCGGATTATCATTGCGGAAAAAAACGCATCACTACCAATTATTTTGCGGAAGCGCTGCGTTTTCGCCGCCATTGACTTGCATTGAAACGCATGGATTACGCATCACTGTCTATGTACATGCGCATTCCACGCGTTTCAATGTGCGGATGGTACCCGGGTGTGGAGGACAGGAGACTCTCCTCCGGACCCGGGTACCATAGAACCTGTAAAGAAAAAGAATAAAATAAAAAATAAATGTTATATTTACCTTCTGATGGCCCCCGCTGCGCTCGTCCTCTCATGCTGGCAGCTCGCGATGGACTGAAGGACCTGCGCTGACGTCATAGTCATGTGACGGGTCACGCGACGCTGACGTCGGCAGGTCCTTCAGTGTGCCGCGATCTGCCGGCAGCCAGGACGGAGCGAAGCAAGACACCGGGGGCCATCGGAAGGTAAGTATAGATTCATTTTCTTATTTTTAACCATTCTTTGGGGTCACACTATATTAATCCATGCTGTTTGCATGGATTTATATAGTGTGACCAAGTTGTCAAGCACTTTCCGAGTGATGCTGAAATCGCTTGGAAAGCGCTTGTCAACCCGCATGCGGAAATGCTTGTGAAGAACGCTTCACATCCGCATGTCCCTGGCAGGAAAAACGCATGTACAATCCGCATGCGTTTTTTCTGCCAGGGAGATGCAGAAACGCGCAGGAAAAATCCGGAGCATTTCTGCTTCGTGGGCACATAGCCTAACTCTACTCTAACCTATTAAACATTTTTTTAAATATCCAATACTCTTTTTAGATATTGTGGCAAGACGACTCACTTGGCTGCAGTCGGAAGTAGACACAGGAATGGTTTCATCTGAAGGTTTATTATGTCAGCATTAAGCACTGAAGACTTCAGCAAAAATAAATTCAGCCTTGCTGACATAAAAGTGAAACAAAAGAGAAATGGTAACACAGTCCTTATGTGTGCAGGTTCCCCCTGCACCAATTTGCAGCACCTTCAACTCCTCTCTGAGCTGAAGTTACACTGCCTGGAGACTTGTCTCTCCAGACTCACCAACACAGAAAAAAAAACAGGACTGAGCATTTAAACTTGCTCAGCCACACCCTGAGGGGAGGTAGTGTGAATGGCTTCTGTGATGGTGTGATATGGTACGTGGGTATCATTTTGTGTATATTTATATTTTACTGATTTTCATAGTGTTCTCTTGTTGCTCTGTGTCCCTCTAATATTGACTTCTCTTGTAGGTTGAGTTGATATTTGTTAATTGATGAATAGCTGTTATTTATCATCTTATATCAGCTCCCACAGTTTGATGTACTGTTATCTTTGCCCAGGGTCAGTGAATAATGCAGTTTGCTAATATGCTAATGACATATGGAACCAGGCTAGCTTGTTGATTTTGTAAAGAAATGGAAGGACCAACAATGGGACCTTCCCCCCCCTGACCTGTGAATGAGGAGAAGGGACTTTTAAATATCACAGCCAGGAGAAACACTGGTTAGATGCTGTGTGGGACAATGACGTGAGGACAGCATGTCAGAGAGAATAGGAAAAACCTGGATGACTTTGGAAATATTTCTGGAAAGAATATATATGGAGAAACATATGGACTATTTTATGCTCTGTCTACTGGATTGTTGGACTCTCATCTCCCAGACAATGGACTATTTTATACTCTGTCTGCTGGATTGTTGGACTCTCATCTCCCAGACAATGGACTATTTTATGCTCTGCTGGATTGTTGGACTCTCCCAGACCGTTTGTCCCATTACTGGACTGCATTCATGTTTCTAGACTATTTTTATCCTCTGTGTGGTGGATTGTATATGAACCTTTCAGTATTACCTATAATAAAGGTCTTGGGATTGTTCACTCATCTCTTGTTCTGTTGATTCTGTGATGTTGGAGAGGACCCCGTGACAACTGGTGGCAAGCGGTGGGATCAACAGAGCGCAACCAAATGGAGAACCACCCACAGAGTGAGTACAGAAATTGGACTGTATCCAGTTTACAGGAGAGAGCCAGAGATCTGGGCCTGAACTACCAAGGACTTACTAAAGAGGCCTTAATTGATCTTCTGGTGGGTGCTAGCTAGGCCACCTCCTCCCAGATGTCTGACGGACAAGCGCTGGAGATGGGGAGCCCCACCCCAAAAAGCCAGTGGTTGGTATGGTTTGAAGAAGAGATGGTGGTTCTGGGCCCAGGAGTCTCTCAGGAGTAGAAGGAGGAGGCTGAGCGCCGAGCACAGTGGAGACAAGAAGCAATAGAGCTCGAAAGGGGGAGTAATGCGATGTGGAGTGTAAACCCAACGATCCAGGAACCTGTACGGATCACACGGGCGGACTTTAAACCATTTGATGAGGCTTCTGGAGATGTGGAGGGGTTCTTCAAGGACTTTGAGCAGCAACGTGCCATGATGGAGGTGCCGCACTCTGGTTGGATGCGTTTGTTAGTGGGACTCCTGAATAGAAGCATGGCGGAGGCTTACCGAACCATTGACTCACAGCTGAATCGGATTATAACATTGTAAAGCGGACTATTCTTGCTTACCACGCAATCACCCAAGACTCATATAGGGCTCGGTTCCGAGACCTCCCATGCACCATGGGGGGATCGTTTAGGATGTATGCACATAAGATTCCCAGGCATGTCGGAGATGGCTGGAAGCGGAACATGCCTTCACTGTGGAAGATGTTACAAAGGCGTTCCTTATAGAACAATTCCTTCCCAAGTGCCCCACAGAAATACGGGAATGGGTCCAGGAGCGCATGCCGTGCACCTTGGACAGAGCTGCAGAAGATGCATGCTGTCGTTGATTGGGAACGTCCCGAGAACCTGAAGGCTCTACAACATTTTCTGGGTTTTACTAATTTTTATCAGAAATTCATCCAAAATTACTCTGTTATTGTGAAACCCACTCCTGACATGACTAAGAAGGGGTCTGATTTTTCCAAATGGTTGGAAGTGTGGCACCCCAGGGGTCTGGTTGCCACAGTAATAGAAATATTATGTCTGAGAGCAAGTGGGAGGTTTCTCTGGTCAGGAGCCCTAAGCATGCAACACTGCCCGCCCAGACCTGGGAGGGGAGGAATCTGCCCTTATAAACTGGGTCTGGGGCGGGATTAGGAGAGTCAGAGCCTGGAGAGGGAAAGATACAGCAGGAGCTCTGTAGGAACAGTAGCTGAAGACCAGGGGCTGGAGCTGAGCAGAGCTCGCCCTGGCTGAAGACACTACAACCGGACACCGGAGTCCGAGGCTGTGGGGACTGATATACACCCAGCAGCAGAAACCAGCCGGCAGGGGATTCCAGGTCCTCTGGCCATAGAAGCCCGGAGGCTCAGTCACAAGGAAGGGTCCAGCGCCACCATCCAGGAGCGGAGGCTAACAGAAGGCCCCAAGTCACCAGCCATACGGTTGAGCACCACACGGTATACTCAGGGACGTGGGCTACTTGTACCCGCTTACAGCAAGGTAGCCAGGAAAGAGTGCAGATAGACGGGGAGGCCTACAACTCCGCCTGGCCAGGGGAGATCCTGCTTGCTCACAGACTGACCAGGCCTCTACTGCTAACCAGTACTCCCGGGAGGGTCTGCTTTATACCATCAGTAAAGACCCTGAACTGCACCACACGTCTCTGTGTTTCATCGCCGCACCAGCACCATTAGTACTGGGATGCTCACACCATCACTCCCATCTTCCACACTAGCTGCCCTGAGGCAATACTTCTCCCGTGGGGAGTTATCCCATACTCGGCTGCGCAAACAACATCAGCCTCAAAGGTCTGCAGCGCAGCGGCGGTCCCCACTGACCGCAATCCACGGGTGGCGTAGTCGGACATTTGTTATTACTCTAAGACTGCCACTGGTTTGACCGCCCTGGGCAAGGACCGGGTCACCGCCACACTGAGACTACAACCCCCAGCGATCCGGCTCCGGGTACTCCCGCACCGTGCATCCACAACACAGGCCCAGGGGGCGCGTCAACTTTGGCGTAGTCGGTAGGATTTCGTGCCCGCAACCACCGGGTACTGCGTGCCTGAAAAAGACTTTTGTACTTACCTGTGGTGAAGTTTCCCGCCGTCCGGAGTCGTTTCCCGCCATCGGACGCCATCTTGGGTCGTTTCCCGCCGTCTTCTGCCGTCTTCCCGCCATCCGCAGCCGCTTCCCGCCATCGGACGCCATCTCCAGGACGGCGCACGGGAAGAAGAGGGTCGTGGACGCCGAAAGCGCGCGAGATCCGAAGCTCCGCCCCACGCACTGACGCTGCGCAAGGTCCTGGAAGGGAGGAAGAGCGACGCTGACGTCTTCGGAGCGCGACGCCAGGTCCTCGACCCCGACGATCGACTGCGGAGCCGCGGCCTACAGAAGAAGAGCATCGCAAGGTAGGCCACGGTCCACTAGGGGGGAAGGAGGATGTCGGATACCGAGGGGAGCTCCACCGCCACAGCCACCGCCAGCGCAACCGCTGCAGCGGTCATGCCATTCACCATGCCCTATATCCCGGGGGCAACCTGGCTACCCCAGTACTCAGGGGAGTCACATACCCTAAGTGACTTTAGGGAAAGACTGGATAGCCTCTTCCAGGTATACCCCCTCACGGAAGAGCAAAAAGTGAGCATCCTGGTGGCCCAATTAATCGGGGCAGCCCAAAGGGAGGTAAAGTCCTGGTCACCTGGGAAGAAGAGGACTGTCAGAGAAATACTAGCCGGGCTGAAAGACACATTTGACACCCGCACCTCAGCCGAAATAAAGCTCAGATTTTACGGGTGCAAACAGCGGGCACATGAAAGTATAAGGGACTATGCTCTAAACTTACAAGAGGCCCTGAGAGCCATTAAGCAGGCAGACCCTGACAGCGTGGGGAATGAAGACAAGCTGTTGACCGAACAATTTATTGAGGGTCTACTGTGCAATGCCCACCGAACCCACCGACCTGGACTTTGCACAGTTCAAGGACAGAGCCATCCGGGTGCTCCGAGAACCGGCACCAGGTGGCGCTGTGACCCACAGGCGCCCTGATATTACTTATCACCAGGACGCGGCGCCCTTGTCTGCAGGGCCTGTGGGAGCTGATGCGCAGGCTTTGAACAATAACCCGGCTACAGACCTGCACCATCAGGTCCAAGAGCTGACTAACAGCGTTGCCGCGCTAACCAGAACTGTGCAGTCTTTACAGGTCTCTTCTACAGGAAAGATCCAGCTGGCATCCGGACCGGAGGACGTCCCGTGGCACCGACAGAGGAGGACCCCACCGGCCAGAGGAAGACCCAGCGACAGATACAACGAGGACGGACGACCCATCTGCCGCCGCTGCAATCAACCCGGACATATGGCAAGGTACTGTCATTTAAACGGGCACAACCTGGGGTAGAGGGCCAACCCCCAGGCATAAGATCATCAGGCCCATCGAACTGGCGTGATAAATACGTAGGGGGACGTCCGGTCTTGCCTGTGGTACTGGATGGCATTCCTATGAGTGCCCTACTAGACACTGGATCACAGGTCACCACCATCCCGTACGTGCTGTTCAAGCGGTACTGGAATGACTCGGACATAACCCGCTACCCAGATGACGACCTGAGCATTATCGCCAGCAATGGTCAGCGCGTGCCACAGATAGGATTTAAGGAGGTGACCATCAAGGTCGGTAAAGTTGAACTACCGGCACAAGGACTGATCATTGTGGACATTGACCGTCGCGAGAGTCACCCAAAAATAACCCTAGGTACTAATGTAATCGAAAACTGTCTTGCAGAGGTGATTCTTATTTTGCAACAGGTTGCCAAGAACGCCAGTTCCAGCCAGCAGCGTATCCTCCAAAAAGAGATCCGGGCACTGATGAAGCGGCAACAAGTGGAACTATCTGGTGGTGAGATAGGTAGCGTGAGAATGTGTGACCCGTTCCCTATTGCCATGCCCCCGAAAAGTGAGATGATGATTTGGTGCCGGGCAGCTATTGGTCTAAGAGGTAGAAACTACCAAGCAATGGTAGAACCCGTCTACTCAGACAGTAGGCCCACCATTTTGACAGCACGGGGGGTGGTCGATGTACGCCACGGGAGGGTACCAGTCCGCATCATAAATATCGGGGAGAGAGAAGTATACCTGCCCCGGTATGCCACGCTAGCCAAATTGTTCACCATCAACCAGAATTCTGTACAGGCCGTGGAACCCTTGCCTCCATCTCAACCAGAGGAAGGTAACAGCTCTAAGAAACCAATGGAGGACTGGTGTCAGCAACTGCATTTGGGTACTGACTCCACTCCCTCACACCAAAAACAGGGAGTCTATCGGGTGGTTCAAGAGTACGAGAGAGTGTTTAGTAAACACCCGCTAGACTTCGGGCGAGTAAAGGGGGTAGAACATCACATCCCCACGGGAGACCATCCTCCTATAAAGGAGAGATACCGACCCGTACCCCCTGCACACTATCAACACGCCAAGGGGATGCTAAAAGACATGAAGGAGGCTGGGGTAATCAGGGACAGCTGTAGCCCCTGGGCAGCTCCACTAGTCTTAGTGAAAATGAAAGACAACACCATGAGAATGTGTGTGGACTACAGAAAGGTCAACCGTATCACACACAAAGATGCGTACCCGTTACCTAGAATAGAAGAATCTTTAGCTGCATTAAAATCTGCTAACTTCTTCTCCACTTTGGATCTCATTAGCGGGTAGTGGCAGGTTCCTGTAGCAGAGGCGGACCGGGAGAAGACCGCATTCACCACCCCGATGGGTCTCAGCGAATTTAACTGTGTGCCGTTCGGGCTCTGCAACGCACCAGGAACCTTCCAACGGTTAATGGAATGCTGTCTGGGACACCGGAATTTCGAGACGGTCCTGTTATACCTGGACGATGTCATCGTTTATTCCAAGACCTACGAGGACCACCTGAAACACCTGGCAGAAGTGTTTGACGCCCTGGCAAGCTACGGCCTAAAGGTGAAACCCTCCAAGTGTCACCTCCTGAAACCAAAGGTGCAATACCTGCGACTCGTGGTGAGTGCTGACGGAGTGGCTCCCGACCCCGATAAGATCACCGTGATTAAAGACTGGCCAAGACCCTCCAGCATAAAGGAAGTGCGGCAGTTCCACGGGTTGGTAGGCTACTACCGAAGATTCATTCCCGGCTTCACCAAAATGGCAGCCCCTATGCAGGACCTCCTGATAGGTCAATCCCGGAAAGCCAAAAACCAGAAGCCGCCCTTCAGGTGGGAAAAGCTGGAAGAGGAGTCCTTCTGCCAGCTGAAGATGGCCCTCACGGGGGATGAAATCCTGGCATATCTTGATTACAGCCAGCCATTTATCCTCCACACGGACGCAAGCAACATCGGGCTAGGAGCCGTACTGTCCCAGATCCAGCAGGGTAAAGAACGGGTAATCGCTTACGGCAGCCGAAAGCTACGGCCCACGGAGAGGAACCCTGAGAATTATAGCTCATTCAAGCTGGAGTTCCTGGCAGTAGTGTGGGCAGTGACCGAACGTTTCAAGCATTACCTTGCCTCTTCCAAGTTCACCGTGTACACGGATAACAACCCGTTGACACACCTGGACACTGCAAGGCTCGGTGCCCTGGAGTAGAGATGGATGGCCCGCCTGTCCAACTTTGAGTTCACGATCAAATACCGGGCAGGACGCTCCAATGCCAACGCGGATGCCCTGTCTAGAATGCCAAACTTACCGGACGTAGGGGAAGATCCAGAAAATCTGGAAGAAGTCAAGCTCCCTGCGTTCCACCGTCATGGGATTACCCTGTATTCCCACCGTGTGAAGGACAGGCGCTCTGTGACGTTCAATCCCTTGCCCCACTACAGCTGGGCCGAAACGCAAGACAGTGATCCCGCAGTCCGTCTAGTGAAGGAAATGCTGACACAGGCCGATGCCCGTCTTGACCCAGACGTTCCGGAGGAGACCAAGCAACTGTGGAAGGAGAAAAGTAAGCTGTTTCTCTACAGGGAGAAGCTGTGCCGGAGAATGGTTAACTCTCGAACACATGAGTTGACCTGGCAGGTAGTGGTCCCAAGACGAGACGCGGCTATGGTTCTGGAGGCATACCACAACGGAGCAGGACATTATGGATGGAAGAAGCTGGAGTTCTTGTTGCGTGAACGGTTCTACTGGGTAGGCATGAGAGGAGCCATCGAGAGGTGGTGCAGAGACTGTGGCCCATGCAACCTAAGAAGAAAGGACCATGCCAGCCAGAAGACTCCCCTGCAGCCCATCATCACCAGACAGCCACTGGAACTGGTAGCCCTGGACCATGTGAAACTGGCTCCAAGCAGATCTGGGTATGTCTACGCCCTCACAATCGTAGATCACTACTCCCGGTTCCTGGTGGTGGTTCCCGTCAAGGACTTAACGGCTCAAACAGCAGCTAGAGCCTTCCAGCAGCACTTCTGCCGTCCACACGGGTACCCGGAGCAAGTGTTGACGGACCAAGGACAAGCCTTCAAAGCGGAGGTCTTCCAGGAGTTCTGCAACCTGTATGGCTGCAAGAAGATAAGAACAACGCCCTATCACCCCCAAACCAATGGACTCTGCGAGAAGATGAACCAGGTGGTGATAGATCTGCTAAAAACATTGCCCCTGGAAGAACGCAGTCTGTGGCCTGAGAAACTGCCCGATCTGGTGGACTTGTATAACCACATCCCGTTAGGTTCCACCAACTGTACCCCAGCTTACCTAATGCGAGCAAGACCTGGTAAGCTGCCTGTTGACCTGGATATGGGAGTCCTGACACCTGAGGACACCTCGCCAGAGGCAGACTGGGATACAGAACGGCAGCAGCAGTACCGGAAAGTACAGGAGAGCGTCGAGCGAAGTCTCTGTCAATCAAGAGAAAGGCAGGAGAGGACTTATAACCAACATGCTCCCGCTGTTCCCCTGGTACCTGGAGAGCAGGTCTTGAAAAGAAAAAGGCGGTTCCATAAGTTGGACGACCAGTGGGAAAAGGACCCGTACACCGTACTGCCCTCAAGCCACAATAATCCAAAGATGTACGTCATCAGCAAGGATGGAGGTGAGACCACAGCCACTGTCTCCAGAGACCACCTGAAAAAGTGCCCCGAGAAGTTGCAAAGCACGGATGAAGATCAGGAAGACCCTCAACCCGTAGAGGAAAAGGAGGAAATAATCAGCACCGTACTCGGAGACTTTCCCCGGTCCTGGACACAAGTAAACAATGCAATCGTGGTGCCCGTCCTCACCTTTCTCCAGCCAGCCCCTCAAGTGCCTACAGAAGACCAGGTAGAGCTGGAAGAGCAGCCGGCCCAGGAGGCAGAAGAATCCATACCAGCAGCGCAGGAGGATCAACCCTCTGCTAGTAGTGAGCCTGCCGTGCCCCTAGTGAGCCCAAGAGTGCGCAGACAGCTGCCCAGCTTACCTATAACATGCCCTACACCCTGTAGTGCAGAACCAGTTAGTGAGTTGCGTAGATCCACTAGAAGCACTAGAGGTCAGATGCCCGCTCGCTGGAGAATCTAAACTAATGCACTGTGAATTTATCTGTTTAACTGTTTATGGTTTATGTTTGTTGCCTGTTATTAATTATGTTTCTCCAGTTACCCTGCAGATTTATTTGGACTAGCAGGTTATGGACGCTGGATAACCGGAACAGTTTTGTAGATAGTTGCACATTGTGCCTCTTGTGAAGATGGCCGCGGAAGAGAAAACCTGTCTGGCGTGGCCTCCTTGCGGCTCAAAGTAGCTAGCTTCAGCCTTGCAGCCACGCCCAAGGCCAACGCAAGGGGTTTGCTTTGGACAGGTCCCCTACTTCGCTTAAAGCTTCACCTTGGGTGATATGGACACCCAGTTACGGAAACTCCGTGACCTCTAAAAACTAAAGCTGCTTGTAAATATGTTATTGTATTATTGTTTATACCCTGCATTTGTGTTTCTTTAAAAATGTGTTTAGTCCCGGAGTACTAAAATTTACTAGGGGGGAATGTGGCACCCCAGGGGTCTGGTTGCCACAGTAATAGAAATATTATGTCTGAGAGCAAGTGCGAGGTTTCTCTGGTCAGGAGCCCTAAGCATGCAACACTGCCCGCCCAGACCTGGGAGGGGAGGAATCTGCCCTTATAAACTGGGTCTGGGGCGGGATTAGGAGAGTCAGAGCCTGGAGAGGGAAAGATACAGCAGGAGCTCTGTAGGAACAGTAGCTGAAGACCAGGGGCTGGAGCTGAGCAGAGCTTGCCCTGGCTGAAGACACTACAACCGGACACCGGAGTCCGAGGCTGTGGGGACTGATATACACCCAGCAGCAGAAACCAGCCGGCAGGGGATTCCAGGTCCTCTGGCCATAGAAGCCCGGAGGCTCAGTCACAAGGAAGGGTCCAGCGCCGCCATCCAGGAGCGGAGGCTAACAGAAGGCCCCAAGTCACCAGCCATACGGGTGAGCACCACACGGTATACTCAGGGACGTGGGCTACTTGTAACCGCTTACAGCAAGGTAGCCAGGAAAGAGTGCAGATAGACGGGGAGGCCTACAACTCTGCCTGGCCAGGGGAGATCCTGCTTGCTCACAGACTGACCAGGCCTCTACTGCTAACCAGTACTCCCGGGAGGGTCTGCTTTATACCATCAGTAAAGACCCTGAACTGCACCACACGTCTCTGTGTTTCATCGCCGCACCAGCACCATTAGTACTGGGACGCTCACACCATCACTCCCATCTTCCACACTAGCTGCCCTGAGGCAATACTTCTCCCGTGGGGAGTTATCCCATACTCGGCTGCGCAAACAACATCAGCCTCAGCGGTCTTCAGCGCAGCGGCGGTCCCCACTGACCGCAATCCACGGGTGGCGTAGTCGGACATTTGTTATTACTCTAAGACTGCCACTGGTTTGACCGCCCTGGGCACGGACCGGGCTACAACCCCCAGCGATCCGGCTCCGGGTACTCCTGCACCGTGCATCCACAACACAGGCCCAGGGGGCGCGTCAGAAGCTTCCCTCTAGGCTTTTTCTTCCTGAAAGAATCATTTTGCCACTGCACCTATATTCAGTCTACCTGATGTTTTCCAACCCTTTATAATGTAGGTTGATGCGTCGGATGTCGGAGTTGGGGCTGTGTTGTCTCAGGGTCCATCCCCTGGTAACTGGTATCTGTGTGCCTTCTTTTTTAAAAAATTGTCTTCGGCTGAGAGAAATTATGACGTGGGTAATAGGGAACTTTTGGCGATCAAATTGTCGTTCGAAGAATGGTGACATTGGTTGGAGGGTGCTGTCCATCCTATTACTATTATTACTGACCATAAGAACCTTCCATACCTCCAGTCAGCTAAACGTCTTAACCCTAGGCAAGCCAAATGGTCCCTGTTTTTTTACTAGGTTCAATTTTGTTGTCACTTTTCGTCCAGGGGTCAAAAATGTCAAGGCTGATGCTTTGTCCCGGAGCTTCCCTGGTGGTGGTGACCATGAGAACCCTGCCCCGATATTACAGAAAGGGGTAGTCATTTCTGCACTGTTTCCTGAACTGGAGGGTGAGGTTATGGAGGCTCAGGGGATTGCCCCTGCCTCCTGCCCTTCAGGAAGATTATCTGTACCATCTGATCTGTGCCGCAAAGTAATTAAGGAACATCATAACTCTGTGCTTGCTGAACATCCAGGTGGTAAGGCAACCGTGGACTTCCTCTCTCGTCGTTTTTGGTGGCCGGGGTTGCATTGGGATGTGATTGAACACGTAGCTGCTTGTAGTATTTGCGCGTGTTCTAAGGTTTTGCACACCCGTCCGTCTGGTAGTCTTCTTCCGCTACCTATGCGTAGTAGGCCATGGACACACTTGTCAATGGATTTTATTACTGACCTACCGGTTTCTGCAGGCAAAACGGTGGTTTTGGTGGTAGTAGATAGGTTCAGTAAAATGGTTCATTTTGTTGCATTGCCTGCACTTCCAAATGCCAAGTCCCTTGCTCAGGTGTTCATAAATGAGATCATAAAGCTTCAAGGGGTTCCCTCCGATGTGGTCTCAGATCTGGGGACCCAGTTTGTTTCCAAGTTCTGGAAGGCTTTCTGTTCTCAACGCTGTTCTCGACTGGGGGTGCAGCTGTCCTTTTCATCTGCCTTCCACCCTCAGTATAAAGGACAGACCGAGCGTGTCAATCAGAATTTGGAAACCTACCTCAGGTGTTTTGTTTCTGAAAATCAGGAGGATTGGGCATCCTACCTACCGCTGGCAGAATTTGCCATTAATAATCATTGTCAAGAATCCACTGGCAGGTCACCGTTCTTCGGTGCATATGGTTATCACCCACAGTTTGGTACCTTTAGTGGGGGAGGAGCTTCAAGAGTTCCTGAGGAGGAACGGTTTGCTTCGTCGCTTTCCTCGGTATGGCAGGGTGTTATGAGCAATTTAAAGATCATGGGAGACGGGTATAATGGCTGACAGAAAACGCTTGCCAGTTCCGGACCTGAATGTGAATGACTTTGTGTGGTTATCTACCAGGAATATAAGATTCCTTCTTGGAAGCTGGGACCTAGGCTTATTGGTGCTTATAAAATAACCGCCGTCATTAACCCAGCAGCATTTCGTCTTGAACTTCCTCAGACCCTTAAGGTCCACCACGTGTTCAATAGGTCCTTACTCAAAAAGTATGTGGAACCTCTTGAGCCCTCGCCTCTACCACCGCCCCCAGTAATGGTTTATGGTAATCTGGAGTTCCAGATTTCGAGAATTGTAGAGTCTCATCTCCAATGTCGTTCTCTACAATACTTGGTGCACTGGAAAGGCTATGGTCCAGAGGAGAGGATGTGAGTTTCAGTGTCAGAGGTGAACGTTCCCAGACTGGTTCGCTGATTCCACACCTCTTATCCTGAGAACCCGGTCCTGAGTGTCCGGTGGCCACTCATAGTGGAAGGGGGGGGTAACTGTCACGGGTGTTTCAGAGGTGACGGACAGTCGCCCTGCAGTTGGTTGCAGGAGATCTCTACGTTTGGCATTACAGACATCCTCTTAGAGGCCGTCTCTAGGACCCAGTGGCTACCTCCCTCTGGCTAATTAACTCCCTAGCCTGGGTGTATAAATACCTGGTGTGTTCTAGAGGGATGTTCCGGCGATATTCATTATTACTTGTGAAGGCATAGCAAGAGCAGTACCTTTTCTTCTCTGGAGCTTGAGGAAGTGTTTGTGCATTTGTCTGGCGTCATCTAAAGCTAAGCACTTTTCCCGTTTGTCCTTGCTTGTTATCTATAGTGTTTAGTGGAGATCGACTAGTGCTTATCTCCTCCCTTCCCTAGCTTGAGCCAAATGCCAGGGAAAGACAGGGTGAGGTACGTGTGCGGTGATTCGTTAAGAGCCAATACAGGGATATTAGGGGAGACAGGGTGACGCTAGATCAACCTAGGAGGTCTCCACTTTCTGCCCTTTCCCTAGAGTCTATGCTCCTTTTCCCTCTTCCTTTTGTGTTGCACTAAGTCTTTCCCACACCTGGCGTGACAGATTTCTGTAAATCCCATCCACTTTTCTATAATTCTATGGCACAAAAATATACTACGTCAGAAACTCACTAAAAGCTTATTGTGGGAACGTAGCCTAAATAGGCTAGTGTGCAGCTTTTGTAAAAAGAGCCTTAAAGGAAAACTTCCAGCTGATACATGCTGCCCGATCCAAATGTGCATCCTGAAATCTTAGTAAAAAAAAATCCATCATAAATCGTAGCAAAAAATCGTAGCATCTCATGTATGTAGATGAAATTTCACTTTTCTGGGTTTTTATAGATCACCATTACACAATCGGACATGCAAAAGTAGTAAAAAATGAAATTCATGATTGCCCAAGCGTCAAGCAGTGTTTCATTGCTGGTTATTAGGGTACTAGTTGTATACAATACCATGACAAAAGATATGACTCCTAGTGGACAAAACTCCCAGACAAGCATAATGTTAGTGTTACTTTCCTTTTGTTAATAACACAGAATATAATTTTTTAGATGAGCTATCAGTTTACTCAGCCCTACTACATTGTCTGGTGTATTGAATGGGTCACTTCTTGTCTCTCACTTCAATTTTGATTAGATGTTCAGTATGATGCCCCCACAATACATTCCCACACCCCCCTTACACACTGTAATAGTATGATGCCCACACAGACCCCTACACACAGTGTGATGCTCCCACAACTTCTCACACTGAATATAAATCCCCCGTTGTAAACTTCCCCACATCCCCTCTCACACAGTATAATGTCCCCATAGTACATTCCCCCACACAAAGTATAATGCCCACACAGCTCCCTACACACAGTGTGATGCTCCCACAACTTCTCACACATAATATAAAGCCCCCACTGTAAACTTCCCCACAGCCCCTTTCACACAGTATAATGTTCCCAAAGTACATTCCCCCACACACAGTATAATGCCCACACAGCTATATACACACAGTGTGATGCTCCCACAACTTATCACATATAATATAAAGCCCCCATAGTAAACTTCTCCACAGCCCCTCTCACACAGTATAATGTCCCTATAGTACATTCCCCCCCACACACAGTATAATGTAAGCCCCCCTGAAGTACGAAAAGAAAGGGGGGCCTCATGGTAACAAAGACCCTACATGCAAGTGCTTCTCACTAAATTAGAATATCATCAAAAAGTTAATTTATTTCAGTTCTTCAATACAAAAAATGAAACTCATATATTATATAGTCATTACAAACAGAGTGATCTATTTCACGTGTTTATTTCTGTTAATCTTGATGATTATGGCTTACAGCCAATAAAAAGTCATTATCTCAGTAAATTAGAATAATTAACAAAAAACACCTGCAAAGGCTTCCTAAGTGTTTAAAAAGGTCCCTTTGTCTGTTTCAGTAGGCTCCACAATCAAGGAGAATACTGCTGACTTGACAGATGTCCAGAAAGCAGTCACTGACACACTCCACAAGGAGAGTAAGCCACAAAAGGTCATTGCTAAAGAAGCTGGCTGTTCACAGAGTGCTGTATCCAAGCATATTAATGGAAAATTGAGTGGAAGGAAAAAGTGTGGTACAAAAAGGTGCACAAGCAACCAGGATAACCACAGCCTTAAATGGCCATTTCTTAAAAATCCTTTCAAAAATTTGGGGGAGATTCACAAGGAGAGGACTCCTGCTTGAGTCATTGCTTCAAGCGCCACCACACACAGACGTATCCAGGTCCCGGGCTACAAGTGTCGCATTCCTTGTGTCAAGCCACTCATGACCAATAGACAACGCCAGAAGCATCTTACTTACATGGGCCAAGGAGAAAAAGACCTGGACTGTTGATCAGTGGTCCAAGGTGTTGTTTTCAGGTGAAAGTAAATTTTGCATTTCATTTGGAAATCAATGTCCCAGAGTCTGGAGGAAGAGTGGAGAGGCCACAATCCAAGCTGCTTGAGGTCTAGTGTGAAGTTTCCACAATCAGTGATGGTTTGGGGAGCCATGTCATCTGCTGGTGTAGGTCCACTGTGTTTTATCAAGATCAAAGTCAGCGCAGCCGTCTACCAGGAGATTTTAGAGCACTTCATGCTTCCCTCTGCCGACAAGCTTTTTGCAGATGGAAATTTCATTCTTCAGCAGGACTTGGCACCTGTCCACACTGCCAAAAGTACCAATGCCTAGTTTAAAAATAACAGTATCACTGTGCTTGATTGGCCAGCAAACTCGCCTGACCTTAACCCCACAGAGAATTGTGGCTCCCCTGAGGGTTCAGTCACCACAGAGATACTGCATTTTACCCAGAGGTGTAGTATCTCACTCTCAGGTAAGGATTAGTGTTGAGCGAACATGCTCGACACTGCTCGGTACTCGCCCGAGCATCACGCTACTCGGGATGTTCGGCGAGCACCGAGCATTTCCGGGTTACTCGGGCGGGAGCTCGGGTCTCCGCCCTGCATGTTTGGCGCTCTTTACAGAGCCAATGAACATGCAGGGATTGCCAGCCAGTCACTGTAATGCCGCAGCCATGTTGTTTGTGGGCAATACAGTGATTGGCTGGCCGCACAGCGTCACCTTGAGTATTTAAAACCGGGCGCCGCCATCTTGGACACAGTCGCTCCGGATCAGACAGTGTAGGGACAGCGCTGCTGATTTAGGGAGAGATATATCCTGCAAAATAGTTAGTGTAGGGTCTGTAAAGGCTGCCAGATCAAACAAACAGTCCTTCTCAGGACTAATATCCATCCCAGGTATATCAGGCAGGCAGGCAGGCTGTATAGGAGACGCAGTGGTTATACCAGCAAACGCTGCATTACAGTCCTGTGTGCTGCTCCTGTTGCTGAAATTGCTGGACTTAGCTCCAGGTCCCGGGGGCAAGGAAAAATCCTTTTTTTTATCTAAATCCTCTTTTTTTTTTCCTCCTTCACAATGTACAAATACCCATCTTATTAACCTTTAGGTGTCCCCCCCCCCCCCAAAAAAAAAGTGTGCCTCTGATTTTTCAGACACAAATATATCTGTTGAAAATAGTCTGGTGTAGGCCAGAGAAATAGAAGTGTGGTTTTGCAGTTCTATGGGCCATTTGTATCTAAAAAAAACAGTTTGAGTATGTCGCTCACTGTTCAGCCGCAAATATATATATTTAAAAAAGTCTGGTATACACCAGTAAATTATTACTGTGGTTTTGATGTTCCACGGTAAAACATCTCTATTATCCTGTTTTTGGCTTTTCTTGCTGTATAAAAATAATAATAGTGTCTCCCTGATTTTTCAGACACAAATATATCTGTTGAAAATAGTCTGGTGTAGGCCAGAGAGACAGAAGTGTGCTTTTGCTGTTCCACGGTAAAAAATCTCTATTATCCTGCTTTTTGCATTTTTTGCTGTAAAAAAAAAAAATAATAGTGTCTCCCTGATTTTTCAGACACAAATATATCTGTTGAAAATAGTCTGGTGTAGGCCCGAGAAATACAAGTGTGGTTTTGCAGTTCCACTGTACAAACCTCTGTATTATCCACTTTTGGGCCATTTGTATCTAAAAAAAAACAGTTTGAGTGTGTCGCTCACTGTTCAGCCGCAAATATATATATATTTTAAAAAGCCTGGTATACACCAGTAAATTATAACTGTGGTTTTGCTGTTCCACAGTAAAAAATCTCTATTATCCTGCTTTTGGCATTTTTTGCCGTAAAAAATAAATAGTGTCTCCTGATTGTTCAGACACAAATATATCTGTTGAAAATAGTCTGGTGTAGGCCCGAGAAATACAAGTGTGGTTTTGCAGTTCCACGGTTCAAACCTCTGTATTATCCACTTTTGGGCCATTTGTATCTAAAAAAAACAGTTTGAGTGTGTCGCTCACTGTTCAGCCGCAAATATATATATATATTCAAAAAAGTCTGGTATACACCAGTAAATTATAACTGTGGTTTTGCTGTTCCACAGTAAAAAATCTCTATTATCCTGCTTTTGGCATTTTTTGCCGTAAAAAATAAATAGTGTCTCCTGATTGTTCAGACACAAATATATCTGTTGAAAATAGTCTGGTGTAGGCCCGAGAAATACAAGTGTGGTTTTGCAGTTCCACGGTAAAAACCTCTGTATTATCCACTTTTGGGCCATTTGTATCTAAAAAAAACAGTTTGAGTGTGTCGCTCACTGTTCAGCCACAAATATATATATATTTTAAAAAGCCTGGTATACACCAGTAAATTATAACTGTGGTTTTGCTGTTCCACAGTAAAAAATCTCTATTATCCTGCTTTTGGCATTTTTTGCCGTAAAAAATAAATAGTGTCTCCTGATTGTTCAGACACAAATATATCTGTTGAAAATAGTCTGGTGTAGGCCCGAGAAATACAAGTGTGGTTTTGCAGTTCCACGGTTCAAACCTCTGTATTATCCACTTTTGGGCCATTTGTATCTAAAAAAAACAGTTTGAGTGTGTCGCTCACTGTTCAGCTGCAAATATATATATATTCAAAAAAGTCTGGTATACACCAGTAAATTATAACTGTGGTTTTGCTGTTCCACGGTAAAACATCTCTATTATCCTGCTTTTGGCATTTTTTGCCGTAAAAAATAAATAGTGTCTCCTGATTGTTCAGACTCAAATATATCTGTTGAAAATAGTCTGGTGTAAGCCCGAGAAATACAAGTGTGGCTTTGCAGTTTCACGGTTCAAACCTCTGTATTATCCACTTTTGGGCCATTTGTATCTAAAAAAAAACAGTTTGAGTGTGTCGCTCACTGTTCAGCCGGAAATATATATATATTCAAAAAAGTCTGTTATACACCAGTAAATTATAACTGTGGTTTTGCTGTTCCACGGTAAAACATCTCTATTATCCTGCTTTTGGCATTTTTTGCCGTAAAAAATAAATAGTGTCTCCTGATTGGTCAGACACAAATATATCTGTTGAAAATAGTCTGGTGTAGGCCCGAGGAACACAAGTGTGGTTTTGCAGTTCCACGGTTCAAACCTCTGTATTATCCACTTTTGGGCCATTTGTATCTAAAAAAAAACAGTTTGAGTGTGTCGCTCACTGTTCAGCCGCAAATATCTCTATTTAAAAAAGTGTGGTATACCCCAGTAAACAATAACTGTGGTTTTGCCATCCCACGGTAAAAAATCTCTATTATTCAGGTTTTGGTAGTTTTTTCCTAAAAGAAAAACAGTAGTGTCTCCTGACTGTTGTGACACAAAAATATATCTGTTGAAAATAGTCTTGTGTAGGCCCGACATCCCAGTGTGGTTTCGCAGTTCCACGGGTCAAATCGCTGTACTATCCAGTTTTGGGCCTTTGGTATCTAAAAAAAAAGCAGTTTGAGTGTGTCGCTCACTGTTCAGCCGCAAATATCTCTATTTAAAAAAGTGTGGTATACCCCAGTAAACAATAACTGTGGTTTTGCAATCCCACGATAAAAAATCTCTATTATTCAGGTTTTGGTAGTTTTTTCCGTAAAGAAAAACAGTAGTGTCTCCTGACTGTTGTGACACAAAAATATATCTGTTGAAAATAGTCTTGTGTAGGCCCGACATCCCAGTGTGGTTTCGCAGTTCCACGGGTCAAATCGCTGTACTATCCAGTTTTGGGCCTTTGGTATCTAAAAAAAAAGCAGTTTGAGTGTGTCGCTCACTGTTCAGCCGCAAATATCTCTATTTAAAAAAGTGTGGTATACCCCAGTAAACAATAACTGTGGTTTTCCTCTTCCACGGTTCTAATCTACTCTTTGTTACCCTTTTTTCCATTGATAATGCAAGTGTAAGCTATTTTACTTCATTTACAATGGGCAAGGCGCGTGGCAAGGGACATGGAAGTGGACGTTCTGGTGATGGTTCATGCAGAGGACGGGGCCGTGGCCAAGGTGAAAATGTACCACAACCAACAGCCACATCTTCTCGCTCCCACTTCTTGACCGAATTACTAGGGAAGCACAGAACAACACCAGTATTGAGAACTGATCAGTGTGAACAGGTTATTAATTGGATAGCAGACAATACTTCCAGTTACCTGGGCACCACCACCTCCGGTCTGTCTTCCAAACGGTCAACTCTTAGTAGCCGTGAGTCTCGACCGCATACTCCTCCTCACCCTGATGCTCCTTCCTCCCACCATGCTGAGTGTCGTCAGATAGCAAGTGATCCCACACTTGGACACTCTGAAGAGCTGTTCACTGGTCCTTTTCCATATTTGGGCCCCTCGCCTGATACGCTTGAAGTGGTGGAAGAGGAGATCCCATGTTGCGATGCCCAAATATTTGAACAGCCACGGCCACAGGAAGTCGACGTTGGCAATCTGTCACAAGAGGTGTACGATGACGAGACACAATTGTCAGGAAGTGAGGAGGAGGATCGTGGTGCGCAAGTGGAAGAGGAGGAGGTGGTGGATGATCTAGTAACTGACCCAACGTGGCAGGAGGACATGCAGAGTGAGGCCAGCAGCACACAGGGGGAGGGAGGCAGAGTACCCCAACAGGCAGGAAGAAGCAGTGTGGTGGCCGCAGACAGAAGGCAGGCAACCGTTCCCCGTAACACCAACACGAGGGACGTTGCCAGTACAAGCGGTAGGTCTTCCAGAGTCTGGAATTTTTTTAAAGACTCTGCTGATAACCCCAAAAAGGCCATATGTTCCACCTGCCATGCCAGCATCAGCAGGGGTGACAAAACTACCAGCCTGACCACCACCAGCATGATCAGGCACATGGCAGCAAAGCACCCGACTTTGTGGGGCGAAACCCAGGGTCCACGACCAATGTCAGCGGGTGTCACCACTGCTTCTTCCACTGTTGTGCGTGCAATAGAACCCCCTGTTGTGTGTGCAAGGCAATCCCCTGTCCATACTGCATGTAAAGATGCCCCCTCCTCTCAGTCTTCACTTGTTATGGCAGTTTCTCAAGAAACAGCATCAACGTCCACGTCCCACCGCAGCGTTCAATTGTCCATATCCCAGACCTTTGAACGAAAGCGGAAATTCGCAGCTAACACCCCACAGGCCACAGTCCTAAATTCGCACATTTCACGACTGCTTGCATTGGAAATGCTGCCTTTTAGGCTGGTGGAGACGGAATCCTTCCGCAATCTTATGGCGGTGGCCGTCCCTCGGTACTCGGTCCCCAGCCGACACTATTTTGCCCGGTGTGCCATCCCCGCACTACACAAGCACGTGTCCCAAAGCATCTACCGTGCCCTCAACAACGCAGTTACTGGGAGAGTCCACCTGACAACGGACACGTGGACAAGTGCTTGTGGCCAGGGACGGTACATCTCTCTGACGGCACACTGGGTAAACATAGTGGAAGCCGGGACCCAGTCGGACCTTGGGACGGAACACATCCTCCCCACACCGAGGATTGCGGGCCCTATGTCAGTCAGAGTTGCCCCCACAGTGTACAGCTCCTGCGCATCCTCCTCCTCCTCCTCCTCCTCATGTTCAGCCTCCATCTCAGATATCACCACATCAGTTACAAGCTGGAAGCATTGCAGTACTGCCTCCGCCAAGCAGCAACAGGCTGTGCTGAAACTCATAAGCTTAGGTGATAAACCTCACACTGCTTGTGAGTTGTGGACAGCTGTGAAAGAGCAGGCAGATCTGTGGCTGAGACCGCTGAACCTACATCCCGGCATGGTCGTGTGTGACAATGGCCGTAACCTGGTGGCGGCTCTGAGGCGAGGTGAGATCACACACGTACCATGCCTGGCTCATGTGCTTAACCTCGTGGTTCAGCGGTTTCTTAAATCGTACCCCGAGTTGCCAGATCTGCTCGTGAAAGTACGCCGCCTGTCAGCTCATTTTCGCAAGTCGGCTACAGCTTCCGCCGCCCTTGCTGTGTTGCAGCAGCGTTTGCAGCTTCCGGCACACCGACTGGTGTGTGATGTCCCCACACGTTGGAACTCTACCCTCCACATGTTGCAAAGGATTTGTGAGCAGAAGAGAGCAGTTGTGGAGTACCAGCTGCAACAAGGCCGTCGATATTCAGGTCAGACTCCACACATAAGACCTCAGGAGTGGACCTGGATGTCTGACATATGTACCATCCTGACAAACTTTGAGGAGGCCACCAAGATGGTGAGTGGCGATGACGCCATCATTAGTGTCAGCATCCCACTTGTCTGTCTTTTGCAACGCTCTCTGCAGAGAATTAAAGAGGAGGCATTGCAGCCAGAGTATGATGAGATGGATCAAGAAGCCGTAGCGGGCGATTACACACAGCCCAGCCTCATCTCATCCCAGCGTGCATTGGGGGACAATGAGGGAGAGGAGGAGGAGGAGGAGGAAGAACAGGAGCTGCTATCATGCGTGGTAGACGGTAGTACCTGTACAAGTGTCATACCGTCGGTTCAGCGTGGGTGGCCTGAGGACAGGGGGAGGAGGAAGAGGAGGAGGAGAGCATGGTCAGTCGTCATCTTGGTGAGGACACGGAAATCTTGCCCGTTACCAGTAACGGGAGTCATAGAACTGGGATAGTAGCAGGAAAACATCCAGCAATCCTCAGAGGAGGTAGGATATGCGCCAAAACGCGGACCACCTCAGGCCTAGCCGCTACTACATACATGCGCTTGCATTCCAAGAAAACAAAGCAGATGCTAACTTCTATCATCATCATCATGCTCCTCACCTAGGCACTCTCAACTCCCCTGATGGAGAAGCCAGGGCCCACCGGAGGAGTCTGGTACTCTGGTGGGCTCGTCCAATGCTACCCTAAAGCAGGCCAGGTGACAGGAGAAATCAGGGCGGCTGGGGACCGAGTATGGACACCTGGCCGCCACCTGGCGGCTGGGGACCGAGCGTGGACACCCGGCCGCCGGGCGGCTGGGGACAGAGTATGGATACCTCGCTGCCGAAGCGGCCATGAGGTAGTGGCCAGCTTTGGCCTCCTCCAAACTAAAAGGCCCCATTTCAAGTGAAAGCTAGCAGTATGGTATTGCAGCCTGCGGGTGGGTGGGTGGTTGGCTGCATATTTTCGCTTGTATTGCAAGTTATGGGGGAGGTTCAATTGAACACTGCCCTGGGACAAGGACTTGCACGGGGATCGTTGCAAGTCTGCATCTTCTGATGCGGCAAGGATCACTTCTGATGGGCACACTTTTAGGCAGTGACCTGGGTGTCAGAGATGCTTCCAGGGGTCTTCCCCATGCTGATCCCTTGTCTTTTCAGCACTGTATGCATGTGTCACACAGCACATGGCCAGATAAGGTTGTAAAATGTTAAAATGACATTTCCCGGTGAATGCATTTGTCACGGTTGAAAGCAATACAAACATGCAAAAACGCATAAAAAATGCTACTTGTGAACATAGCCCAAGGTGTGGAGGAGTATTTTTGTTTTTGGTTATTTATTTTACCTTATCCACAAGTCTTTACCCTGGAAAGGATGTTCCTTAACCCCTTTCCGACCTGGTCAGTAATAGTACACACCAGGTCGGGAAGGCCGGTTCAGCGGGGGCTCCGGCGGTGAGCCCGCACTGAAGCGAGCACATGTCAGCTGATTATTGGAATCGCAATCCACCCGCGGCTGTTAACATGTTAAATCTCTGACAGTGGCATTTAACTCGCGCTTCCGGGAGTCCTAAGCCCCGCCCATCAGTGACCCCGTCACGTGATCGCGGGTCACCAATGGGTGGGCTTGACAACTCAGGGTCTGCAGCAGACGCCTGTGGTTGTCATGTCTCAATTGCTATGAGCGCCACCTAGTGGTCAGCGCTCATAGCAAGTGAGCATTTCTCCTGCATACAAGCGATCTGCTCATCGCTTGTATGCAGTAGAAGCAATCAGACAACTGCTGCTTCTAGTCTCCTCTGGAGACTATAGAAGCAAGCAGAAAGTGTAAAAAAAAGTTTTTAAAAAAATAAAAAAAATAAAAAATATATAAAAGTTTAAGTCACCCCCCCTTTCGCCCCATTCAAAATAAAATATATATATATATAAAAAAAAAAACACATACACATATTTGGTATCGCCGCGTTCAGAATCGCCCGATCTATCAATATAAAACAAGAATTAATACAATCAGTAAACGACGTAACGAGAAAAAAATTTTAAACGCCAGAATTACGTTTTTTTGGTCGCTACAACTTTGCAATAAAATGCAATAACGGGCGATCAAAACATCGGATCTACCCCAAAATGGTATCAATAAAAACATCAGCCCGGCACGCAAAAAATAAGCCCTCACCTGGCCCCAGATCCCGAAAAATGGAGAAGCTAAGGGTCTCGGAAAATGGCGTCATTTTTTGTTTTTTTTTAGCAAGCTTTGGATTTTTTTTTCACCACTTAAATAAAAAAGAACCTATACATGTTTGGTGTCTATGAACTCGTAACGACCAGGAAAATAATGATGGCAGGTCAGTTTTAGCAATCTGTGAACGTGGTATAAAAAGGACCCAAAAAACAACTTTGGAATTGCATTTTTTTTGCAGTTTCACTGCACTTGGAATTTTTTTCCCATTTTCCAGCACACGATATGGTAAAACCAGTGATGGTGTTTAAAAGTACAACTCGTCCCGCAAAAAATAAGCCCTCACATGGCTATATTGAACGAAAATTAAAAAAGTTCTGGCTCTGGGAAGAAGGGGAGCAAAAAAGGAAAACACAAAAACAGAAAGACCCATGGTCGTTAAGGGGTTAACATATTTGACAGGAAAGCACTTTCACTTTCGTTTTTGAACGTTTTATTGTGAGCCTGTAAAAGTGGCTTAATACCTCTGACCACGTTGTTGACAGCAGTGACCTGGGGGTCAGAAATGCTTCCAGGGGCGATCCCCATGCTGTCCCCATGTCATTTCAGCACTGTCACTATCGTTTTGGGCACTTTTTAGGCTTTCTACAGACTGCCGGGGGAGCCGCCGCAAAAATGTTCGGGTCTCCCATAGACTAACATTGGGCTCGTTGCTCGGGTCGAGTACCCGAGTATCACAGTGAGCTCGGCCCGTGCTTCGAGCACCCGAGCATTTTAGTGCTCGCTCAACACTAGTAAGGATGGAGTACTGCCCGGGACCCAAACACCTGCATCCAACACTACACTACTCCAGACCGGCAGGAGGGGCAAGACGCACTGCTGCGCTGCTGAGCCCTGTCCCTGGCTGGAGTGGGGGGAACCAAAAGAGGGGGAACCATGTAGTGGGTGTGGGTGGAGGAAGAAGACAGGGGAGCACTTCAGGAGTAGTATAAAAAGGGAAGCCATCTTGGGAGTGGTCAGAACAGTCTGAGGGAACAGTGAGGAGAGAGTGTGCCGAGCAGGAGCTCTGGAGGAGCTCTGCTCAGAAGGAGCAGGTCTGAATGAGAGAGGCCCAGGAGGTGAGACTGACTGAAGAGAGGAGAGGAGTAGGAAGGAAGGCTCCAAGAAGGAAAGAGGGGATCCTAGGAGTACGGGAAGTGCTGGAGGCCACCCGTACGCCCGAATCTACCAGACGTGGAGGGATTCCATAACGCCTCAGCAGTGCCACAGGCTTATCGCCTCCATATCACGCCGCATTGATGTAGTAATTGATGCAAAAGGAGCCAAGACCAAGTATTGAGTCCATTTACTGAACATACATCTCGGATTTTAAAAACATTTTTAAAGCTGTTATAAAGTATTCTAATTTCCTGAGATAATGACTTTTGTGTTTTCATTGGCTGTAAGCCATAATCATCAACATTAACAGAAATAAACACTTTGTAAATATTTTTCCCAGCAATATACGCTCCTGAAGGATGATGATGATGGAACTTGATATTCGGATTCAAAGATAATTTTTATTTCAAACTAAAATACAACCGGTTTCGACTTCTTTGAGCCTTCCTCAGGTATAATATCAGGCATGATTCCCATATTGCGGCCCGCAGGCACCAGAGCCCCCATAATTGTTTCACTTTTTGTATTGAAGAACTGAAATAAATTTACTTTTTGATGATATTCTAATTTATTGAGAAGCACTTGTATATTTTATTATTGGTGGTCACAGTTATTCAGGTTATTAATAGTATCTTTCATGTCAACTTTAACGCAATATGGTCAAAAGTTCATCTGGTCAGCTGTGAGCTATCATGAGCAGGTTCAAACCGGTTCTTTGCAGATGTTTTTGGCTGTTCTTTTTACAGGGATATGATTGGTCAATGGAAAAAGTGCGGGAAGGTTTTAGAAGATGTGTTCACCGCAACAGCTGTTCTTATGTCATTATCAGCTGAAGCAAAAGAGCGAAGACACGGAGAACCTATTATAGCAGCTGACTCGCTGAGCGGAGGAAGAAGGAGGCATCGACTGGTTGAAGAGCTGTCTGGGTATGAAGATTCCTGCAGCAGTGGAACCTAAAGAAAGAAGTCTTACCAGTGGGCCAGCATCTTTGAGTACTGGCATGAAACATCCCCAGCGGATGAGTCCGAGGAGGAACCCAAGGCCCCGCGTTGTCTACTCACCGCTGTCACCAACCAGGAAGGAAGTCTCTGGCCGGAAGCCTGCTCCGCCCCTTCGCAAATCCCGGAGTCCGGCGCAAGATCACCGGAGATTAGGCGGCGTTGGCCTCCTCGACCGCAACCAGAGCTTCCCGTGAAGCTTCTAGCTGCTGCTGCCGTATAAGCGCAGAAGCGTCCTGGGAGTGATGATTCCTGACTGGTCTTCAGAGGCTTCTGTCTCTGGGTCTAGGCTGCTGCCTAGGACATCGGTTGCGAAATCGTGGAGGGTGTCAGCTACGGAGGACGACTTGGTATCCAAACCGTCCCTCACATCACCGGAGTGCCTGGGTTCGCCCAATACATTGGGCTTGAGCCCTAGTGATGCAGAAAGGATGAATATGGACCTAACAGAAAGGGTGAGATGCTTAATGTTGCCCACATAGATTTTAGATCCCTTTTCAAAGACTGTGGCCCTTGAGGCTGCTTAATGCGACCCGCAGGCAGGGCCGGCGTCAGCACCCGGCGCACCCGGGCAAGTGCTTGGGCCCTGAGCAGGCAGAGGGGCCCACTGGCGGTCGCGCACCTCGCCGGGCTATGGGCGGAGGAGAGCGGTGTCAGCGCCCGCCCTTCTCTCCTGCTTGCTCAGGGCCCCGGCAGCCGGATACTTACCTTTCCCCGTGCCTCCGCAGATCCGCAGTCTTCCTGCTCTGCGCTCCCTCTGACATCTCAGGTCAGAGGGCGCGGTGACGTCTTTCCACCGCACGCTCCCCTGAGCCGTCACAGGGAGCGCAGAGCGGGAAGATACCGGCGACGCTGGAGTCCGGACCCGAGCAGCTGCAGCAGTTGAGGAGGAGTGAGGTGAGTATTTGATTTTTTTTTTTAATGTATGGAGGCATGGGGCATAATATGGGGGGGGTGACATCCTGCATGGGGCATTATAAAGGGGGGGTGGTGACATCTTGCATGGGGCCTTGTAAAGAGAGGGGGTGACATCCTGCATGGGGCATTATAAAGAGAAGGGGGGGTGACATCCTGCATGGGGCATTATAAAGAGGGGGGGTGACATCCTGCATGGGGCATTATCAAGAGAGGGGGGGTGACATCCTGCATGGGGCATTATAAAGAGAGGGGGTGACATCCAGCATGGGGCATTATAAAGAGAGGGTGGTAACATCCTGCATGGGGCATTATAAAGAGAGGGGGGTGACATCCTGCATGGGGCATTATAAAGAGAGGGGGGTGACATCCTGCATGGGGCATTATAAAGAGGGGGGGGTGACATCCTGCATGGGGCCTTATAAAGAGGGGGGTACATCCTGCATGGGGCATTATAAAGAGGAGGGGTGACAGCCTGCATGGGGCATTATAAGGGGGGGGACAGCCTGCGTGGGGCATTATAAGGGGACGATGACAGCCTGCATAGTGCTTTATTTGGGGGGAACAGCCTGCATGGAGCATTATAAGGGGGGGACAGCCTGTATGGGGCATTATGTGGGGGGTAACAGCCTGCATGGAGCATTGTATGGGGGCCAGTATCCTGTATGGAGCGTTATAAAGGGACCAGTATCCTGTATGGAGCGTTATATGGGGGCCAGTATCCTGTATGGAGCTTTATAAGGGGACCAGTATCCTGTATGGAGCGTTATATGGGGGCCAGTATTCCGTATGGAGCCTTATATGGGGGCCAGTATTCCGTATGGAGCCTTATATGGGGGCCAGTATTCCGTATGGAGCCTTATATGGGGGCCAGTATTCCGTATGGAGCCTTATATGGGGACCAGTATCCCGTATGGAGCCTTATATGGGGGCCAGAATTCTGTGTGGAGCGATTCACCAGTTTCTGAGCTATTGTGGAATTTACAATAGATATCGCTCATGTAATGTAAGAAGTGAAATCTTTGCATTGTACTATATATATATACATTTCTCTGTGGTATCTGTGCATCATGAATCGTGGTATGTGTTATAGGGGCCCACTGAGACTCTTTCACCCGGGGCCCAGAAAAACCTGGAGCCGGCCCTGCCCGCAGGCACCAGAGCCCCCATAATTGTTCCGGCCTGGTCCTGAGGGCCGCCAAACTCCGTGATTCTTTTCAGTTGAATGTTCTACAAGTTAGAGATTAGCATGGGCCATTTCTGCAAGATGGGGACCAGGATGAGGTATTACTACAAGACGGGGACCAGGATGGGCCATTACTACAAGTTAGGGACGAGAATTGGCACATTACTACAAGATGGGGACCAAGATGGGCACATTACTACAAGATGGGGACCAGGATGGGCTATTACTACAAGTTAGGGATGAGAATGGGCACATTACTACAAGATGGGGACCAGGTTGGGCACATTACTACAAGATGGGGACCAGGATGGGCACATTACTACAAGATGGGGACCAGGATGGGCACATTACTACAAGATGGGGACCAGGATTGGCACATTACTACAAGATGGGGACCAGGATGGGCACATTACTACAAGATGGGGACCAGGATGGGCACATTATTACAAGATGGGGACCAGAATGGGCACATTACTGCAAGATGGGGACCAGGTTGGGCACATTACTACAAGAAGAGGACTAGGATGAGGTATTACTACAAGACGGGGACCAGGATGGGCCATTACTACAAGATGGAGACCAGCAGGGGCACATTACTATAAGATGGGGACCAGGATGGGCACATTACTACAGGATGGGCACATTACTACAAGATGAAGACCAAGATGGGGGACATTACTACAAGATGTGGACAAGGATGGGGACATTACTACACAATGGGGAAACTACTACAAGATGGGCACATTACTATAAGAAGTTGGTCAGAATTACTATATGGTGCTAATTGTAAGAAAAAAATCACTATGTGGCCAATTAGGGGACATAAAAAGGAAATAAAAATAGTAAAAACTGTAAAATTGTAAAATCTATAAAACTGTACCATAGCCCATAAAATGAATGTCATTTAAAAGAATAAAATAAAAAAAGCCAAAAATGTTCAAAAAATGATCCAAAAGGTGCATAGAAAAAACAATATGGTATCATTAAAAACTTCATATCATCCTGCAAAGAATGTGGCCCTTCAAATTCACATTTTTTCTATGTGCGGCCCAAATACTTAGCCGAGTTTGAGACCCCTGGTCTATCTGAAATGTTTAAAGGGTTTGAGGGTGGTGCTGCTGTTAATCCCCCCACTAATGCTAATGTAAATTTAATGACTGCTAGACCAGGAGTGCCTGAGGCTCATTTAAAAGAGGCATTATCCTGTGAAATTCCCCTTTGGGTTTTCATTTTACTGCAGGGATTAAACAAATGATTTGGGATGGGGATTACATTGATATATTTTCATTGTTACCAAATCTTAAAGATCAATCTAGTAGATTTGATAAAAAAGATGATAAAGCGGAGGGGGATCACAAGGAGGGTGGAGTCATTAAATCTTTTAATAATTGGCTCCAAGCGTTTGCTTTTTATTCTTCTGTATTGGGGGAAAAATCTCCTAATCTTTGTAGTGGCCTTTTCCAGCATGTTGACATAATTTTGGAAGCATACCGCAATTTTGGAGGTTTGGCATGGCTCAACCATGATGAGTCTTCCGTCAAAAAATTGCAGTACATCCAAATTTAAAATAGGGGACAAAGGATGGTTGAACCTGATGTTGCTGCAGAGCAGCACATTTAATAAATCAACAAATAAGCCTATTAATAAAAAAGGAATGTGTTTTGCTTACAACGAATCTACTGGTAAGTGGCAAAACAGCTGTAGATTTCGCCATGAATGTTCATTTTGTGGCGGATCTCACCCCATGGCAAAACGCTTCAAAAAGATGGCTCAGGGACAGCAAAGCATTAACAAAAAGCAATTTTCTAAGGGCACCCCAGTGAAGCTTCAAAAAATGCTTCCATGGTTAAGTCAGTATGCAGACCAGGAGAGTAAAAAATTAATTACTATTGGTTTTTCAGTTGGCTTTTCTGTCCCTCCATTTAAAGGAGTCTGTTGTTTTGTTTATGAAAATCTAGCTTCAGCCATTCAATATAGTGATATCGTTCGTGATAAAATTATTAAAGAATTTGAATCTGATAGAGTGGCCCTTTTGATTCCCCCCCCCTTTTGAAAATTTCAGAGTTTCACCTTTAGGCATTGTGCCTAAGAAAGAACCTGGTTCTTACAGGATGATTCACCATTTGTCTTTCCCTCTTTGTCACTCCTTGAATGATGAACTAGATTGCATCGGTCAAATATTCTTCATTTGATTCAGCGGTAAATATGTTAAAAAAAAGTTTGGCCATAATGCCTTTTTAGCAAAATCAGACATAAAAGTGGCTTTTAGATTATTACCGGTTAAACCCTCAGGCTTCAGTTCTTTAGGTTTTCATTTTGACAATAAATTATTTTTTGATAAGTGCCTCCCAATGGGTTTTTCATTGTCATATTTTTATTTTGAAATCTTTTCTACATTTCTTCAATTGGCAGTTCAAGAAGAATATCAATTTGGGTCAGTTACCCACTATTTAGATGATTTGTTACTTATAGGGCCTCATAATTCCCCAGTTTGTTTTAATTTATTGAATAAATTCATTGAACTATTTTGGGATTCCCATCACACATGAGAAGACAGATTTTCCTACGCATTGCTTGGAGATTTTAGGTATTTGATTTAAAAAAAAAAGTCTTCCTGACAAAAAAGTTTAAAACTCTGTGATGTTGTCTTCTTTCATTCTAAAAGATAAGATTACACTAAAAGAACTCCAATCCTTGCTAGGTTTGTTGAACTTCACCTTTAAAATAATTCCTGTAGGAAGAGTCTTTTCTAGGCATTTGTATGAAGCTACCAGAGGTTATAATTCTCCTAGAGCCCACATAAGATTAAACAGAGATTTAAAGGGAATCTGTCACCACTTTGGAGTTATCATACCTCTATTATGGGCATACAGGGTATAGAAAAGTAAATCTATACATACCTGTATGGTCCATGGTAGAGGTCTGATTGCAGAGAAAAGCGATTTAATCAATTCTATTTTGTACAGGCTTGGCATCTGGGGGACACCAAGCAATCCCTGCCTATGTGCCTATTATTCCCCCAAATCCCCACCTGTATGCTTAATTACCATATTCCCCCCTCCCCTGCACGTCACATGGCCCTGTGACACCGCACTTTGCTTCATCCCGGCCCTGTCTCTTTGTACACTGCAACGCAGGTTTCTATTGCGCAGGCGCCAGGAAGTCACTGTCACTTCCCGGCGCCTGCGCAATAGAAACCTGTAGCACCCGGCACACCCGGGCAAGTGCCGGAGCCCTGAGCAGGCGTCTTTCCACTGCGCCCTCTCCTGAGCCATTTTAAAATTTGGCTAAAAGCATCTTTGTCAGTAAGCATGAGTTAATTTTAAATGCTCTCTCTCACCAGCAGTGGTCAATTTTCCATAATTTGGTGTCAGATGCCAACAAAGAAGGAACTGTTTGCCCAACTTGTCTTTGGAATCTGATTTTGGAATAATTCCATATTTTATTGAAAAATCGTTATCCGACAGAACATGGGCCGATTACTCGGTCGCATGGCAGCACTGGGTCAATTTCTGTGCCAAAAATAACCTGATTTATTACTAATCCAAAGTTGATTCTGCATTACAATTTGCTGAATCTTTAATTAAAAAAGGTTTATCTTATTCTGCAGCCAATAAAGAACTAGCAGGTGTATCATTCTTTTTTAAATTGTCAGGTAAAACCCCTGATTAGGTGAAGCCAAAGTAGAACTGTTTGGTAGAAACACAACTCGGTGTGTTTGGAGGAGAGAGAATGCTGAGTTGCATTCAAAGAACACCATACCTAGTGTGAAGCATGGGGGTGGCAGCATCATGCTTTAGGGCTGTTTCTCTGCCAAGGGACCAGGACGACTGATCCGTATACATGAAAGAATGAATGGGGCCATGTATCGTGAGATTTTGAGTGCAAACCTCCTTCCATCAGCAAGGGCATTGAAGATGAAACGTGACTTTGTCTTTCAGCATGACAGTGATCCCAAGCACACCGCCAGGGCAACGAAGGAGTGGCTTCGTAAGAAGCATTTCAAGGTCCTGGAGTGGCCTAGCCAGTCTCCAGATCTAAACCCTATAGAAAACCTTCGGGGGGAGTTGAAAGTCCGTGTTGCCCAGCGACAGTCCCAAAACATCACTGCTCTAGAGGAGATTTGCATGGAGGAATGGGCCAACATACCAGCAACAGTGTGTGTCAACCTTGTGAAGACTTTCAGAAAACGTTAGACCTCTGTCATTGCCAACAAAGGATATGACGCGCCCCCTGGGCCATGTTGTTAGGGATACCCGGAGCCGGATCAGATGGGGGTTGTAGTCTCCGAGTGGCTGTGACCCGGTCCGTGCCCAGGGTGTCAAACTCAGTGTGCGGCAGTCCTTATAGATGTTATTAGTGTCGACTACGCCACCCGTTGATTTGCGGTCAAAAGGCCGCCGCTGCAAGATGGTCCGCTGAGGCTGGTGGTGTGTGTGCAGCTGCGGTAGTATAACCCCCAACGGGAGAGGTATAGCCTCAGGGGGTCAGCCGTGGAGGATGGTGGTTGTGAAGGTGCAGCAAAGAGACTCAGAGGCATAAAATGCAGTTCCAGGGTTTTACTTACTGGTGTTGCTCGGGTCACTGTGTACAGCAGTGACCACCCGAGCCGTGCTGCGTCCACCAGGTCCTGGACTCGGTCAACTCCCAGGCAACTCCGGAGTGTGGTCCTGAGCTCCTTTCTGACTGTCCCTTCTTCTGGCCGTTCCCACCAGGGAACGTCGGTCTGTCCCCCGGAAATGGGATGTGTGTAGTGCATGCAGCCTACTAGCTCAGTTCCACACTCCATCCTTACCCGGGAGTGGAATACCACACCTCTGGGTTGAGGTGCAATACCCCTGTAGCAGCCGAATCCTCAGGGTGCTACATTCCCCCCTGGTAAATCACAGCACGTCCTCGGGCTGTAAAAGAATAAACATCCAAAAACATACAAATTTTTTTTTTTTTTTCAAAACATAAACATATAAACATATAAAACATCCTATATATTATCATCAGTAATAAACTTTTCATATAAAACTTTTCATAAATAACATTCTTGCTTCTGGTTCCTCCGGTCACTGTGCAACTTGTGACCGGGTAAAGTGCGACAGTCTCTCTTGGAAGAAAACAGTTTCCTATAAAACCGGTAGAGGGCGCCTTAGGAAGCGCAACTATATACAAATGGGATATGGCCGCTCTCAGTCCTCGACCAGTGGGATTAAGGACGGCTGTTCACAGTCCTCAGCCTGTTAAGGGATGGGGACACACGGGTACAGTTCACTCTTTTGTCCCAACGGGGAACATATTTTAAGCAGCAACAGTTTTTTTTTTTTTTTGGTACCCCTACGGGCAACTATATACAGTCTCTTCTCTACCGTACTCAACGACGGCGTCCTCCTGCTCTTTCTTTGGATTCAGTTTCTGTTTCAGACCCGTCCGGGTCCTCTTGCTCCTCCTCACACCGCAGCTTCTCCTCCGTCAGGCGATGCACATGGAGGGCGTAGGGTCCTTTGGCACACTTGTGCCGGGTGAAGGTGACCTCGTCCCCTAGATACAGGTCACGACCTCTGTGTCCCTCCGGCAGATGGCTTTCTACGTCTCTGCGGGTCACAAAGACGTCGCCGGGGGTATGATGGTCTCTAATGAAGCCTCACCCATGCTGCAGGTTGAACTTAATCACAGTCCCGATGGTGCGGGGACCATGAGCTGCACGGGGGTTCCTCCGGGTCCGGCTCTTCTGTTCAGCACTCTGTATTTGCAGCCGCTGCTCACGGACCCGCCTCTCTCTCCTTTCCCTGTCAAAGACTTCCAACTGCTGGCGGCAGCACTCCGCACGCTCAGCTGCGGCTGCCCTTGTTTCCTGAGTGAACCCCATGAGGTCTCCTCCGGTGGGGTCCCACTCGAACTGCGCTTCTTCCAGCGGGAGCGGGGTCATCTTGACAGGCGCCGGAGGCGGTATCAGGGGCTCATCCAGAGGCCGTTCCCTCCGGAGTCGGGGATTGACGAACTCCGGAGGCCACACAAAGGGCTGCCCATCCGGGCACGTATGCTGGGCGAACAGGTCTTCACCCAGGTGCGGCGCTCTAGAGGTTGAGGGCGCTGTGGTGGTAGCGGCGCCCAGGTTTACCAGGCCTTGCGACCAGGCTTGGGGCACCCTGAATGTGAAGGGCACCGTGAAGACGGCGGCGCCCGGGTGTTCCTGGCCTTTCGACCAGGCCGGCGGCTCGGCAGAGGTGGAGGGCGCTGTTGGTACTGCGGCGCCCGGGGGCACTCGGCCTTGCGACCAGGCCGGTGGCTTCTCCTGCTTGGCCGCGCTCTGGATTGAGGCACGTGACATAGCAGGGGGCGTGACCGCGGCTCCGGCCGCTTGAGGCCTAGCTTGGAGCGATGACGCAGCGGCTACGGGAACGGTGAGTGGGGCTTCGGGCTCTGCGACGGGGAGCTGGGGCAGGTTTACGGCTTCTGGGCACGGGATGCTGTCGTCCCCATTACCTGCCTTCATCTCTTCGGCTCCCTCCGCGGCGCCGTCTCCGGCCGTCGTCCCTCCTTCGCCGTCCTCAGAGGTGGACTTGCTCCCCGCTGCGGGTGGCATGCTTCGCTGGCGGGCTCCGGCTTGCTGGGCCATCTCTCGAGTCCACTCCGCCAGTGTTTCCTGCTGCACCCGGGCCATCCTCCGTGCTAGGCCCTCCAGCGCGGTCTGTGCACGCTCCCGATCTCCGGGGAGCTGCGCCAGGATCTCCAGCAGGCCTTCTGGAGTGGCGACCTGCAACAGGCTCCTGACCACTGGGTCGGTGCTGCCTGCCTCTCCCTCCATCTCCGGGTGTGTTCTCTCTGGACTCTCCTCCAGACTTCTTGTCTCCGGGTGCGCTCTCTCCAGACTGCTCCAGGCGACACCCATCTTTGCTCTCTTGTTCTGTCTCCGCCCACATTGAGGGTGGTCCCGGGGCAACTTAGTGATTGTCAGTTCCAGGGGCAGTTCTCTCACGCTGATGGACATATCAATCATCACAGTCTCTGCTGGTGGGGGCGGTTTCCACTTTTGGCGCCATTTTCGGTCCTGGCCCACGATGGGAGGTGGCCTCTTGCCATCCTTTGGCACGCCCATAATGGCGTCCGCTCTGCCAAGGCGGGAAACCTTCTCAGATGGCGGGAACCGCTTCCCAGTGGCGGGAAACTCTGTGGATGGCGGGAAAAGACTGCAGATGACGGGCAAATGGCGGGAACTGATCCGAGATGGCGTCCGATGGCGGGGACCCTCTGGAATTGGCGGGAGACTTCTTTTTGAGGTAAATGCGATCTTTTCTTCAGGCACGCAGTACCCGGTTGTTGCGGGCACGTGATCCTGCCGACTACGCCAAAGTTGACGCGCCCCCTGGGCCATGTTGTTAGGGATACCCGGAGCCGGATCAGATGGGGGTTGTAGTCTCCGAGTGGCTGTGACCCGGTCCGTGCCCAGGGTGTCAAACTCAGTGTGCGGCAGTCCTTATAGATGTTATTAGTGTCGACTACGCCACCCGTTGATTTGCGGTCAAAAGGCCGCCGCTGCAAGATGGTCCGCTGAGGCTGGTGGTGTGTGTGCAGCTGCGGTAGTATAACCCCCAACGGGAGGGGTATAGCCTCAGGGGGTCAGCCGTGGAGGATGGTGGTTGTGAAGGTGCAGCAAAGAGACTCAGAGGCATAAAATGCAGTTCCAGGGTTTTACTTACTGGTGTTGCTCGGGTCACTGTGTACAGCAGTGACCACCCGAGCCGTGCTGCGTCCACCAGGTCCTGGACTCGGTCAACTCCCAGGCAACTCCGGAGTGTGGTCCTGAGCTCCTTTCTGACTCTCCCTTCTTCTGGCCGTTCCCACCAGGGATCCACCTAAGTCCGGCTCCCTCGGGCCTCTTGTTGGTAAACCCTTGTCTCTGGATTCCCTGACCCTATTCTTGGTCTGCCTTCCGGGTGGATTTAGTGGGTGGTCGTGGCAGATCCTGCCCACGACCTCCGGTCTCTGGCTGAGGATTAGTGCTGTAGCCTCCACCAGCTTGGGATCCGGTACCCTGTTGCCGACCCTTCACCCTATTAGCTCTCTTATGGGCTCTTAGGGTCCCCTCTTCCTGCGCCTCTGGGTCCCTCTTCCTTCTCCTCTGCTCTGCTTCTCAGGCTCTCAGACAGACTGTCTGACTGGCTGACTGACAACTGACTGACTGACTGACCCTGATCTAAGATGGTGCCCACCTTATATACTCCCTCTATGTGTGAGCTCAGGTGACCAGCACCCAATGAGCTCCTAGCTTTACCCAGGCTGCTCCCCCTATCTGCCCCTACACTACTGGGATGTTCCACCCCCCTCCCACTCCAGCCAGGAACAGACACTGTCGTACCTGCACATTTATTAAGTGGGAGTACCGTCGGTCTGTCCCCCGGAAATGGGATGTGTGTAGTGCATGCAGCCTACTAGCTCAGTTCCACACTCCATCCTTACCCGGGAGTGGAATACCACACCTCTGGGTTGAGGTGCAATACCCCTGTAGCAGCCGAATCCTCAGGGTGCTACAGATATATAACAAAGTATTGAGATGAACTTTTTGTAATTGACCAAATACTTATTTTCCACCAAAATTTGAAAAAAAATCTATCCAAATCAGACAATGTGATTTTCAGGATTAGTTTTCTCATTTTGTCTCTCATAGTTGAGGTCTACCTATGATGTCAATTACAGGCCTCTCTCATCTTTTTAAGTGGGAGAACTTGCACAATTGGTGGCTGACTAAATACTTTTTTTCCCCAGTTATGTTTATAAGTTATGGGTTTTGTGTTACCATTCCCGAACAGCCCCCTACACACAGTGTAATGCTCCCACAACTTCTCACACATAATATAAAGTCCCCGTAGTAAACTTCCCCACAGCCCCTCTCACACAATATATTGTCCCCATAGTACATTCCCCCCACACAGTATGATTACCCACAGTATAATTGCCTCACAGTACCCACAGCAACTCACACACAGTGTGATGCCCCCACACAAACATCCCACTTGCCTGTGTCCTGCTTCTGGCAGAGCAAGTTTCTGCAGCCAATCAGGTAAACTGAGATTGTTGCCGCCCCTTCAGTCTCTACTCCAGTGGAGTACAGATGTGATGGTTCCCTGCTCCACCAGTGTATTCAACTCTTACTATGTCCTCTGACCTCACAGGACAGCAAGACTGCTTCCCAAATTTGAATCACACTGGATCCTGAATGGTTTGGATGTATGCATATCATTGTCATGACTTCCTAAGTTTTTGTTAATTACTGATCATCAAAATCGCTGCCATAGTTCTTGGCGGTGCGAGTCCTGTTTAGACACAACGATGCACAGCAAAGAACAACGATTTTTTTATACTGTATAAAAGATTCGTTCATCGATGAAAAAGCGATTTTGCTCATTCACAATTATCTTGTAGTACAGTTATATGAAAAAGTTTGGGCACCCCTATTAATCTTAAGCTTAATGTTTTATAAAAATTGGTATTTTTGCAACAGCTATTTCAGTTTGATATATGTAATAACTGTTGGACACAGTAATGTTTCTGCCTTGAAATGAGGTTTATTGTACTAACAGAAAATGTGCAATCTGCATTCAAACAAAATTTGACAGGTGCATAAGTATGGGCACCTCACCAGAAAAGTGACATTAATATTTAGTAGATCCTCCTTTTGCAAAAATAACAGCCTCTAGTCACTTCCTGTAGCTTTTAATGAGTTCCTGGATCCTGGATGAAGGTATTTTTGACCATTCCTCTTTACAAAACAATTCCAGTTCATTTAAGCTTGACGGTCGCCGAGCATGGACAGCCCTCTTCAAATGATCCCACAGATGTTCAATGATATTCAGGTCTGGGGACTGGGATGGCCATTCCAGAACATTGTAATTGTTCCTCTGCATGAATGCCTGAGTAGATTTGGAGCGGTGTTTTGGATCATTGTCTTGCTGAAAGATCCATCCCCTGCGTAACTTCAACTTTATCACTGATTCTTGAATATTATTGTCAAGAATCTGCTGATACTGAGTGGAATCCATGCGTCCCTCAACCTTAACAAGATTCCCGGTGCCGGCATTGGCTACACAGCCCCAAAGCATGATGGAACCTCCACCAAATTTTACTGTGGGTAGCAAGTGTTTTTCTTGGAATTCTGTTTTTTTGCCGCCATGCATAACGCCTTTTTGTATGACCAAACAACTCAATGTTGGTTTCATCAGTCTACAGGACCTTCTTCCAAAAAGAAATTGAATTCTCCAAATGTGCTTTTGCATACCTCAGCCGACTCTGTTTGTGGCGTACTTGCAGAAACGGCTTCTTTCGCATCACTCTCCCATACAGCTTCTCCTTGTGCAAAGTGCGTTGTATAGTTGACCGATGCACAGTGACACCATCTGCAGCAAGTTGATGCTGCAGCTCTCTAGAGGTGGTCTGAGGATTGTCCTTGACTGATCTCACCATTCTTCTTCTCTGCCTTTCTGATGTTTTTCTTGGCCTGCAACTTCAGGCCTTAACAAGAACTGTCCCTGTGTTCTTCCAATTCCTTACTATGTTCCTCACAGTGGAAACTGACAGGTTAAATCTCTGAGACAGCTTTTTGTATCCTTCCCCTGAACAACTATGTTGAATAATCTTTGTTTTCAGATCATTTGACAGTTGTTTTGAGGAGCCCATGATGCCACTCTTCAGAGGAGATTCAAACAGGAGAACAACTTGCAAGTGGCCACTTTAAGTAGCTTTTCTCATGATTGCATACACCTGGCTATAAAGTTCAAAACTCAATGAGGTTACAAAACCAAAAAAAGTGCTTTAGTACGTCAGTAAAAAGTAGGTAGGAGTATTTAAAACAAGAAAATGATAAGGGTGCCCATACTTATGCACATGTCAAATTTAGTTTGAATGCAGATTGCACATTTTCTGTTAGTACAATAAACCTCATTTCAAGGCAGAAACATTACTGTGTCCAACAGTTATTACATATATCAAACTGAAATAGCTGTTGCAAAAACACCAATTTTTATAAAACATTAAGCTTAAGATTAATAGGGGTGCCCAAACTTTTTCATATAACTGTATAAATGCACCTTAAGTGACTCTTATTGATCTTATTATTATATCTTATCTTATTATTATACTATAGTTAGAAAAGATAGTACCATTTGATTGATTAATGAGGCTTGATTGATTAACCAATGCTGAAAGAGATGATTTTTTTTTACCATGCAATGTTTATTACTGCTGATATTTCTGCTGTGCTTATTTAAACAATTTTACATTCTCTGTCCATGTTTCACTGTAATATTATGAACTTTTAAACTAGGACCATAAATGAGAAACTGTATGAATAGATATTTTTCTTAAAAGGGTTGTCCACTACTTTTAAAAAAGCGTCGCTCACAGGCAGAAATAGCACCAGGAGGTAATTACAAAGAAGCTTCTATTTATCACTAAAACACATATTTTTAAAAGTACTTGACAACCCCTTTAATTTCTTTATGATCAGATGCATTTCTGAGTTGGTTTACAATGCACTGGATGTATATGGACACCAGATGACGCTGTTGAACTCTACAGTAAGAAATGAGCTGGACTCAACAGCAAGTACAATGCAAGTGTGATATCTTTTGTTCTTAAACCAGTAAAATAAAGAAGAACCAATATGTACTGGTTTTAGCAAACAATACAAGCTAACTTTGCTCAAGACTGTGCCATAATATTAGCAACTAGGCAGAAATATTCTACCTTGCTTTGGGCTGATTTGTTTACTATTGTGTTACACTTTTACAGTTTATATGCTATGTCTATGACTTTTTATTTATTTCTGTAATGTAGAAAAAGCTAAACCGGGTTTATTAATAATTCATCCAGTGAAAGCGCCATTGAACAGTGCTGTGTTACTAGTATTGTAAATTCTATAGAGGTGGATCGGCACCGCCAAATAATAAAGGAAATGTGCCATATACCCAAAAAAGCAAATATGGAATTCAGAGGGGAGAAAGGGGTATGTAAAAGGAACTACAACCCTCCAAAAAACAAAAAAAAGAATAAAAAGCATATTGTAACTGTGATACACCAAGAAAATACACAGAATAAATAGGACCAGTAATTACAAGAGATATCAAAGCAATTGAAACCTTGAATAAAATTATAAATACCAAGTACTAAAGGCGTGTGACAAATGGTGCTACCCGAAAGAATATAAGATAAATGGATAAGGCATGAGCCCCATGCGTTATGCCAATAAAGATGCCTTCATCATCAGACACCCAGGATTGAAGTGTCTCTTATTGGTCCTATTTATTCTGTGTATTTCCTTGGTGCATCACAGTCACTATATGCTTAATTTTTTCTTCATTTGTATTTGGCTTTTTTCCATCTACCCGATACTATTATTGTTATTAGCATTTGTATTTTTTTGATTAAGGTTGGATCTCCACATTTATTGTCTCATGGAGACAGTGATATTTTCTGTCTTTTAAATGTTTTTAATCTTGTTTTTTCACTATGTTTAATAAAATATTCAAATTTGTATTCATTTTTTTGTTTTTCAGTCATATAAGAGGGTTCTAGTGCCTTTTACATATCCCTTTCTCTCCTCTGAATACCGTGTTACTCACTATGTCCATAGTGTCTAAAGAAAGAATACCTGCCAAAGCATGATTCCTATCATCTGGATTCTTCTGCAGTGAGCAGAAAGCTACCATGTTATAGGGTCTTGGGTCATTTCCCCAACCATTAACAGAGGTTATAAACACCACAGGCAAATTGCAGAGTTACTTAAGACCTCAGGCAGATTGCAGAGTTACTGAAGACCTCATGCAGACTGCAGGAGGGGCTACATTGACTACATTGAGAACCATCTGGTTTCCAATTTGTGTACGTTTTCTGAACAGAACAAAAGGTGCAGTGTGCATATTGCATAATGTGGACTCACTGGGTGAGGTCCTCGAAACCACCGGACATGCAGCAGAGCTCCTTGAAGACTGGGAACAGGAAGCAGAAAGAACTCCAGAATAAAGAAAGTCTGAGAAACATGGAAGCCGCAGGCAGATAGGAGACGTCCAGGAGAATCTATCCAGTGTTAGCAGTGTTACTGAAAGCCATATATGTGTAACTCAGGGACTGGAAACCACAGGCTTCTTGGAAACTGTGGACGGGAACTGTGCACAGTCAAACTAAAAGTCATACTAGAAAGTTTTAATTCCAATACTCGTGTGTGTCTTGGGAGACCTTACATAGGCCTAGGATATAAATACATGGAGCACGCTGGGCTACTTGCAAAGCACGACTTGAAGCACAAGAAAGTCTAGCAAACCAGGGTGAGGGAAGCAAAGCTCAGATCTGAGACAAGTGTGTAGCAGTTCAGAACTTACATGTTCAAAAAAATGAGACAAAATGGAAACGAGACATACACTATTATAGTAAATGAGGCCCTTTTGCTTTAGTTTATATCAATTTTGTAACAAATCCGTTTCTCATATGAATTATGTTCCCTAAACCGAACAGAGAAACAAAACGCAGGTATAAATAGAGCATAAATAGTTACTATTTATATAGTCACTGACTATATACACAGTAATGAAAGAAAAATATAACTAAATAAGTATGGCTTTGTCAAAATACTCAGCCCTATATTTAGTGTATCTGCTGGAAAAAGCTTCTGACGTACAGTCATGGCCAAAAGTATTGAGAATGAGACAAATAGTAATTTTTCCAAAGTTTACTGCTTCATTTTTTGTAATGGCAATTTGCATATACTCCTGAATGTCAAAGAGTGATCAGCTTAACAGCAATTACTGTACTTGCAAAGTCAATATTTGCCCAGAAAATGAACTTTAACCCCCAAAACACATTTCAACATCATTGCAGTCCTGCCTTAAAAGGAGCAGCTAACATCGTTTTAGTGATTGATCCATTAACACAGGTGTGGGTGTTGATGAGGACAGGGCTGGCGATCAATCAGTCATGATTAAGTAAGAATGACATCACTGGACACTTTAAAAGGAGGCTGGTTCTTGGTATCATTGTTTCTCTTCAGTTAACCATGGTTAGCTCTAAAGAAACACGTGCAGCCATCATTGCACTGCACAAAAATGGCCTAACAGGGAAGAGTATCGCAGCTACAAAGATTGCACCTCAGTCAACAATCTATCGCATCATCAAGAACTTCAAGGAGAGAGCTTCCATTGTTGTCAAAAAGGCTCCAGGGCGCCCAAGAAAGACCAGCAAGCGCCAGGACCGTATCTTAAAACTGTTTCAGCTGCGGGATCGGACTACCAGCAGTGCCGAGCTTGCTCAGGAATGGCAGCAGGCTGGTGTGAGTGCTTCTGCATGCACTGTGAGGCGGAGACTCTTTGAGCAAGGGCTGGTTTCAAGGAGGGCAGCAAAGAAGCCACTTCTCTCCAGAAAAAACATCAGGGACCGACTGATATTCTGCAAAAGGTACAGGGAGTGGACTGCTGAGGACTGGGGCAAAGTCATTTTCTCTGATGAATCCCCTTTTCGATTGTTTGGGACATCTGGAAAACAGCTTATTCGGAGAAGAAGAGGTGAGCGCTACCACCAGTCTTGTCTCATGCCAACTGTAAAGCATCCTGAAACCATTCATGTGTGGGGTTGCTTCTCAGCCAAGGGAATCGGCTCACTCACAGTCTTGCCTAAAAACACAGCCATGAATAAAGAATGGTACCAGAATGTCCCCAAGAGCAACTTCTCCCAACCGTCCAAGAGCAGTTGGCGCCCAACAATGCCTTTTCCAGCATGATGGAGCACCTTGCCATAAAGCAAAGGTGATAACTAAATGGCTCATGGAACAAAACATAGAGATTTTGGGTCCATGGCCTGGAAACTCCCCAGATCTTAATCCCATTGAGAACTTGTGGTCAATCATCAAGAGACGGGTGGACAAACAAAAACCAACAAATTCTGGCAAAATGCAAGCATTGATTATGCAAGAATGGACTGCTATCAGTCAGGATTTGGTCCAAAAGTTGATTGAGAGCATGCCAGGGAGAATTACAGAGGTCTTGAAGAAGAAGGGGCAACACTGCAAATATTGACTTGCTGCATTAACTCATTCTAACTGTCAATATAACCTATTGGTACTCATAATATGATTGCAATTATATTCTGTATGTGATATAAACATCAGACAAACACTAATAAAAACCAGAGGCCAGCAGATCATGTGAAAATATAATTTTGGTGTCATTCTCAAAACTTTTGGCCATGACTGTATATGCCAAACATATCCATGAGGCTGTTTTACCCAGTTATCTCAGTATATCTTTTTTTTTTGCCTATAAAAAAACACAGTCTACTTATATAACATGTGGTCTTTCATTTTAATATAGAAGTCAATGGGCAATAGACATCCCTGCATGCTTATAGCAGGGGCATATGTCTAAACCTTTAACCCCTTCACCCCGGGCCATTTTCCATTTCTGTGCTTTCATTTTTTGCTCCCCTTCTTTCCAGAGCCATAACTTTTTCATTTTTCAGTCAATATGACCATGTGAGGGCTTATTTTTTTTGTGGGACGAGTTGTACTTTCCAAAAACACCATTGGTTTTACATTATCGTGTAGTGAAAAACAGGAAAGAAATTCCAAGTGCCGTGAAATTGCAAAAAAAGTGCAATTCCACAGTTTTTTTTTTTACCATGTTCACTATGCGCTAAAATTTACCTGCTATTATGATTCTCCAGGTCATTACGAGTTCGTAGACACCAAACATGTATAGGTTCATTTTTATTTAAGTGGTTAAAAAAAAAAAAGACCCGTAGCATCTCCATTTTTTAGGATCTGGGGCCGGGTGAGGGCTTATTTTTGCGCACCAAGCTGATGTTTTAATTGATACCATTTGAGGTAGACGCAATCTTTTAATTGCCGTTATTGCATTTTATTGGCGTGTTGCCAAAAAAAACGTAATTCTGGCATATTGATTTTTTTTCTCATTAAGCCGTTTACCGATTGGATTAATTCTTTTTATATATTGATAGATCGGGCAATTCTGAATGCGGCGATACCAAATATGTGTGTATTTGATTTTTTTTATTGTTTTATTTTGAATGGGGGGAAAGGGGAGTGATTTAAACTTTTAAATATTTCTAAAAATAGATTATAGATTTGTGAATCTTCACATCGCGTGCACTGTGTGCTGTGGGGATTCTCCAGCGCTGGTGCCGGGAGCGGGTGGTGATGCTTTATACTTCCAGCCACATTCCGACTAGACTATGTCCGGCCTCACACAATACACTTGCATTGAGCGAGGCCACGCCCATGTAGTTGGCACGTGATCGCATGTATGCAAATCACATAACTACCGTCATGCACCCGCCAGCAGTGTGCGTGATGTCAGGATTCACAAGTCTGCAGTTATATAGTGCCTAAGGCCGGACCACCCCTTTAATCTGAGGTATATGTACAATAGGCATTACTCTCAATGTACAGTATACAGTGGGTACAGAAAGTATTCAGACCTCTTTAAATTTTTCACTCTTTGTTTCATTGCAGCCATTTGGTAAATTCTAAAAAGTTCATTTTTTTCTCATTAAAGTACACTCTGCGCCCCATCTTGACTGAAAAAAACAGAAATGTAGAAATTTTTGCACATTTACAGTTATATGAAAAAGTTTGGGCACCCCTATTAATCTTAAGCTTAATATTTTATAAAAATTGGTGTTTTTGCAACAGCTATTTCAGTTTGATATATGTAATAACTGTTGGACACAGTAATGTTTCTGCCTTGAAATGAGGTTTATTGTACTAATAGAAAATGTGCAATCTGCATTCAAACAAAATTTGACAGGTGCATAAGTATGGGCACCCTTATCATTTTCTTGTTTTAAATACTCCTACCTACTTTTTACTGACGTACTAAAGCACTTTTTTTGGTTTTGTAACCTCATTGAGCTTTGAACTTCATAGCCAGGTGTATGCAATCATGAGAAAAGCTACTTAAAGGGGCCACTTGCAAGTTGTTCTCCTGTTTGAATCTCCTCTGAAGAGTGGCATCATGGGCTCCTCAAAACAACTGTCAAATGATCTGAAAACAAAGATTATTCAACATAGTTGTTCAGGGGAAGGATACAAAAAGCTGTCTCAGAGTTTTAACCTGTCAGTTTCCTCTGTGAGGAACATAGTAAGGAAATGGAAAAACACAGGGACAGTTCTTGTTAAGGCCAGAAGTGGCAGGCCAAGAAAAACATCAGAAAGGCAGAGAAGAAGAATGGTGAGATCAGTCAAGGACAATCCTCAGACCACCTCCAGAGAGCTGCAGCATCAACTTTCTGCAGATGGTGTCACTGTGCATCGGTCAACTATACCACGCACTTTGCACAAGGAGAAGCTGTATGGGAGAGTGATGCGAAAGAAGCCGTTTCTGCAAGCACGCCACAAACAGAGTCGGCTGAGGTATGCAAAAGCACATTTGGAGAAGCCAATTTCTTTTTGGAAGAAGGTCCTGTGGACTGATGAAACCAAGATTGAGTTGTTTGGTCATACAAAAAGGCCTTATACATGGCGGCAAAAAACCACAGCATTCCAAGAAAAACACTTGCTACCCACAGTAAAATTTGGTGGAGGTTCCATCATGCTTTGGGGCTGTGTGGCCAATGCCGGCACCGGGAATCTTGTTAAAGTTGAGGGACGCATGGATTCCACTCAGTATCAGCAGATTCTTGACAATATGTTCAAGAATCAGTGACAAAGTTACGCAGGGGATGGATCTTTCAGCAAGACAATGATCCAAAACACCGCTCCAAATCTACTCAGGCATTCATGCAGAGGAACAATTACAATGTTCTGGAATGGCCATCCCAGTCCCCAGACCTGAATATCATTGAACATCTGTGGGATCATTTGAAGAGGGGCTGACCATGCTCGGCGACCATCAAACTTAACTGAACTGGAATTGTTTTGTAAAGAGGAATGGTCAAAAATACCTTCATCCAGGATCCAGGAAATCATTAAAAGCTACAGGAAGCGACTAGAGGCTGTTATTTTTGCAAAAGGAGGATCTACTAAATATTAATGTCACTTTTCTGGTGAGGTGCCCATACTTATGCACCTGTCAAATTTTGTTTGAATGCAGATTGCACATTTTCTGTTAGTACAATAAACCTCATTTCAAGGCAGAAATATTAGTGTGTCCAACAGTTATTACATATATCAAACTGAAATAGCTGTTGCAAAAACACCAACTTTTATAAAACATTAAGCTTAAGATTAATAGGCTTGCCCAAACTTTTTCATATAACTGTATTAAAAAAGAAAAACCGAAATATCACATGGTCATAAGTATTCAGACCCTTTGCTCAGACACTCATATTTAAGTCACATGATGTCCATGTCCTTGTGATCCTCCTTGAGATGGTTTTACTCCTTCATTGGAGTCCAGTTGTGTTTAATACTTTAATTAAACTGGTAGGACTTGATTTGGAAAGGCACACACCTGTCTATATAAGACCTCACAGCTCACAGTGCATGTCAGACCAAATGAGAATCATGAACTCAAAGGAACTGCCCAAGGAGCTCAGAGACAGAATTGTGGCAAGGAACAGATCTGGCCAAGGTTATAAAATAACTAGATGGTGGCCCGATTCTAACGCATCGGGTATTCTAGAATATGTATGCGGCCGACCGGGCACAATTAGCTGAGCGGTGTTTAAATTTGGCGCCAAAATCGCTGATTGGTTGCGGCCGGCAACCGCGACCAATCAGCAAAGCGGTGTTTAAATTTGGCGGCAATATCGGTGATTGGTCGCGGGCGGCGGGCGCGACCAATCAGCGAATCGTGTTAGTGAGGACTGGAGAGCGTGTTTAAATTTGGCGCTAAAATCGCTGATTAGTCGCAACCGCGACCAATCAGCAAAGCGGTGTTTAAATTTGGCGCCAATAATGCTGATTGGTCGCGGCCTGCAAACGCGACCAATCAGCAGAGGGGTGTTTAAATTTGGCGCCAAAATCAATGATTGGTCGCGGCCGACGGTGCAGATGGGGTGCAGAGTGTACTTTCATGACAAAAAAAATGAACTTTTTAGAATTTACCAAATGGATGCAATGAAACAAAGAGTGAAAAATTTAAAGTGGTCTGAATACTTTCGGTACCCACTGTATGTCTGACGGAAGGCTCTAATGATGTTTTTGCAGTGTAAGTGAACAACATGGGTAAAAATTAACATAAATTACAGAAAGCAATTTATTTATGCTGCTAAAATTCATCTTGATGTCCATATGTGTTAGGAAGAATAGTCTTCTCCATCCCACCCATTTCTCTTTAACAAAACGAACGTGAAAGATTTGTCGCGAAGACATAAATATGTAAGATTTGGCAGCAGAGATTAAATTTCCACATAAAGCATATGGGAGGATGCACCACAATCTATATAATTTGAAACTCAGAAATTATTCTTCAGTTCAAAATAAATTTTTTTCATCTGTAGCGTTTAATTGTAAACATGCATAAAGCAAATGTGGTTTCCCGATGGTCTGGGGATGATCTTTCTTTTCTTAACCCCTTTACCGCCCAAGCCTGTTTTCACCTTCACTTTCAGGCCAAATGTTACAATTCTGACCCAAGTCACTTTATGAGGTAATAACTTTGGAACGCTTAAACAGATCCCACTGATTCTGAGATATATTCGTGAGTTGTGACATATTGTAATCCATGATAGTGGTAAAATTTGTTCGATATGACTTGGGTTTATTTGTGAAGAAAACAAATTTGGTGAAAATGTTGAACATTTTGCAATTTTCAAACTTTTAATTTGTATGCCCTTAAATCAGAGGGTTATGTCACAGAAAATAGTTCATAAATAACTTTCACAAGGGTAACAGGAGAAAATAGACCCGAAAATTTGCTGTTCAATTTATCCTGATAACGAAGATACCTCATATGTAGGGGAAAACTACTGAAACACAGAAAGGAAGGAGTGAAGCTTTGGTATGCAGACTTTCATGGAATGGTCTGCAGGTGTCATGTTGTGTTTGGAAAGCCCCTGTTGTGCCTAAACAGTGGAAAACCCCCACAAGTTACCCCATTTGCGACGGAGCGTTATTTGCCTCCTGGAGCGCAGATTTTCCTAGAATAGTTTGCAGACTCCATATACAGAGCCCCTAAGTGCTAGAAGAGCATAATTCCCCCTCAAGTGACCCTATTTTGGAAATTATACCCTTTGAGAATTTATCTACAGGTGTAGCGACGATTTTGACTCCATGGGTGTTTTCCAGAAACAAGCAGCAGTGGATGTTGCTGAGTGAAGATTGCAAACTGCCATTGTAGTATGTGGAAAGTGATCAGTACGTTGTAATGTCCAGCAGGGCTGCCATTAGGAATTTCGGGGTTTCATACTGTCAAAATTTTCGGGCCCCTTTGAGACTCCACCCAGGCTCCACCCCAGCTCTGCCTCCACCCCTCGAATCTTTCACAGTCCCACCGCCCACTCTTGGAAAAACTCCACTGCTGCACCATGTCCTCACCAATCACACATTAACAGTTCCCATCGAACACCATATCACGTACATAGCCAGCAGCTTTTGTTTTGGCTAAAAGATTTTTTAAGCTGCAACCAGGACAAGGTAGATTCTTCTTGCCGGACCCTACTCTAACCTATTAAACCTTTCTTAAAAATATCTAATACTCTTTTTTTTAGATATATTTTATTTATTTTTCTTTAATGGAAATGTGTCACATACATTTTTTTAAACTAATTGTAACCAGATTGTGATAATTTTTTTTTATAATCTGTATTTCTGATTGCAGATTCCATCCATCATTCCCTCCCCAACAAAAATTTATAAGCTACTGGAGAATCCTGAGCGCTGCCGCCTGACGTTATAATTCGGCATTTGGTTTTGCAGCATCGCTCAGGATCATCCAGTAGATAATAAATTTTGGTTGGGGGCTGGAAAGGGGGAGGGGAGGGAATGATTGCATCATACAATTGTGGCACCCCAAGAGTCCGGTTGCCACAGTGGCATTGCCTCCCTCACAAGGGGGTGATTCCATGCCTGGAAGCAAGGAGGAGTCCCTGTGGCACCCCAGTGGTCTGGTTACCACAGTAATAGAGATATTATGTCTGAGAGCAAGTGGGAGGTTTCTCTGGTCAGGAGCCCTAAGCATGCAACACGGCCCGCCCAGACCTGGGAGGGGAGGAATCTGCCCTTATAAACTGGGTCTGGGGCGGGATTAAGACAGAAAGAGTTCAGTTCCAGACACAGGGAAAGGAAGAACTAGGAGCTCTGTAGGAGCAGGAGCGAGTGCCAGAGGCTGGAAGCTAGAAAGCTCGCCTTGGCTGAAGACACTAACCCGGACACGGAGTCCGAGGCTGTGGGGACATCCAGGTCCAGCAGCAGAATCCATCCGGCAGGGGATTCCATGTCCTCTGGCCTTAGAAACCCGAAGGCACGGTCACAAGCAAGGGACCAGCACCGCCATCGTGAAGCGAAGGCTGACGGAAGGCCCCAAGTCACCGGCCATACGGGTGAGCACCACACGGTATACTCAGGGACGTGGGCTACTTCTACCCGCATAGAGCAAGGTAGCCAGGAAAGAGTGCAGATAGTCGGGGAGGCCTACAACTCCACCTGGCCAGGGGAGATCCTGCTTGCTCACAGACTGACCAGGCCCCTACTGCTAACCAGTACTCCCGGGAGGGTCTGCTTTATACCATCAGTAAAGACCCTGAACTGCACCACACGTCTCTGTGATTCCTTGCCGCACCAGCACCATTACTACTGGGACGCTCACACCATCACTCCCATCATCCACATTAGCTGCCCTGAGGCAATACTTCTCCCATACTCGGCTGCGCAAACAACATCAGCCTCAGCGGTCGGCAGCGCAGCGGCGGTCCCCACTGACCGCAATCCACGGGTGGCGTAGTCGGACATTGTTATTACTTAAGACGGCCACTGGTTTGACCGCCCTGGGCATGGACCGGGTCACCACCACGGAGAACTACAACCCCCAGCGATCTGGCTCCGGGTAACCCCCTGCACAGCACTCCCGCACCGTGCATCCACAACACAGGCCCAAGGGGCGCGTCAACTTTGGCGTAGTCGGCAGGATTTCGTACCCGCAACCACCGGGTACTGCGTGCCTGAAAAAGACTTTTGAACTTACCTGTGGTGAAGATTCCCGCCGTCCGGAGTCGTTTCCCGCCATCCGGAGCCGATTCCCGCCATCAGACGCCATCTTGGACCGTTTCCCGCCGTCTTCTGCCTTCTTCCCGCCATCCGCAGCTGCTTCCCGCCTTCGGACGCCATCTTCGGGACGCCGCACGGGAAGAAGAGGGGCATGGATGCCGAAAGCGCGCGAGATCCGAAGCTCCGCCCCACGCTCCGCCCCACGCTCCGACGCTGCGTAAGGTCCTGGAAGGGAGGAAGAGCGACGCTGACGTCATCGGAGCGCGACGCCAGGTCCTCGACCCCGACGATTGACTGCGGAGCCGCAGCCTACGGAAGAAGAGCATCGCAAGGTAGGCCACGGTCCACTAGGTGGGAAGGAGGATGTCGGACACCGAGGGGAGCTCCACTGCCACAGCCACCGCCAGCGCAACCGCTGCAGCAGTCATGCCATTCACCATGCCCTATATCCCAGGGGCAACCTGGCTACCCCAGTACTCAGGAGAGTCACATACCCTGAGTGACTTTAGGGAAAGACTTGATAGCCTCTTCCAGGTATACCCCCTCACAGAAGAGCAAAAAATGAGCATCCTGGTGGCCCAGTTAATCGGGGCAGCCCAAAGGGAGGTAAAGTCCTGGTCACCTGGGAAGAAGAGGACTGTCAGAGAAATACTAGCCAGGCTGAAAGACACATTTGAAACCCGCACCTTTATAGAGGGTCTACTGTGCAATGCCCACCGAACCCAGTTGCGGGCAATGGCCTTACAGGACCCTGACCTGGACTTTGCACAGTTCAAGGACAGAGCCATCCGGGTGCTCCGAGAACCGGCACCAGGTGGCGCTGTGACCCACAGGCGCCCTGCTATCACTTATCACCAGGAGATGGCGCCCTTGTCTGTAGGGCCTGTGGGAGCTGATGCGCAGGCTTTGAACAATAACCCGGCAACAGACCTGCACCATCAGGTCCAAGAGCTGACTAAGAGCGTTGCCGCGCTAACTAGAACTGTGAAGTCTTTACAGGTCTCTTCTCCAGGAAAGATCCAGCTGGCATCCGGACCGGAGGACGTCCCGTGGCGCCGACTGAGGAGGACCCCACCGGCCAGAGGAAGACCCAGCGACAGATACAACGAGGACGGACGACCCATCTGCCGCCGCTGCAATCAACCCGGACATATGGCAAGGTACTGTCATTTAAACGGGCACAACCTGGGGTAGAGGGCCAACCCCCAGGCATAAGATCATCAGGCCCATCAAACTGGCGTGACAAATACGTAGGGGGATGTCCGGTCTTGCCTGTGGTACTGGATGGCATTCCTATGAGTGCCCTACTAGACACCGGGTCACAGGTCACCACCATCCCGTACGTGCTCTTCAAGCAGTACTGGAATGACTCGGACATAACCCGCTACCCAGATGACGACCTGAGCATTATCGCCAGCAATGGTCAGCCCGTGCCACAGATAGGATTTAAGGAAATGACCATCAAGGTCGGTAAAGTTGAACTGCCGGCACAAGGACTTATCATTGTGGACATTGACCGTCGCGAGAGTCACCCAAAAATCACCCTAGGTACTAACGTAATTGAAAACTGTCTTGCAGAGGTGATTCTTATTTTGCAACAGGTTGCCAAGAACGCCAGTTCCAGCCAGCAGCGTGTGCTCCAGAAAGAGATCCGGGCACTGATGAAGCGGCAACAAGTGGAACTATCTGGTGGTGAGATAGGTAGCGTGAGAATGTGTGACCCGTTCCCTATTGCCATGCCCCCGAAAAGTGAGATGATGATTTGGTACCGGGCAGCTATTGGTCTAAGAGGTAGAGACTACCAAGCAATGGTAGAACCCGTCTACTCAGACAGTAGGCCCACCATTTTGACAGCACGGGGGGTGGTCGATGTACGCCATGGGAGGGTGCCCGTCCGCATCATCAATATCGGGGAGAGAGAAGTATACCTGCCCCGGTATGCCACGCTAGCCAAATTGTTCACCATAAACCAGAATTCTGTACAGGCCGTGGAACCCTTGCCTCCATCTCAACCAGAGAAGGTAACGGCTCTAAGAAACCAATGGAGGACTGGTGTCAGCAACTGCATTTGGGTACTGACTCCACTCCCTCACACCAAAAACAGGGAGTCTATCGGGTGGTTCAAGAGTACGAGAGAGTATTTAGTAAACACCCGCTAGACTTCGGGCGAGTAAAGGGGGTAGAACATCACATCCCCACGGGAGACCATCCTCCCATAAAGGAGAGATACCGACCCGTACCCCCTGCACACTATCAACACGCCAAGGGGATGCTAAAAGACATGAAGGAGGCTGGGGTAATTAGGGACAGCTGTAGCCCCTGGGCAGCTCCACTAGTCTTAGTGAAAAAGAAAGACAACACCATGAGAATGTGTGTAGACTACAGGAAGGTCAACCGTATCACACGCAAAGATGCGTACCCGTTACCAAGGATAGAAGAGTCCTTAGCTGCATTAAAATCTGCTAACTTCTTCTCTACTTTGGATCTCACTAGCGGGTACTGGCACGTTCCTGTAGCAGAGGCGGAGTGGGAGAAGACCGCATTCACCACCCCGATGGGTCTCAGCGAATTTAACTGTATGCCGTTCGGGCTCTGCAACGCACCAGGAACCTTCCAATGGTTGATGGAATGCTGTCTGGGACACCGGAACTTCGAGACGGTCCTATTATACCTGGACGATATCATCGTCTATTCCAAGACCTATGAGGACCACCTGGAACACCTGGCAGAAGTGTTTGAAGCCCTGGCAAACTATGGCCTAAAAGTAAAACCCTCAAAGTGTCACCTACTGAAGCCAAAGGTACAGTACCTGGGACACGTGGTGAGTGCTGACGGAGTAGCCCCCGACCCTGACAAGATCACCGTGATTAAGGGCTGGCCAAGACCATCCAGCATAAAGGAAGTGCGGCAGTTCCTTGGGTTGGTAGGCTACTACCGAAGATTCATTCCCGGTATTACCAAGAAGGCAGCTCCTATGCAGGACCTCCTGATAGGCCAGTCCAGGAAGGCCAAAAACCAGAAGCCACCCTTCATATGGGAAAAGCTGGAAGAGGAGTCGTTCCGCCAGCTGAAGATGGCCCTCACGGGGGATGAAATCCTGGCTTACCCTGATTACAGCCAGCCCTTTATCCTCTACACGGACGCAAGCAACATCGGGCTAGGAGCCGTACTGTCCCAGATCCAGCAGGGGAGAGAACGGGTGATTGCTTACGCCAGCCGAAAACTGCGACCCACGGAAAGAAACCCGGAGAACTACAGCTCGTTCAAGCTAGAGTTCCTGGCAGTGGTGTGGGCAGTAACCGAACATTTTAAGCATTACCTTGCCTCTTCCAGGTTCACCGTGTACACGGACAACAACCCGTTGACACACCTGGACACTGCAAGACTGGGTGCCCTGGAGCAGAGATGGATGGCCCGCCTGTCCAATTTTGAGTTCACGATCAAATACCGGGCAGGACGCTCCAATACCAACGCGGACGCCCTGTCCAGGATGCCAAACCTACCGGACGAAGGTAAGGATCCAGAAGAATTGGAAGAGATCGAACTCCCTGCATTTCACCGCCATGGGATTACCCAGTATTCCCACCGTGTAAGGGGCCAGCGATCCGCTACGTTCAACCCCTTACCCCACTACAACTGGGCGGAGACGCAAGACAGTGACCCCGCAGTCCGTCTGGTGAAGGAAATGCTGACCCAGGCTGACGCCCGCCTAGACCCAGACGCTCCAGAAGAGACCAAGCAACTGTGGACGGAGAAGAGCAGACTGTTCCTCTACAAGGAGAAGTTGTGCCGCAGAATGGTCAATTCCCGGACACATGAGCTGATCTGGCAGGTGGTGGTACCGAGACGGGATGCAGCTATGGTGCTGGAGGCCTACCACAATGGGCAGGGCACTTCGGATGGAAGAAGCTGGAGTTCCTGCTGCGTGAACGGTTCTACTGGATAGGCATGAGAGGAGCCATTGAGAGATGGTGTAGAGACTGTGGCCCGTGCAATCTAAGAAGAAGGGACCGTGCCAGCCAGAGGACTCCCCTGCAGCCCATCATCACCAGGCAGCCGCTGGAACTGGTCGCTCTGGACCATGTTAAACTGGCTCCAAGCCGAAGCGGGTATGTCTACGCCCTAACCATCGTGGATCACTACTCCCGATTCTTAGTGGTGGTCCCCGTCAAAGACTTAACAGCACAAACAGCAGCTAGAGCCTTCCAGCTGCACTTCTGCCGCCCACACGGGTACCCGGACCAAGTGCTGATGGACCAAGGACCAGCCTTCGAAGCGGAGGTCTTCCAGGAGTTCTGCAACCTGTATGGCTGCAAGAAGATAAGAACAACGCCCTATCACCCCCAAACCAATGGACTCTGCGAGAAGATGAACCAGGTGGTGATAGATCTGCTAAAAACATTGCCCCTGGAAGAACGCAGTCTGTGGCCTGAGAAACTGCCTGATCTGGTGGACCTGTATAACCACATCCCGGTACGTTCCACCAACTGTACCCCGGCTTACCTAATGCGAGCAAGACCTGGTAAGCTGCCTGTTGACCTGGATATGGGAGTCCTGATACCCGAGGACACCTCACCAGAGACAGACTGGGATACAGAACGGCAGCAGCAGTACCGGAAAGTACAAGAGAGCGTCGGGCGAAGTCTCTGTCAATCAAGAGAAAGGCAGGAGAGGACTTATAACCAACATGCTCCCGCTGTTCCCCTGGTACCTGGAGAGCAGGTCTTGAAAAGAAAAAGGCGGCTCCATAAGTTGGACGATCAGTGGGAAAAGGACCCGTACACCGTACTGCCCTCAAGCCACAATAATCCAAAGGTGTACGTCATCAGCAAGGATGGAGGTGAGTCCACAGCCACTGTCTCCAGAGACCACCTGAAAAAGTGCCCCGAGAAGTTGCAAAACACGGATGAAGATCAGGAAGACCCTTAACCCGTAGAGGAAAAGGAGGAAATGATCAGCACCGTACTCGGAGACTTTCCCCGGTCCTGGACACAAGTAAACAACGCTATCGTGGTGCCCGTCCTCACCTTTCTCCAGCCAGCACCTCAAGTGCCTACAGAAGACCAGGTAGAGCTGGAAGAGCAGCCGGCCCAGGAGGCAGAAGAATCCACACCAGCAGCCCAGGAGAATCAACCCTCTGCTAGTAGTGAGCCTGCCGTGCCCCTAGTGAGCCAAAGAGTGCACAGACAGCTGCCCAGCTTACCCATAACACCTCCTACACCCTGTAGTGCAGGACCAGTTAGTGAGCTCCGTAGGTCCACTAGAGTCACTAGAGGTCAGATGCCCGCTCCCTGGAAAATCTAAACTAATGCACTGTAAATTTACTTGTTTCTTGAAAATATTTATGGTTTATGTTTGTTGCCTGTTATTAATTATGTTTCTCAGTTACCCTGCAGATTTCTATGGACTAACAGGTTATGGACACTGGATAACCGGAACAGTTTTGTAGATAGTTGCACCTTGGTGCCTCTTGCGAAGACGGCCGCGGAAGAGAAAACCTGTCTGGCGTGGCCTACTTGCGGCCCAAAGTAGTTAGCTCCAGCCTTGCAGCCATGCCCAGGGCCAACGCAAGGGGTTTGCTTTGGACAGGTCCCCTACTTCGCTTAAAACTTCACCTTGGGTGATATGGACACCCGGTTGCGGACACGCCGTGACCTTTAAAGAACTAAAGCTCCTTGTAAATATGTTATTGTATTATCATTTATACCCTTGTATTTATGTTTCTTTAAAAAAAATGTGTTTAGTCCCAGAGTACTAAAATTTACTAGAGGGGAATGTGGCACCCCAGGGGTCTGGTTACCACAGTAATAGAGATATTATGTCTGAGAGCAAGTGGGAGGTTTCTCTGGTCAGGAGCCCTAAGCATGCAACACGGCCCGCCCAGATCTGGGAGGGAAGGAATCTGCCCTTATAAACTGGGTCTGGGGCGGGATTAAGACAGAAAGAGTTCAGTTCCAGACACAGGGAAAGGAAGAACTAGGAGCTCTGTAGGAGCAGGAGCGAGTGCCAGAGGCTGGAAGCTAGAAAGCTCGCCTTGGCTGAAGACACTAACCCGGACACGGAGTCCGAGGCTGTGGGGACATCCAGGTCCAGCAGCAGAATCCAACCGGCAGGGGATTCCATGTCCTCTGGCCTTAGAAACCCGAAGGCACAGTCACAAGCAAGGGACTAGCACCGCCATCGTGAAGCGAAGGCTGACGGAAGGCCCCAAGTCACCGGCCATACGGGTGAGCACCACACGGTATACTCAGGGAAGTGGGCTACTTCTACCCGCATAGAGCAAGGTAGCCAGGAAAGAGTGCAGATAGTCAGGGAGGCCTACAACTCCACCTGGCCAGGGGAGATCCTGCTTGCTCACAGACTGACCAGGCCCCTACTGCTAACCAGTACTCCCGGGAGGGTCTGCTTTATACCATCAGTAAAGACCCTGAACTGCACCACACGTCTCTGTGATTCCTTGCCGCACCAGCACCATTACTACTGGGACGCTCACAGCATCACTCCCATCATCCACATTAGCTGCCCTGAGGCAATACTTCTCCCGTGGGGAGTTATCCCATACTCGGCTGCGCAAACAACATCAGCCTCAGCGGTCGGCAGCGCAGCGGCGGTCCCCACTGACAGCAATCCACGGGTGGCGTAGTCGGACATTGCTATTACTTAAGACGGCCACTGGTTTGACCGCCCTGGGCACGGACCGGGTCACCGCCACGGAGAACTACAACCCCCAGCGATCCGGCTCCGGGTAACCCCCTGCACAGCACAGGCCCAGGGGGCGCGTCATCCCCTAATCAGGTTTTGCTAGCATGCAACACTTTCCTGGCTCCAGACCAGTAAGGGGAGCTCCTCCCCTTAGCAACTTGATCTGGAGGCAGGGTTAGTTAGTGTGAGGAGAACAGACAGGAGTTGAATTCAGGACGTCGATGAGGAAAGACCTAGGGAGTGGAGCTGCACGGCAGTTCACCCCTGAGGATAGGAGCACGGAAAGACCGGACACCGGAGTCCGAGGTTGTGGGGCACCGAAGGCCCAGCAGCAGAAACCGGAGGGCAGGAGACTGCAGGTCTCCTGGCCCCACCAAACGCCCAGAGGCTCAGCAGCACCCCAGGGCCCAGCACCGCCATGTGGGAGCGACGCATCAGCAAGGCCCCAGCTGCCTGCCATACGGGTGAGCACAAGGACGTTGTACTCAGGGACAAGGGCCACAGCACAAGCAGCAGGTCCAAAGAGATTAGTGAAAAAGGGAAGGCCTACAACTCCACCTGGCGAGGAGGATTCCTTACTTGCTTCCAGGCAGCCCGAACTTCCACTTCTAGCCAGCACCCATGTCCCGGTCTGCCTAATCACCGCAAGTAAACATAAGAGGAAACCGCCATTGAGTTGTGGACTGATTATTAACTGCGCCATCACCCCTGCACTACAACGCCCAGCATCACCTATAACATCTACAACATTTCTGCACTGCCCTGGAGCTAAGCTCTACCTGTGGAGAGCCAAACCAACTCTGCTGCATTAAATACCAGCTTCAGAGGACCTGTGCTGCAGCAGCGGCTACCTATAGCCGCATACCACAGGTGGCGTCACGAACTGCATACATGAAAACTATAAAATTCCCCTTTTTACTGACCACCCTGGGTCACTGACCGGGTCACCGCCACTGTGACATCTCCCCAAGCAAAGTCCGGCCCGGCACCAAGTACCCCATGACTCAGGGGGTGCGTCAACTTGGCATCACAAACAGGATTCACTAAACGGTGTTATCACGTGGTTTGCCGCCCGCCGAGGGGAAGCAAGAAGCCCCGATCCGGAACTGCCGGGTAAGAGATCCTTCCGCCTGCAGAGCAGCATACTGGTACGTCAGCAGACGCCCAGGCCCTGGCTGAGGTTCACTAGGGGGGAGGAAGATGCCCAGCATGGGAGAGGATTCAGCCGCAGGCGTGGCCGCCACCACTGTAATGCCATTATCAATGCCATATATACCGGGGGCGGCGTGGTTGCCCCAGTACTCAGGGGAGTCGCACACCCTGAACGACTTTGAGAGACTCCGCAGTTTGTATAAAGTGTACCCCCTGTCTGAGGAGCAAAAAGTCAGCATCCTCATAGGACAGCTAATCGGTGCAGCCCAGAGAGAGGTGAAGTCCCGGCAGGGCAGGGACAAAGGCACTGTCAAGGAAATACTGGCCCGGTTGAAGGATACCTTTGACACCCGCACCGCAGCAGAAATTAAAATGAAGTTCTACGGGTGCAAACAAAGGGTGCAGGACAGTGTACGGGACTATGCTCTAAACCTGCAGGAGGCGCTGCGGGCCATCAAACAGGTAGACCCCGACAGTGTGCGAGATGAGGACAGATTGCTGACTGAGCAGTTTATTGAGGGGCTCCTGTCTGGTGCTCACAGGACACAGCTGCGCATTATGTCTCTGCAAAACCCTGATCTGGACTTTGCGCAATTTAAAGACCGAGCCATCCGGGTGCTACGAGAACCAACCCCAGGTGGCACTGCATCCCTCTGACGTCCAGCTATCACATACCACCAGGAGGTGGCGTCCTTTCCCCCAGCACCTGTGGAGGCTGACGCGCAGAACCTAGATAATGATCCATCTGCAGACCTGCGCCTTCAGGTCCAGGAGCTGACCAAAAGTGTAGCTGCGTTAACCAAAACCATGCAGGCCAAGCAAGTGTCTCCAAAGGAAAAGATCCAGCTGGCTTCCAGTCCAGATGACGTCCCGTGGCGACGACAGAGAAGAATTCCACCGACCAGAGGTAGGAACAGCGATCGCTACGACCAGGACGGACAACCCATCTGCCGCCGCTGTCAAAAGGCGGGGCACTACGCAAGATTCTGTAATTTAAATGAGCAACCCCTGGGGCAGAGGGCCAACCCCCAGGAGTAAGACGACCAGGCCCACAAAGCTGGCAAGACAAGTACGTGGAAGGACGGCCGGTCCTACCTGTCGTGCTTGATGGCATCCCGATGAAAGCACTGCTGGACACTGGGTCCCAGGTGACAATGATGCCATATATCCTTTATAAACAATACTGGACTGATTCAGACATTACCCGCCGTCCAGATGAACATCTTAGTATCTATTCCAGCAATGGTCAGCCCTTGCCTGAGGTGGGGTATAAAGAGGTGACCATAAAAGTTGGCAAAGTAGAATTGCCATCTCAAGGAATGATTATTGTTGATATTAATCGCCGAGAAAGTCACCCTATGATAACCTTAGGCACCAATGTGATAGAAAATTGTCTTGGAGAAATTATTCTTTTGTTGCAACACGTCGCAGAGACTGCCAGTTCAGCAGTGAGTTCTGCAGAAGGAAATCAGAGCCCTGATGAAAAGACAACAGGTAGAGCTGTCTGGTAGAGAAGTTGGCAGTGTCAGGATGAGTGATCCATTCCCCATTGCAATGCCCCCTAGGAGTGAAATGATAATATGGTGTCGGGCAGCAATAGGTCTCAGGGGTCAAGATTATCAGGCCCTGGTAGAACCCGTGTACTCTGACAGTAGGCCCACCATCTTGACAGCCACAGGGTAGTCGGATGTCCACAAGGGGAGAGTACCGATGCGCATACTGAATTGTGGGGAGAAAGAGGACCATATACCCCTGTATGCCACCCTTGCTAAGCTGTTCACTGTCAGTAACAATGCAATAAAGGCAGTGGAACCCTTGCCTCCATCCAAACCGGAGGAGGATAACGGCTCCAAGGGGCAGATGGAGGATTGGTGTCAGAAGCTACAAGTAGGCACTGACTCCACCCCTTTGCACCAAAAGCATGGAGTATACCGGATGGTCCGAGAATATGAGCGAGTCTTCAGCAAACACCCACTAGACTTTGGGCAGGTAAAAGGGGTCCAACATCATATCCCCACAGGAGATCATCTGCCCATTAAAGAGAGGTACCGGCCTGTATCCCCAGCTCACTATCAATGTGCCAAAGGAATGTTACGGGAAATGAAGGAGGCTGGGGTGATCAGAGAGAGGTGTAGCCCCTGGGCAGCTCAATTAGTTCTCGTTAGAAAGAAAGATGGTACAATGAGGATGTGTGTTGATTACAGGCAGATTAACCGCATTACACATAAGGACGCCTACACATTACCCAGAATTGAGGAATCATTAGCAGCATTAAGATCAGCTAACTATTTCTCCACTTTGGATCTCACCAGTGGGTACTGGCAGGTTCCTGTGGCAGAGGCAGACAGAGAAAAGACTGCGTTTACAACACCAATGGGCCTCAGTGAGTTCAAGTGCATGCCATTCGGGCTCTGCAACGCCCCACGAACCTTCCAGCGGTTAATGGAGTGTTGTCTAGGACACAAAAACTTTGAAACCGTCCTGCTGTACCTAGACGACGTAATAGTCTATTCGAAGACATATGAAGACCACCTGGAGCACCTGGCCGAGGTGTTCGAAGCCCTATCTGGTTATGGCCTGAAGGTAAAGCCGTCCAAGTGCCACCTGTTGAAGCCCAAGGTGCAGTACCTAGGTCATGTGGTCAGCGCCGAAGGTGTAGCACCAGACCCTGAAAAAGTCACCGTGATCAAGGACTGGCCAAGACCCTCCACTATTAAGGAAGTGCAGCAGTTCCTCGGGCTGGTGGGTTACTACAGGAGATTCATCAAGGGTTTCACCAAGGTAGCGGCACCCATGCAGGACCTCTTAGTGGGCCAGTCCAAGAAGGCCAAGAACCCGAAACCTCCGTTCAAATGGGGTAAACCAGAAGACGAATCTTTCATTCGACTGAAAATGGCTCTTACTGGAGATGAAGTCCTGGCCTACCCCGACTATGGCCAACCCTTTACACTCTATACGGATGCCAGCAACGTGGGATTGGGAGCGGTGCTGTCCCAGGTACAGCAGGGTAGAGAGAGAGTGATTGCCTATGTCAGCAGGAAGCTCCGGCCCACGGAAAGGAACCCCGACAACTATAGTTCCTTCAAGTTGGAGTTTTTAGCCATAGTCTGGGCTGTAACAGAGCGCTTCAAACACTACCTCGCCTCCTCCAGATTTACAGTCTTCACAGACAACAACCCGCTGATGCACCTGGAGACTGCGAAGCTTGGTGCCCTAGAGCAACGAAGGATGGCCCGACTGTCTAACTACGAGTTTACCATCAAGTATCGGGCGGGGCATAAAAACACTAATGCTGATGCGCTGTCCAGGATGCCCAACTTGCCAGATGGGGGAGAAGACCGGGAAGATCTGTAGGAGATAGAGCTACCCGCTTTCCATCGTCACAGGGTGACCCAGTGCTCCCACTGTGTGAGGGACAAGCGCTCTATCAACAGAGAGGCCACGTTCAACCCATTGCCCCACCATGGATGGGCAGAGACGCAGGATAGCGACCCGGCTGTCAGCCTGGTAAAGGAGTTGCTGACACAAGCTGACTCGCACCCTGATCCAGATGCTCCACAGGAGACCCAACAGTTGTGGAAGGAGAAGGGCAAACTGTTCATCTACGAGGGAAAGCTGTGTCGAAGAAGTATCAACTCCCGGACACACAAACTGGTCTGGCAGGTGGTAGTCCCGAGGCGGGATGCGCCAATGGTCTTAGAAGCATACCACGATGGAGCAGGACACTTCGGGTGGAAGAAGTTGGAGGTCCTGCTACGTGAGCGATTCTACTGGGTTGGCATGAGGAAAGCAGTCGAGAGATGGTGTCGAGAATGTGGTCCATGCAACCTGAGACAGAAAGACCGTGACAGCCAGAGGGCTCCCCTGCAACCCATAATCACCAAACAACCACTTGAACTGGTAGCCTTGGACCACGTGAAGCTAGGCCCAAGCCGGTCAGGCTATGTCTACGCTCTCACAATAGTAGACCACTACTCCCGATTCCTTGTAGTAGTGCCAGTGAAAGATCAGATGGCTCAGACGGCAGCCAAAGCATTTCAACAACACTTTTGTCGCCTGCACGGTTACCCTGAACGAGTGCTTACCGACCAAGGTCCAGCCTTTGAAGCAGAAGTGTTCCAGGAATTCTGTAACTTGTACGGCTGCAAGAAAATCAGGACGACGCCGTATCATCCCCAGACCAACGGGTTGTGTGAGAAGATGAACCACGTGGTAATAGACCTGTTGAAGACGTTGCCCCTTGAAGAACGTAGCCTGTGGCCGGAGATGTTACCAGATTTGGTGGACCTATATAACCACATCCCGGTGAACTTTACCAAATGTACACCCGCTTACCTGATGAGAGCAAGACCTGGTAAGCTACCCATCGACTTAGACATGGGAGTCTTAACGCCAGAGACGACATCACCAGATGCAGATGGGGATACAGAGCGGCAGCAACAATACCACAAGGTGCAAGAATGTGTGGAGAGAAGTTTGTCCCAGGCGAGCAGCAGGAGAAAACTTACAATCAGCAAGCACCTGCAGTTCCCTTATCACCTGGAGAACAGGTACTCAAGAGGAAGAGACGAGTCCATAAATTAGATGACCAGTGATATGTTGAGCCATACACCGTCCTACCCTCGAATTACGATAACACCAAAGTGTGCCTCATCAGTAAAGATGGAGGGGAAACTTCAGCGGTAGTCTCAAGAGACCACTTGAAGATATGTCCTGAACAGTTGAAACACAAAGAAGAAGATCAAGACAGCCCTCAGCCCACAGAAGAGGTGGAAGAAACGGTCCAAACAGTCTTTGGAGCATTTCCCCGGTCTTGGACGCAGGTGAACTGGGCAATTGTAGTACCGGTCCTGACCTTTCTCCAAGCAGCCTCACCGAAAGCTGCAGAGGCTCCAGAACATCTGGTAGACCAGTCGGCCCCAGAGACAGATGCTTCATCAGCAGCAGATCAGGAGAATCTACCCTCTGCTAGCAGTAAACCTGTCATACCCAGGGAGAGCCAAAGAATTTGTAGGAGATTACCCAGCCTACCGGTGTTACCTCAGACTGCCTGTAGTGTAGTTCACACTGAACCCACCATACCAGGGGTAGACACTAGGGACCAGGGTAGGTCAGTGACAACAAATGTACTACGTAGGTCAACCCGGAGTACTAAAGGTCAGCTCCCTGCCCGCTGGAGGAACTAAAGTGTAAGAGAACTGAAGAGTATGTTATAAATAGTTGTAATCGTTAAAATAATGCTAGATACAGTGGTGGCCAAAAGTTATTGGCCCCCCTGCAATTCTGTCCGATAATACTCAGCTTCTTCCTGAAAATGATTGCAATCACAAATTCTTTGGTATTATTATCTTCATTTAATTTGTCTTCAATGAAAAAACACAAAAAGAATTGTCCTAAAGCCAAATTGGATACAATTCCACACCAAACCTAAAAAAGGGGGTGGACAAAAGTATTGTCACTGTTTGAAAAATCATGTGATGCTTCTCTAATTCGTGTAAATAACCGCACCTGTAACTTACCTGTGGCACCTAACAGGTGTTGGCAATAACTAAATCACACTTGCAGCCAGTTAACTTGGATTAAAGTTGACTCAACCTCTGTCCTGTGTCCTTGTGTGTACCACATTGAGCATGGAGAAAAGAAAGAAGACCAAAGAACTGTCTGAGGACTTGAGAAACCAAATTGTGAGGAAGCAAGAGCAATCTCAAGGCTACAAGTCCATCTCCAAAGACCTGAATGTTCCTGTGTCTTCCGTGCGCAGTGTCATCAAGAAGTTTAAAGCCCATGGCACTGTGGCTAACCTCCCTAGATGTGGACGGAAAAGAAAAATTGACGAGAGATTTCAACGCAAGATTGTGCGGATGGTGGATAAAGAACCTCGACTAACATCGAAACAAGTTCAAGCTGCCCTGCAGTCCGAGGGTAAAACAGTGTCAACCCGTACTATCCGTCGGCGTCTGAATGAAAAGGGACTGTATGGTAGGATACCCAGGAAGACCCCACTTCTTACCCCGAGACATAAAAAAGCCAGGCAGGAGTTTGCCAAAACTTACCTGAGAAAGCCTAAAACATTTTGGAAGAATGTTCTCTAGTCAGATGAGACAAAAGTAGAGCCTTTTGGCAAAAAGCATCAACATAGAGTGTACAGGAAAAAAAAAAGAGGCATTCAAAGAAAAGAATACCGTCCCTACAGTCAAACATGGCGGAGGTTCCCTGATGTTTTGGGGTTGCCTTGCTGCCTCTGGCACTGGACTGCTTGACCGTGTGCATGGCATTATGAAGTCTGAAGACTACCAACAAATTTTGCAGCATAATGTAGGGCTCAGTGTGAGAAAGCTGGGTCTCCCTCAGAGGTCATGGGTCTTCCAGCAGGACAATGACCCAAAACACACTTCCAAAAGCACTATAAAATGGTTTGAGAGAAAGCACTGGAGACTTCTAAGGTGGCCAGCAATGAGTCCAGACCTGAATCCCATAGAACACCTGTGGAGAGATCTCAAAATGGCAGTTTGGAGAAGGCACCCTTCAAATATCAGGGACCTGGAGCAGTTTGCCAAAGAAGAATGGTCTACAATTCCAGCAGAGCATTGTAAGAAACTCATTGATGGTTACTGGAAGCGGTTGTTCGCAGTTATTTTGGCTAAAGGTTCTGCAACCAAGTATTAGACTGAGGGTGCCAATACTTTTGTCTGGCCCATTTTTGGAGTTTTGTGTGAAATGATCAATGATTTGATTTTTGCTTCATTCTCTTTTGTGTTTTTTCCTTGCATGCAAATTAAATGAAGATAGTAATACCAAAGAATTTGTGATTGCAATAATTTTCAGGAAGAAACTGAGTATTATCTGACAGAATTGCAGGGGTGCCAATACTTTTGGCCACCACTGTATATATATGTGTTAAATTTATGGACAATTGGACCACAGGACTAGGTGTGGTCAGGACAATATTGAAAATAGTTGCTAATTGGCCTAGAAAATAAACCGCAGACATGGCTGAAGACCAGGCCCACCGAAAGCGTGCCCTGAAGCCACGCCCAGGGACGATACACAAAGTGGGATGATGCGGTTCCCACCAGCCAAATTTCAGTTACCCGGATTGTGGCGTAAAGATCAAGCGCCGCAGTGTCTGCTGTACGTTTTTGATTGGGTTTTTTGTAGTTTTTGCTTTTTGAGATTTTGCAAACTGTTTGTAATGTGAATTGTTATTGTTAATTGTTAATTTTAAAAGGTATCCTCAGTCCGGGAGTAACTAGGGGGAAATGTGGCACCCCAAGAGTCCAGTTGCCACAGTGGCATTGCCTCCCTCACAAGGGGGTGATGCCATGCCTGGAAGCAAGGAGGGGTCCCCTAATCAGGTTTTGTTAGCATGCAACACTTCCCTGGCTCCAGACCAGCAAGGGGAGCTCCTTCCCTTAGCAACTAGATCTGGAGGCGGGATTAGTTAGTGTGAGGAGAACAGACAGGAGTTGAAGTCAGGACATCGACGAGGAAAGACCTAGGGAGTGGAGCTGCACGGCAGTTCACCCCTGAGGATAGGAGCACGGAAAGACCGGACACCAGAGTCCGAGGTTGTGGGGCACCGAAGGCCCAGCAGCAGAAACCGGAGGGCAGAAGATTGCAGGTCTCCTGGCCCCACCAGATGCCCAGAGGCTCAGCACCACCCCAGGACCCAGCACCGCCACGTGGGAGCGACGCATCAGCAAGGCCGGAGCTGCCTGCCATACGGGTGAGCATAAGGATGTTGTAGTCAGGGACGAGGGCCACAGCACAGCTACAAGCAGCAGGGCCAAAGAGATTAGTGAAAAAGGGAAGGCCTACAACTCCACCTGGCGAGGGGGCTTCCTTACTTGCTTCCAGGCAGCCCGAACTTCCACTTCTAGCCAGCACCTATGTCCCGGTCTGCCTAATCACCGCAAGTAAACATAAGAGGAAACCGCCATTGTATTGTGGACTGATTATTAACTGCGCCATCACCCCTGCACTACAACGCCCAGCATCACTTATAACATCTACAACATTTCTGCACTGCCCTGGAGCTAAGCTCTACCTGTGGAGAGCCAAACCAACTCTGCTGCATTAAATACCAGCTTCAGAGGACCTGTGCTGCAGCAGCGGCTACCTATAGCCGCATACCACAGGTTGCGTCACGAACTGCATACATAAAAACTATAAAATTCCCCTTTTTACTGACCGCCCTGGGTCACGGAAAGGGGTCAAAGCCACTGTGACATCTCCCCAAGCAACGTCCGGCCCGTCACCGGGAACCCCACGACTCAGGGGGCGCGTCACAATCACGTACTGAAATGGTGGCCAAATGAATACACAGACTTAAGTTAGCTACTCACATGGCCAGTGGCACCGCCGCCCAGTCAAGAAGAATCTAATGGCCGCCTCAGCTTGTTCACCTGCCCACCGCCGTCGCCTCAGCCTGCCCGCCGCTGCAGCCTGCGATCACCGAATTAATAAATGTAAACAGGATATATTATTGCATATATATTCACCAATTATACACTACTAGTGTTGAGCGATACCTTCCGATATCGGGAAATATCGGATCGGATTGGATCGGACCGATACCGAAAAAGTATCGGATATCGCCGATTCCGATACCGGAAACCAATGCAAGTCAATGGGACATAAATATCGGAATTAAAATAAACCCTTTCTTTCCTTGTAGGTTATTTCTACATGAAGGAAAACAACTAAGAATAATGTAGAATGTATTGGGGGAGGTGGGGGAGACAATAAAGGCATAGAGGTTTAGCCCAGTCAAATGGAATAGCAGGAATTAATATTTTTTTATTATGTTCTGAGTTACGGAAATATTAACTATGTTAAGTATTTTTATATTTTGTCAGATATTTATGTTTCACTACTTCCATGCTCTTCACCTTCTTTTTTACTTCTCCCACACTTTCTCCTTCATCATCCTCAGCATCTTTTTCATCCACTTCTTCTTCACCTTCTTCTTCTTCACCTTCTTCGTATTATTCTTTTTTTTACATTCTTCATATTCTACTTCTTCATCTTCTTCATATTCTTCTTCTTCATCATATTCTTATTTGTGACAGGCATTCCTGTAGTTGTTATCTATAAAAGGTTGGACATTACACCTTTCGTTCTGCCCGTCACAAAAGATTTACAACAGGATTTGTCCGCGTTCAGTTTGGCCTGCAGCAGCAGGTCTTTTCCAGGGGCACCACGAGGAGGAACGGACTCACCCCCATACACTGCTTAGTCATCTTCTGCTTATAATTTAGATATTATCTTTTGCTCTGATTTTTAGTCTTATGCTTAATGTTCTTCCGCTTTTTGTTCTGCAGCTTCTTGTATTTCTGCTTCTTGGTTTTCTGTCTCTTGTTTTTCTGTATCTTGGTGCTTGTCTTCTCTTCTTTGTCTTCTTGGTCAACTTCTTCAGGGTCATCTTCTTGGTCTTCTTCGGGGTGGTCTTCAGGGTCGTCGTCTTCGGGGGTCCTCGTCTTCGGGGTCCTCGTCTTCTTCGGGTTGGTCTTCTGGGTCCTCGTCTTCGGGGTCCTCGTCTTCTTCGGGGTGGTCTTCAGGGTCCTCGTCTTCTTCGGGGTGGTCTTCAGGGTCCTCGTCTTCAGGGTCATTGTCTTCGGGGTCCTCGTCTTCTTAGGGTTGGTCTTCAGGGTCCTCGTCTTCAGGGTCCTCGTCAGGGAGATCCAGAGTGATTACCAAGAACCATTTCAAAAAGCTTGAACTTGGAAATGTAGCAGAAGGTACAAGAAAGCTGAGGAACTACCGAGGACCAGCTGACGGTACTGGAACCCGGATGGATAGCAGAAGGTACAAGAGCCAATGGAACTACCGAGGACCAGCTGATGTTACTGGAACTCGGTTACTAAGCAGGAGGTACCTGTGCCAGAAAGCACTACCAAGGACCAGCAGACGTTGGTGGAACTTGGATACCGAGAAGGAGGCACCTAATCCAAAGGCACTGCCGAGAACCAGCTGACGGTACTGGAACCCGGATGGGTAGCAGAAGGTACAAGAGCCAATGGAACTACCGAGGACCAGCTGATGTTACTGGAACCCGGATGGGTAGCAGAAGGTACAAGAGCCAATGGAACTACCGAGGACCAGCTGATGTTACTGGAACTCGGTTACTAAGCAGGAGGTACCTGTGCCAGAAAGCACTACCAAGGACCAGCAGACGTTGGTGGAACTTGGATACCGAGAAGGAGGCACCTAATCCAAAGGCACTGCCGAGAACCAGCTGACGGTACTGGAACCCGGATGGGTAGCAGAAGGTACCCATGTAAAAAAAAAGTTCAAGGCCGCGAGCCGGCCGCAGTTACCAAAACCCACAGTCCTACAGAGGGTGCTTGTCCTATTGGCACTATGGAACCAGCCTTCATTGCCAGATCCCGCAGCCCACATAGGAGTCACCTAAACTGCAGGCACCATAGAGTCGGCTAACCCGACCGCAACACGACAGGACAACGCATTGGAGGCAAAGTGACGTTGACACTACCCGGAAACAGCTGGCGTGCTGGAACCAGGCTGGGCAGGAGGGAGTACCCGTGCCAAAGACACTGCCGAGAACCAGCTGACGGTACTGGAACCCGGATGGGTAGCAGAAGATACAAGAGCAAATGGAACTACCGAGGACCAGCTGATGTTACTGGAACCCGGATGGGTAGCAGAAGGTACAAGAGCCAATGGAACTACCGAGGACCAGCTGATGTTACTGGAACTCGGTTACTAAGCAGGAGGTACCTGTGCCAGAAAGCACTACCAAGGACCAGCAGACGTTGGTGGAACTTGGATACCGAGAAGGAGGCACCTAATCCAAAGGCACTGCCGAGAACCAGCTGACGGTACTGGAACCCGGATGGGTAGCAGAAGGTACCCATGTAAAAAAAAAGTTCAAGGCCGCGAGCCGGCCGCAGTTACCAAAACCCACAGTCCTACAGAGGGTGCTTGTCCTATTGGCACTATGGAACCAGCCTTCATTGCCAGATCCCGCAGCCCACATAGGAGTCACCTAAACTGCAGGCACCATAGAGTCGGCTAACCCGACCGCAACACGACAGGACAACGCATTGGAGGCAAAGTGACGTTGACACTACCCGGAAACAGCTGGCGTGCTGGAACCAGGCTGGGCAGGAGGGAGTACCCGTGCCAAAGACACTGCCGAGAACCAGCTGACGGTACTGGAACCCGGATGGGTAGCAGAAGATACAAGAGCAAATGGAACTACCGAGGACCAGCTGACGGTACTGGAACCCGGATGGGTAGCAGAAGGTACAAGAGCCAATGGAACTACCGAGGACCAGCTGATGTTACTGGAACTCGGTTACTAAGCAGGAGGTACCTGTGCCAGAAAGCACTACCAAGGACCAGCAGACGTTGGTGGAACTTGGATACCGAGAAGGAGGCACCTAATCCAAAGGCACTGCCGAGAACCAGCTGACGGTACTGGAACCCGGATGGGTAGCAGAAGGTACCCATGTAAAAAAAAAGTTCAAGGCCGCGAGCCGGCCGCAGTTACCAAAACCCACAGTCCTACAGAGGGTGCTTGTCCTATTGGCACTATGGAACCAGCCTTCATTGCCAGATCCCGCAGCCCACATAGGAGTCACCTAAACTGCAGGCACCATAGAGTCGGCTAACCCGACCGCAACACGACAGGACAACGCATTGGAGGCAAAGTGACGTTGACACTACCCGGAAACAGCTGGCGTGCTGGAACCAGGCTGGGCAGGAGGGAGTACCCGTGCCAAAGACACTGCCGAGAACCAGCTGACGGTACTGGAACCCGGATGGGTAGCAGAAGATACAAGAGCAAATGGAACTACCGAGGACCAGCTGACGGTACTGGAACCCGGATGGGTAGCAGAAGGTACAAGAGCCAATGGAACTACCGAGGACCAGCTGATGTTACTGGAACTCGGTTACTAAGCAGGAGGTACCTGTGCCAGAAAGCACTACCAAGGACCAGCAGACGTTGGTGGAACTTGGATACCGAGAAGGAGGCACCTAATCCAAAGGCACTGCCGAGAACCAGCTGACGGTACTGGAACCCGGATGGGTAGCAGAAGGTACCCATGTAAAAAAAAAGTTCAAGGCCGCGAGCCGGCCGCAGTTACCAAAACCCACAGTCCTACAGAGGGTGCTTGTCCTATTGGCACTATGGAACCAGCCTTCATTGCCAGATCCCGCAGCCCACATAGGAGTCACCTAAACTGCAGGCACCATAGAGTCGGCTAACCCGACCGCAACACGACAGGACAACGCATTGGAGGCAAAGTGACGTTGACACTACCCGGAAACAGCTGGCGTGCTGGAACCAGGCTGGGCAGGAGGGAGTACCCGTGCCAAAGACACTGCCGAGAACCAGCTGACGGTACTGGAACCCGGATGGGTAGCAGAAGATACAAGAGCAAATGGAACTACCGAGGACCAGCTGACGGTACTGGAACCCGGATGGGTAGCAGAAGGTACAAGAGCCAATGGAACTACCGAGGACCAGCTGATGTTACTGGAACTCGGTTACTAAGCAGGAGGTACCTGTGCCAGAAAGCACTACCAAGGACCAGCAGACGTTGGTGGAACTTGGATACCGAGAAGGAGGCACCTAATCCAAAGGCACTGCCGAGAACCAGCTGACGGTACTGGAACCCGGATGGGTAGCAGAAGGTACCCATGTAAAAAAAAAGTTCAAGGCCGCGAGCCGGCCGCAGTTACCAAAACCCACAGTCCTACAGAGGGTGCTTGTCCTATTGGCACTATGGAACCAGCCTTCATTGCCAGATCCCGCAGCCCACATAGGAGTCACCTAAACTGCAGGCACCATAGAGTCGGCTAACCCGACCGCAACACGACAGGACAACGCATTGGAGGCAAAGTGACGTTGACACTACCCGGAAACAGCTGGCGTGCTGGAACCAGGCTGGGCAGGAGGGAGTACCCGTGCCAAAGACACTGCCGAGAACCAGCTGACGGTACTGGAACCCGGATGGGTAGCAGAAGGTACAAGAGCCAATGGAACTACCGAGGACCAGCTGATGTTACTGGAACTCGGTTACTAAGCAGGAGGTACCTGTGCCAGAAAGCACTACCAAGGACCAGCAGACGTTGGTGGAACTTGGATACCGAGAAGGAGGCACCTAATCCAAAGGCACTGCCGAGAACCAGCTGACGGTACTGGAACCCGGATGGGTAGCAGAAGGTACCCATGTAAAAAAAAAGTTCAAGGCCGCGAGCCGGCCGCAGTTACCAAAACCCACAGTCCTACAGAGGGTGCTTGTCCTATTGGCACTATGGAACCAGCCTTCATTGCCAGATCCCGCAGCCCACATAGGAGTCACCTAAACTGCAGGCACCATAGAGTCGGCTAACCCGACCGCAACACGACAGGACAACGCATTGGAGGCAAAGTGACGTTGACACTACCCGGAAACAGCTGGCGTGCTGGAACCAGGCTGGGCAGGAGGGAGTACCCGTGCCAAAGACACTGCCGAGAACCAGCTGACGGTACTGGAACCCGGATGGGTAGCAGAAGGTACAAGAGCCAATGGAACTGCCGAGAACCAGCTGGCGGTGCTGGAGCCCAGGGTAAATACTAAAAACAGAAGAGCCAGAGGTGTATTTGGAGGAGGTTTTAAATCCGTACTACAGTGGATGTGGACAAAGCAGGAGAATTTGCCGGACACACAGCTGGGGATCAGCTGACGTTACTGAATCCCAATAACACTGGAGCAAGCGTTGACTGTGCAGACGGCACTTCTGAGCAGCAACTAGCGGTATTGGAGCCCAGGGTAAATACTAAAAACGGAGGAGCCAGAGGTGTAATTGGAGCAAGTTTTAAATAAGTAGCACAGTGAATATGGACAGAGCAGGAGAAATTGCCGTGAACACAGCAGGGGAACAGCTGACGTTACCGAACCCCAATAACACCGCAGCAAGTGTTGACTGTGCAGACGGCACTTCCGAGCGCCAACTGGCGGTGCTGGAGCCCAGGGATAAGAATGAAAACAGAGGAGCCAGAGGTGTAATTCGAGCAACTTTAAAATGTGTAGTACAGTGGATGTGGACAAAGCAGGAGAAATTGCCGTCCGCACAGCAGGAGAACAGCTGACGTTACTGAACCCCAATAACACGGCAGCAAGTGTTGACTGTGCAGACAGCACTTCCGAGCGCCAACTGGCGGTGTTGGAGCCCAGGGTAAATACTAAAAACGGAGGAGCCAGAGGTGTAATTGGAGCAAGTTTTAAATAAGTAGCACAGTGAATATGGACAGAGCAGGAGAAATTGCCGTGAACACAGCAGGGGAACAGCTGACGTTACCGAACCCCAATAACACCGCAGCAAGTGTTGACTGTGCAGACGGCACTTCCGAGCGCCAACTGGCGGTGCTGGAGCCCAGGGATAAGAATGAAAACAGAGGAGCCAGAGGTGTAATTCGAGCAACTTTAAAATGTGTAGTACAGTGGATGTGGACAAAGCAGGAGAAATTGCCGTCCGCACAGCAGGAGAACAGCTGACGTTACTGAACCCCAATAACACGGCAGCAAGTGTTGACTGTGCAGACGGCACTTCCGAGCGCCAACTGGCGGTGCTGGAGCCCAGGGATAAGAATGAAAACAGAGGAGCCAGAGGTGTAATTCGAGCAACTTTAAAATGTGTAGTACAGTGGATGTGGACAAAGCAGGAGAAATTGCCGTCCGCACAGCAGGAGAACAGCTGACGTTACTGAACCCCAATAACACGGCAGCAAGTGTTGACTGTGCAGACAGCACTTCCGAGCGCCAACTGGCGGTGTTGGAGCCCAGGGTAAATACTAAAAACGGAGGAGCCAGAGGTGTAATTGGAGCAAGTTTTAAATAAGTAGCACAGTGAATATGGACAGAGCAGGAGAAATTGCCGTGAACACAGCAGGGGAACAGCTGACGTTACCGAACCCCAATAACACCGCAGCAAGTGTTGACTGTGCAGACGGCACTTCCGAGCGCCAACTGGCGGTGCTGGAGCCCAGGGATAAGAATGAAAACAGAGGAGCCAGAGGTGTAATTGGAGCAACTTTAAAATCTGTAGTAGTGAGAATGTGGACAGAGCAGGAGAAATTGCCGTCCGCACAGCAGGGGAACAGCTGACGTTACTGAACCCCAATAACATGGTAGCAAGTGTTGACTGTGCAGACAGCACTTCCGAGCGCCAACTGGCGGTGCTGGAGCCCAGGGATAAGAATGAAAACAGAGGAGCCAGAGGAGTAATTGGAGCAACTTTAAAATGTGTAGTACAGTGGATGTGGACAAATCAGGAGAAATTGCCGTCCGCACAGCAGGAGAACAGCTGACGTTACTGAACCCCAATAACACGGCAGCAAGTGTTGACTGTGCAGACGGCACTTCCGATCGCCAACTGGCGGTGTTGGAGCTCAGGGATTACAGTTCAGGTGGTAGAAACATGAACAGAACAGGAGACCTGGATACTGTTGCCAACCAATTATTTATTCTGGAAGAGGACTGGCAAATTCATGAGAGATCCAGGCCTTGTTCATTTTGAGAAAAGTAAGCCGGTCAACGTTATCGGAGGATAGTCGCATGCGACGGTCTGTTAGTACACCACCTGCGGCACTAAAGACGCGTTCCGATAATACACTAGCAGCAGGGCAAGCTAGCACCTCCAGTGCATACTGACTAAGCTCTGGCCATGTATCCAGCTTACAGACCCAAAACTTGAAGGGAGAAGAGCCGTCTGGGAGTACACTAAGAGGGCAAGACATGTAGTCTGTCACCATCTGACGGAAACGTTGCCTCCTGCTGACTGGAGCTGTCTGTGATGGTGTAGACATTTGTGGCGGCGGGGACACAAAACTTTGCCACATTTCGGCCATACTGGTCTTGCCTTGTGCTGAGGCGCTGCTTCTGCTCCCTCTTTGTGCAGAGCTTCCTCCACTGCCTCGACGCACTGAGCTGCTTTGTAAAGCACTAGCAGCACTGCTCTCGGTTGGAATGGAGAACATGATGGAATGCACCAGTGCGTCTTGGTACTCCCGCATTTTACGCTCCCGGTTCAATGGTGTTATGAGGCTTTGTAAGTTGTCCCGGTAGCGAGGATCTAGGAGGGTGGACACCCAATAATCAGCCGTGTTGAGAATGTGGGCGATGCGGCGGTCGTTTCTGAGGCACTGCAGCATGAAATCAACCATGTGCTGCAGACTGCCAACTGGCCAAGAAACGCTGTCCCCTGCTTGAGGCGTGATCTCTGCCTGCTCTGCATCACCCCACCCTCGCTCTAGATACTGACTACTAGAGCATTGTGTACCTCCCTCCTCTGGACAGATGTCTTCCTCATCCATTGACTCCTCCTCATCCTCCTCACAAAGTGTCCCCTGCCTAGGCCTTTGTGAGGAACCACGTTGCGCAGACTGTAGAGAAGCAGATGGCATTTGTGACTCCTCATCCTCCACCTCTTCCAAAACCTCGTCCCTTAGTGCTTGCAGTGTTTTTTCAAGCAGGCAGATAAGGGGGATAGTCATGCTGACTAGTGCATCATCTGCACTCGCCATCCGCGTGGAATAATCGAAGGCACGCAAAACGTGGCAAATGTCCTTCATAGAGGCCCACTCAGTGGTGGTGAAGTGTGAACGGCGCGCACTGCGACTTGTTTGCGCCTGCTGCAGCTGGTACTCCATTACTGCTGCCTGCTGCTCACACAACCTCTCCAACATATGTAACGTTGAATTCCACCTGGTGGGTAGGTCACATATGATGCGATGTTCCGGAAGACATAATCGGCGCTGCAGAGCTGCAATGCGTGATCTTGCATTGCTGGAACGCCGCAAGTGAGCGCACTCTATGCGGACCTTGTGAAGCAGTGCATCAAGATCCGGATAGTCCCTCAAAAAACTCTGCACGACCAAGTTGAGCACATGTGCCAGACATGGGATGTGAGTGAGGTTGCCTAGGCCCAGAGCTGCCACCAGATTTCGGCCATTGTCACACACTACCATGCCTGGCTGGAGATTCGCTGGCACAAACCACACGTCACTCTGCTGCTTGATGGCATTCCAGAGCTCCTGCGCTGTGTGGCTTCGATTCCCCAAAGAAATTAATTTTAATACGGCCTGTTGACGTTTGGCCACGGCTGTGCTCATATCGGTCATCATAACAGGTAACCGTTCACGGGTCGATGTGGAGGTAGACCGTGACGGCTCCTGCAGCGCTGATTCAGAGGAACTGGAGTATGAGGAGGAGTCAATGTGTACAGACTGGATTCCTGCAATCCTTGGAGTTGGCAGAACACGTACAGCGCCACTCTCAAGATCTGTACCCGGCTCCACAACATTTACCCAATGGGCAGTGAGGGAAAGGTATCGTCCCTGTCCATGCTTACTGGTCCACGCATCAGTGGTCAGGTGGACCTTGCTACTGACGGCGTTTTGTAGCGCATGTTTAATTTTTCCCTCCACATGATGTTGCAGGGCAGGGACGGCTTGCCTGCTGAAATAAAAGCGGCTGGGCACGTTGTATTGTGGGACTGCCAATGCCATAAAGTTACGGAATGTGTCAGTCTCCACCAGCCTGAATGATAGCATTTCAAGGGCCAGTAGTTTAGCAATGCCAGCATTCAGAGCCTGTGCTCGGGGGTGGTTTGCCGAGTATGGGCGCCTTTTCTCCCATGCCTGTGCTAACGATGGCTGTAGACTGGCCTGGGAGTGTGAGGATGACTGGGAAAGTGGTGCTGTGGGTGGAATTACACTGTGTCTCTGTACAACAGTGCCAGAGATTCTTCCATGGCGATCCTGTGAGGAAGCCGAACCAGCTGTGTGTGAGCTGGAGGAAGAGGCTACAACACGAGCTGAAGAGGTGGTAGGTGGCGCTGTAGGTTGGCCTAGGTCTTCAGTGTGTTTGTGTAACTCCACCACGTGCTTGGTCCGCACATGTTTCCACATATTTGTGGTATTGAGGTTGCTGACACTTTTCCCTCTTTTCACCTTCTGATTACACAGCTTGCATTTGACAAAGCAAATGTCATCTGCAACTGTGTCAAAAAAGGACCAGGCACTGCAAGTCTTGGGAGCGCCCGCTTTGGATTTTGGAAGAGCCATGCTCCTAATGGGTGCCGAAGTGGAGGCTACAGGCAACCAAGTCTGCCCCCTCCCTCTCCCTCCTTTTTGGGCCGTTCGGGGAATCTCTTCCTCAGAGCTGCTCCCACCACCTTCCTGTCCCTCACGCCATGATGGGTCAAGGACCTCATCATCTACACCACCCTCTTCAAACAACTGCTTCTCCTGGGTAGTCTCGACAGCACAGTACGCACCAGAAAGTGGCACCTGAGTCTCATCATCAGATGCGTACTGAGGTGTGCTGCTGACCATAGGCACTGGCCCACCCGCCTCTTCAGATTCAGAGAGACAAAACGGTTGCGCATCACTGCATACTACCTCTTCTTCAAATTCTCGAATTCTGCTTGGCTGGCCCCCTCTTTCCAAGCCAAGAGATTCAGAGAACAGAAGTAGAGATGGCTCCTGTCCAGGGCTCTCTGACTGCCTGGGCAATTTGGCAGGTGGTGAAGAGACAGATGGGTGCTCTTCAGTGCTCAGGACCTGAGAGGATCTGGAACTAATTGAAGTCGATGCGTTAGCTGCCATCCATCCGACAACGGCTTCAATTTGGTCCTCGCGCAGCAGTGGGGTACGGCTAGCTCCTACAAAGCTGCGCATAAAGGACTGTTCCCTGGTAAAACTGGGGGATGCTGAGTCACTGGTGCCCGCAGCAGGCACAGAATCCCCACGTCCTCTCCCTGCAGGCACAGAATCCTCACGTCCTCTCCCTGCAGAAACTCCACGCCCACGCCCACGACCACGACCACATGCCTTACTCCCTGCCTTCTTCATCTTGGTAGACTGATAAAGATAGGCAGAAAAGTACTAAGGGCTTAGTGTGCTTATTCCTGAACAGCTGCTAACAGGTATAAGAAACACTAATTTTATAAAGTGTGGACTAGACTTTAATATGAGCTAATGTGGCCTACACAACTGTAAAGTGGAGTGTTTGGTGAACTTTATTTAGGTTTTTTTTGTCACAAAAAGACACTGGATGTGCCTAAAGATGTAATAACGATAGTATCACAAACTTTTTGTAGCTATTACAATGTAGGAAGGTAACCTACAATGCAATAGATGAGGCTGCAAAAAATAGGCTAATACTAATCTGGCTGGGGCTGCAGGGCCCAATGCTGCAGAAAGGCTCCTCTATCTACTCCTATATAGTGTGTTTGGAATCAATTTAGCTGAATATGGATGGAACCACCACACTAATAGGAGATATCAGGAAAAATTATGAATTGGCAATAAAGGACAATGTATGAGGCAGTGACACACACTGAGTGCACTACAACCAGACGGGGTTGAAGCACACACTACAGGGTGAGCTGCACTCACACACCAGACCTTGCAGACAGCGGTGAACAGTACAGATGCAGAGCACTGTGCACTAGTGCTGCAAGACGGAAAAAAAATTCTCTATCTACTCCTATATAGTGTGTTTGGAACCAATTTAGCTGAATACAGATGGAACCACCACACTAATAGGAGATATCAGGAAAAATTATGAATTGGCAATAAAGGACAATGTATGAGGCAGTGACACACACTGAGTGCACTACAACCAGACGGGGTTGAAGCACACACTACAGGGTGAGCTGCACTCACACACCAGACCTTGCAGACAGCGGTGAACAGTACAGATGCAGAGCACTGTGCACTAGTGCTGCAAGACGGAAAAAAATTTCTCTATCTACTCCTATATAGTGTGTTTGGAACCAATTTAGCTGAATACAGATGGAACCACCACACTAATAGGAGATATCAGGAAAAATTATGAATTGGCAATAAAGGACAATGTATGAGGCAGTGACACACACTGAGTGCACTACAACCAGACGGGGTTGAAGCACACACTACAGGGTGAGCTGCACTCACACACCAGACCTTGCAGACAGCGGTGAACAGTACAGATGCAGAGCACTGTGCACTAGTGCTGCAAGACGGAAAAAAATTTCTCTATCTACTCCTATATAGTGTGTTTGGAACCAATTTAGCTGAATACAGCTTGAACAACCACACTAATAGGAGATATCAGGAAAAATTATGAATTGGCAAAAAAGGACAATGTATGAGGCAGTGACACACACTGAGTGCACTACAACCAGACTTGGCTGAAGCACACACTACAGGGTGAGCTGCACTCACACACACAGACCTTGCAGATAGCGGTGAACAGCACAGGGAACTGTGCACTAGCACTGCAAGGCACAGTGATTTAGAAAGTAGCTTGGGTAAAGCAGTATAGAGCAAATAGGTAGCTAAAACTGTCCCTCAGAACAACAGCGTCCTATCCCTAACTGAATTCACAGCAGAGTGAGCTCAAAATGGCGGCGGTGGCTTTTATAGTGCATCATGACATCATTTCAGCAGCCAATCACAGCCATGCCATTAGTTAAGATGCCTACATGCCTAACAGGATGTGCCCACACTTCTTAGGATCCTCATTGGCTGAATAAAATGAAAATGTCTCATTGCATTATGGGAACTTCCGATTCCGGTATACGATATTGCAATAGTATCGGAATTAAGTATCGGAATTCCGATACCGCGAATATCGGCCGATACCCGATATTTCAGTATCGGAATGCTCAACACTATACACTACTAAAAGTATCTTTATTGGTATTCATTAAAAACCTATACATTCTAGAATATAAATACAAATACACCTCAAAACATGATAACTCATTGTGATAATATAAAAAAATTATCAAGTAGTCAAGAGAAAAGGGAGAAGGGGGGGCCACCCCATTTAGCAACTACTCGTCCCTACCTGTCTGCGGAGGTTGGCACTCTCTTGAAACAAAATTGGCGCCTCCGCTCCGCATCCCCTCAGAAGCCCCTCCCCCTTACCAGCCCCTCCCCCTCACCAGAGTCCCCTCAGCAGCCTCCTCTCCCTCGCCAACGTCCCCTCAGCAGCCTTCCCTCCCTCACTAGTTTCCCCTCACCAGTCTCCCCTCCCTCATCAGCGTCCCTTCCACATCAGCGTCCCCTCCCTCAGCAGCCTCCCCTCCTTCACCAGCATCCCCTCCCTCAGCAGCCTCTCCTAATCAGCCTCCTCTCACTCATCAGAGTCCCCTCATCAGTCTCCCCTCCCTCGGCAGCCTCCCCTCCCTCATCAGCGTCCCTTCAGCAGCCTCCCCTCCTTCATCAGCCTCCCCTCCCTCATCAGCGTCCCCTCAGCAGCCTCCCCTCCTTCATCAGCCTCCCCTCCATCATCAGCGTTCCCTCAGCAGCCTTCCCTAACTCACCAGCGTCCCCTCACCAGCCTCCCCTCATCAGTGTCCCCTCATCAGCCTCCCCTCCTTCATCAGTGTCCCCTCCATCATCAGCGTCCCCTCATCAGCCTCCCCTCCCTCATCAGCCTCCCCTCGGCAGCCTCCTCTCCCTCATTAGCCTCCCCTCAGAAGCCTCCCCTCCCTCATCAGCGTTCCCTCAGCAGCCTCCCCTCCCTCACCAGTGTCTCCTCAGCAACATCCCCTCACCAGCCTCCCCTCATCAGCGTCCCCTCATTAGTGTCCCCTCATCAGCCTCCCCTCCCTCATTAGCGTCCCCTTCATCATCAGCATCCCCTCATCAGCTTCCCCTCCCTCATCAGCATCCCCTCAGCAGCCTCCTCTCCCTTATCCACCTCTCCTCAGCAGCCTCCCTTCCCTCATCAGCCTCCCCTCCCTCATCAGCGTCCCCTCCCTCATCAGCGTCCCCTCATCAGCCTCCCCTCCCTCATCAGCCTCCCCTCAGCAGCCTCCCCTCCCTCATCAGCCTCCCCTCCCGCATCAGCATCCTCTCATCAGCCTCCCCTACCTCACCAGCGTCCCTCATCAGCATCCCCTACCTCACCAGCATCCCCTCATCAGCCTCCCCTCCCTCACCAGCGTTCCCTCAGCAGCCTCCCCTCCCTCACCAGCGTCTCCTCAGTAGCCTCCCCACCCTCACCAGCGTCTCCTCATCAGCCTCCCCTCCCTCACCAGCGTCCCCTCATCAGCCTCCCCTCCCTCATCAGCATTCCCTACCTTATCAGCGTCCCCTCAGCAGCGCTTAGCAATGCAACACACATACACACACACACCAAACTTCCTTACCTGACTGCCCGCCGCCATCCCCGCAACACATGTGGCATGCTGCTGCTCTGGCTTGAAAATGAGCATACAGTGTGTCACATGACCGGTGTCAGGACCATGATGCACCCAGCCGCCGATTAAAGGTACAGCGCTCATTTCCGTTCACCAGGGGCATCATGCATAGAACTGTTGTCCCTAAGAAGCCCGGTAAGTAGAAGCAAAGAGAGGGGGGCCCAGGGCTTGGGGCCTGGGCTGGCCGGGCCCCCCCCTTTTTGCTTTTGGTCACTGGGCTCCATACAGCAGTAGGGGCAGTAATGCCCTGATGGCAGCCCTGGTGCCCATCTCCTACTTCTGAAGACGTGCACCAGTAAATTAAGCGGGCTCTCATCGCTACAGAAATGCCAAACATTAAAACTACAGCAAATGGAGTAGCCATCAACCACCAAGAGAAATAAAAAAGTGATAGAACTTTATAGAGTTTTACTGCGATCTTAGGGAGGCAGAATGAACAAATCAGCAGCAGGTGAAGAATTAGTTTTATTTATTTCTTATGCCATTCCTCGTGCGGTGTAAGTGATTTAACTACTTTATTCTTCAGGTTGGTGCAATTACAGCTTTCCAGATTTATAGCATTTTTTTTTTTTTTCGGCTGCTGTCACACACTAAAAGACGTGTTTTTTTTTTTTGCAAAAACTAGTTTTTGCATTGCCATATTTTGAGAGCTATAATTTTTCCATATTTCGGCTGACAGTCATGTGAGGGATTGTTTTTTGCAGGATGAGTTGATGTTTTTATTGGTACCATGACATTTTTTGATCGCTTTCTATTCCGATTTTTGGGAGACAGAATGAACAAAAACCAACAATTCAGGAATTGTTTTTTTTTGTGGTTCCACATGTGGTAAAATTGATAAGGCAGCTTTATTCTTCGGGTCAGTACAGCAATACCACATTTATAGAATTTTTCTATGTTTTGGCAATTTTACACAATAAAAACTTTTATAGAAAAAAAAATTATTTTTGCATCGTTATATTCTGAGACCTATAACTCTTTTATTTTACTGCTGATGGAGCTGTATAGTGGCTTGTTTTTTTGCGGGACAAAATTAAGTTTTCAGCCGCATCACTTTTATTTATATTTGTCTTTTTGATCGTGTTTTATTCCACTTTTTATTTGGCGGTATGATGATAAAGCATAGTTTTTTTGCCTCATTTTTTATTTATTTTTCTTACGGTGTCCAATAAAGGGGTTAACTAATGGGACAGTTTTATAGGTCTAGTCGTTCTTGACGCGGAGATACCAATTATGTGTACTTTTTTGTTTTATTTTTTTTTCATAAAAATATTTATTTATGGGTACAATATCTATATATTTATATATATGTTACTGTAAAAGTCAGAAGGCCGGTAAAACCTAGGATTTACCGGTCAATCTGGACATTTACCGAGGCCGTCGGTAAAAGCTCAAAATGAAAAGAAAAATTGGACTTTTACCTGTGAAGTCTTGGTAAATCTTAACATTTACCGTCCAGCGTGGTAAAAGTCAGAAATATCAGGTGTGAAGATGGTACATCTGACTTTAACCAAGCGCAGTTGGTAAATGTGCACATTTACCACGGCTTCTTGGTAAATGTAGCTGAGAAGGGTGTAAGCGAAGTTTTACCAACACATGCTCGTAGTTACTTTTACCAACACATGCTGGTAAATGTAAAGATTTACCAATTCGCCCAGGTAAAAGTCCAAAATCGTTCGTTTATATGGAATATATCTGACTTTTACCAACGCTGTTGAGAAATGTTAAGATTTACCAAGACTTCACCGGTAAAAGTCCAATTTTACTTTTCATTTTGAGCTTTTACCGACGGCCTCGGTAAATGTCCAGATTGACCGGTAAATCCTAGGTTTTACCGGCCTTGTGACTTTTACAGTAACATATACACTGTGTTCCAAATTATTATGCAAATAATATTTTCTCAGATTTTCCCAAATTACCTACAGTACAGACCAAAAGTTTGGACACACCTTCTCATTTAAAGATTTTTCTGTATTTTCATGACTTTGAAAATTGTTCATTCACACTGAAGGCATCAAAACTATGAATTAACACATGTGGAATTATATACGTAACAAAAAAGTGTGAAACAACTGAAAATATGTCTTATATTCTAGGTTCTTCAAAGTAGCCACCTTATGCTTTGATGACTGCTTTGCACACTCTTGGCATTCTCTTGATGAGCTTCAAGAGGTAGTCACCGGAAATGGTTTTCACTTCACAGGTGTGCCCTGTCAGGTTTAATAAGTGGGATTTCTTGCCTTATAAATGGGGTTGGGACCATCAGTTGTGTTGTGCAGAAGTCTGGTGGATATACAGCTGATAGTCCTACTGAATAGACTGTTAGAATTTGTATTATGGCAAGAAAAAAGCAGCTGAGTAAAGAAAAACGAGTGGCCATCATTACTTTAAGAAATGAAAGTCAGTCAGCCTGAAAAATTGGGCAAACTTTGAAAGTGTCCCCAAGTGCAGTTGCAAAAACCATCAAGCGCTACAAAGAAACTGGCTCACATGAGGACCGTCCCAGGAAAGGAAGACCAAGAGTCACCTCTGCTTCTGAGGATAAGTTTATCTGTTTCACCAGCCTCAGAAATTGCCGGTTAACAGCAGTTCAGATTAGAGACCAGGTCAATGCCACACAGAGTTCTAGCAGCAGACACATCTCTACAACAACTGTTAAGAGGGGACTTTGTGCAGCAGGCCTTCATGGTAAAATAGCTGCTAGGAAACCACTGCTAAGGACAGGCAACAAGCAGAAGAGACTTGTTTGGGCTAAAGAACACTAGGAATGGACATTAGACCAGTGGAAATCTGAGCTTTGGTCTGATGAGTCCAAATTTGAGATCTTTGGTTCCAACCACCGTGTCTTAGTGCGACACAGAAAAGGTGAACGGATGGACTCTACATGCCTGGTTCCCACCGTGAAGCATGGAGGAGGAGGTGTGATGGTGTGGGGGTGCTTTGCTGGTGACACTGTTGGGGATTTATTCAAAATTGAAGGCATACTGAACCAGCATGTCTACCACAGTGTAACATACCTGGCGGCGCCCTTGCATGGTGGTCCATCTCCCACTGTGCAAGAGCGCGCACTTGATCTCCAGTCCAGAATGTCTCTCTGGCTTCCCTCCATGCTGTCTGTTTGTGTCTGTTTCTGCTGCTTAAGGGCGGCGCCCGATCACTTCCTGCTTTTTGTACCTGCTGTGGGTCACACCCCTTGTGCGTCCTCAGCCTATTGCTGTCTGTCACCTGGTATATAACCCAGCTGCTCCAATCAATCCCTGCCTGAGCATTGTGTTTCATTCAGTGTGTGCTTGCACTCTGAAGGTGCCAGGTCCCGTTCTGTGTTCTCTTGTCTGCCTATCCTGGAGGCTGTATTTCCAGGCCTGTCTGAACACGCTCCTAGCCTGTTCCTCCCGCCTTCTAGGGGCCGATTACCTTGACCCGCTCCTGTATCTTGTCTGTCCTGTCTGAACTCGCTCCTAGCCTGTTCCTCCCGCCATCTAGGGGTCGATTACCTAGACCCGCTCCTGTATCTTGTCTGTCTTGTCTGAACTCGCTCCTAGCCTGTTCCTCCCGCCTTCTTGGGGCCGATTACCTAGACCCGCTCCTGTATCTTGTCTGTCCTGTCTGAACACGCTCCTTGCCTGTTCGTCCCGCCTCTCTGGGGGCCGTATTCCCAGACCCGCTCCTGTATCCCGCTGCAGTGTCGGTCTCTTCCGTACATTCAGTTCCAGTCTGAACTCTCTCCTATCCTTTACCTGTTTTGCCTCTATGTCCGTTCCTTTCCTTTTTCTGCAGAGTCTGAACTCGTACCTAACTCCTGCTTGTTGTCTCTGTACTCCCGTTTGTGTGTTTGTGGTCCACTCGCTACTTCACTGCAAGTACCTTGTGGGTATCTGGCTCTGCCTTTCCCTTCCTGTCTGTTCCATGTGAACAGAGCCCTGTTCCCCCTGCTCAGTCTCGCTCTGCTCTGACTCCTTTGCTCACTGCTCCGGCAGTCTCGCTCCGCTCTGACTCCTTTGCTCACTGCTCCGGCAGTCTCGTCCTGCTCTGCTCTTGCTCACCGCTCCTGGCTGTCTCGTCCTGCTCTGCTCTTGCTCACCGCTCCTGGCGGTCTTGTCCTGCTCTGCTCTTGCTCACCGCTCCAGGCGGTCTCGTCCTGCTCTGCTCTTGCTCACCGCTCCAGGCGGTCTCGTCCTGCTCTGCTCTTGCTCACCGATCCAGGCGGTCTCGTCCTGCTCTGTTCTTACTCACCGCTCCAGGCGGTCTCGTCCTGCCCTGCTCTCGCTCACCTCTCTGGGCGGCCTCACTCTGCTGTGTTTGTCTGCCACATCTGTGGTTCTGTTCCAGAGTCCCAGTGTGTACTGGGTCCTATCCCGCCTGTGTTCCTACCTGCTAGTGCCTTCCTGTCTGCACTCTAGCCGTGCTTGCCTGTACCCCCCTGCCTGCATACCCGCCTGCCCGCATACCAGTCGTGCCTGCCTATTCCCACCAGTCTGTGTGCCAGCCTAACCAGTCTGTTCCTGTATTCCCCTGTGTGGGTCAACAGCCGTGTCCGGGGTCTGTCCTGGAGTAGCACCTGGTCCCTCTGCTCGGTTCCTCCTGGGTGCACTGGCGTCGTATGCAGTCGTGCGACCCTGGTCGGATCGGGTGAATATCTAGTTACGCCCCTCCAGGCATTCACTTTCCGGCACGGTCCAGTGGAATCACACGCACACGCCGCTCAGCCTGGGCGTGTGCATTACAGCATGCTCAGGCCATGGTTCCCGTTGAGCCCCAAGGCCTTCGCTCTCTGAGACGTTTTCCAGCGAATACATGCATTAAAAATAAATAAATACAATTTTTTTTTCTCTAGCTGAGTTCCTGGCTAATTACGCACCCGTCCAGATGGATCTATCTGCTCTCGTTCCTGTGGATCCGCCACGTTACTATGGGGATCCAAGACAAAGTCGTGCATTTGTGGAGCAATGCATGCTACACTTCAAGTTCTACCCTCTATGTTTTCCCACCGATCGGGTTAAGGTGGCATTCATTATGTCTAACCTAGCGGGTGATGCCTTGGAATGGATCAACCCCCTATGGGAAACACAGGATCCTATCGTCCTGGACATAATGGCTTTCCTGGTGGCCTTTCTAATGGTCTTCGATGATCCTAACCCGGAGGCTCCTGCTGAAGCTTCACTTCCCAATATCCCGGAGCAGCCCCGATGGGTAATGTGTGTGGGTAGCGCAATAGTCCTCCAGCCCAATGAGACTACTGCCCGCCCAGAATCCTCACAGGGTGACTACGCTCTCCGGAATACTTCTCCCAACCTCAAGAGGCAGTCCAGACGTGCTAGACGTAGAGGCAAGCCGTCACGCCAGGGTCTGTCCTCCCTGAGATCTCCTGACCCCAACCTTGAAGTCCCTACTGAAGCTTCATCTCCCTGTATCCCGGAGAAGCCCCAACGGGTAATGTGCGTGGGTAGTGCACCAGTTCTCCTGCCCGAAGAGACTACTGCCCATCCAGACTCCACACAGGAGAACTTCCTGCACTCGGCATCAGATGCTTCACCCACTTTAACCGGTGTGCATGTCCAAGGATGCTCCGAAGCTGTGATTACCTCAGAGTCTGTGCACCTCTACTACCTGGCGGAGGACCCCCAGTTGCCTCCTGAATCCTCCGGGATACCACTCGATGACAAATGGAGAGAGACTTCTCTACACCTGGTACTCGATACTTTGTCCGCTCCGTCCTGTGAGCCTGACAATGGGTACCCCAAAGTGGTAGTTACCCCCGAGTCTCTACACCCCTCCGACCAGGCGGAGGACCTCCAGTTGTCTCCAGAACCCTTCGGGGTGCTACCTGGTAGCGAAAGGACAGAGACTCTCCTATACTCTGTACCTGATACCTCGCTCGCTTCGTCCAGTGAGTCCAACCTAGTGTACTCTGAAGCAGGGGTTACCCATGAGTCTCTACACCCCTCCGACCAGGCGGAGGACCTCCAGTTGTCTCCGGAACCCTTCGGGGTGCTACCTGGTAGCGAAAGGACAGAGACTCTCCTATACTCTGTACCTGATACCTCGCTCGCTTCGTCCAGTGAGTCCAACCTAGTGTACTCTGAAGCAGAGGTTACCCATGAGTCTCTACACCCCTCTGACCAGGCGGAGGACCTCCAGTTGTCTCCAGAACCCTTCGGGGTGCTACCTGGTAGCGAAAGGACAGAGACTCTCCTATACTCTGTACCTGATACCTCGCTCGCTTCGTCCAGTAAGTCCAACCTAGTGTACTCCGAAGCAGAGGTTACTTCCGAGTCTCTACACCCCTCCGACCGGGCGGAGGACCTCCAGTTGTCTCCAGAACCCTTCGGGGTGCCACCTGGTGGTGAATGGACAGAGACTTTCCTATACTCGGTACCCGATACCTCGCCTGCTTCGTCCAGTGAGTCCGACCTAGTGTACTCTGAAGCAGATGTTTTCTCCGAGCCTCTGCACTCTTCTGACCCGGCGGAGGACCTCCAGTTGTTTCCTGAATCCTCCGGGGTACCACCAGATAACAAAGAGACAGTGATTTTTCCTCATCCTGTACCTGATAACCCGTCTATTTCTTCCTGTGAGCTTGACAAGATGTACCTCGAAGCAGAGTTTAGCCCCAAGTCTCTGCTCCCCTCCAACCCGGTGGAGGACTTCCAGTTGTCTCCTGTACCCTCTGGGGTGCCACCTGAAAATATGTGGAGAGAGACTTCCTTGTGTGCTGTTCCTGGTACTCCACCCGTTTCGTCTGTTGCTGAGGATGGCTGGATAGGAGGTAGCATCCTAGCTAACCAGATGAGACCAGTTTTTCCTGTGGACAGTGGGAGTGATCTCCTTAAAGTGAAGGATTGGCCCTCGAATTCCCAGCGGAAGATTCTGGCAGGCCTGAAGAAGAGGGGGCGTAAGGGGGGGGGTACTGTAACATACCTGGCGGCGCCCTTGCATGGTGGTCCATCTCCCACTGTGCAAGAGCGCGCACTTGATCTCCAGTCCAGAATGTCTCTCTGGCTTCCCTCCATGCTGTCTGTTTGTGTCTGTTTCTGCTGCTTAAGGGCGGCGCCCGATCACTTCCTGCTTTTTGTACCTGCTGTGGGTCACACCCCTTGTGCGTCCTCAGCCTATTGCTGTCTGTCACCTGGTATATAACCCAGCTGCTCCAATCAATCCCTGCCTGAGCATTGTGTTTCATTCAGTGTGTGCTTGCACTCTGAAGGTGCCAGGTCCCATTCTGTGTTCTCTTGTCTGCCTATCCTGGAGGCTGTATTTCCAGGCCTGTCTGAACACGCTCCTAGCCTGTTCCTCCCGCCTTCTAGGGGCCGATTACCTAGACCCGATCCTGTATCTTGTCTGTCCTGTCTGAACTCGCTCCTAGCCTGTTCCTCCCGCCATCTAGGGGCCGATTACCTAGACCCGCTCCTGTATCTTGTCTGTCCTGTCTGAACTCGCTCCTAGCCTGTTCCTCCCGCCTTCTTGGGGCCGATTACCTAGACCCGCTCCTGTATCTTGTCTGTCCTGTCTGAACACGCTCCTTGCCTGTTCGTCCCGCCTCTCTGGGGGCCATATTCCCAGACCCGCTCCTGTATCCCGCTGCAGTGTCGGTCTCTTCCGTACACTCAGTTCCAGTCTGAACTCTCTCCTATCCTTTACCTGTTTTGCCTCTATGTCCGTTCCTTTCCTTTTTCTGCAGAGTCTGAACTCGTACCTAACTCCTGCTTGTTGTCTCTGTTCCCCCTGCTCAGTCTCGCTCCGCTCTGACTCCTTTGCTCACTGCTCCGGGAGTCTCGCTCCGCTCTGACTCCTTTGCTCACTGCTCCAGCAGTCTCGTCCTGCTCTGCTCTTGCTCACCACTCCTGGCGGTCTCGTCCTGCTCTGCTCTTGCTCACCGCTCTAGGCGGTCTCGTCCTGCTCTGCTCTTGCTCACCGCTCCAGGCGGTCTCGTCCTGCTCTGCTCTTGCTCACCGCTCCAGGCGGTCTCGTCCTGCTCTGCTCTTGCTCACCGCTCCAGGCGGTCTCGTCCTGCTCTGCTTTTGCTCACCGCTCCAGGCGGTCTCGTCCTGCTCTGCTCTTGCTCACCGCTCCAGGCGGTCTCGTCCTGCTCTGCTCTTGCTCACCGCTCCAGGCGGTCTCGTCCTGCTCTGCTCTTGCTCACCGCTCCAGGCGGTCTCGTCCTGCTCTGCTCTTGCTCACCGCTCCTGGCGGTCTCGTCCTGCTCTGCTCTTGCTCACCGCTCCAGGCGGTCTCGTCCTGCTCTGCTCTTGCTCACCGCTCCAGGCGGTCTCATCCTGCTCTGCTCTTGCTCACCGCTCCAGGCGGTCTCGTCCTGCTCTGCTCTTGCTCACCGCTCCAGGCGGTCTCGTCCTGCTCTGCTCTTGCTCACCGCTCCAGGCGGTCTCGTCCTGCTCTGCTCTTGCTCACCGCTCCAGGCGGTCTCGTCCTGCTCTGCTCTTGCTCACCGCTCCAGGCGGTCTCGTCCTGCTCTGCTCTTACTCACCGCTCCAGGCGGTCTCGTCCTGCCCTGCTCTCGCTCACCTCTCTGGGCGGCCTTACTTTGCTGTCTTTGTCTGCCACATCTGTGTTTCTGTTCCAGAGTCCCAGTGTGTACTGGGTCCTATCCCGCCTGTGTTCCTACCTGCTAGTGCCTTCCTGCCTGTACCCCCCTGCCTGCATACCCGCCTGCCCGCATACCAGTCGTGCCTGCCTATTCCCACCAGTCTGTGTGCCAGCCTAACCAGTCTGTTCCTGTATTCCCCTGTGTGGGTCAACAGCCGTGTCCGGGGTCTGTCCTGGAGTAGCACCTGGTCCCTCTGCTCGGTTCCTCCTGGGTGCACTGGCGTCATATGCCGTCGTGCGACCCTGGTCGGATCGGGTGAATACCTAGTTACGCCCCTCCAGGCATTCACTCTCCGGCACGGTCCAGTGGAATCACACGCACACGCCGCTCAGCCCGGGCGTGTGCATTACACACAGCATCTTGCAGCGGCATGCTATTCCATCCAGTTTGCGTTTAGTTGGACCATCATTTATTTTTCAACAGGACAATGACCCCAAACACACCTCCAGGCTGTGTAAGGGCTATTTGACCAAGAAGGAGAGTTATGGGGTGCTACGCCAGATGACCTGGCCTCCACAGTCACCACACCTGAACCCAATCGAGATGGTTTGGGGTGAGTTGGACCGCAGAGTGAAGGCAAAAGGGCCAACAAGTGCTAAGCATCTCTGGGAACTCCTTCAAGATTGTTGGAAGACCATTTCCGGTGACTACCTCTTGAAACTCATCAAGAGAATGCCAAGAGTGTGCAAAGCAGTCATCTAAACAAAAGGTGGCTACTTTGAAGAACCTAGAATATAAGACATATTTTCAGTTGTTTTAAACTTTTTTGTTAAGTATATAATTCCACATGTGTTAATTTATAGTTTTGATGCCTTCAGTGTGAATGTACAATTTTCAAAGTCATGAAAATACAGAAAAATCTTTAAATGAGAAGGTGTGTCCAAACTTTTGGTCTGTACTGTATATGAATTGCAGTCATTGTAAATTTCCAGTCAAATAACTATTAGAATACAATTGAAAGTTTTTTGTACAAACTGCCTATGATAACAGTATATTTTTAAAAAAATAAAAAACTCAAACTGCACTCAAAATGCATGTTCCAAATTATTATGCACAGCAGAGTTTTCAACCTTTTCATTTTAATAAAGAACAAAAAATTGGTAATTTTTGAAATTATAAGCATTAGCAGGTTATTACAAACTGAAATCAAACAGTTTTCAACTCAAAACTTTATTCTAGGTGATGTTACATTTGCACATAGGACCGCTTGTTCGAAAGGAGCTTCTGAACTCTCTCGTCCATTGAATTTGTCAGGTTTTGGATGGTTTCTGCTTCAATTGTTTTGCATGAGGGCAGAATACCCTCCCAGAGCTGTTGCTTAGATGTGAACTGCCTCCCGCCATCATAGACACTCCTTTTGATGATGCTCCAGAGGTTCTCAATGGGGTTGAGGTCAGGGGACCATGGGTGCCACACCATAAGTTTGTCCCTTTTTATGCCCATAGCAGCCAGAGATGCAGATGTGTTATGTGCAGCATGAGACGGGGTATTATCATGCATGAAAATGATCTTGCTGCGGAATGCACGGTTCTTCTTCTTGAACCATGGAAGGAAGTGCTGTTTGAGAAACTCAACATACATTATAGAGTTCATCTTTACCCCTTCAGGGATCCTAAAAGGGCCGACAATCTCTCTCCCCATGATTCCAGCCCAAAACATTACTCCACCTCCTCCTTGTTAGCGCCGTAGCCGTGTTTGCATGGGGTGTCCATCAACCAGCCATCCTCCATCCATCTGGACCATCGAGATCATTTCATGCATGATAATGCCCCGTCTCATGCTGCACATAACACATCTGCATCTCTGACTGCTATGGGCATAAAAGGGGACAAACTTATGGTGTGGCACCCATGCTCCCTTGACCTCAACACCATTGAGAACCTCTGGAGCATCATCAAAAGGAGTGTCTATGATGGCGGAAGGCAGTTCACATCTAAGCAACAGCTCTGGGAGGGTATTCTGTCCTCATGCAAAACAATTAAAGCAGAAACCATCCAAAACCTGACAAATTCAATGGACGAGAGAGTTCAGAAGCTCCTTTCGAACAAGGGGTCCTATGTGCAAATGTAACATCACCTAGAATAAAGTTTTGAGTTGAAAACTGTTTGATTTCAGTTTGTAATAACCTGCTAATGCTTATAATTTCAAAAATGAAAATTTTTTTGTTCTTTATTAAATTGAAAAGGTTGAAAACTCTGCTGTGCATAATAATTTGGAACATGCATTTTGAGTGCAGTTTGAGTTTTTTATTTTTTAAAAAATATACTGTTATCATAGGCAGTTTGTACAAAAACCTTTCAATTGTACTCTAATAGTTATTTGACTGGAAAATTACAATGACTGCAATTCATATAGGTAATTTGGAAAAATCTGAGAAAATATTATTTGCATAATAATTTGGAACACAGTGTATTATATATTTTTACATTTTTTTTTTAAAGAATGACGAATGACGCATCAAACAGAGACAGAAAGCTCAGCTTCAAAAAACGCGATAAAAACACGTTAACCACTTCGCGCCAGAGCCTGTTTTTGCCTTCGTGACCAGGCCAATTTTTTCAATTCTGACCACTGTCACTTTATGAAGTAATTACTCTGGAACGCTTCAACGGATTCCCCTGATTCTGATTTTGTTTTTTTGTGACATATTGTACTTCATGATAGTGGTAAAATTTCTTCGATATCTCTTGCGTTTATTTGTGAAAAAATCAGAAATTTGGCGAAAATTTTGAAAATTTTGCAATTTTCAAACTTTGAATTTTCATGCCCTTAAATAAGAGAGATATGTCACACAAAATACTTAATAAATAACATTTACCACATGTCTACTTTACATCAGCACAATTTTGGAACCAAATTTTTTTTTTGTTAGGAAGCTATAAGGGTTAAAAGTTGACCAGCGATTTCTCATTTTTCCAACAAAATTTACAAAAACATTTTTTTAGGGACCACATCTTATTTGAAGTGACTTTGAGGGGCCTTTATGACAGAAAATACTCAAAAGTGACACCATTCTAAAAACTGCACCCCTCAAGGTGCTCAAACCCACATTCAAGCAGTTTATTAACCCTTCAGGTGTTTCACGGGAATTTTTGAAATGTGGAAGAAAACAATGAACATTTAACTTTTTTCACAAAAATGTTACTTTAGACCCAATTTTTTTTATTTTGACAAGGGTAACAGGAAAAAATGGAATACACAATTTGTAGTGCAATTTCTCATGAGCGCGCTGATACCCCATATGTGAGGGAAAACCACTGTTTGGGCACACGGCAGGCTTCGGAAGGGAAGGAGTGCCATTTGACTTTTTGAATGTAAAATTTGTTTGAATAATTAGCAGAAGCCATGTTGCGTTTGGAGAGCTCCTGATGTACCTAAACAATGGAAACCACCCCACAAGTGACACCATTTTGGAAACTAGACTCCTTAGGGAACTTATCTAGATGTGTGGTGAGCACCTTGCACCCCCAGGTGCTTCACAGAAGTTTATAATATTGAGCCGTAAAAATAAAATTTTCACATTTTTCCCACAAAAAATGTTTTTATCCCCTAATTTTGCATTATCATAAGGATAACAGGAGAAATTGCACCATGAAATTTGTTGTGCAATTTCTCCTGAGTACGCCGATACCCCATATGTGGGGGAAAACCACTGCTTTGGTGTACGGCAGGGTTCGGAAGAGAAAGGAGCGTTATGTTGGCTGGGATAGGTTGCAGACACCATGTCACATTTGAAAAGTCGCTGAAATGCCGAAACAACAGAAACCCCCACAAGTGACCCCATTTTGTAAACTACACCTCTCAAGGAATTCATCTAGGGAAGTAGTGAGTATTTTTTAATTTTTAAATTTATACCATTGGGCAGTGAAGAAAACATAATTGTATTTTTACCACAAAAAAATGTTTTACCCTCAGATTTTACATTTTCACACAGGGCAATGGGTAAAAATGGTGCCGAAATGTGTCACACAATTTCTTCTAAAAGTGGAAATACCCCATATGTGGCTGTATTGTACCGCTTAGCCATATGGCGAGATCTGGGAGGGACGGAGCGCTATTTGACAATTGGAGAACAAATTATTGTAGATTAGGCATTTGGATTTGGGAGCACAAAATTTTCTGAATTTCTTTTGGGGGGCAAGGGCCATTTCGCTTTTCCAGAGCCTTTCTGCTACCAATAACTTGGAAATCCCTTATATTTTTAACAGATGGCGGACCTGAGTGGGGACTAGCTTTTTTTGAGGACCGAGTTGAAGCTTTTATTGGGAACATTTTACGTAACATTTATCCGGCGCTCTAGGCTGAGCACTTACATCGGGGTTTCCATCTAATTTTCCAAGTGATGTAATTCAGATGAAACCCCTGCAGGATCCATTCACTATAATGAGGCAGCAGAGTTACTCTGGACTCCGTCTGGCTTCTGTTTAGCGGTGTCCTTTTTTTCAGAAGTGCACAAAACTGTGGCCAACCGCACTTTTATGCACGCATAAAAAAAAATGACACCGTGGGATCACAGGCCAGATGGCTTCCACAGTGGCCTATATCTGCCTCATTACAGGGAATCTTCCGTCATGGGTTCCGTCTGAATCAGGTATTTCAGAAATTTACACGGAAACTCTGGTGTAAGTGCTCAGTGCAGAGCGCAGGATAAGTGTGAGCAGAGCCTTACTGCGATCTTTGGGAGACATAATAAACAAATCAGTAGCAGGTTAAGAATTTATTTTTTACTCCGTTCCTCGTGCGGTATAAGTGATGAGATTACTTTATTCTTCGGGTCGGTGCGATTACAGAGATACCAGATTTATATCGGGTTTTTATGACTGACAGCTGTCACACACTAAGAGACGCTTTTTTTGCAAAATCTAGTTTTTGCATCTCCATATTTTGAGAGCTATAATTTTTCCATATTTCGGCCGACAGAGTCATGTGACAGCTTGTTTATTGCGGGACGAGTTGACATTTTTATTGGTACCATTTTTGGGTACGTGACATTTTTTGATCGCTTTCTATTCCGTTTTTTGGGAGGTAAAATTAACAAAAACCAACAATTCAGGAATTTTTTTTTGAGTTCTTTTTTTATGCCGTTCTGCATGTGGTAAAAGTAATAAGGCAGCGTTATTCTTCGGGTCAGTACATTTACAGTGATACTACACTTTCTGTATATTTTTTTATGTTTTGGCGCTTTTACACAATAAAACAATTTTATAGAAAAAATAATTTTTTTGCATCGCTTTATTCTGAGAGCTATAACTTTTTTACTTTTTGGCTGATGGAGCTGTATGGCAGCTTTTTTTTTGCGGAACAAGATGATGTTTTCAGCTGTACAATTTTGCTTTTTGATCGCATTTTTTTCCACTTTTTGTTTGGCGATATGATGAAAAAGCATAGTTTTTTGCTCCGTTTTTTATTTATTTTTATTACGGTGTGCACAGAAGGAGCTAATTAGTGTGACAGTTTTATAGATCGGGTTGTTTCGGACGCGGCGATACGAAATATGTGTACTCTTTTTGCTTTTGCATAAATATACGGATTTATTGGTTTAATATTTTATTTATTTATTTTTATTTATTTTGTGATTTTTTTTAATAGTTTGAAAACATTTTTTAGACTTTTTTTATTACATTTTTACTTAGTCCCCGTATGGGACATTAATTTTTATTTTTCTAATCACTGTTCTCATGCAATGCAATAGACATGTATTGCATTGCATGAGAACTTTTCTGAGTTTCACACTCTCTGTCTCTTGCTGGACTCAGCTGCAGCCTGAGCTCAGCAGGACACCATATATGGCAGATCTGGAGGCAGTCATGTGACCTCCAGCTGCCATTACAACGGCAGGTCCTGGAAGACATCAGGGGGCCATCGGAGAGGTAAGTGGACGACCCCCTCTCCTCTCACTATCTTCTATATGCCACGATCACTATAGATCGTGGCATATACAGTACAGACCAAAAGTTTGGACACACCTTCTCATTTAAAGATTTTTCTGTATTTTCATGACTATGAAAGTTGTACATTCACACTGAAGGCATCAAAACTATGAATTAACACATGTGGAATTATACACTTAACAAAAAAGTGTGAAACAACTGAAAATATGTCTTATATTCTAGGTTCTTCAAAGTAGCCACCTTTTGCTTTGATGACTGCTTTGCACACTCTTGGCATTCTCTTGATGAGCTTCAAGAGATAGTCACCGGAAATGGTTTTCACTTCACAGGTGTGCCCTGTCAGGTTTAATAAGGGATTTCTTGTCTTATAAATGGGATTGGGACCATCAGTTATGTTGTGCTGAAGTCTGGTGGATATACAGCTGATAGTCCTACTGAATAGACTGTTAGAATTTGAATTATGGCAAGAAAAAAGCAGCTGAGTAAAGAAAAACGAGTGGCCATCATTACTTTAAGAAATGAAGGTCAGTCAGTACGAAAAATTGTGAAAACTTTGAAAGTGTCCCCGAGTGCAGTTGCAAAAACCATCAAGAGCTACAAAGAAACTGGCTCACATGAGGACCGCCCCAGGAAAGGAAGACCAAGAGTCACCTCTGCATCTGAGGATAAGTTTATACGAGTCACCAGCCTCAGAAATCGCAGGTTAACAGCAGCTCAGATTAGAGACCAGGTCAATGCCACACAGAGTTCAAGCAGCAGACACATCTCTTCAACAACTGTTAAGAGGAGACTTTGTGCAGCAGGCCTTCATGGTAAAATAGCTGCTAGGAAACCACTGCTAAGGACAGGCAACAAGCAGAAGAGACTTGTTTGGGCTAAAGAACACAAGGAATGGACATTAGATGAGTGGAAATCTGTGCTTTGGTCTGATGAGTCCAAATTTGAGATCTTTGGTTCCAACTACCGTGTCTTTGTGCGACGCAGAAAAGGTGAATGGGTGGACTCTACATGCCTGGTTCCCACCGTGAAGCATGGAGGAGGAGGTGTGATGGTGTGGGGGTGCTTTGCTGATGACACTGTTGGGGATTTATTCAAAATTAAAGGCATACTGAACCAGCAAGGCTACCACTGCATCTTGCAGCGGGATGCTATTCCATCCGGTTTGAGTTTAGTTGGACCATCACTTATTTTTCAACAGGACAATGACCCCAAACACACCTCCAGGCTGTGTAAGGGCTATTTGACCAAGAGGGAGAGTGATGGGGTGCTACGCCAGATGACCTGGCCTCCACAGTCACCAGACCTGAACCCAATCGAGATGGTTTGGGGTGAGCTGGACCGCAGAGTGAAGGCAAAAGGGCCAACAAGTGCTAAGCATCTCTGGGAACTCCTTCAAGATTGTTGGAAGACCATTTCCGGTGGCTACTTCTTGAAGCTCATCAAGAGAATGCCAAGAGTGTGCAAAGCAGTCATCAAAGCAAAAGGTGGCTACTTTGAAGAACCTAGAATATAAGACATATTTTCAGTTGTTTCACATTTTTTTTGTTAACTATATAATTGCACATGTGTTAATTCATAGTTTTGATGTCTTCAGTATGAATGTACAATTTACATAGTCATGAAAATACAGAAAAATCTTTAAATGAGAAGGTGTGTCCAAACTTTTGGTCTGTATTGTAGAAGATAGCAAAGGGTTAACATCATTGGGACCTGATCCAATCAGGTCCCGATGATGTCCCCTGTCAGAGCTGTGGCTCTGAGCTGCAACCGCAGCACTTGCAGGACCACCGACCGTTCATAAACGTCGGCGCTGCACAGAGTCCAGGCAGCGCCGACGTTTATGTACAGTGGGCGGTCGTGAAGCGGTTAAAATAACGCACACAAAAACTAGATGAAAAAATGCACTAAAAGCTTTTTTTGGGAACACAGCCTTACAACTATGTGACGCACCCCAATAGTGGATGTAGGAGAACCTCAGCAGATGACCGGACTAAAAAAAATTTTTATACAAGACCAACACCAATATTACTGCCATATGGTGACCATATAGTGGTAGATACCAGTCCTGCTGAACATATAGGAGATTACAGTACAGTTATAGATCGTGAGTCGTGACTTACAGCTGACGTTCTTTCTGGTGGAGACAGACAAACAGACATGACAACTTCTTCCAACCACGACTCGTCTGTAGAGATTACAACAAAGACACATCTGACTTCTCACATTTCCAACCCCATCCCCATCTATTCCCAAACTGCACAACCTCCTCATCCTGCTGATACCCCAATGCTGAGCTGCTGCGTCCCTATTACTACAACTGCTGTGTGGTACTGTGTGCCCTCTGAATGGTAAAACAAACCTCTACAATATATTAATTCCCTGTGCAAGTACTTTAGAAAATAGTGCCAACATTTTGCCCCGTAGAAAGTAATAATGCCCTCTGTGTGCCCCTTTGACAGTCACAATAACTTGAGTGCCCCATATAACAATAAGTACCCACTTAACATTTAATAATGTCCAGTCGCCCCCCGTCCAGCTTCTGTCTTCACAGTATGATGCTCTCCTATACACAGTATCATACCCCAACACTGTATATTACCTCTTAGAAGACACTGTATGATGGCCTCCACACTGTACAAAGGCCCCACATTAGCTCCCACACTGTATGATGGCCCCCTCACTGTATGATGGCCCTCACAGTAGTACCCACCTTTATGATGTCTTCCATAGTAGTCCAATCACTGTATGATGCCCCTGTTGCACCCAGGGGGATATATGGGGGAGACTCGGTACCCGGGCCTTTTACTTCCTTGGGATGTCACGGCGGTCGGCTCCCGGGCCCGTCCTCTGGGTCACTCTTTTAAAAGGGGTTTTAGTGTTTTAGTTAACAGTTTGTCTCATGACGCCACCTGTGGTTTCTGGTAATAGTTACCAGCGCTGCTGCAGACCTCCGGGGGTGATAGGATGGCAGCTGGGATGTTTCTGCTCCCCACAGGCGGAGCGAGCCCCCGGGGCAGGGTTGATGGATGGGATGCAGGGCTTTGTAGCGTAGGAGGGATGATGGCGCAACGGCAATAACCGACAGAGACAGTGGAGTACAGTCATCCGATTTTACTCACAGTTCTTTTTAGGTTCCTCAGGTACACTGTACATGTTACCGCTTCCCGTGTCGCGCTGCGTTCACCAAGCAGGGGCTCAGAACTCCCTCCGGCAATTCGAGAGTACTTATCGGGACCCCCTTTCTATATGCTACTTTCCTCAGCCGACTTTCTGCACTGGGTCTCTCCCTCCTGCCCTGCTCCTCGCGAACTGAGTCCCAAGATGGCGTCCTCGGATCCTTCAGGGTCACCTGGAATTCCCTGATCCTACACGGCTACCTTTCTTGGCTGCTCAGATGGGAGTATGGCAACTGCACCATAAAGGTCAGAAGCCTCCACTTTCCTAGCCGAGACTTGAAGTGACACGACTAGCCCAGGGACCGGTTCCCTTCTTGCGGCCTCGTCCCTCCGACACTTGCAGATTAGACCGTATGGGTGGCTTCCTGCTCCTTCCATACCCCTGGGACCCCTTCAGTTACCGGAGCCTTCCTCCTCTGCTCCCCTCCTCTTCTCTCCTCTGCTGAGCCTCATTCACTAGGCCCACTCTGGAGCAGAGCTCCTGCAGAGCCCCTGCTCCTCTCACTAAACTCAGATCTCTCCCTCTGACTGTCTGCTCTCTTTCTAAGATGGCTTCTCTTTTTATACTCCTAACAAATGCTCCCCTAAACTCCTTCCTCCACACCCACTACTTGGTTCCCTCTCACTCTGGCTCCCCCCACTCCAGCCAGGGACAGGGCTCAGCAGAACACAGTGCATCTTGCCCTTCCAGCCGGCCTGGAGTAGTGTAGTGTTGGATGCAGGTGTTGGGGTCCCGGGCTGTACTCTTTCCTTACCAGAGAGTGGGGCACCACGGATGCAGTACCTCTGTGGCGACTGAACCCGCAGGGGTGCCACACTCCCCCTTGGCAAAACACAGCACGTCCGCGGGCTGGAACAAAGTAAAAACAGGGTATTTTAGACATACAAAAATTTTTGAATGCATTCACATAGAAGATTATAAAACAAACTCGTCTCTTTATGGGAGGCACATTTTCTTAAACGTTACTGGTTACTTTTATCAAACATTATAAAACTAAAACATTTCTTGTATAAAACATTTCCAGCCGGCTACAGCGTGTTCTGTAACCAGGTGTCCATTCTTTTTCAACAAGGTGCAAAATCAGTAGCATGAGGGACCCGTCCGAAAACCCTCAACGTAGGCCCTGGTCGTGGCTGCAGGGCATAGGCGATCCAGGTCCTGGACCTCGGCTTCGGCCACGCCAAACAGGTTTTTGTTCTGAGGTCTGTGGTTGTATATATAAAACCAGTAAGGAGCAGTTTAAGAAGCGCAAACTATTTCCAGGTGTAAGTCTTTGGCTGCTCACAGTCCTCAGCCTGTCAGTCTTTATACCCTGACGGGTAACTGGGTAAACGCATAAAACTTGTGCACACTAAACTTTTTCATTTTGTACCCTCCTGGGCAACTTATGTACAGTTCAAGTTCAGTTCCATCTACTGCGCTCAGTAGTGGTGCTCCCTCCGGGGAAGTTCTTGTCCACCATAGGCTGGCCCAGCCGGGTCATCAGCGCTATAGAGTGAGGGGTTGCTTTGTTTCTCTACCCTGTGGACACCTAGGGCATACCAGCCCCTCTCTCCTCGATGCCTGGTGTAGGATACATAGTCACCAGGGTATAGGTCCCGATCCGGGTGTCCTTTTAGGTGAGACTCCACGTCTCTCCTATTGACGAACAGGTCCGTCTCAGCCTGGGAATCCCGGATGAACCCTCATCCTGCATCCAAGTTGAATTTTACCACTGTACCTTCAACTCTGGGACCGTGGGTCTGTTTGGCCTTGCGGGCCTGGGCCTTCTCCTCCATGTTCCGAGCCTCTAGCCACTCCCAGCGCACCTGCTGGATGTGCCGCTCCATCTCTAGCTGCGCCAGCTCTCTCCTGCAGTGTTCCACTCTGTGGGCAGCTTCTGCCCTCATCTCCTGGGAGAACCCCATGAGTTCTCCCCCAGGGTTTTCCCACACAATCTGGTCTTTGTCGCTTCGTGAGACGGCGGAGGGTTCAGGAGCGGGTAATAGCGGGGGCCTTTGGTCCTCCACCTCCGCGGACCAATCCCATGGCCGGCGACCGTACACCCACTCGGGTGTCGGGAAAAGTGGTTCCTTTAAGGGGCCCAGGAGCGGGCCAGTGCTACTGGCATCCGGAGCTGACGGTCCGGGACTCTGGAGTGCATCTAGGGCGTGCGCGCCCGGGAATGGATAACTGGGAAGGAGGGCCCGGAACGGGTCCAGGTCTTCCACGCTCGGGGGTGGAGGGCCTTGCTGGGATGTCAGGAGCAGGCCTGTATCAGTAGCGCCCAGGGTTGACGGTTCTGCCAGGGGACCCAGGAGTAGGTCAGCGCTTTCAGCGCCCAGGACAGGGAGACTGCTCCTTTCTGCTCCCGCGGCCGCTCCTGTGCTGCTTCCTGTCTCCTGGCGCTGGTCCAGTTCCGCCAAGGCTGGGGCGCTGCCTGATCCTTGCAGCGCTGGTTGCCACCTGACCGCCAGCCTCTCCATCATCTCCTTTTTCCAGCCGGCGATGGCGTTTTGCTGGGCCCTCTCCATACTCCGGCTCAGGTCCTCCATCCCGGTGTAGAGGAACTCCGCATCCTCCCGGGACAGCTGGGAAGCCATCTCCTCCAGGGTGAGGGATGCCTCGTGTCGCAGCAGGCCTCTGGCAGGGACTCCGGGTGCACTTCCCTCCATGTTGCCTGCCGGGTGTGATCTGTCTAGACTGGTTAAGACCACACCTGGTCTCCCAGTTTCCTCCTCTCCTCTCCCCCTTCTGGGGCGATCCTATGTCTGCTTGCTGTCGGTCACACCTGGGGGCGTCTTCCCCACCTTGATGGACACATCTATGTGTATGGCCACAGTTGCAGGGGGCGGGTTGTGCTTTTGGCGCCACTCTGGGACCTGGCCCACGATGGGAGGCTCTGTATTGTTGTCCTTGATCACGCCCATAATGGTGCCCGTTCTTCTGGGGCGGGCGCCGCATTCAGTATTAAACACAGTTCAAATACGGCACACAGTACCCGGTGGCAATGGGCACGAAATCCTGTTCGTGATGCCAGGAAAGAGTGGTGTCGCACACAGGGGGATATATGGGGGAGACTCGGTACCCAGGCCCTTTACTTCCTTGGGATGTCACGGCGGTCGGCTCCCGGGCCCGTCCTCTTGGTCACTCTTTAAAAGGGGTTTTAGTGTTTAGTTTGTCTAGTGACGCCACCTGTGGCTTCTAGTAATAGTTATCAGCGCTGCTGCAGACCTCCGAGGGTGATAGGATGGCAGCTGGGATGTTTCTGCTCCCCACAGGCGGAGCGAGCCCCCGGGGCAGGGTTAATGGATGGGATGCAGGGCTTTGTAGCGTAGGAGGGATGATGGCGCAACGGCAATAACCGACAGAGACAGTGGAGTGCAGTCTTCCGATTTTACTCACAGTTCTTTTTAGGTTCCTCAGGTACACTGTACAGGTTACAACTTCCCGCGTCGCGCTGCGTTCACCAAGCAGGGGCTCAGAAGTCCCTTTGGCAATTCGACAGTACTTATCGGGACCCCCTTTCTATATGCTCCTTTACTCAGCCGACTTTCTGTGCTGGGTCTCTCCCTCCTGCCCTGCGCCTCGCAAACTGAGTCCCAAGATGGCGTCCTCGGATCCATCAGGGTCACCTGGAATTCCCCGATCCTACACGGCTACCTTTCTTGGCTGCTCGGATGCGAGTATGGCAACTGCACTATAAAGGTCAGAAGCCTCCACTTTCCTAGCCGAGACTTGAAGTGACACGACTAGCCCAGGGACCGGTTCCCTTCTTGCGGCCTGGTCCCTCCGACACTTGCAGATTAGACCGTATGGGTGGCTTCCTGCTCCTTCCATACCCCTGGGACCCCTTCAGTTACCGGAGCCTTCCTCCTCTGCTCCCCTCCTCTTCTCTCCTCTGCTGAGCCTCATTCACTAGGCCCACTCTGGAGCAGAGCTCCTGCAGAGCCCCTGCTCCTCTCACTAGACTCAGATCTCTCCCTCCTAACAAATGCTCCCCTAAACTCCTTCCTCCACCCACACCCACTACTTGGTTACTCCTCACTCTGGCTCCCCCCACTCCAGCCAGGGACAGGGCTCAGCAGAACACAGTGCATCTTGCCCTTCCAGCCGGCCTGCAGCAGTGTAGTGTTGGATGCAGGTGTTGGGGTCCCGGGCTGTACCCTTTCCTTACCAGAGAGTGGGGCACCACGGATGCAGTACCTCTGTGGCGACTGAACCCGCACGGGCGCCACACCCGCACTCTGTATCATGGCCTCATTAGTAGTCCCTACTCTGTATCATGGCACTCTAGTAGCCCCCACACTGTCATGGCCCCCTTAGTAGCCCTCACACTGTATCATGGCCCCCTCAGTAGCTTCCACACTGTATGATGACTTCCTCAGTAGCCCCACTTGGTATTATGGCCCCTTATGTAGCCCCCACTCTGTATCATGGCCCCTTTAGTAGCCTCCATTGTGTATAATGGCCACTTTCGCAGTCCTCACACTGCCATGTCCCGCTTAGTAGCCCTCACACTGTATTATAGACCCCTCAGTAGCCTCACACTGTATGAGGACCCCCTCAGTCGCCACCACTCTGTATCATGGCCCCTATAGTAACCCCAACATTGTATGATGACCCCCTCAGTAGCCCTCACTCTGTATCATGGCCACCTAAGTAGCCCCCAGTCTGTATTATGGCCCCTTTAGTAACCCCCACACTGTATGATGACCCTCTCAGTGGCTCCCACTCTGTATCATGGCCCCCTAAGTAGCCCCCAGTCTGTATTATGGTCCCTTTAGTAACCCCCACACTGTATAATGACCCATCCAGTAGCCGCCACTCTGTGTCATAGCCCCCTAAGTAGCACCCAGTCTGTATTATGGCCCCTTTAGTAAACCCCACTCTGTCATGCCACCCTAAGTAGCCCCTACTCTGTATTATGGTCCCTTTAGTAAACCCCACACTGTATTATGACCCACACAGTAGCCCCCATTCTGTGTCATGGCCCCCTAAGTAGTCCGTACTCTGTATCATGGCCCCCTTAGTAGCCCCCACACTGTCATGCCCCCTCAGTAGCTTCCATACTGTCATTGTCCCCTTATTAGCCCCCACAATCTATGATAGCCCCATTAGTAGCCTCCACTATGTATGATGGCGTCACCTTTGTAGCCTCAACTATTTATAGAGGTCCCGTTAGTAGCTCCCATACATTATGGCCATAACACAATTTGTTAAAATAAACATCATATGCTCACCTTACCCCAGCGAGTCCAGCAGCAGACAGCGCCAGGTCCCCGAGCAGACAAATGCAGTGACATCATCGGGCCGGGACTCACTTCCTGTGCATGTCGCGGCACGGTGACGTCGTCGTTCCGTTCTGGACCTGCCATTCTGTATGCCGCAGGACTAAAGCAACCTACAAACTACAGAATGGAAAATGGCAGCGCAGGGAGATCGCTTCTCCCTGCTCCGCCGCAGTTAAACTGTATCAGCGGGCTGCAAACACTGATGCAGTTAATAGCAACATAGCTCCGGGTGGGCCCCTCAGAGTGCGGAGCCTGGGGCAACTGCACCCTCTTATCCCCCCTCCCCAGCTATAGGCTTGTCCCATCTCAAATATGATCAGCCCAGATAGCAATAACAAATTGTTACCATCACAGGGTCCAATGACACCTCTTTTCCACTGCTCCAGTCTTTGTTGTGTAGGCTGCAGCAGTGACTGTAGACAGCACAAGCTGCTGAACTCAATTTTTGGTTGCAGCACCATTGTTGTGAATTCTCTACTGGAACTATCAACAAAGATCAGAGCAGTGGCAGAGAAGTGTCGCTGGACCTAGAGGTTAGTAACAACTCAGTTTGTTATTTTAGAAGTCTGCAAACCTATTGACTGACAATTTGAAAGAGGCAACCTCTTTTAATGACCACCAATATGTTTTGTAATGACAATCTTTAAATAATTTGTACCAAGTTTATCAGTTATTCCTTGTCTCTAGGACAGGAGATAACTTATTGACTGTTGGGAGTCCTATCACTGAGACCACTATTAACCCAAAGAATGGGGCTCTGTAAAGCCCCATCAAATTAGAATAGAGGCTGAGCATACGCACCTCCACTCTATTCATTGTCAGTGGTCCCATAGCATAAATGGAGCCGAGTTGTTCATAGTCAGCCTCCATTTCCATTCAGATTGGACTCTGCAAGGATCCGTTCTGTGGATTGATGCGGGCGTGACCAATCAGACCTCCAATAATCAATAAGTTATCATATATAACATGGATAGGGGAAAAAGTCTAAATCTGTACAAACCCTTTAAGTGGCCTTATTGAACAGCAACATCTTTTTATAGCATTATAGAATATTTTTTTCAGTGGTGTCCCATCCTGCTCTGGAAGAGATGTCCTACTTTCTAATGAAATGACGGTTCAGAGGAACATTCCAATCCCCTTTGATTAATTCTACTTGATCAGAAGGGCTGATGCATGATCCAAGGCACTTCCCACCTTTCACTTGGTCACCAGGCTAACAATTGGATGCCATAAAGAGCCACAGTATAGCATCTGATTTTTATGGATGCATTACAATTTTGTAGCATAGGAAACTGTAAATGGTCTTGTAAATGATTAAAAACTGCAGAGTAAAGAAAGGATTGCATGCAGACAGCACACGGATGACAAGTGAGAGAAAATCGCACATATTTTCTGGGTGAAAATCAGACTGATTTTTTTATACGTTCATGTAACCCTAGCCTTACAATTACAACAACCTAAACTAGCCAGCAATTCCAATTCCATAACAATGTCCAGGTTCAAGCTGCTGTGTTTACATCACAAAAGTAAATATTTACAAAATATGAAACTGTGCTCAGCATGCACAATGGAATACGTAAACATTACTACATAGCTCCCAACCGTCCTGGATTCAGCAGGACCGTCCCACCATCCCAGGGCTTTTGTCTTGGCTTCTAATACAAATATACACTGCTCAAAAAAATAAAGGGAACACTTAAACAACAGAATATAACTCCACGTAAATCAAACTCCTGTGAAATCAAACTGTTCACTTAGGAAGCAAAACTGATTGACAATCAATTTCACATGCTGTTGTGCAAATGGAATAGATAATAGATGGAGATTATTGGCAATTATCAAGACACCCTCAATAAAGGAGTGGTTCTGCAGGTGGGGACCACAGACCACATCTCAGTACCAATGCTTTCTGGCTGATGTTTTGGTCACTTTTGAATGTTGGTTGTGCTTTCACACTCGTGGTAGCATGAGACGGACTTTACAACCCAAAGAAGTTGCTCACGTAGTGCAGCTCATCCAGGATGGCACATTTGTCAGCATAGTATCCAGAGGCTGGAGGCGCTACCATGAGACAGGCCAGTACACCAGGAGACATGGAGGGGGCTGTAGGAGGGCAACAATCCAGCAGCAGGACCGCTACCTCCGCCTTTGTGCAAGGAGGAACAGGAGGAGCACTGCCAGAGCCCTGCAAAATGACCTCCAGCAGACCACAAATGTGCATGTGTCTGTACAAACGGTTAGAAACCGACTCCACGAGGGTGGTATGAGGGCCGGACGTCCACAGATGGGGGTTGTGATCACAGCCCAACACCATGCAGGACGCTTGGCATTTGCCACAGAACACCAGGATTGGCAAAGTCGCCACTGGCGCCCTGTGCTCTTCACAGATGAAAGCAGGTTCACACTGAGCACATGTGATAGACGTGACAGAGTCTGGAGACGCTGTGGAGGGTGATCTGCTGCCTGCAACATCCTTTAGCATGACCGGTTTTGGCAGTGGGTCAATAATGGTGTGGGGTGGCATTTCTTTGGAGGGCCGCACAGCCCTCCATGTGCTCGCCATAGGTAGCCTGACTGCCATTAGGTACCGAGATGAGATCCTCTGACCCCTTGTGAGACCATATGCTGGTGTGGTTGGCCCTGGGTTCCTCCTAATGCAAGATAATACCAGACCTCATGTGGCTGGAGTGTATCAGCAGTTCCTGCCCACCCATTCCCCAGACCTGAATCCGATTGAGCACATCTGGGACATCATGTCTCACTCCATCCACTAATGTCACGTTGCACCACAGACTGTCCAGGAGTTGGCGGATGCTTTAGTCCAGGTTTGGGAGGAGATCCCACAGGAGACCATCCGCAACCTCATCAGGAGCATGCCCAGGCGTTGTAGGGAGGTCATACAGGCACATGGAGGCCACACACAATACTGAGCCTCATTTTGACTTGTTTTAAGGACATTACATCAAAGTTGGATCAGCCTGTAGTGTGTTTTTCCACTTTAATTTTGGGGGTGACTCCAAATTCAGGCTTCCATTGGTTAATAAATTTGATTTCCATTGATTATTATTGTGTGATTTTATTGTCAGCACATTTGACTTTGTACAGAACCAAGTATTCAATGAGAATATTTCATTCATTCAGATCTAGGATGTGTTATTTGAGTGTTCCCTTTATTTTTTTGAGCGGTGTATATTCACCCTTCTTCTTATCCTGTGATTGGTTGAACTTGTGAATCCTTGCAGCAGTTCTAAGTAGGAGCCACAGCCCATAATGTTAAAAATAGGAGATTTTGCCTGTATTGCAGACAGTGAAACCAGAAGCAGATAATACTTGTACATTATATACAGCAGTGTATTTTTTTTATACTGACTTAAAGAAAAAGTCAGATTTTTTTGTTCATATGAAACTACTAAAAACAAGAAAAAGCAATTAGAAAAATTTCATTTTTTTCTTGCGAGTCTTCCAAGGTCTCAAACTCACAACCCTCAACATCACATGTAGGAGCTTACTCTGATAAGCCAGATGCTCTGGTAATGTAATGGGGAGAATTTTGACTACTTGATCTGTATTGCAGGCTCTCACTTCACAGGTAGATTGTGCTGATACATTATATAGAGCAGAGTATTTCTATTTGTTTGGATTCCATCGGGAGAATAGAAAAGATTTTTTCTTTCTATAAAATTACTCAAATATAATGAAAAATAATTACACTAATGTCATTTTTAATTTGCTTTATTAAAAAAATAATAAACATCACAAATCAGCAAATAACAGACATATTTGGTGTCCCGGTAACCGTAACGACCCTCACAACACAGCGATCAGATTATTTACGGGAAACTGTAAATGGCGTGATTGATATTTTTTTCTATTAAACTCATAAAAAAAGTAATAAGAATGTACAGTTGAGGCCGTATTCACACGTAGCGTAAATACTGCATTTTTCCTGCTGATTTTTTTCTGCACGTTTTCTGTAAGTGTCCGCACCGCAAAGCGCAATAACAATCTTCACTGATTATTGCGTGTTTGCTGCATGTCTGCTCTTAAAAATGCAACAGAGCTGTTTTTTTTCAGGCTCCACAAGCCTACAGGGAAAAAAAGCACCAAAACTGCACAGTTCAACAGCATCTGTCATTTTTTTGCTCTGGAGGCTTCTATGTGGAGTGTAAAAAAAAAACACAAGGAAAAAACTGCAGTTACTTTTTAAGTTCAGAATCAAAGCTTTTCTGTACTATAAAAACGACTTAAAACGCGGCTTCACATCTGCACAAAAAAAAGCATCAAATAAGGGAGAAAAGGTCTAAAAAATGCAATAACCAGAGAAGATTGTTATTGTGGAGTTTGGTGCAGGTCCTGCAAAAAACAAAAAACATAGTATTTATGCTACGTGTGAACACGGCCTTATGAAGACCAAAAAGCCAGATGTCATATAGTGATGCTACATAAAGATGAGAAAGTTCTGGCTGCTACAACTGTGAATGAATGAACTAAAAATAAATCCACAGGTCCCAGCTCGCTACACTGGCTAATCAAAAGTCACGCCGGAGATAGCCGGAAGGTAAGAGATTTGCGGCCTCCTGTCCAGCTGCCAGATACCACTGACCTGCACGCTGGACCGGAGTCCTGTGAATCGATCTGCTCTTCTCTAGTCCCAATTTTCCTGGATACAGCGGACAGTCCTGAATTTGGATCTACGACCTGCAGTCTCGGGCGTCTGCTGAATGTCCCTCACTGCCTCCACCGCCCCTCTGACATCTCAACCTGCCAGGGTAGAAAGAAATGGTAAATGGGCGTGTATTGGGGGTGTGGCCAGGGGTGTGGCCAGAATTTTCCATGGTGCGTCGCATGATCTGTCCCTCTTTCTACTCTTCAAAAGTTAGGAGGTATGATTACTGCTTTATTTATTATACATGCATGTATAAAATGAGTGCACATTTTTAGTGCACATTTAAATTCAGGGAGCCCATCTGCTAACTACAAGGTAACTACTTCAGGTGGGAAACTACATTAACAACAAGTATAATGTTCGAATCATCAACCGTTACAGTATACATCAAATTTTATTGGAGAAACCTCCCAATGATAACAGTATTTTTTTAAAATGTAAAAACTCAAAATACACTGTTCCAAATTATTATCCACAACAGAGTTTCCAAACATTTTATTGCTTGTGAAGAACTGAAAATGGTCATTTGTTGAATTTTCAGCATTAAGAAGTCACATTTACTTAAATCAGAAGCTTTTTCAATCAAAAACATCTTAACAGGCCAAGTTGCATGTTACATAGGATCCCTTTGTGATATCACCTTCACAATTCTTGCATCCATAGAACTTGTGAGCTTTTTGATATTTCCTACTTGAATTTCTTTGCAGGACGTCAGAATAGACTCCAGAGCTGCTGTTTTGATATGAACTGTCTCTTATCCTCATATATCTTTTGCTTGAGGATACTCCAGAAGTTCTCAATAGGGTTGAGGTTAAGGCAGGATGGTGGTCACACTAGGAGTTTCTCTTTTTATACCCATAGCAGCCAATGACTGTCTTTGTAATGCCCCAAAGCTGTTGTGTATGTACTTTTAAGATGTAGCTGAGCTAGCAGCTACCTCATTATGTTTGTACAATGTTCATATTTCCTTTTGCAGATAATGTACAGGATGGTTTAGTACCTAGAAATGGTTTAAATATGCATAAAGTGATGTACTTATTATGTTCTGCTATCAGGAGATTAACAGTTAATGAATTAGCCCTGCTTTTCATATATGGCAATAAGGTCACATGGTTATACCAATCCATGGTTATACCATATCCTGAGCTTAGCACTCAGAGAGATGGAGACATGAGAGTGTAAAGTGTGTCGTCCTTGCCTATAAGCTGAAGGAGCAGGTAGGAAGCTAGCAGCTTCTGTGTATGAGAAGACACAGCCTCAGCTGCAGGCATTTGTGTGATAAAGACTGTGCACTTAAGCCGAAGCTAGTACTCAGGAATCACTGCACCATATATGTATCTGCATTAACATACTGGAAAGTAACTGTGCTTGCTGCATTGAAATTGAAACTCTGCTGAATCATCATTTGTCTGGATTTACCTGTGTTTGTATGCAACAAGTAAAGCTTATCAATAGCCTATTGGCCTCTCTGTTTCCTGGACAATCGGGCACACAACATAACATCACACCAGGAAACAAAAGTTAATACAGTGCACCTGTGACACCCCAGGGGTCTGGTTGTCACAGTGATAGAGATATTACGTCTGAGAGCAGGTGGGAGGTCCTTTGGTCAGGGATCCTGTGCATGCCACACCTCCTGCCCAGCCTTGGGAGGGGAAGAACTTCCCCTGTATAAACCCGGGGCTGAGGCAGAGTGATTGAGTCCAGGAAGAGCAGAGACAAGAGCAGCATAGGAAGCAGCAGAGTCACAAGGAGTCAGGGGCTGGCAGCTAAAGAGCTCGCCCTGACTAAGAAGATTCTTTACCGGACCCGGAGTCCGAGGCTGTGGGGACTAACTTCTACCCAGCAGCAGAATCCGTCAGGCAGGGGATTTCAGGTCCCCTGGCCCAGAAGCCCGAAGGCCCCGAGTCACCGGCCATACGGGTGAGCACCACACGGTACACTCAGGGACGTGGGCTACTTACATCAGCTTCTAGCAAGGTAGCCAGAAGAGTACAGTCAGCTTGGGAGGCCTACAACTACGCCTGGCCAGGGGAGATCCCATCTGCTCAAGGACTGACCAGGCCCCGTTCGCTAGCAAGTACTCCGGGAGGGTCTATCGTTGTTATCAGTAAAGACCCTGAACGCTACCATACCGTCTCTGAGTGGTTCCTGCTACCCCCATCATCCACGTCGGCTGCCCTGAGGCCATACCCCTCCCGTTGGGGGTTATACTATCACGCTGCACCATCCTTCCACCGGCCTCAGCGGTCTGCCCTGCAGCAGCAGCCCCCTGGCTGCATTCAACGGGTGGCGTAGTCATCAACCATTTTCTACCGCTAACAGACTGCCGTCCAGTTTGACTCCCCGGGCACGGACCGGGTCACCGCCACGAGACTACAACCCTAAACAGATCCGGCTCCGGGTAAGCTCCCGCGTGCGCAACGCAGCGCGACACCGGCCCAGGGGCGCGTCAACTTTGGCGTAGTCGGCAGGATCACGTGCCCGCAACCACCGGGTACTGCGTGCCTGAAAAGCAAAGACTGTTCAAACTTACCAGTGGTGAAGATTCCCGCCATCGGTGAAGATTCCCGCCATCCGGCGCCATCTTCAGCCTTCTTCCCGCCATCGGTGAAGTTTCCCGCCATCCGGCGCCATCTTCAGCCTTCTTCCCGCCATCCGTGGAGTTTTCCCGCCATTGGACGCCATCTTGAGGACGCCGCGCGGGAAGAAGAGGGGCGTGGACTCCGAAAGCGCGCGAGAACTGAAGCCCCGCCTCACGTCCGGACGTTGCGTAAGGTCCTGGAAGGAGCCCAGCAGACGCCGACGTCACAGGAGCGCGACGGAAGGTCCTCAACCCTGACGATCCACTGCGGAGCCGCGGCCTACGGAAGAGGATCATCGCAAGGTAGGCCACGGTCCACTAGGGGGGAGGAAGATGTCGGATACGGAGGAGAGCTTCACTACCTCGACCCCCGCCAGCGCCACCGCTGCTGCAGTTATGCCCTTCACCATGCCATATATCCCGGGAGCAGCTTGGCTACCCCAGTACTCAGGGGAGTCACATACCCTGCATGACTTTAGAGAAAAGCTGGATAGCCTCTTCCAGGTGTACCCCCTCACAGAAGAGCAAAAAGTGAGCATCCTGGTGGCCCAACTAATCGGGGCAGCCAAAAGAGAAGTAAAATCTTGGCCACCTGGGAGGAGGACTGTCGCAGAGATACTAACCCGGCTGAGGGACACCTTCGATACCCGCACCTCAGCCGAGATCAAGCTTAGATTCTACGGGTGCAAGCAGCGAGCGCATGAGAGTATAAGGGACTATGCACTAAACCTACAAGAGGCCCTGAGGGCCATAAAGCAGACCGACCCTGATGGGGTGGGAAACGAGGACAGGCTGTTGACTGAACAATTTATAGAGGGTTTATATTGCAATGCCCACCGAACCCAGTTGCGGGCAATGGCCTTACAGGATCCCCATCTGGACTTTGCACAGTTCAAGGATAGAGCTATCCGGGTGCTCCGAGAACCAGCACCGGGTGGCGTTGTGACCCACAGGCGCCCAGCTATTACTTACCACCAGGAGGCGGCGCCCTTGTCGGCAGGGCCTGTGGGAGCTGATGCGCAGGCTTTGGACAATGACCCGGCTCCAGACCTACACCATCAGGTCCAAGAGCTAGTTAAGAGCGTTGCTGCGCTAACCCGAACTGTGCAGTCTTTACAGGTTTCCACTCCAGGGAAGATCCAGCTGGCATCCGGACCGGAGGACATCCCGTGGCGTCGACCAAGGAGGACCCCACCGGCCAGAGGAAGACCCAGTGACCGATACAGCGAGGACGGACGACCCATCTGCCGCCGCTGCAATCAACCCGGACATATGGAAAGGTACTGTTCTTTAAACGGGCACAACCTGGGGTAGAGGGCCAACCCCCAGGAAAAAGATCACCAGGCCCATCGAACTGGCGCGACAGATATGTGGGAGGACGTCCAGTCTTGCCTGTGGTACTGGATGGCATTCCCATGAGTGCCCTACTGGACACCGGGTCACAGGTCACCACCATCCCGTACGTGCTCTTCAAGCAGTACTGGAATGACTCGGATATTACCCGCTACCCTGACGACGACTTGAGTATCATCGCCAGCAATGGTCAGCCCGTGCCACAGATCGGATTTAAAGAGGTGACCATCAAAATTGGTAGAGTCGAACTGGCCGCACAGGGACTGATCATTGTAGACATTGACAAACATGAGAGTCACCCAAAGATAACTCTAGGAACTAATGTAATTGAAAATTGTCTTGCAGAGGTGATTTTCCTTTTACAGCAGGTTGCCAAGAATGCCAGCTCCGGCGAGCAGCGGGTGCTCCAGAAAGAGATCCGGGCACTGATGCAACGGCAACAAGTGGAACTCTCCGGCGGTGAGATTGGTAGCGTAAGAATGTGTGACCCTTTTCCTATTGCCATGCCCCCAAAAAGTGAAATGATGATTTGGTGCCGGGCAGCTATTGGTCTGAGAGGTAGAGATTACCAGGCAATGGTAGAACCAGTTTACTCAGATAGTAGGCCCACCATTTTGACAGCACGGGGGGTGGTCAATGTACGCCATGGGAGGGTGCCCGTTCGCATAATAAATATCGGGGAGAGGGAAGTGTACCTGCCCCGGTATGCCACGCTAGCCAAATTATATACCACTAATCAAAATTCTATACAATTTGTGGAACCCTTGCCTCCATCTCACCCGGAGGAAGGTAACGGCTCTAAGAAAGACATGGAGGACTGGTGTCAGCAACTACATCTGGGTACTGACTCCACTCCCTCACACCAGAAACAAGGAGTCTATCGGGTGGTTCAAGAGTATGAGAGAGTGTTTAGTAAACACCCGTTAGACTTCGGGCGAGTCAAGGGGGTAGAACACCGCATCCCCACGGGAGATCATCCTCCCATAAAAGAGAGGTATCGACCCGTACCCCCTGCACATTACCAACACGCCAAGGGGATGCTTAGAGACATGAAGGAGGCTGGGGTAATCTGGGATAGCTGTAGCCCCTGGGCAGCCCCACTAGTTTTAGTCAAAAAGAAAGACAACACCATGAGGATGTGTGTAGATTACCGGAAAATCAACCGTATCACACACAAGGATGCGTACCCCTTACCAAGGATAGAGGAGTCATTGGCTGCTTTAAGATCTGCTAACTTCTTCTCTACCTTGGATCTCACTAGCGGGTACTGGCAGGTTCCTGTAGCAGAGGCAGACCGGGAGAAGACTGCATTCACCACCCCGATGGGACTTAGTGAGTTCACCTGCATGCCGTTCGGACTCTGCAACGCCCCAGGAACCTTCCAACGATTAATGGAGTGCTGTCTGGGCCACAGAAACTTCGAGACGGTCCTGTTGTACCTGGACGATGTCATCGTATACTCCAAAACTTACGAGGACCACCTGAAACACCTGGCGGAGGTGTTCGAAGCTCTGGCGAGTTATGGCCTAAAGGTGAAACCCTCCAAGTGTCACCTCCTGAAACCAAAGGTGCAATACCTGGGACACGTGGTGAGCGCTGACGGAGTGGCTCCCGACCCCGATAAGATCACCGCAATTAAGGGATGGCCAAGCCCCTCCAGCGTAAAAGAAGTGCGGCAGTTCCTAGGGTTGGTAGGCTACTACCGAAGGTTTATTCCCGGTTTCACCAAAAAGGCAGCGCCTATGCAGGACCTCCTGATAGGCCAGTCCCGGAAGGCCAAGAACCAGAAGCCGCCCTTCAAATGGGAAGAGCTAGAAGAAGAGTCCTTCCGCCAGCTGAAGATGGCCCTCACGGGGGATGAAATCTTGGCGTACCCAGACTATAGCCAGCCCTTCATCCTCTACACCGACGCCAGTAACATCGGGCTAGGAGCCGTACTATCCCAGATTCAGCAGGGGAGAGAACGAGTGATCTCCTATGCCAGCCGAAAACTGCGACCCACCGAAAGGAACCCCGAGAATTACAGCTCATTTAAGCTAGAGTTCCTGGCCGTGGTATGGGCAGTCACCGAGCGCTTTAGGCATTACCTCGCTTCTTCCCGGTTCACCGTATACACGGATAACAACCCGTTGATACACCTGGACACGGCAAGACTCGGTGCCCTGGAGCAGAGGTGGATGGCCCGTCTGTCCAACTACGAGTTTACAATTAAATACCGGGCAGGGCGCTCCAATACCAACGCGGACGCCCTGTCCAGGATGCCCAACCTGCCGGACGGAGGAGAAGATCCGGAGGGACTGGAAGAAGTTGAACTCCCTGCGTTCCACCGTCATGGGACTATCCAGTATTCCCACCGGGTAAGGAGTAAGCAGGCTGCTACGTTGAACCCCTTACCTCACTACAACTGGGCGGAAACGCAAGACAGCGACCCTGCCGTCCGACTGGTGAAGGAGATGCTGACTCGCCCGGAGGCTAGCCTGGAATCAGACGCTCCAGAGGAAGCCAAACAACTATGGGCAGAGAAGAGTCGACTGTTCCTTTACAAGGGGAAGTTGTGCCGCAGAATGGTTAACTCCAGGACGCATGAACTACTCTGGCAAGTAGTGGTGCCACGAAGAGACGCAGCCATGGTGATGGAGGCATACCACGACGGAGCTGGACACTTCGGGTGGAAAAAGCTGGAGTTCCTGCTGCGCGAGCGGTTCCACTGGGTAGGCATGAGGGGAACCATCGAGAAGTGGTGCAGAGACTGTGGCCCGTGCAATCTGAGAAGGAAGGACCGGGCCAGCCAGAAGACTCCCCTGCAGTCCATCGTCACCCGGCAACCGTTGGAACTGGTGGCCTTGGATCATGTAAAACTGACCCCCAGCAGAAGTGGCTACGTCTACGCGTTAACCATCGTGGATCATTACTCCCGGTTTCTGGTTGTCGTCCCCGTCAAGGACTTAACGGCTCGAACAGCAGCTAGAGCCTTCCAGCAGCACTTTTGCCGCCCACACGGGTACCCGGACCAAGTGCTGACGGACCAGGGACCTGCCTTTGAAGCGGACGTCTTCCAGGAATTCTGTAATCTGTATGGCTGCCGGAAGATAAGGACGACACCCTACCATCCGCAAACTAATGGACTTTGTGAAAAAATGAACCAGGTGGTAATGGATCTTCTAAAAACGTTGCCCCTGGAAGAACGCAGTCTGTGGCCTGAGAAGTTGCCCGATCTGGTGGACCTATACAACCACATCCCGGTAGGTTCCACCAACTGTACCCCGGCTTACCTAATGAGGGCAAGACCTGGTAAGTTACCTGTTGACCTGGAAATGGGAGTCCTGACGCCCGAGGACACTTCACCAGAAACAGACTGGGACACAGAGAGGCAGCAGCAGTACCGGAAAGTACAGGAGAGCGTGGAGCGAAGTCTTTGTCAGGCTAGGGAAAGACAAGAGAAGACTTACAACCAGTATGCTCCCGCTGTTCCCCTGGTACCCGGAGAGCAGGTCTTGAAGAGGAAGAGACGGCTCCACAAGTTGGACGACCAGTGGGAGAAGGACCCGTACACCGTACTGCCCTCAAGCCACGAGAACCCGAAGGTCTGTACCATCAGTAAAGACGGAGGGGAAACCACAGCCATTGTATCCCGGGACCACCTGAAGAAGTGCCCCGAACAACTGAGGAACCCTGAGGAGGAACAGGAAGACCATCGACCCGTGGAAGAAAGGGAAGATATGGTTAGTACCGTGCTCGGGGACTTCCCTCGGTCTTGGACTCAAGTCAATGGTGCAGTTGTGGTACCCGTACTCACCTTCCTCCAACCATCATCCCAAGAACCTACGGAGCAACGGGTAGAGCTGGAAGAGCAGCCGGTCCAGGAGGCAGAAGACTCCACCCAAGCGGAACGGGAGAATCCACCCTCTGCTTATAGTGAGCCTGCCGTACCCCTAGTGAGACAAAGAGCCGGTAGACAGCTGCCCAGTTTACCCTTGACAGCTCCTACACCCTGTAGTTCAGGGCCAGACAGTCAGCTCCGTAGGTCCACTAGGGCCACTAGAGGCCAGTTACCCGCACGTTGGAGGATCTAAATGTTTAAGTTGTTTTACAATGTTTACCTGTTTATTGTTGCTTGTGTGTAATTTTGTGTTTCTAGTTGTTTTTAGGAGTCTTCGGTGGATTTACCGGGAATCCTTTGTATATAGTTGGAGCGTAACCCAGGATGGACTAGAGACTGTTAAGGACTCGGGGTAGGACAGACCCCTACCTGGTTACGTCTCCCTGTGTTGGTGAAATGGACACCTTTGCTTTTCTTCAAAGACTGCACCCGGTTGCGGACATCCGTGACCATCTTATTGTGTTTCCTTATTGTATTTTATTGTTCTTTGATATACCTTGTTATATTTTTCTAAAAAATGTTTAGTCCCGGAGTACTAAATTTCACTAGGGGGGAGTGTGACACCCCAGGGGTCTGGTTGTCACAGTGATAGAGATATTACGTCTGAGAGCAGGTGGGAGGTCCTTTGGTCAGGGATCCTGTGCATGCCACACCTCCTGCCCAGCCTTGGGAGGGGAAGAACTTCCCCTGTATAAACCCGGGGCTGAGGCAGAGTGATTGAGTCCAGGAAGAGCAGAGACAAGAGCAGCATAGGAAGCAGCAGAGTCACAAGGAGTCAGGGGCTGGCAGCTAAAGAGCTCGCCCTGACTAAGAAGATTCTTTACCGGACCCGGAGTCCGAGGCTGTGGGGACTAACTTCTACCCAGCAGCAGAATCCGTCAGGCAGGGGATTTCAGGTCCCCTGGCCCAGAAGCCCGAAGGCCCCGAGTCACCGGCCATACGGGTGAGCACCACACGGTACACTCAGGGACGTGGGCTACTTACATCAGCTTCTAGCAAGGTAGCCAGAAGAGTACAGTCAGCTTGGGAGGCCTACAACTACGCCTGGCCAGGGGAGATCCCATCTGCTCAAGGACTGACCAGGCCCCGTTCGCTAGCAAGTACTCCGGGAGGGTCTATCGTTGTTATCAGTAAAGACCCTGAACGCTACCATACCGTCTCTGAGTGGTTCCTGCTACCCCCATCATCCACGTCGGCTGCCCTGAGGCCATACCCCTCCCGTTGGGGGTTATACTATCACGCTGCACCATCCTTCCACCGGCCTCAGCGGTCTGCCCTGCAGCAGCAGCCCCCTGGCTGCATTCAACGGGTGGCGTAGTCATCAACCATTTTCTACCGCTAACAGACTGCCGTCCAGTTTGACTCCCTGGGCACGGACCGGGTCACCGCCACGAGACTACAACCCTAAACAGATCCGGCTCCGGGTAAGCTCCCGCGTGCGCAACGCAGCGCGACACCGGCCCAGGGGCGCGTCACACCCTGGCGTCACAAGCTACATTTTCTTTTACTTTTATTCCTGCCTTAGTGAAGTGGTAATACACGCACACCACACGATGTGTGATCTATGGCAGAGTAGTGCATCACCGGCATTACATCTTGATGATGTATTCTTTGCAGCATGAGATGGTGCATTGTCATGCATGAAAATAATTTTGCTACGGATGGCACAGTAGTTCTTTTTATACCATAAAAGAAAGTCGGTCAGAAAGTCTATATTCTTTGCCGTGGTTATTTTCGCACTTTCATTCACCTTAAAGGGACCTACCATCTCTCTTCCCATGATTTTGGCCCAAAACCTGACTTCTCCACCTCCTTGCTGGCGTCGCAGCTTTGTCGGGACATGGTGTCCACCCACCAGCCGTCCACTACTCCATTCATTTGGATCATCCAGGGTTGCACGACACTCTTCAATAAACAAGACTGTTTTAAAATTAGTCTTTATGTATGTCTGGGCTCACTGCAACCATTTCTGCTTGTGAGCACTATTTAGGGGTGGCCGGATAGTAGGTTTATGCACAACTATAAGCCTCTGGAGGAGCCTACACCTTGAAATTTGCGGGACTCCAGTGTTAGAACCTTGCTGTTAGTTTTTTTTTCCTTTGCTGGTCACATGACCTTGTTGGCCTATTTAATCCTGCTCCGCCCTTCTGGCTTTGCTGGACTTCATTGTATATCTACTTTCTAGCTAGCCTGTGCTCTGTATCTAGCTCTGTTAGTTTGCTTGGTCTACGGACCTCTATGTTCTATCTATTTTGTTTGTTCGTCTGTCTGCTACTATTTCTGTTAGGAGGTGTCCCATATTCCTCCCAGTCCTTAGTACTTGTAGGGATTCCCTCCCCACATCTATAGGTCTCCGTACAGACTAGATTAGGACTTTAGCAGGTCTGATCGCAGGATCAGGTTCCCTGTTACATCGTAGGGATTCAGCTGAGTCCTATAGTAGGGACAGATCTCCTCTCTTTCCTTAGCTTTGGTAGCAGAACATAACAGTAAGTCCAGCCTGCAAATTCTCTAAGGAAAGATTTTTCTGTTCCATCATGGTGTCGGTTCAGGATTTGGCTAAACACCTGCAGGGACTCTCTCTGGAAGTGGCCGAGCTCCGTCAGCATGTGAGTAACTGTCCTGGAGCATATTTCTTGGAGCCTAAGGTATGTTTGCCGGATTTATTTTTTGGTGAACATCGAGAATTTTTTTCATTTAAAAATGCTTGCTTATTGTATTTTCGTTTAAGACCCAAGTCCTCTGGGGATGAATCCCAGCGCGTAGGGTTCATAATGTCACTTTTGCGCAAAGAGCCTCAGGAGTGGGCCTTTTCTTTGCAACCTAGTGATACATGCTTCAGATCAGTGGATAGTTTTTTTTCTGCTTTAGGACTATTATATGATGATCCTGACCGTGTGGCATCAGCTGAGACTGAGTTGAGACGTTTAAAACAAGGATCAGGTAATGTAGAAAAATATTGTACTCATTTTCGTCGTTGGTCCACTCAAACAGGGTGGAACGATTCTGCTCTGAAAAGTCTATTTCTTGCTGGGCTCAGTGAAAGGGTTAAAGACCTGCTAATTGCTTATCCTACACCTGAGGATTTGCAACAGGCTATGCAATTAGCTATACGGGTGGATAGAAGACTGCGTGCTAGGGTTAATGAGAGCAAATCCTCTGCTATGTCAGTTTCTGGTTATGATAATGTGTGTACTAACAGGGGTGAACCGATGGAGATTGGATCGGTGGCACCTCGCTCTCAAGAAAAAGACCGTCGTTTTTCGGAAGGCTTGTGTTTCTATTGCGGAAAATCTGGTCATTTGATTAAAGGCTGTGAGCTTCGTATGAAGAAAGAAAAAAAAATGGTCAGTCACGCCCGTATTGCCTGTTTAAATTCCAAGGGTATATTTTTAGCTGCTTCCACGATTGCTCAGGAAAAATTAATGGAATTTCGGGTGTTTGTTGATTGCGGGTCTACACTGAATGTAATTGATGGGGGATTCGTGGAAAAACTCAATTTAAAACCTGAACCTTTATCATCCCCCATTGCTGTGGTTTCTGTGGATGGCTCCCCTTTGAAGAATATTACTCTCAAGGTCAGTGAATTTCCTCTCACTATTAATGGTGTTCACCATGAGAAATTGGATTTGGTAGTGTTGAATAACTTGCCTTCTCCAGTAATATTGGGTTTGCCCTGGTTAAAATTTCACAATCCTGTACTGGATTGGTCTACCAGTGAAATTAAATCCTGGAGCCATAAATGTTATGACAAGTGTTGTAACGGGCGTATTGCAGCTTTGGATAGGGGAGAATTGCCTGTTCCTATTCAGGATTTTTGGAGAGTTTTTTCTGAGAAGGAATCGCAGGTTTTGCCTCCCCATAGAGACTATGATTGTTCTATTGAATTTGTCCCTGGAGCGACTCTTCCTAAAAGTCGTTTATTTAACCTTACTATTCCTGAGAGGAAGGCTTTGGAGGAATACATACAGACAAGTTTGGCCGCCGGTCACATTAGGCCTTCTAAGTCTCCTGTGGCGGTTGGATTTTTTTTTGTAAAAAAAAAGGACGGCGGTTTACGTCCTTGTCTGGATTTTCGTGAGATTAACAAAATTACGGTACGCAATCCTTACCCACTGCCATTGATTCCTGATCTGTTTAACCAGTTATTGGGGGCCAAGTGGTTCTCTAAAATTGACCTTAAGGGGGCATACAATCTGTTGCGCATGAAGGAGGGTGATGAATGGAAGACTGCTTTTAACACTCCTGTGGGTCATTTTGAGAATCTGGTTATGCCTTTTGGTCTTACTAATGCTCCTGCATTTTTTCAGAATCTGATTAATGACATCCTTAGACCTTTGATTGGTAAAAATGTGGTTGTGTATTTGGATGACATTTTGATTTATTCGCCAGATCTGGAGTCTCATTGGCGGAGCGTGCGTGAGCTATTACAGTTATTAATGGACAATTCGCTTTTTGCTAAGCTGGAGAAATGTGAGCTCGCTGTACAGAGAATTAGTTTTTTGGGCTACATTATCTCCAGCAAAGGTTTTGAGATGGATCCGGTTAAGGTTCAGGCTGTGCAGGAATGGCCTAGGCCTATTGGTTTGAAATCGATACAGAGGTTTTTGGGTTTCGCCAATTACTATAGAAAATTCATAAAAAAATTTTCTAGTATTGTCAAACCTCTGACTGATCTCACCAGGAAAGGTGCTGATGCGGTTCAGTGGTCTTCTGAGGCCATTGAAGCTTTTGTGTATCTCAAGGAGAGGTTCACCTCTGCTCCCATCCTTATGCAGCCTGATGTTACTAGGCCGTTTTTGGTTGAGGTTGATGCTTCCTCTGTGGGGGTTGGCGCAGTATTGTCTCAGGATAACGGGGATGGATTACATCCCTGTGCCTTTTTTTCAAAAAAATTTTCGGAGACTGAATTGAATTACGATATTGGTAATCGGGAATTATTGGCTATTAAACTCGCATTTGAACACTGGCGCCACTTCTTGGAAGGTGCGGAATTTCCCGTTCAGGTTCTTACGGATCATAAAAATCTGATATATCTTGATGCTGCCAAGCGCCTGAATGCCCGTCAGGCTAGGTGGGCACTGTTTTTCTCGCGGTTTAATTTCTCCGTTACTTACATCCCTGGTACTAAGAATGTTAAGGCGGATGCCTTGTCTCGCAGTTTTTCTCCCATAGTCGGTGCTGAGAAAGAGGAAAACATTTTACAAGAAGGTGTTGTGATAGCTGCTTTAGACTCCGTTTTGGAAGATGAGATTCTTAAAGCTCAGGAGAATGCCCCATCTAACACTCCTCATGGGAGGTTGTTTGTGCCTGGGACCTTTAGGAGAGATTTGTTTGTTGAGTGTCACGAATCTCGGTTGGCAGGTCATCCCGGAATCTCTGAGACCAAGAGACTGGTGGGTCGCAGTTTTTGGTGGCCTGGATGGCAGAAGGAAGTCATTAAGTGGGTGCGCCAATGTACTATATGTGCTAGATCTAAGTCCTCACATACTCCTGCTGCGGGGTTGCTTTGTCCTTTGGAGGTCCCCAGTGCTCCTTGGACACATTTGGCTATGGACTTTATAACTGACCTTCCCCCCTCTGAGGGTTTTACTGTCATCTGGGTGGTCGTGGACCGTTTTAGCAAGATGTGTCACTTGGTTCCCTTCGTCAAACTACCCTGCGCTAAAACTCTCGCTAAGGACTTTGTCAAGGAAATTGTCAGACTTCATGGCGTTCCTACTGACATTGTTTCTGATAGGGGTCCTCAGTTCGTGGCTCGTTTTTGGCGTGCCTTTTGTGACAGGTTGGGAATTCATTTGTCGTTTTCGTCCGGATATCATCCTGAATCTAATGGCCAGACAGAAAGGAAAAACCAGGATGTTGAGCAGTTCTTGCGTTGTTTTGTGGCAGACAATCAAGAGGGGTGGTCGGAGTTTCTGCCACTTGCCGAATTTGCTCTGAACAATCATACATCTTCTTCTGCTGGTTGTTCGCCTTTTTTTTGTTGTTCTGGGAGACATCCGTCGTTTGGGTCGTTCTCCAAGTTGGGATCTGCCGTGCCTGAGGAGGAGAATTTTTCCGGTGATTTGGAAAGAGTTTGGACGGATGTGCGTGGTAATCTTCAGGAGGCCAACAGAAAATCTAAAGACTACTTTGATAGGAAACGACAGGAGGTTTTGTTCGCTGTTGGTGACATGGTTTGGTTGTCCTCTAGGAATCTGCGGTTGAGGATTCCTTCTAAGAAATTGGGTCCCAAGTTTGTAGGGCCCTTTAAGGTGCTTCAGGTTGTCAACCAATCTGCTGTTAGGTTGGAGGTTCCTACCTCCTGGAGAATTAATCCGGTCTTTCATGTCTCTCTGTTAAAAAAAGCTGTTGTGTCGGATGGTGACGCCTCTGCCTCTGTTCCTCCGGTGGTGGAGGACGGGGAATATGAAATTTCTCGCATCCTTGACTCTAGACGGTATAGAGGTAGTTTGCAGTATCTTGTGGCCTGGAAAGGTTTCGGACCCGAGGATAACTCTTGGGTGAGGTCAGATGATGTTTCCGCGTCCAGACTTATCAGAGCGTTTCACAGGAGATTTCCTGATAAGCCTGGTCCTAGGGGATCCAGAGGATCCTCTTAGAAGGGGGGGTACTGTTAGAACCTTGCTGTTAGGTTTTTTTTCCTTTGCTGGTCACATGACCTTGTTGGCCTATTTAATCCTGCTCCGCCCTTCTGGCTTTGCTGGACTTCATTGTATATCTACTTTCTAGCTAGCCTGTGCTCTGTATCTAGCTCTGTTAGTTTGCTTGGTCTACGGACCTCTATGTTCTATCTATTTTGTTTGTTCGTCTGTCTGCTACTATTTCTGTTAGGAGGTGTCCCATATTCCTCCCAGTCCTTAGTACTTGTAGGGATTCCCTCCCCACATCTATAGGTCTCCGTACAGACTAGATTAGGACTTTAGCAGGTCTGATCGCAGGATCAGGTTCCCTGTTACATCGTAGGGATTCAGCTGAGTCCTATAGTAGGGACAGATCTCCTCTCTTTCCTTAGCTTTGGTAGCAGAACATAACATTCAGAGGCACCAGCAACTTCAAATACCTGTTTGCAGCTTTGTAATGGTTGTACAGCACAAACCTTCTTGATTATACCTTTATCTGAACGAACTCACCTGTGTTCTGTATCAACCACAAATCTCTTCACAGTGCAATGATCACACTTAAAGCGCACCTGTCAGCAGGATTGTGCTCAGTAAGCTACATACACTGTCAGGTGGGCGCCATTACACTGATTAAAATGATACCTTGGTTGGTGAAATCCGTCCAGTGGTTCTTGCGTAATATTTACTTTCAGTTTGGAGATAATGATATGCTCGTGCTTCGGGGCAGCCTCTATCTGGTGCGGTGCTCTGCTTACATATTCATCTGTACGTGTCTCTGCTCAGCAATACACTTTAGCTGAATGTGCATCCTCGGATGTACATTCAGCTCAAGGATACGCTGGTGGCCCGCACGGGCCCGGTTTCAACCTCTGCGACCGTGATCGTTATGACTGTCAGAAGGCCTGTATTTGGATGTTCTTATCAATAGGTACAGGTACTAATCAGTGATTTTAAAGGGATAGTCCAATGTTTAGATATTGATGATGTTTCCTTATTCTTTGGGTAGGTCACCAGTTTCAAACTGTTTTGGGTCTGACACCTGTCACCCGGCACGAGAGAACATGTGAGAGATATAGAAAAAAGCAAAGATGCTGAAGACATTACATCATTAAAAACATTACTGAGACTTTGTTTCCTACACCATCAAAGCAACTCTAATCTTCTGAAGATCAAAGGTATTCGCCCTAGCATCTCACTGCTCGACATGCTCGGCAAGTATTTCCGGGATGCTCGGGCGGGAGCTCGGGTCCCCGCCCTGCATGTTTGGCGCTCTTTAGAGAGCCAATGAACATGCAGGGATTGCTTGCCACTCACTGTAATGTCGTAGCCATGTTGGTTGTGGCATTACAGTGATTGGCTGGCCGCATAGTGTCATCTGGTCTATATAAGACCTGGTGGCCCTATGCTCATCACAGTCTAACCCAGAAACAGGCAGAGTAGGGAGAGCTGCTGCTGAGCTAGGGAGAGAATTGGCGGTATAATAGTTAGATATAAGTATTCCACACCAAGATATATATCCATCTGAACTAACAGACCTTCTGAGGACTAATCAGGCTGCATATATTAATCCTGATAGCAGGAGTTAGGCAGGCAGGGTTTGTGGCACTGTATACAGCACAATAGGGTCCATTGCATGTTCTGTCTGCTGCTGTTACAGATATCCATATAGCCCTACATATCTGGGCTAATTTTTTTTTTGTTTTTCCTCTTAATCCTGATTATTTGCTTAAAAAGCAATACAGTACACCATTTTACTCCTCCATTTGCTTGTTAGCAGAATACAGCCAGATTTTTTTTGATTATATTCGCATTACTGTATTGTGGAAGCAGAGAAACTTTTCCATGATCACACGTGATCCCATATTACTGCCATAATAATACAGACATTTTGTGAAGCGTGCCAAATATTTCACTCCATTTAAAATCAGCCAGCTGTGTTTTGTTGAACCTATTCACACTTGGTTGCTGACAAATACCATACTATTAGGCGATTGCCTGAAACCGTGGCCATCAGATGTGATCCCATATGACTGCTGTAATAATACAGAAATTTTTTGGGAACGTGTCAGATATCACACTACATTTAAAGTATGGCAGTTGTGTGTTCAAACCTATTCACAGTTGGTCACTGACAAAGAGCATATCTGTGAACAATGTTGTCAAAGTATTACGCCACTTTTATGGACTGACAAAACATACAAAAAGCAAGCTAAAATGTTAAGAAACATTCTTTCTAGGGTAATGACTTGTATATAAGGCCAAATAAATAATAATAAAAAAAGTTTTGGACTGTGGAAGAGATTTATGCAATCAGAATGAACACTTATCTGGAGCTGATGATACCACCTAGCACCTGTCTCTATTGTAAATGCATCTAACAGCGTTATCGATAATCTGGGCTTCCATAACACCTCAGCAGTGCCACAGGCTGATCACCTCCATGCCACGCTGCATTGATACAGTAATTGATGCAAAAGGAGCCCTGACCCTGATTGAGTGCATTTACTGAACATACATTTCAGTAGGCCAACATTTCTGATTTTAAAGACATTTTTCAAGCTGTTGTTATAAAGTATTCTAATTTACTGAGATAATGACTTTTGTGTTTTTATTGGCTGTAAGCCATAATCATCACCATTAACAAAAATAAACACTTGAAATAGATCACTCTGTTTGTAATGACTATATATAATATATGAGTTTCACTTTTTGTATTGAAGAACTGAAATAAATTAACTTTTTGACGATATTCTAATTGAGTGAGATGCACCTGTAGAATCTATTTCAATTGTCCTTCCCATTATTAAAGAATGGGTCTCCTATTCTGTTATTCTGTATATGCAGCAATTAGAAGGGCTGGCAAAAATTAGGATGCACTCCAATACGCATTTGAAGACACATAAAAAAAATAAAATAAAAACACAGTAGGATCTTTTTAGTATAAAAACCAGACTCGCCAATGTAACCTCAATGTAATCACATTGTACAGCTCCTGCACCTCCTCCTCCTCCTGTTCGGCCTCCATCGAAATGACCACATCAGTCACAAACTGGAAGCACTGCAGCACTGCCTCGGCCAAGCTGCAAAAGGCTGTGTTGAAGATAATATGCTTAATGCTTAGGCGACAAACCGCACACCACTGCAGTATTTGTTGAAAGCTATAACACAGCAGACAGATCTCTCACCGCTGAACATACAGCCAGGCAGGGACTGGCTGGCAAATTTTTGCAAAGCAGTGGCCCTTGAGCAGTGGCACAGCCTCACTGCGCAGGCGCGGGACCAACGGCTGGACATGTAGAAATGCGCATGCGCCCCACAATAATAGTGCTTGCCGGGAGCAATATTCAAATACATGGGCGGTGCCAGCAGTGAGTCAATGTGACTAAAAACGAGCAGGTAGGGTCTAAGTATATATAATGTTATAAAATCATTATTAGTATTGAGCGAGCATGCTCGACACTGCTCGGTACTCGCCCGAGCATCTCACTACTCGGGATATTCGGCGAGCACCGAGCATTTTCGGGCTACTTGGGCGGGAGCTCGGGTCTCCGCCCTGCATGTTTGGCCATCTTTACAGAGCCAATGAAAATGCATGGATTGCCAGCCAGTCACTGCAATGCCGCAGCCATGTTGGTTGTGGGCATTACAGTGATTGGCTGGCCGCACAGCGTCACCTCGAGTATTTAAAACCGGGCGCCGCCATCTTGGACACAGTCGCTCCTGATCAGACAGTGTAGGGAGAGTGCTGCTGAGCTAAGGAGAGATTTATACTGCGAAATAGGTAGTGTAGAGTCTCTAAAGCCTGCAAAATCAAACAGACAGTCCTTCTGAGGACTAATATCCATCCCAGATATGAGGCAGGCAGGCTGTATAGGAGACGCAGTGGTTATACCAACAAACACTGCATTACAGTCTTGTATGCTTCTGCTGCTCATATTGAATGACTTAGCCCCAGGTCTCAGGGGCCAGGAAAAATCCTTTTTTTTTTCATCTATATCCTCTTTTTCTTTTTTTTTTTTTCCTCAGTCAGACTGTACAAATACCCATCTTATTAACCTTTTGGTTTCCCCCCCCCCAAAAAAAAATTGAGTTTGTCTGTGAGTGTTCAGACACAAATATATCTGTTTAAAAGAGTCTGGTTTCGGCCAGATAACTAGAATGTGGTTTTGCAGTTCCACGGTTCAAATCTCTGTTTTATCCACTTTTTTGCCTTTTTTCCATGAAAAAAACAGTTTGAGTGTCTCGCTGACTGTTCAGACACCAATATATCTATTTAAAAAAGTCTGGTATACGCGAGGAAATTAGAACTGTGGTTTTCCTCTTCCACGGTTCAAATCTGGGTGTTATCCACCTTTTTGCCTTTTTTCCATTTAAAAAAAACAGTTTGAGTGTCTTGCTGACTGTTCAGACACAAATATATCTGTTTAAAAGATTCTGGTGTAGGCCAGAGAACTAGAACTGTGGTTTTCCTCTTCCATGGTTCAAATCTGGGTGTAATCCACCTTTTTGCCTTTTTTACATAAAAAAAAACAGTTTGAGTGTCTCGTTGACTGTTCAGACACAAATATATCTGTTTAAAAGATTCTGGTGTAGGCCAGAGAACTAGAACTGTGGTTTTCCTCTTCCACTGTTCTAATCTCCTTTTTATTACCCTTTTGCCATTGATAGTGCGAGTGTAAGCTATTTTACTTCATTTACAATGGGCAAGGCGCGTGGCAAGGGACGTGGAACTGGACGTTCTGGTGATGGTGCGTGCAGAGGAAGGAGCTGTGGCCAAGGTGAAAATGTGCCACAACCAACAGCCACATCTTCTCGTTTCCAGTTCTTGACCGAATTACTAGGGAAGCACACAACAACACCACTATTGCCAACTGATCAGTGTGAACAGGTTATTAATTGGATAGCAGATAATACTTCCAGTCACCTGGGCACCACCACCTCCGGTCTGTCTTCCACACGGTCAAGTCTTAGTAGCCGTGAGTCTCGACCGCATACTTCTCCTCACCCTGATGCTCCTTCCCCCCACCATGCTGAGTGTCGTCAGACAGCAACTGATCCCACAGTTGGACACTCTGAAGAGCTGTTTACTGGTCCATTTCCACATTTGGGCCCCTCGCCTGCTCCGCTTGAAGTGGTGGAAGAGGAGATCCCATGTAGCGATGGCCAAATATTTGAACAGCCACGGCCACAGGAAGGCGACGCTGGCAATTTGTCATGAGAGGTGGACGATGACGAGACACAATTGCCACGAAGTGAGGAGGAGGACCGTGGTGCGGAAGTGGAAGAGGAGGAGGTGGTGGATGATCTAGTAACTGACCCAACGTGGCAGGAGGACACGCAGAACGCGGCCAGCAGCACACAGGGGGAGGGAGGCTGAGTACACCAACAGGTAGGAAGAAGCAGTGTGGTGGCCGCAGACAGAAGGCGGGCAACCGTTCCCCGTAACACCAACACGAGGGACGTTGCCAGTACAACCGGTAGGTCTTCCAGAGTCTGGAATTTTTTTAAAGACTCTGCTGATAACCTCAAAAAGGCCATTTGTACCACCTGCCAGGTCAGCATCAGCAGGGGTGACAAAACTACCAGCCTGACCACCACCAGCATGATCAGGCACATGTCAGCAAAGCACCCGAGTTTGTGGGGTGAACTCCAGGGTCCACGACCAGTGTCAGCTGGTGTCACCACTGCTTCTTCCGCTGTTGTGCGTGTAAGAGAACCTCCTGTTGTGTGTGCAAGGCAATCCCCTGTCCATACAGCATGCAAAGATGCCCCCTCCTCTCAGTCTTCACTTGTTATGGCAGTTTCTCAAGAAACAGCATCAACGTCCACGTCCCACCACAGCGTTCAATTGTCCATATCCCAGAACTTTGAACGAAAGTGCAAATTCGCAGCCAACGCACCACAGGCTACAGTCCTAAATTCGCACATTTCACGACTGCTTGCGTTGGAATTGCTGCCTTTTAGGCTGGTGGAGACGGAATCCTTCCGCAACCTTATGGCGGTGGCCGTCCCTCGGTACTCGGTCCCCAGCCGACACTATTTTGCCCAGTGTGCCAACCCCGTACTACACAAGCACGTGTCCCAAAACATCTGCCGTGCCCTCAACAATGCAGTTACTGGGAGAGTCCACCTGACAACGGACATGTGGACAAGTGCTTGTGGCCAGGGACGGTACATCTCCCTGATAGTGGAAGCCGGGACCCAGTCAGACCTTGGGACGGAGCACATCCTCCCCACACCAAGGATTGCGGGCCCTATGTCAGTGAGAGTTGCCCCCACAGTGTACAGCTCCTGCGCATCATCCTCCTCCTCATGTTCAGCCTCCATCTCAGATATCACCATATCAGTTACAAGCTGGAAGCACTGCAGTACTGCCTCAGCCAAGCGGCAACAGGCTGTGCTGAAACTCATAAGCTTAGGTGATAAACCTCACACTGCTTGTGAGTTGTGGACAGCTGTGAAAGAGCAGGCAGATCTGTGGCTGAGAACGCTGAACCTACATCCAGGCATGGTCGTGTGCGACAATGGCCGTAACCTGGTGGCGGCTCTGAGGCGAGGCGAGATCACACACGTACCATGCCTGGCTCATGTGCTTAACCTCGTGGTTCAGCAGTTTCTTAAATTGTACCCCGAGTTGCCAGATCTGCTCGTCAAAGTACGCCGCCTGTCAGCTCATTTTCGCAAGTCGGCTACGGCTTCCGCCGCTCTTGCTGTGTTGCAGCAGCGTTTGCAGCTTCCGGCACACCGACTGGTGTGTGATGTCCCCACACATTGGAACTCTACCCTCCACATGTTGCAAAGGATTTGTGAGCAGAAGAGAGCAGTTGTGGAGTACCAGCTGCAACAAGGCCGTCGATATTCAGGTCAGACTCCACACATAAGACCTCAGAAGTGGACCTGGATGTCTGACATATGTACCATCCTGACAAACTTTGAGGAGTCTACCAAGATGGTGAGTGGCGATGACGCCATCATTAGCGTCAGCATCCCACTTCTCTGTCTTTTGCAATGCTCTCTGCAGAGAATTATAAGAAAAGGCATTGCAGCCAGAGTATGATGAGATGGATCAAGAAGCCGTAACGGACGATTACACACAGCCCAGCCTCATCTCATCCCAATGTGCATTGGGGGACAATGAGGGAGAGGAGGAGGAGGAGGAAGAACAGGAACTGGTATCATGCGCTGTAGACGGTAGTACCTATACAACTGTCATACCGTTGGTTCAGCGTGGGTGGCCTGAGGACAGGGGGGAGGAGGAGGAGGAGGTGAGCATGGTCAGTCGTCATCTTGGTTAGAACATGGAAGTCTTGCCCGTTAGCAGTCTGGCACGCATGGCTGACTTTATGTTACGCTGCCTTAACCGTGACCCTCGCGTTGTCAAAATGTTGGGTGACAGTCATTACTGGTTTGTGACACTTTTAGACCCCCGCTACAAGGAAAACTTTCACTCTCTTATTCCTGAGGTGGAGAGGTCTACAAAAATGGGGCAGTACCAGAAGGCCCTTTGCTGCAGAACTGTTAAAAAAATTCCCATCTGAACACGCTAGCGGCAGAGGTCACAGTTCGTTGCCCAACCAAGGCATACAGGCGAGAGAGACGCAACTCCAATCCAGCAGAGGCAGGGGAACACTGTCGACGTTCTGGGACAGTTTTCTGAGACCCGCCCAGCTTACAGGCCCTGAGGCGCGGGGTACTCTCACAAGTGGTGGAAAGTTTCAAAAGATGGTGAGGGAGTACCTTGCCGACCGTACCAGTGTCCTCCGTGATTCCTCTGTGACTTTTAATTATTGGTTATCCAAGTTGGACACTTGGAATGAACTTGCTCTGTACGCCTTCGAGGTCCTGGCCTGCCCTGCCACTAGCGTGTTATCGGAGCGTGTTTTTAGTGCCGCTGGGGGAATTATAGCTGATAAGCGCACTCGCCTGTCAACTGACAATGCTGACAAGCTGACCCTTATCAAAATGAACAAGGGCTGGATTGGGCCAGACTTCTCATCACCACCAAATGACAGCAGAGTAACATAAAGTCAAAGCCACTGTGTTATTTCGGGAGGTGTATTCCCATGCACTGCTTCACACCCACACATGGGTATACGCTTCCTCATTTCGGCTGTTTTTTGCTCTTCTCCTTATCCTCAGCCTCCACCACCACTATACCACCAGGGTGACCGTGGTCCGTGTTGCTTGCATTGCAAGTTCCTCCGTCCTAATTTTTGGCAGCTTTTGCTTGGAAAGCATAGGCAAAGACTATGAGAGACCCACTCCCCAATAATGGGAATAATGTTTTTAATATGGTGTACTGCATGGCTCTTGTAAGGGGCATTGCAAGTTCCTCCATCCTAATTTTTGGCAGCTTTTGCTTGGAAGGCATAGGCAAAGACTATAGGAGACCCGCTCCCCAATAATGGGAATAATGTTTTTAATATGCTGTACTGCATGGTTCTTGTAAGGGGCATTGCAAGTTCCTCCGTCCTAATTTTTGGCAGCTTTTGCTTGGAAGGCATAGGCAAAGACTATGGGAGACCCACTCCCCAATAATGGGAATAATGTTTTTAATATGCTGTACTGCATGGCTCTTGTAAGGGACATTGCAAGTTCCTCCATCCTAATTTTTGGCAGCTTTTGCTTGGAAGGCATAGGCAAAGACTATGGGAGTGTTACGGGTGTGGGTGGTGGAACCTCTGTGCCACGGTGCAAGAAGGGACCCAGTCAGGCGTAACTAAGTATCAACCCGAACCGACCCTGGTCGAACGCCAGCTAACGACTCCGTGACCAGGGAGGATCCGGGCAGAGGGACCAGGTGCTACTCTGGGGACTACCTTGTAAGAGAGCAGGTGGCTCCCACGGGTCAGATGGCTGGGACTGACCGGTATGACGGATGGACACAGCAAGCAGGCAGAAGTCTCTGGTTAACTGACAGGTGGTCACGGTACGACAGCAGAGCAAGTAGTAGTCTCTAGGTTTACCAGGCAGGTGGTCACAGCAAGTGACGGCAGAGCCTCCAGGTAGGCTAGCAAGAAACAGACGGGTGCTCCCAGGTGAGCGGGCTGACAGACAAGGCAGGTAACAGGCTGGTAGCGGGTGGGCGCTCCCAGGTGAGCGGGCAGACGGACACAGCAGGTAACAGGCGGGTGCTCCCAGGTGAGCGGGCTGACGAACACCGCAGGTAACAGGCGGGTGCTCCCAGGTGAGCGGACAGACAGCCAAGGCAGGTAACAGACAGGTAACAGGTGAGAGCTCCAGGTGAGCAGGCTGGCAGGCTCGGCAGGTAACGGGCAGATAACAGGCTGGCAGGCAGGACGAGGAGTCAGGCTAGCAGCGGGACCTGAGGGCTGAAGCAGAGATATGTAACTGTGCAACAACTTTTGCTCGGGCACCTCCATTTTGGAGGAGGTGCCTTAAATATGGGAGGTCCTCCGGCAATTGGCCGGGGACTCCTTAGGACGGCGCGCGCGGCCCCTTTAAGAGAGAGGGAGCGCGCGCGCCCTAAGCACAGTGCCCGGGAAAGAATGCGCGCCAGCCGCTGCAGGAAGAGGAGTGCAGGAGGACGCCGCGCGGGGAGCGGGGAGGTGAGAGGGACGGCGTCTCTGCCTGGCAGGAGGCGGAGACGCCAATGCTACAGGGAGTCCCACACCCCAATAATGGGAATAATGTTTTTAATATGCTGTACTGCATGGCTCTTGTAAGGGGCATTGCAAGTTCCTCCGTCCTAATTTTTGGCAGCTTTTGCTTTGAAGGCATAGGCATCTTGTAAGGGGCATTAAAATCGTCTTGTTAAGCTACTGTGACCTCCACGTCTCTTCCAAGGGTCATTGATATTGTCTTTTTATTCCACTGGGACCTCCAAGTCTCTTCCAAGGGGCATTGATATTGTCTTTTTATTCCACTGTGACCTCCACGTCTCTTCCAAGGGCATTAAAACTGTCTTGTTAAGCTACTGTGACCTCCACGTCTCTGGAGTGCCTTTTGGTACAGAAACATATCCTACAAGACATGTGTGGTTGACTGGCCTGATATTGATGTGAATGGTCCCTGTTCCTACTGCTCTTTCTCCTTTGCCACCACCTCATCCATCATTCATCACCTGAAGCTTTGTTTTAACTGGAGTCATAGAATTGGGATAGTAGCAGAAAAACATCCAGCAATCCTCGGAGGAGGTAGGATATGTGCCAAAACGCTGACCACCTCAGGCCTAGCCGCTACTACATACATGCGCTTGCATTCCAAGGAACAGAAAGCTAAGGAGATGGTTAGCCTCATGATCATGAATAATTTACTCATTGTGTAGGAGGCCGACCACTGCTGCTGTCTACCTTCTGAACTTTGTGTTGAAGCCTGATTGACCCAGGACCCGCAATCCTCTATGTCTGGAGGACCGTGTCCAACTGTGTCTCGGCTTCCACAATATTAACCCAGTGTGAAGGCGTCAGTGAGATGGACCATCCCTGGCCACATTCACTTGTCCACGTGTTTGTGGTTAGGCTGCCCTTCCCACTAAATGCACTGGGGAGGGCACAGGTAATGTTTTGGTATGCGCACTTGTGTATAAGGCTCACCGGGACAAATAGGGGCGGCTGGGGACCGTTTATGGACACCCGGCCACCCCCAGGCGGCGGGGGACCGTGTGTGGGCACACAGCCGTGGGGCAGCTGGGGACTGAGTATGGACACCCGGCCGCCCCCTGGCGGCTGGGGACCAAGCGTGGAAACCCGGCGTCGGGCGGCTGGGGACTGAGTATGGATACCAGGCCGCCGATGCAGCCATGACAAGGTGGCCGGCGTCTGCCTCCACAAGCCTAAAAGGCCTCATTTCAAGTGCAAGCAAGCTAGCAGTATGGTATTGCAGCCTGGGTGTGGGTGGGTGGCAGGCTGCACACTTACGCTTGCATTCCAAGAAAACAAAGCAGATGCTAACTTCTATCATCATCATCATGCTCCTCACCTTGGCACTCTCAACTCCCCTGATGGAGAAGCCAGGGCCCACCGGAGGAGTCTCTGGTTGTCTAGTGGGCTCGTCCAATGCTGCCCTAAAGCAGGCCAGGCTAAGAAAAGTGTGGGGAAGGTTCCCGGGACAAATAGTGGCGGCTGGGGACTGAGTATGGAGACCTCGCCGCCGACGCACCATGAGGTAGTGGCCAGCTTCGGCCTCCTCCAAACTAAAAGGCCCCATTTCAAGTGCAAGCTAGCAGTAAAGTATTGCAGCCTGTGGGTGGGTGGTTGGCTGCCTATTTGCGCTTGCATTGCAAGAAATGGGGGCGGTACAATTGAATACTGCCCTGGGACAAAGACTTGCACGGGGATAGTTGCAAGTCTTCATCTTCTGATGCGGCAGGGATCACTTCTTATGGGCACACTTTTAGGCAGTGACCTGGGTGTCAGAGATGCTTCCAGGGATCTTCCCCATGCTGTTCCCATGTCTTTTCAGCACTGTATGCATGTGTCACACAGCACATGGCCAGATAAGGTTGTAAAATGTTAAAATGACATTTCCCGGTGAATGCATTTGTCACGGTTGAAAGCAATACGAAAGTGCAAAAACGCTTAAAAAATGCTACTTGTGAACATAGCCCAAGGTGTGGAGGAGTATTTTTGTTTTTGGTTATTTATTTTACCTTATACACGAGTCTTTACCCTGGAAAGGATGTTCCTTAACCGGTTCCCGACTGCCCACTGTACATAAACGTCCGCGTTGCCTGGGCTCTGTGCAGCGCGGACGTTTAAAAACGGTGGGTGGTCTCGCAGCGCTCAGGACCCCCAGGGTCCTGCAAGCGCTGCGATTCCGGTGCAGAGAGTTAGCTCTGACAGGGAACATCATTGGGACCAGTGATGTTAACCCTTTGCTGTCTTCTATATGCTGCGATCTATAGTGATCGGGGCATATAGGAGACAGTAGGAGGAGAGGGGGTCGTCTAACTCAGAGGTCCCCAAACGCCGGTCCGCGGACCAGGACCGGGCCGTTGGGGTTTTTCAGCCGGTCCGCGGGGAGAGGGTGTTAGAACCTTGCTGTTAGGTTTTTTTTCCTTTGCTGGTCACATGACCTTGTTGGCCTATTTAATCCTGCTCCGCCCTTCTGGCTTTGCTGGACTTCATTGTATATCTACTTTCTAGCTAGCCTGTGCTCTGTGTCTTGCTCTGTTAGTTTGCTTGGTCTACTGACCTCTATGTTCTATATATTTTGTTTGTTCGTCTGTCTGCTACTATTTCTGTTAGGAGGTGTCCCATATTCCTCCCAGTCCTTAGTACTTGTAGGGATTCCTCCCCCACATCTATAGGTCTTCGTACAGACTAGCTTAGGACTTTAGCAGGTCTGATCGCAGGATCAGGTTCCCTGTTACATCGTAGGGATTCAGCTGAGTTCTATCGTAGGGACAGATCTCCTCTCTTTCCTTAGCTCTGGTAGCAGAACATAACAGTAAGTCCAGCCAGCAAATTCTCTAAGGAAAGATTTTTTTTGTTCCATCATGGTGTCGGTTCAGGATTTGGCTAAACACCTGCAGGGACTCTCTCTGGAAGTGGCCGAGCTCCGTCAGCACGTGAGTAACTGTCCTGGAGCATATTTCTTGGAGCCTAAGGTATGTTTGCCGGATTTATTTTTTGGTGAACATCGAGAATTTTTTTCATTTAAAAATGCTTGCTTATTGTATTTTCGTTTGAGACCCAAGTCCTCTGGGGATGAATCCCAGCGCGTAGGGTTCATAATGTCACTTTTGCGCAAAGAGCCTCAGGAGTGGGCCTTTTCTTTGCAACCTAGTGATACATGCTTCAGATCAGTGGATAGTTTTTTTTCTGCTTTAGGACTATTATATGATGATCCTGACCGTGTGGCATCAGCTGAGACTGAGTTGAGACGTTTAAAACAAGGATCAGGTAATGTCGAAAAATATTGTACTCATTTTCGTCGTTGGTCCACTCAAACAGGGTGGAACGATTCTGCTCTGAAAAGTCTATTTCTTGCTGGGCTCAGTGAAAGGGTTAAAGACCTGCTAATTGCTTATCCTACACCTGAGGATTTGCAACAGGCTATGCAATTAGCTATACGGGTGGATAGAAGACTGCGTGCTAGGGTTAATGAGAGCAAATCCTCTGCTATGTCAGTTTCTGGTTATGATAATGTGTGTACTAACAGTGGTGAACCGATGGAGATTGGATCGGTGGCACCTCGCTCTCAAGAAAAAGACCGTCGTTTTTCGGAAGGCTTGTGTTTCTATTGCGGAAAATCTGGTCATTTGATTAAAGGCTGTGAGCTTCGTATGAAGAAAGAAAAAAAAATGGTCAGTCATGCCCGTATTGCCTGTTTAAATTCCAAGGGTATATTTTTAGCTGCTTCCACGATTGCTCAGGAAAAATTAATGGAATTTCGGGTGTTTGTTGATTGCGGGTCTACACTGAATGTAATTGATGGGGGATTCGTGGAAAAACTCAATTTAAAACCTGAACCTTTATCATCCCCCATTGCTGTGGTTTCTGTGGATGGTTCCCCTTTGAAGAATATTACTCTCAAGGTCTGTGAATTTCCTCTCACTATTAATGGTGTTCACCATGAGAAATTGGATTTGGTAGTGTTGAATAACTTGCCTTCTCCAGTAATATTGGGATTGCCCTGGTTAAAATTTCACAATCCTGTACTGGATTGGTCTACCAGTGAAATTAAATCCTGGAGCCATAAATGTTATGACAAGTGTTGTAACGGGCGTATTGCAGCTTTGGATAGGGGAGAATTGCCTGTTCCTATTCAGGATTTTTGGAGAGTTTTTTCTGAGAAAGAATCGCAGGTTTTGCCTCCCATAGAGACTATGATTGTTCTATTGAATTTGTCCCTGGAGCGACTCTTCCTAAAAGTCGTTTATTTAACCTTACTATTCCTGAGAGGAAGGCTTTGGAGGAATACATACAGACAAGTTTGGCCGCCGGTCACATTAGGCCCTCTAAGTCTCCTGTGGCGGTTGGATTTTTTTTTGTAAAAAAAAAAGGACGGCGGTTTACGTCCTTGTCTGGATTTTCGTGAGATTAACAAAATTACGGTACGCAATCCTTACCCACTGCCATTGATTCCTGATCTGTTTAACCAGTTATTGGGGGCCAAGTGGTTCTCTAAAATTGACCTTAAGGGGGCATACAATCTGTTGCGCATGAAGGAGGGTGATGAATGGAAGACTGCTTTTAACACTCCTGTGGGTCATTTTGAGAATCTGGTTATGCCTTTTGGTCTTACTAATGCTCCTGCATTTTTTCAGAATCTGATTAATGACATCCTTAGACCTTTGATCGGTAAAAATGTGGTTGTGTATTTGGATGACATTTTGATTTATTCGCCAGATCTGGAGTCTCATTGGTGGAGCGTCCGTGAGGTATTACAGTTATTAATGGACAATTCGCTTTTTGCTAAGCTGGAGAAATGTGAGTTCGCTGTACAGAGAATTAGTTTTTTGGGCTACATTATCTCCAGCAAAGGTTTTGAGATGGATCCGGTTAAGGTTCAGGCTGTGCAGGAATGGCCTAGGCCTATTGGTTTGAAATCGATACAGAGGTTTTTGGGTTTCGCCAATTACTATAGAAAATTCATAAAAAATTTTTCTAGTATTGTCAAACCTCTGACTGATCTCACCAGGAAAGGTGCTGATGCGGTTCAGTGGTCTTCTGAGGCCATTGAAGCTTTTGTGTATCTCAAGGAGAGGTTCACCTCTGCTCCCATCCTTATGCAGCCTGATGTTACTAGGCCGTTTTTGGTTGAGGTTGATGCTTCCTCTGTGGGGGTTGGCGCAGTATTGTCTCAGGATAACGGGGATGGATTACATCCCTGTGCCTTTTTTTCAAAAAATTTTTTCGGAGACTGAATTGAATTACGATATTGGTAATCGGGAATTATTGGCTATTAAACTCGCATTTGAACACTGGCGTCACTTCTTGGAAGGTGCGGAATTTCCCGTTCAGGTTCTTACGGATCATAAAAATCTGATATATCTTGACGCTGCCAAGCGCCTGAATGCCCGTCAGGCTAGGTGGGCACTGTTTTTCTTGCGGTTTAATTTCTCCGTTACTTACATCCCTGGTACTAAGAATGTTAAGGCGGATGCCTTGTCTCGCAGTTTTTCTCCCATAGTCGGTGCTGAGAAAGAGGAAAACATTTTACAAGAAGGTGTTGTGATAGCTGCTTTAGACTCCGTTTTGGAAGATGAGATTCTTAAAGCTCAGGAGAATGCCCCATCTAACACTCCTCATGGGAGGTTGTTTGTGCCTGGGACCTTTAGGAGAGATTTGTTTGTTGAGTGTCACGAATCTCGGTTGGCAGGTCATCCCGGAATCTCTGAGACCAAGAGACTGGTGGGTCGCAGTTTTTGGTGGCCTGGATGGCAGAAGGAAGTCATTAAGTGGGTGCGCCAATGTACTGTATGTGCTAGATCTAAGTCCTCACATACTCCTGCTGCGGGGTTGCTTTGTCCTTTGGAGGTCCCCAGTGCTCCTTGGACACATTTGGCTATGGACTTTATAACTGACCTTCCCCCCTCTGAGGGTTTTACTGTCATCTGGGTGGTCGTGGACCGTTTTAGCAAGATGTGTCACTTGGTTCCCTTCGTCAAACTGCCCTGCGCTAAAACTCTCGCTAAGGCCTTTGTCAAGGAAATTGTCAGACTTCATGGCGTTCCTACTGACATTGTTTCTGATAGGGGTCCTCAGTTCGTGGCTCGTTTTTGGCGTGCCTTTTGTGACAGGTTGGGAATTCATTTGTCCTTTTCGTCCGGATATCATCCTGAATCTAATGGCCAGACAGAAAGGAAAAACCAGGATGTTGAGCAGTTCTTGCGTTGTTTTGTGGCAGACAATCAAGAGGGGTGGTCTGAGTTTCTGCCACTTGCCGAATTTGCTCTGAACAATCATACATCTTCTTCTGCTGGTTGTTCGCCTTTTTTTTGTTGTTCTGGGAGACATCCGTCGTTTGGGTCGTTCTCCAAGTTGGGATCTGCCGTGCCTGAGGAGGAGAATTTTTCCGGTGATTTGGAAAGAGTTTGGACGGATGTGCGTGGTAATCTTCAGGAGGCCAACAGAAAATCTAAAGACTACTTTGATAGGAAACGACAGGAGGTTTTGTTCGCTGTTGGTGACATGGTTTGGTTGTCCTCTAGGAATCTGCGGTTGAGGATTCCTTCTAAGAAATTGGGTCCCAAGTTTGTAGGGCCCTTTAAGGTGCTTCAGGTTGTCAACCAATCTGCTGTTAGGTTGGAGGTTCCTACCTCCTGGAGAATTAATCCGGTCTTTCATGTCTCTCTGTTAAAAAAAGCTGTTGTGTCGGATGGTGACGCCTCTGCCTCTGTTCCTCCGGTGGTGGAGGACGGGGAATATGAAATTTCTCGCATCCTTGACTCTAGACGGTATAGAGGTAGTTTGCAGTATCTTGTGGCCTGGAAAGGTTTCGGACCCGAGGATAACTCTTGGGTGAGGTCAGATGATGTTTCCGCGTCCAGACTTATCAGAGCGTTTCACAGGAGATTTCCTGATAAGCCTGGTCCTAGGGGATCCGGAGGATCCTCTTAGAAGGGGGGGTACTGTTAGAACCTTGCTGTTAGGTTTTTTTTCCTTTGCTGGTCACATGACCTTGTTGGCCTATTTAATCCTGCTCCGCCCTTCTGGCTTTGCTGGACTTCATTGTATATCTACTTTCTAGCTAGCCTGTGCTCTGTGTCTTGCTCTGTTAGTTTGCTTGGTCTACTGACCTCTATGTTCTATATATTTTGTTTGTTCGTCTGTCTGCTACTATTTCTGTTAGGAGGTGTCCCATATTCCTCCCAGTCCTTAGTACTTGTAGGGATTCCTCCCCCACATCTATAGGTCTTCGTACAGACTAGCTTAGGACTTTAGCAGGTCTGATCGCAGGATCAGGTTCCCTGTTACATCGTAGGGATTCAGCTGAGTTCTATCGTAGGGACAGATCTCCTCTCTTTCCTTAGCTCTGGTAGCAGAACATAACAGAGGGGGCCCCTCCAGCCTCCAGCAGGGCCGCCATCAGGGCATGACTGCCCTGACTCCAGTATGGGGCCCGGCCGGTAGGAGCCCCCTCGGAGCCCCCCTCTTGTGCGTCTCTCTCCTCATGGGGCCCCCGGCCGCATGCTAAGCGCCGGGTCCGGGACATCTTAGCGCTGCGCTGCTGCGGCAGCACCTTCATGATTCCCCTGACTTCCGGTCATGTGACGGCGCCGTCACATGGCCGGAAGTCAGGAGAACCTGGTGTCAGCGATTTGGACGAGCGCCAGGATTCTGCAGGGATCGCATGGGGGTAAGTATAACAAGTTTTATTTTTTTTTAAATACAATTAACTAGGAGTGGGGGGAATGGGAGATGCACATGGGGGGAGGGGAGAGATGAGAGATGCACATGGGGGAGGGGAGAGATGAGAGATCCACATGGGGGGGAGGGGAGAGATGAGAGATGCACATGGGGGAGGGGAGAGATGAGAGATCCACATGGGGGGGAGGGGAGAGATGAGAGATGCACATGGGGGAGGGGAGAGATGAGAGATCCACATGGGGGGAGGGGAGAGATGAGAGATGCACATGGGGGGAGGGGAAAGATGAGAGATGCACATGGGGGGAGGGGAGAGATGAGAGATGCACATGGGAGGGAGGGGAGAGATGAGAGATGCACGGGGGGTGAGAGATGCACGGGGGGGATGAGAGATGCACGGGGGGTGGATGAGAGATGCACGGGGGGGTGAGAGATGCACGGGGTGGATGAGAGATGCACGGGGGGGTGAGAGATGCACGGGGGGGATGAGAGATGCACGGAGGGGATGAGAGATGCACGGGGGGTGGATGAGAGATGCACGGAGGGGGATGAGAGATGCACGGAGGGGGATGAGAGATGCACGGGGGTGAGCTGCACATGGGGGGGTGAGAGATGCACATGGGGGGGTTATGTTTACATAACTTTGTTGCCTTATGAAGGGCGGGGGGGGCCCCCAAAAATTTCTTGCACAGGGGCCCACTACAGTCTGTGTCCGCCCCTGGGATGAAGTAAATGCAGCTGAACAGCAGCTGTCAGGACAGCTGCCCTGTCCTGCTGCAGGGCGTGATGGGGCCTCAGTGATGCGGCTCCTGGCACAGCACATTATGTGGGGCTCCTGGCATAGCTCCTGGCGGGGACCTGGTCTACACTATATGATAAGTATGCACTAAACTCCAAATCCCTCCATTACCCCGCCCCCATATGACCAAAGCCCCGCCCACCCCACCCCTTCCTTGCTGGGCCATGGAAAAATGATCTTGCTTCAAGCCGGTCCCTGGTGCAAAAAAGGTTGGGGACCACTGGTCTAACTTACCTCCGAAGACCTCCGATTCCTTCCAGGACCTGGGGTTGCTATGGCAGCTGGAGGTCACAAGACCGCCTCCAGCTCTGCCATATATGGTGTCCTGTCTGGCTCAGCCTGCAAGCTGAGCCAGACAGGAGACTCTGACTGAAACAGGGAAGATCTCATGTAATGTAATGTAATATATGTCTATTACATTACATGAGAACAGTGATCAGAAAAATAAAAATTAATGTCCCAAACAGGGACTAAGTAAAAATGTAAAAAAAAGTTAAAAAAAAAGTTTTTAAACTGTTAAAAAAAAAATCACAAAATAAATAAAAATAAATAAATAAAATATTAAACCAATAAATCCGTATATTTTTACAAAACCAAAAAAAGAACACATATTTGGTATCGCCGCATCCAAAACAACCCGAGCTATAAAACTGTCACACTAATTAACTCCTTCTGTGCACACCGTAATAAAAATAAATAAAAAACGGAGCAAAAAAATATGCTTTTTCATCATATCGCCAAACAAAAAGTGGAAAAAAATGCGATCAAAAAACAAAATAGAAATAAAAATGGTACCGCTGAAAACGTCATCTTGTTCCGCAAAAAACAAGCCGCCATACAGCTCCATCAGTCGAAAAATAAAAAAGTTATAGTGCTCAGAATAAAGCAATGGAAAAAAAATATTTTTTTCTAGAAATTTGTTTTATTGTGTAAAAGCGCCAAAACATAAAAAAATATACAGTAAGTGTAGTATCGCTGTAAACGTACTGACCCGAAGAATAATGCTGCCTGATCACTTTTACCACACGCAGAACAGCATAAAAAAAAACCTCAAAGAACAATTCCTGAATTGGTTTTTGTTAATTTTACCTCCCAAAAAACGGAATAGAAAGCGATCAAAAAATGTCACGTACCCAAAAATGGTACCAATAAAAATGTCAACTCGTCCCGCAAAAAACAAGCCATCACATGACTGTCGGCTGAAATATGGAAAAATTATAGCTCTCAAAATATGGTGATGCAAAAACTAGATTTTGCAAAAAAAAGCGTCTTTTAGTGTGTGATAGCTGTCAGTCATAAAAACCCGATATAAATCTGGTATCTCTGTAATCGCACCGACCCAAAGAATAAAGTAATCTCATCACTTATACCGCACGAGGAGCGGCGTAAAAAATAAATAAAACCAATTCTTCACCTGCTACTGATTTGTTTATTATGTCTCCGAAAGATCGCAGTAAGGCTCTGCTCACATTTATCCTGCGCTCTGCGCTGAGCACTTACACCAGAGTTTCCGTGTAAATCTCTGAAATACGTGATTCAGCCAGAACCCATGACGGAAGATTCCCTGTAATGAGGCAGATATAGACCACTGTGGACGCCGTCTAGCCTGGGATCCCACGGTGTCATTTGTTTTAGGCGTGCATAAAAGTGCGGTTGGCCAGTTTTGTGCACTTCTGAAAAAAAGGACACCGCTAAACAGAGGCCAGACAGAGTCCAGAGTAACTCTGCTGCCTCATTACAGTGAATGGATCCCACAGGGGTTTCATCTGAATTATAACACTTGGAAATTTAGATGGAAACCCCGATGTAAGTGCTCAGCCTAGAGCGCCGGATAAATGTTACATAAAATGTTCCCAATAAAAGCTTCAACTCAGTCCTCAAAAAAAGCTAGTCCCCACTCAGGTCTGTCATCTGTTAAAAATATAAGGGACTTCCAAGTTACTGGTAGCAGAAAGGCTCTGGAAAAGCGAAATGGCCCTTGCCCCCCAAAAGAAATTCAGAAAATTTTGTGCTCCCAAATCCAAATGCCTATTCTACAATAATTTGTTCTCCAATTGTCAAATAGCACTCTGTCCCCCCCAGATCTCGCCGTATGGCTGAGCGGTACGATACAGCCACATATGGGGTATTGCCACTTTTAGAAGAAATTGTGTGACACATTTCGGCACCATTTTTACCCATTGCCCTGTGTGAAAATGTAAAATCTGAGGGTAAAACATTTTTTTGTGGTAAAAATATAATTATGCTTTTTTCACTGCCCAATGGTATAAATTTAAAAATTAAAAAATACTCACTACTTCCCTAGATGAAATCCTTGAGAGGTGTAGTTTACAAAATGGGGTCACTTGTGGGGGTTTCTGCTGTTTCGGCATGTCAGCGACTCTTCAAATGTGACATGGTGTCTGCCACCTATCCCAGCCAACATAGCGCTCCTTTCTCTTCCGAACCCTGCCGTACACCAAAGCAGTGGTTTTCCCCCACATATGGGGTATCGGCGTACTCAGGAGAAATTGCACAACAAATTTCATGGTGCAATTTATCCTATTACCCTTATGATAATGCAAAATTAAGGGATGAAAAACGGTTTTGTGGGAAAAATTAGAAAATTTTATTTTTACAGCTCAATATTATAATCTTCTGTGAAGCACCTTGGGGTTCAAGGTGCTCAACCCCACATCTAGATAAGTTCCCTAAGGGGTCTAGTTTCCAAAATGGTGTCACTTGTGGGGGGTTTCCACTGTTTAGGCACATCAGGGGCTCCCCAAATGCAACATGGCGTCCGCTAATTATTCAAACAAATTTTACATTCAAAAAGTCAAATGGCGCTCCTTCCCTTTCAAACCCTGCCGTGCGCCCAAACAGTGGTTTGCCTCCACATGTGGGGTATCAGCGTGTTCAGGAGAAATTGCACAACAAATTTCATGGTGCAATTTTTCCTATTACCCTTATGATAATGCAAAATTAAGGGATGAAAAACGTTTTTTGTGGGAAAAATGTGAAAATTTTATTTTTACAGCTCAATATTATAAACTTCTGTGAAGCACCTTGGGGTTCAAGGTGCTCACCACACATCTAGATAAGTTCCCTAAGGGGTCTAGTTTCCAAAATGGTGTCACTTGTGGGGGGTTTCCACTGTTTAGGCACATCAGGAGCTCTCCAAACGCAACATGGCGTCTGCTAATTATTCAGACAAATTTTATATTCAAAAAGTCTAATGGCGCTCCTTCCCTTCCGAACCCTGCAGTGCGCCCAAACAGTGGTTTTCCCTCACATATGGGATATCAGCACGCTCAAGAGAAATTGCACAAAAAAATTTGGGGTCCATTTTTTCCTGTTACCCCTGTGAAAATAGAAAAAATTGGGTCTAAAGTAACATTTTTGTGAAAAAAGTTAAATGTTAATTTTTTTCTTCCACATTCCAAAAATTCATGTGAAGCACCTGAAGGGTTAATAAAGTTCTTGGATGTGGTTTTGAGCACCTTGAGGGGTGCAGTTTTTAGAATGGTGTCACTTTTTGGTATTTTCTATCATAAAGACCCCTCAAAGTGACTTCAAATATGATGTGGTCCCTAAAAAAATGTTTTTGTAAATTTTGTTGGAAAAATGAGAAATCGCTGGTCAACTTTTAACCCTTATAGCTCCCTAACAAAAAAAATTTTGGTTCCAAAATTGTGCTGATGTAAAGTAGACATGTGGGAAATGTTATTTATTAACTATTTTGTGTGACATATCTCTCTGATTTAAGGGCATGAAAATTCAAAGTTAGAAAATTGCAAAATTTTCAAAATTTTCGCCAAATTTATGATTTTTTCACAAATAAACATAAGTTATATCGAAGAAATTTTACCAGTATCATGAAGTACAATATGTCACGAAAAAATAATCTCAGAATCAGGGGAATATGTTGAAGCGTTCCAGAGTAATTACTTCATAAAGTGACAGTGGTCAGAATTGAAAAAATTGGCCTGGTCACGAAAGCAAAAACAGGCTCTGGTGCGAAGTGGTTAACATATTTCACAGGAAAACCATTTCAGTTTAGTTTTTGAACGTTTTATTGTGAGTCCGTAAAAGTGGCTTAATACCTCTGACCACGTTGTTGACAACAGTGACCTGGGGGTCAGAAATGCTTCCTGGGGCGATCCCCATACTGTCCCCATGTCATTTGAGCACTGTCACTATCGTTTTGGGCACTTTTTAGGCTTTCTACAGACTGCCGGGGGTGCCGCCGCAAAAATGCTCGGGTCTCCCATAGACTAACATTGGGCTTGTTGCTCGGGTCGAGCACCCGTATATCACGGTGAGCTCGGCCCGAGCTTCGAGCACCTGAGGATTTTAGTGCTCGATCAACACTAATCATTATACTACCATCAATTTTAATGAAAAAAGCTTGTTAGTGACGCACATTGCAGTGTAGATATTAGATACGACACGACAGGTTCCCTTTAGGCTATGTGCCCACGATGCAGAAATGCTCAGGATTTTTTCCTGAGCGTTTCTGCATCTCCCTGGCAGAAAAAAACGCATGCGGATTGTACATGCGTTTTCCTGCCAAGGACATGCGGAAGTGAAGCGTTCTTCACATGCATTTCCGCATGCGGGTTGACAAGCGCTTTCCAAGCGATTTTAGCATCACTTGGAAAGTGCTTATCCAGGGCCGGCCCGAACGTATAGGCGAACTAGGCGGCCGCCTAGGGCGCCGACCCTAAGGGGGCACCAGAGAAAAAATAGAAAAAATTATAAAAAATCTTTTCAAAAGGCAAAAAGTTTTAGGGATGGAAAGAAAAGTGTACATTAGAGATGAGCGTTGTTCTACTCGAACTGTTCGCCAATCTCAAATTCGAGCTGTTTTGGGCGATGTTCGAGCCGTTCGGCGAACACGAACGATTTGAGAAAAATTCGGCTGTTCGAGGTTATGTTCGATAACTGTTCGTGCACCAAAATCATAACTGGATTTTTTCTCAGTAATGATGAAAATTAATGTTAATACGCAGTTTGAGTGTACAGCGGGGTGGGGGGAGGGGCAGGGGATGGATCTCTGCAGGAATAATGAAGATCTCCATTTTTTTTTCTCTTTCCCGCATTTACAGTGGGGAGGTGCAGTCTGTCAGCCTATCAGCAGCGCACACACGGAGCGAAGTGCTTTTTTTCACACAAGCAAGGGCATGTGTCATTGGCAGTGTATGTCACATGTCCTTGCCCTATAAGACCAAGCCATTTTCCCCGTCGCCACCATTTTCTCACTGCTGCAGCTGCGTGTTAGACGGCACCGCTGTTGCTGTGTGCGCTATACCTTGTTAATTTCAAGCCAATTTTCGCACAAATCTACAGATAGCTTGGGAGTAGGGAATAGTTGTGATTGCAGTCCTTTTAAGGACTAGGTTACAGCATTTCCTACGACTTTTATCAGGCAGGTCTGTGCTCTTAAATAGATAGATTGTGGGAGTAAAGACTAATTGTAATTGGAGTCCTTTTCAGGACTAGGTTACATCAGTTCCTATCAGTTTTTGCCAGGCAGGTCTGTGCCAGTGCTGTGCAAGTTTTTTTCACAGCATTTGGCTGAATCTAGCAAAGCTAATCCTTTTTGGCCTATTGCAGAGTGTGTTAGTCAGTGGAGTAGCCTATCTGTGTTGCAAGATATACCACCTGTGTATAGAATACCAATTTTTTTACTGCACCTAGTGAAGTAAAATCTTTTGGGCATAGCATCATTCTATTAGTCCATCTATACTGACCTCCATCAGGTTGCAAATTGAATATAATTTTTTTCTGCATCTAGCTCTGAAAAAATATTGGGCTTCCAGCTGTGTGTGGGACTTGTTGTATTAGTCCATCTATACTGACCTACATCAGGTTGCAAACTGAATATATTTTTTTCTGCATCTACCTCTGAAAAAATATTGGGCTTCTAGCTGTGTGTGGGACTTGTTCTATTAATCCATCTATACAGACCTCCATCAGGTTGCAAACTGAATATATTTTTTTCTGCATCTACCTCTGAAAAAATATTGGGCTTCTAGCTGTGTGTGGGACTTGTTGTATTAGTCCATCTATACTGACCTCCATCAGGTTGCAAACTGAATATATTTTTTTCTGCATCTACCTCTGAAAAAATATTGGGCTTCTAGCTGTGTGTGGGACTTGTTCTATTAATCCATCTATACAGACCTCCATCAGGTTGCAAACTGAATATATTTTTTTCTGCATCTACCTCTGAAAAAATATTGGGCTTCTAGCTGTGTGTGGGACTTGTTGTATTAGTCCATCTATACTGACCTCCATCAGGTTGCAAACTGAATATATTTTTTTCTGCATCTACCTCTGAAAAAATATGTGGCCTTCTAGCAGTGTGTGGGACTTTCTCTATTAGTCCATCTATACTGACCTCCATCAGGTTGCAAATTAAAAATAATTTTTATCTGCATCTACAGTACCTCTGAAAAAATATTTGGGCTTCTAGCTGTGTGTGGGACTTGTTCTATTAGTCCATCTATACTGACCTCCATCAGGTTGCAAATTGAATATAATTTTTATCTGCATCTAGCTCTGAAAAAATATTTGGCCTTCTAGCAGTGTGTGGGACTTTCTCTATTAGTCCATCTATACTGACCTCCATCAGGTTGCAAATTGAATATAATTTTTATCTGCATCTAGCTCTGAAAAAATATTTGGCCTTCTAGCAGTGTGTGGGACTTTCTCTATTAGTCCATCTATACTGACCTCCATCAGGTTGCAAATTAAAAATAATTTTTATCTGCATCTACCTCTGAAAAAATATTTCGGCTTCTAGCTGTGTGTGGGACTTGTTCTATTACTCCATCTATACTGACCTCCATCAGGTTGCAAACTGAATATATTTTTTTCTGCATCTACCTCTGAAAAAATATTGGGCTTCTAGCTGTGTGTGGGACTTGTTGTATTAGTCCATCTATACTGACCTCCATCAGGTTGCAAATTAAAAATAATTTTTATCTGCATCTACAGTACCTCTGAAAAAATATTTGGGCTTCTAGCTGTGTGTGGGACTTGTTCTATTAGTCCATCTATACTGACCTCCATCAGGTTGCAAATTGAATATAATTTTTATCTGCATCTAGCTCTGAAAAAATATTTGGCCTTCTAGCAGTGTGTGGGACTTTCTCTATTAGTCCATCTATACTGACCTCCATCAGGTTGCAAATTAAAAATAATTTTTATCTGCATCTAGCTCTGAAAAAATATTTGGCCTTCTAGCAGTGTGTGGGACTTTCTCTATTAGTCCATCTATACTGACCTCCATCAGGTTGCAAATTAAAAATATTTTTTATCTGCATCTACCTCTGAAAAGATATTTGGGCTTCTAGCTGTGTGTGGGACTTGTTCTATTAATCCATCTATACAGACCTCCATCAGGTTGCAAACTGAATATAATTTTTTTCTGCATCTAGCTCTGAAAAAATATTTGGCCTTCTAGCAGTGTGTGGGACTTGTTCTATTAGTCCACCTATACTGACCTCCATCAGGTTGCAAATTCAAAATAATTTTTTGTCTGCATCTAACTCTGAAAAAATATTTGGCCTTCTAGCAGTGTGTGGGACTTTCTCTATTAGTCCATCTATACTGACCTCCATCAGGTTGCAAACTGAATATAATTTTTTTCTGCATCTACCTCTGAAAAAATATTGGGCTTGTAGCTGTGTGTGGGACTTGTTCTATTAATCCATCTATACAGACCTCCATCAGGTTGCAAACTGAATAAAAAAATTTTCTGCATCTACCTCTGAAAAAATATTTGGGCTTCTAGCTGTGTGTGGGACTTGTTCTATTAGTCCATCTATACTGACCTCCATCAGGATGCAAATTGAATATAATTTTTTTTCTGCATCTAACCCAGCCAATAGTTTTGGCCTAATACCACAGTTTAGCCACTCAGCTCTGCTCGGTTCCCATCCATTGTTTTTTTGTGCAAACAACTCCAGAGTTGTGAATTAGTTAACCACCAAAATGAGTGGAAAAAGGCCTGCTGCTGGTGGAAAGGGGAATAGGCGTGTTGGGAAGGGGAAAAAAGGTTGTGTCCGTGGGGTAGGTGTTAAAGCAACAGTAACATCTGCAGAAGAAAGACCATCTTCCAGCCAAACTAAAATGTCTACTTCTTTTAGCGGACAATGTGATAAGATCCCTTTCTTACGGCCACGCCAATCGCTACAAATTCCAGATGAGGCACAAAAACAGCAGGTGCTTCAACGGATATCAAGTGCTCCTTTAAGTGGGCTCTCCTCCACATCAACTTCAACATCACAAATACTCCAGTCCTCAAAGGTGTCACCCCAATCGCACTTGCTTCCTCACAGCTCCCAAATCTCTAGCTGCCCGTCTGAGTATGAGGTAGAACAGATGGTTGAGTCTGCAGAGCTGTTTACTCATACTATAGCCTGGGAATCAGAGGTCGACTCCAGCGCTTCTGTGAATCCAGACGAGGAAATGATCTGCACTGATGCCCAGAATCTTTATGAGTCGGATCCAGGACCAGACGCAGAAGGTTCTGACCATAATGTAGACCCTCATTCCCAAACTGTAACTCCTGTTGGTGGAGACAATGAGGAAGACGATGATAAGACTCAAATACCTGATTGGAGCGACAACTTTAGTTTTTTGTCAGGGCAGGAACAGGTTGGCTCTGAGGACGACGGGTGTGATAACGCACAGGGTGATGATGATGAGGTTGGAGATCCCACTTACTGTCAACCCACAGTCAGCCAAGAGATGAGGTCAGCAGAGGAGGTGGAGGAAGATGCTAGTGACGACGAGGTCAGGTTGCGCCTTCCTGGACAGAGACGTAGTACTGGAAGCACGTCAACAACTGCATCCTCAAACACAACTCTGCCTCTCACCACAAGTCGTGGTGGCTCTTCAGGTCGCATGGGTGCTAAGCCTTGCATAGCCTGGGCATTTTTTCAGATCGATAAAGATGACCCAACTCGTGTTATGTGTAACATTTGTCAGCAAAAGCTAAGTAGAGGCCAAAAAATACATAGTTTGAGTACTTCATGCATGAACCGGCACATGGACATGAAGCATAAGTTGCAGTGGGAAGCTCAGTGTGCTACAATGCGGCCTAGCCGACCGGGCCAACCACCGTCTGCCATATCTTGTGCATCCGCGGCCTCTTCATCCTCTGTGACTGGGGGGACAGCAGTCACACCTGTTTTGGGGCGCAGACCTGCCACCTCTTTACCCGCAACAGCCAGCGTGATTGGCAGGTCATCATTTTCTTTGGAGGTGGTAACACCAGCTGGTGTTGAGCGCTGTCCGACATCGATAGCACCACCTTTGGATCAAGGCAACCTAACATGTCCGCTTGCATCTTCCTCACAGACCGGCAGTTTGCCGGGGACACCCTTATCAACCCCGTCTAAGCACAATAGCCAGCCCTCGGTCCCTCAGATGTGGACAAGTAAAAGACCATTTCCTCCTAGCCATGAGAAAGCTAAGAGGTTGAATTTCACCATCTGCAAGCTCTTGGCTACAGAAATGCTGCCTTTCCGCCTGGTGGACACAGAGGATTTTCGAGACCTTATGTCCGTCGCAGTGCCCCAGTACCAGATGCCCAGTTGGCACTACTTCTCAAAGAAAGGTGTGCCTGCGCTCCACCAGCATGTCGCACACAACATCGCCGCTTCTTTGAGAAACTCTGTGTGTGACAGGGTGCATTTCACCACAGACACTTGGACGAGTAGGCATGGACAGGGGCGTTACATGTCGCTGACTGGGCACTGGGTAACTATGGTGACAGCAGGACAAGGGGCTGCTGTCCAAGTCTTGCCGTCCCCACGAGTTGTGCGTCAATCCTCTTTATGTCAAAGTTCCTCCACTGCTTCTGCCTCCTCAACCTCCTCTCGGTCTTCCACCTGCACCCAAAGCCTGTCTGGTCATGCCACAAGCTTTCTAACTGCGCAGAAGGGATCCTGCACACCTCCTTACTATGCTGGCAGTAGGGCTCAACGTCATCAGGCGGTTTTTACATTGAAATGTCTGGGAAATGTGAGTCACACAGCTGAGGAGTTGTGGTCAGCTCTGGAGAACCAATTTCATGAATGGTTGTCTCCACTGGACCTGAAACCAGGGAAGGCCGTGTGCGACAATGCTGCAAACCTGGGTGCGGCCCTTCGCCGGGGCAATGTCACACACGTGCCTTGTATGGCTCACGTGTTGAACCTGGTTGTCCAGCAATTTTTAGCCCACTATCCCAGACTAGATGGCCTTCTGCAGAGGGCACGGTCGCTGTGTGCTCACTTCCGCCGTTCGCATCCCGCAGCTCAGCGACTTACATCTCTACAGAAGTCGTTGGGCCTGCCACTTCACCGGCTAAAATGCGATGTGCCTACGCGGTGGAATTCAACTCTGCACATGTTGCAGCGACTGTGGCAGCACCGACAAGCCCTGGTGCAATACGTTCTGACGTATAGCCTGGGCCAACGAGATCCAGAGGTGGGGCAAATCACGCTGGAGGAGTGGTCTCAGATCAGGGACCTATGCACCCTTCTGCACAGTTTTGAAATGGCGACGAAGATGTTTAGTGCTGACGATGCCATTATCAGCATGACTATTCCGGTGATTTACATGCTGGAGCACATGTTAAACAGAATTCGGAGTCAGGTGGTGGCACAAGAGGAGGTGGAGGAAGAAGAGGAGGAGGAGTTGTATGCGGAAGGGCTAACATCTGCAAGGTCCAGACGGTCGGCAGCACCAAGGCGGCAGGCATGTGAGGGTGGGGGAGATGGTTTTACCAGGGCGCATGGTAGCAGCCAAACTAGTGAGGAAGGTGCAGGAGCCCAGGAAGAAGTGGAGGACGAACTGATGGAAGACTCATCAGATGAGGGAGACCTTGATCACATTTCTGTTGTGCGAGGTTGGGGGGAGAGGACAGAGGAAGGAAGCATGATTGTTACCTCGCCACCAACACAACAGGGACTTGGTGCTCCTGGATGCGCAACACACATGAGTGCCTTCTTGCTGCACTACCTGCAACATGACCCTCGAATTGTGAGAATTAGAAATAATCCTGACTACTGGGTTGCCACACTGTTAGATCCCCGGTACAAAAGTAAATTTTCAGAAATTATTCCTGCCATAGAAAGGGATGCACGCATGCAGGAGTATCAGCAGAGACTGTTGCAGAATCTTACATGTGCTTTTCCACAAAATACCAGTGGTGCACGTAGTGAATCTCACAGTTCCAACTTGCCAACCGTGGGACCGTCAAGTGTTCAGCACTCAAACCGTAACAGAACCACAGTATCTGCTGGTAACATCAATTTTGCGGAATCATTTCACCACTTTTTTAGCCCATCCTTTGCAAGGCCACAGGAGACAAGAAGTCTGACACATAGTCAACGCCTAGAGACGATGGTACAGGAGTATCTCCAAGTAAACATTGAAGCCATGACTGTGTCACTGGACCCTTGCTCTTTTTGGGCTTCCAATCTGGATAAATGGCCGGAGCTAGCCACTTACGCCTTGGAGATCTTGTCATGCCCCGCAGCCAGCGTCCTGTCTGAACGTGTGTTCAGCGCTGCTGGTGGTGTGCTGACAGATAAGCGCACGCGGCTCTCCACTGATAATGTAGACAGACTCACGTTCATAAAGATGAACAAATCATGGATCCGAAACGACTTTTCTACCCCTGTGTCATCCTGGGGAGAGTAAAAGCTTGATGATTGGTTAAAATCACCCTACCAACTGTTTTAAGCTTTCAAATTACTAATCATGTTTATCTGTATCTTGGCTGGAAAATAATTTGGGCTTTGTAGCAGTGTGCAGCACTGATTCTATTAGGCCATCTATAATAAGCTCCACCAGATTTAAAATTACTAATCATGTTTATCTGTATCTTGACTGGAAAATAATTTGGGCTTTGTAGCAGTGTGCAGCACTGATCCTATTAGGCCATCTATACTAAAGCTTCACCAGATTTAAAATTAATAATAATTTTTAGCTGCATCTAGCCCGGAAAATAATTTTGGGGCTCCGAGATGCGCAAGACACATAAGTGCCTTCTTGCTGCACTACCTGCAGCATGACCCTCATATTGTCAGAATTCGAAGTAATCATGACTACTGGGTTGCCACACTCTTAGATCCCCCAAACTTTTCGATCAACCTTTTCATTTTAATAAAGACCAAAAAAATGGTCATTTTTGAAATTATAAGCATTAGCAGGTTGTTAGAAACTGAAATCAAACAGTTTTCAACTCAAAACTTTATTCTAGGTGATGTTACATTTTCACATAGGACCCCTTGTTCGAAAGGAGCTTCTGAACTCTCTCGTCCATTGAATTTGTCAGGTTTTGGATGGTTTCTGCTTCAATTGTTTTGCATGAGGACAGAATACCCTCCCAGAGCTGTTGCTTAGATGTGAACTGCCTCCCGCCATCATAGACACTCCTTTTAATGATGCTCCAAAGGTTCTGAATGGGGTAGAGGTCAGGGGAGCATGGGGGTCACACCATAAGTTTGTCCCCTTTTATGCCCATATCAGCCAGAGATGCAGATGTTTTATGTGCAGCATGAGATGGTGCATTATCATGCAAAAAAATGATCTTGCTGTGAAATACACGGTTCTTCTTCTTGAACCATGGCAGGAAGTGCTGTTTGAGAAAATCCACATACATTATGGAGTTCATCTTTAGCGCCTTCAGGGATCCTAAAGGGGCCGACAATCTCTCTCCCCATGATTCCAGCCCAAAACATTACTCCACGTCCTCCTTGTTGGCGCTGTAGCCGTGTTTGCGTGGGGTGTCCATCAACCAGCCATCCTCCACTCCATCCATCTGGACCATCGAGCGCTGCACGGCACTCATCCGTGAACAAAACAGTTTTGAAATCAGTCTTCATGTAATGTTTGGCCCACTGGAGCCGTTTCTGCTTGTGTGAAGTGGATAGAGGAGGTCGACAGGATGGCATATGCACAGCTGCAAACCTCTGAAGGACCCTGCATCTTGTTGTTCGGGGGACGTTGGAGGCACCAGCAGCTTCAAAAACTTGTCTGCTGCTATGACAAGGCTTTTTTGCCGCTGCTCTTTCAACCTGACGTAATTGCCTGTAGGAAAGAGTCCTCAATTTGCCCTTATCAGCACGCACACGTGTGTACTGTGAATCAGCTACATACTTCTTGATTGCCAAGACACTTCATCCTGATCATCGCACAATGTTGATTGTAGTCATGCCTTGACCTAAACACTCCACAATTTGTTGCTTCTCAGCAGCCGACACATCCTTTTTCTTTCCCATTTTGGCAGAAAATGTAGGCTGCTTAATAATGTGAGACAGCCTTCTTAAGTAGTCTTGCCTTTCATTGGACACACCTGCCAAACTAATTAGCACAGGTGTCTGCAATTGCTTACAGTGATATAAAGAGCCCTGACACACATCACCATCAATGAGTTTAACTGACAAACAAACAAATTCTTCCCTTATCACTCCTAAACCCTTTTTGCATAATAATTTGGAACACAGTGTACATGTGCTTTTCCACAAAACACCAGTGGTTCACGTAGTGAATCTTACAGTTCTAACTTGCCAACCGTGGTCTGTATGGAGTTGTTCAATAAAGGGCCCAAAATTAAGATAACATAGATGGGAGAGGTCTCTATGAATAGGAATTCCTAAGTATTTGATACCCTGTGAGGGCCAGGCAAAGGGAAAGTTGGACTGGATGGAATCCTATATGGATTTGGGGAGGGAGACATCGAGGGCCTCAAACTTCGCTGCATTGATTTTAAAATTTGACCATGTAACAAAGTGATCTATTTCAGCCATAACAGCATGGATGGATATATGTGATTGAGTGATATATACTAGGACATCATCAGCAAATAGAGAGCACTTGTACTCGGTGCCTCCCACCTCAATCCACCTAATATTGGGGTTATGGCGAATTGATGAGAGCAGGTGCTCCGTCACTAGGATGTATAAGAGAGGGGACAGAGAACATCCCTGCCTTGTCCCATTGGTGATTGTGAAAGGTGATGAAAATGTTCTGACGCGCCCCCTGGGCCTTGGGACACCCGGAGCCGGACCCTTTTTGGTGGATGCTGGTGGTTGTAGTCTCCGTGGCGGCGACCCGGTTCCGTGGCTCAGGGCGGTCAAACCAGTGGCGGAACTATTTATGTGGTTTTGATGTTTAAATGTCCGACTACGCCACCCGTGGATTGCGGTCAGAGTGAACCGCCGCTCCAGGGCAGACCGCTGAGGCTGGTGTTGTGGGTGCAGCAGAGCGTAGCATAACTCCCCACGGGAGGAGTATAGCCTCAGGGCAGTGTATGCGGAGGATGGGGGTGATGGTGCAGGGCAGCAGCAGTAACGACACGGAGTCAGTGATGCAGTCCAGGGCCTTTACTCACAGTTCTTATTATCCAGACCACGTCTGCAGGTAACGGCTGCCCACGTCGTACTGTGCTCACCAGGTGAGGGGCTCAGACAACTCCCAGATAACTTTGGAGCGCTTCACAGGACCCCCTTTGTGTGTCCTTTGTCTGGCCTTTCTTACCAACCCTTCTGTCCGGCTGCCTCGGGCCTCCTCTTGGTAAACTTGGCGCCAGTTTCCCTGACCCTATGTGGTGCCTTCCTAGCGGGTGTAGCGAGGGGCTGCGCCACATAAAATGTCACAGCCTCCTGTTTCTAGCTGAGGGTCGTTTCCTGCCTCCACTAGTTTCGGGGACCGGTCTCCCCCTTTGGCCTGACCCCTCCACGCAGGTGGATTCGGGCGTGCGGTGGCGACTCGCCCGTCCGCACCCCTGGGATCCCTTCGTTCCTCGTTCCTGGAGCCTTCTCCGCTCCTCTTCCTTCCTTCTCCCTCTTCCAGGCCTGGGCCTCTGTTACTAGGCCCGCCTCCGGAGCAGAGCTCATGCAGAGCCCCTGCTCCCTGCCACTTCTGCTCAGACTTCTCTGCACTGAACTAAGATGATGCCCACCTTTTATACTCCCTTCTCAATGCACCCAGGAACTGCTTCCTCCCTGCTCCTGCACTACAGGGTTCCCCTTCCTCAGTGTTCCCTCCCCCCACTCCAGCCAGGGACAGGGACTGTCGTGCCCATCTCAGGGGCATATTGGTCGCCCTGCCCCACGGCAATGTGGTGTAATGCATGCAGGTGTCGGGTCCTGATCCACACTACATCCTTACCTGAGAGTGAGATATCACACCTCTGGGTGAGGTGCAATACCTCTGTAGCAACCGAGCCCTCAGGGTGCTACAGTTCCATTTATCTTCAGCCTAGGTGACATATTGCGATACAGGGCCGTGATTTTGGCTATAAAAGGGTCCCCTAGACCCCTACCCCAAGCTTTTTAAGAGAATCATATATGGCGTGCCAGGAGACTCTATGGAATGCTTTCTCAGCATCCAACGAGAGTATCTAATTACAAATTTTTAACTGCATCTAGCCCAGGAAATACTTTATGCCTAGTAGCAGTGTCTGCTAGTCAGCGGATTATCCCAGCTGTTAAGCAAGCTACACCACCTGTAGTTTGGACACTTAATTTTTTCAAAGGAAATGCTTCGGGACCACGGGATACTCAGTGAAGAGCATCAGGAGGCACCCCAAGGCATAGGGGCTGGGACTGGCAGTAGGATGCCTTGCGGTGGACAGCCGAGCTCAATCCTTATAAAAGCTTTTTAACTGCAGCAGCTTTAGTGGACGCTACTGGAGCTGGAATTACGCGGCTGCTGGCATGAGACTTGCCCTCCAATAGATCCTTGTAAATGGATTTAAAGTGTATTCATTCAAATTAGAGAGACAATTTAAATTAAAAAGCTTAGAGCTGCCTCCACCACAGGGGGGCTCGCTCGACCCACCAGCGGACAGGCACCAGTATTGGGAGAGGGGGGCTGGCCGTCAGGGTTCACCGCGGCTCTGGCACAAACCCGGCGACGCGGAGGTGGCACGGGCAGGAGCGGACTGAACGTGTCGGCTTCTCACTTTTTGGATTTTAGAAGGGCATGACATGCCTATATCTGTGTCTCCCCCTCCTTTTACTCCTCCACCTCTTTTCTTTTCGCATGACTATATGTACTTGTCACTTTTCCATGTGTTAGTTGTGTCTTCTGAGCAGTTTGTCAGCTTTTGGACACCTTTGAAGGTGTTTTCTATGTGTTTCTATGTGTTTTTGTTTGCCTGCCATTGGTTTTAACGGTGTTCGAAGGTGTTCGAACAGTTCGGCGAACACACGGGTGTTCGACGAACCGAACCGAACTCGAACACTACGGGGGTGGCTCAACACTAGTGTGCATAAATTTTTTTACCATAAATTTAAAAGAAAAACCGTTGAGCTTCAATTTACGCACGGAAAGGAGGCGCTAAACTACGGACGTGAGTCGTTTGCATCGTCTGCTGACAGGTGTTTGATCCCGCGCGTTTATTTTGCTCCTAAGTTTTCAAATGTTGGCAAAGCAAAGCAAACAACCAAAAATGCACACACTACACTAAGGGGGCGCCCGAGAGAAAAAAATACGTATACTTAAAAGGTAGATGTACCATATGGCCTATTTATACGTAGTTTGGACTTTAGGTACTAGGTACTAGTTGGCGATTATATTGATAGATGTCATCAGCAGTCGATGCGGCTAGTGGGAGGAGTCTGTTTTGACGCATTGGTGTAGACTGCCTGGACTGCCAGTCAGGCCAGCTAAGGCAAGGGAGATAGTATCTACGTTTTTTGCATATCGGCGCGCGCGATTATAATATTTTCGAGGTATGTCTCTACTGTTTGCATGCTTTATCATGTGAGCCATTGCTGTTATTTTGTATATTCATTAGATTCATTGTTCCATGAGGTTTCATGAATGCAAATAGAAAATAGGAGGTTTTTAGTAAATTTTTGGCCTAGGTTCTAAAGTGTTAGGCGCTGCGAGGTAGGTATATTGTTTTGATTTTCAAAAATATTGGAAACATTGGAAATTGTTAAAGAAATTTGTAGTTTTTGTCTTAAAAGTAAAATCGTATTATATAATGTTTAGATAACAATTTTAATCGGTGCGTTAACTTTTAGGTAAATGCTGTGTGTTGTAACGAGCCATGGCTGATAAGAAGAACCGTAAAAGAAAAGCTGAGGAGGAGAAATCACTTTCAAAAATCAAAGGGTCATTTTTAAAATATCTAAGCAATAGAAATGAAGACGCGGAATTCCAAACGTTGGAACAACAGGCTTCTGTTGCTTCGGAAATATCGAATATGGAAATAGAATTTGTTTCTCATGCTGAAAATAGTGAACTACAACCATCAATATCTGGTGGTAGATCTGATCAAAGTACCAGTACTGACATGGAGGCTGGTACATCTATAGAAATACTACGCAAAGACTATTCGGACGATCCCGCTACGTGGACCGTAATCAATGATGACTTACGCCTAGATGTAGTAAAACTCGGCCCCACACAAGTTAAAGATTTTGATTTTCCTTTGGACACTAATCGTAGAAAATTTTCTTGTGTTCACTATAAACGTCGTCTTGTCAATGGTGAAAGTCTTGAATGCAATTGGCTAACGTATTCTATTCAGAAAAATTCCGTTTTTTGTTTTTGCTGCACGTTATTTCCAGACTCATCACTTCAACTAGGAATCATCAAACGCTCAGCCTTAGGTACTGATGGTGTAAATGACTGGAAAAACATATCTGCTATTTTAGCCAGCCACGTAAAAAGCAAAGATCACATGATTAGCTTTCAAAAATGGAAGGAACTCGAAAATAGACTTAAGATGAACAAGACCATTGATGAAGAACACTTAGGCAAAATTGAAGAGCAAGAAAAATACTGGCATCAAATTTTAGAAAGGTTGATAGCTCTAGTGAGGGTACTAGGTACGCAAAACTTAGCGTTCCGTGGATCAAATGATGCATTGTTTGCATCTAATAAAGGGAACTTTTTGAAATTTGTGGAGTATTTGGCTATGTTCGATCCCGTCATGTGTGAGCACATTCGGAAAATCCGGGACAAAGAGATTCATGCACATTATTTGGGAAAAACAATACAGAATGAGATGATTCAACTGCTAAGTAATGGTATTCAGGAAAAGATTCTTGACGATGTCAAAACTGCAAAATACTTTTCTGTAGTGCTGGATTGTACTTCTGACGTGTCTCATGTTGAACAAATGACTATCATTGTTCGGTTTGTTTCCACATCAGAAGACAAAAAGTTTGAAATTAAAGAGCACTTCTTGGGATTAGAGATGAGCGTTGTTCTACTCGAACTGTTCACCAATCTCAAATTCGAGCTGTTTTGGGCGGTGTTCGAGCCGTTCGGCGAACACGAACGATTTGAGAAAAATTCGGCTGTTCGAGGTTATGTTCGATAACTGTTCGTGCACCAAAATCATAACTGGATTTTTTCTCAGTAATGATGAAAATTAATGTTAATACGCAGTTTGAGTGTACAGCGGGGTGGGGGGAGGGGCAGGGGATGGATCTCTGCAGGAACAATGAAGATCTCCATTTTTTTTTCTCTTTCCCGCATTTACAGTGGGGAGGTGCAATCTGTCAGCCTATCAGCAGCGCACACACGGAGCGAAGTGCTTTTTTTCACACAAGCAAGGGCATGTGTCATTGGCAGTGTATGTCACATGTCCTTGCCCTATAAGACCAAGCCATTTTCCCCGTCGCCACCATTTTCTCACTGCTGCAGCTGCGTGTTAGACGGCACCGCTGTTGCTGTGTGCGCTATACCTTGTTAATTTCAAGCCAATTTTCGCACAAATCTACAGATAGCTTGGGAGTAGGGAATAGTTGTGATTGCAGTCCTTTTAAGGACTAGGTTACAGCATTTCCTACGACTTTTATCAGGCAGGTCTGTGCTCTTAAATAGATAGATTGTGGGAGTAAAGACTAATTGTAATTGGAGTCCTTTTCAGGACTAGGTTACATCAGTTCCTATCAGTTTTTGCCAGGCAGGTCTGTGCCAGTGCTGTGCAAGTTTTTTTCACAGCATTTGGCTGAATCTAGCAAAGCTAATCCTTTTTGGCCTATTGCAGAGTGTGTTAGTCAGTGGAGTAGCCTATCTGTGTTGCAAGATATACCACCTGTGTATAGAATACCAATTTTTTTACTGCACCTAGTGAAGTAAAATCTTTTGGGCATAGCATCATTCTATTAGTCCATCTATACTGACCTCCATCAGGTTGCAAATTGAATATAATTTTTTTCTGCATCTAGCTCTGAAAAAATATTGGGCTTCTAGCTGTGTGTGGGACTTGTTGTATTAGTCCATCTATACTGACCTCCATCAGGTTGCAAACTGAATATATTTTTTTCTGCATCTACCTCTGAAAAAATATTGGACTTCTAGCTGTGTGTGGGACTTGTTCTATTAATCCATCTATAAAGACCTCCATCAGGTTGCAAACTGAATATATTTTTTTCTGCATCTACCTCTGAAAAAATATTGGGCTTCTAGCTGTGTGTGGGACTTGTTGTATTAGTCCATCTATACTGACCTCCATCAGGTTGCAAACTGAATATATTTTTTTCTGCATCTACCTCTGAAAAAATATTGGGCTTCTAGCTGTGTGTGGGACTTGTTCTATTAATCCATCTATACAGACCTCCATCAGGTTGCAAACTGAATATATTTTTTTCTGCATCTACCTCTGAAAAAATATTGGGCTTTTAGCTGTGTGTGGGACTTGTTGTATTAGTCCATCTATACTGACCTCCATCAGGTTGCAAACTGAATATATTTTTTTCTGCATCTACCTCTGAAAAAATATTGGGCTTCTAGCTGTGTGTGGGACTTGTTCTATTAATCCATCTATACAGACCTCCATCAGGTTGCAAACTGAATATATTTTTTTCTGCATCTACCTCTGAAAAAATATGTGGCCTTCTAGCAGTGTGTGGGACTTTCTCTATTAGTCCATCTATACTGACCTCCATCAGGTTGCAAATTAAAAATAATTTTTATCTGCATCTACAGTACCTCTGAAAAAATATTTGGGCTTCTAGCTGTGTGTGGGACTTGTTCTATTAGTCCATCTATACTGACCTCCATCAGGTTGCAAATTGAATATAATTTTTATCTGCATCTAGCTCTGAAAAAATATTTGGCCTTCTAGCAGTGTGTGGGACTTTCTCTATTAGTCCATCTATACTGACCTCCATCAGGTTGCAAATTGAATATAATTTTTATCTGCATCTAGCTCTGAAAAAATATTTGGCCTTCTAGCAGTGTGTGGGACTTTCTCTATTAGTCCATCTATACTGACCTCCATCAGGTTGCAAATTGAATATAATTTTTATCTGCATCTAGCTCTGAAAAAATATTTGGCCTTCTAGCAGTGTGTGGGACTTTCTCTATTAGTCCATCTATACTGACCTCCATCAGGTTGCAAATTAAAAATAATTTTTATCTGCATCTACCTCTGAAAAAATATTTGGGCTTCTAGCTGTGTGTGGGACTTGTTCTATTACTCCATCTATACTGACCTCCATCAGGTTGCAAGCTGAATATATTTTTTTCTGCACCTACCTCTGAAAAAATATTGGGCTTCTAGCTGTGTGTGGGACTTGTTGTATTAGTCCATCTATACTGACCTCCATCAGGTTGCAAATTAAAAATAATTTTTATCTGCATCTACAGTACCTCTGAAAAAATATTTGGGCTTCTAACTGTGTGTGGGACTTGTTCTATTAGTCCATCTATACTGACCTCCATCAGGTTGCAAATTGAATATAATTTTTATCTGCATCTAGCTCTGAAAAAATATTTGGCCTTCTAGCAGTGTGTGGGACTTTCTCTATTAGTCCATCTATACTGACCTCCATCAGGTTGCAAATTAAAAATAATTTTTATCTGCATCTAGCTCTGAAAAAATATTTGGCCTTCTAGCAGTGTGTGGGACTTTCTCTATTAGTCCATCTATACTGACCTCCATCAGGTTGCAAATTAAAAATAATTTTTATCTGCATCTACCTCTGAAAAGATATTTGGGCTTCTAGCTGTGTGTGGGACTTGTTCTATTAATCCATCTATACAGACCTCCATCAGGTTGCAAACTGAATATAATTTTTTTCTGCATCTAGCTCTGAAAAAATATTTGGCCTTCTAGCAGTGTGTGGGACTTGTTCTATTAGTCCACCTATACTGACCTCCATCAGGTTGCAAATTCAAAATAATTTTTTGTCTGCATCTAGCTCTGAAAAAATATTTGGCCTTCTAGCAGTGTGTGGGACTTTCTCTATTAGTCCATCTATACTGACCTCCATCAGGTTGCAAACTGAATATATTTTTTTTCTGCATCTACCTCTGAAAAAATATTGGGCTTGTAGCTGTGTGTGGGACTTGTTCTATTAATCCATCTATACAGACCTCCATCAGTTTGCAAACTGAATAAAAATTTTTTCTGCATCTACCTCTGAAAAAATATTTGGGCTTCTAGCTGTGTGTGGGACTTGTTCTATTAGTCCATCTATACTGACCTCCATCAGGTTGCAAATTGAATATAATTTTTTTCTGCATCTAACCCAGCCAATAGTTTTGGCCTAATACCACAGTTTGGCCACTCAGCTCTGCTCGGTTCCCATCCATTGTTTTTTTGTGCAAACAACTCCAGAGTTGTGAATTAGTTAACCACCAAAATGAGTGGAAAAAGGCCTGCTGCTGGTGGAAAGGGGAATAGGCGTGTTGGGAAGGGGAAAAAAGGTTGTGTCCGTGGGGTAGGTGTTAAAGCAACAGTAACATCTGCAGAAGAAAGACCATCTTCCAGCCAAACTAAAATGTCTACTTCTTTTAGCGGACAATGTGATAAGATCCCTTTCTTACGGCCACGCCAATCGCTACAAATTCCAGATGAGGAACAAAAACAGCAGGTGCTTCAACGGATATCAAGTGCTCCTTTAAGTGGGCTCTCCTCCACATCAACTTCAACATCACAAATACTCCAGTCCTCAAAGGTGTCACCCCAATCGCACTTGCTTCCTCACAGCTCCCAAATCTCCAGTTGCCCGTCTGAGTATGAGGTAGAACAGATGGTTGAGTCTGCAGAGCTGTTTACTCATACTATAGCCTGGGAATCAGAGGTCGACTCCAGCGCTTCTGTGAATCCAGACGAGGAAATGATCTGCACTGATGCCCAGAATCTTTATGAGTCGGATCCAGTACCAGACGCAGAAGGTTCTGACCATAATGTAGACCCTCATTCCCAAACTGTAACTCCTGTTGGTGGAGACAATGAAGAAGACGATGATAAGACTCAAATACCTGATTGGAGCGACAACTTTAGTTTTTTGTCAGGGCATGAACAGGTTGGCTCTGAGGACGACGGGTGTGATAACGCACAGGGTGATGATGATGAGGTTGGAGATCCCACTTACTGTCAACCCACAGTCAGCCAAGAGATGAGGTCAGCAGAGGAGGTGGAGGAAGATGCTAGTGACGACGAGGTCAGGTTGCGCCTTTCTGGACAGAGACGTAGTACTGGAAGCACGTCAACAACTGCATCCTCAAACACAACTCTGCCTCTCACCACAAGTCGTGGTGGCTCTTCAGGTCGCATGGGTGCTAAGCCTTGCATAGCCTGGGCATTTTTTCAGATCGATAAAGATGACCCAACTCGTGTTATCTGTAACATTTGTCAGCAAAAGCTAAGTAGAGGCCAAAAAATACATAGTTTGAGTACTTCATGCATGAACCGGCACATGGACATGAAGCATAAGTTGCAGTGGGAAGCTCAGTGTGCTACAATGCGGCCTAGCCGGCCGGGCCAACCACCGTCTACCATATCTTGTGCATCCGCGGCCTCTTCATCCTCTGTGACTGGGGGGACAGCAGTCACACCTGTTTTGGGGCGCAGACCTGCCACCTCTTTACCCGCAACAGCCAGCGTGATTGGCAGGTCATCATTTTCTTTGGAGGTGGTAACACCAGCTGGTGTTGAGCGCTGTCCGACATCGATAGCACCACCTTTGGATCAAGGCAACCTAACATGTCCGCCTGCATCTTCCTCACAGACCGGCAGTTTGCCGGGGACACCCTTATCAACCCCGTCTAAGCACAATAGCCAGCCCTCGGTCCCTCAGATGTGGACAAGTAAAAGACCATTTCCTCCTAGCCATGAGAAAGCTAAGAGGTTGAATTTCACCATCTGCAAGCTCTTGGCTACAGAAATGCTGCCTTTCCGCCTGGTGGACACAGAGGATTTTCGAGACCTTATTGTTATGTTCTGCTACCAAAGCTAAGGAAAGAGAGGAGATCTGTCCCTACTATGAGACTCAGCTGAATCCCTACGATGTAACAGGGAACCTGATCCTGCGATCAGACCTGCTAAAGTCCTAATCTAGTCTGTACGATGACCTATAGATGTGGGGAGGGAATCCCTACAAGTACTAAGGACTGGGAGGAATATGGGACACCTCCTAACAGAAATAGTAGCAGACAGACGAACAAACAAAATAGATAGAACATAGAGGTCCGTAGACCAAGCAAACTAACAGAGTTAGATACAGAGCACAGGCTAGCTAGAAAGTAGATATACAATGAAGTCCAGCAAAGCCAGAAGGGCGGAGCAGGACTAAATAGGCCAACAAGGTCATGTGACCAGCAAAGGAAAAAAAACCTAACAGCAAGGTTCTAACAGTACCCCCCCTTCTAAGAGGATCCTCCGGATCCCCTAGGACCAGGCTTATCAGGAAATCTCCTGTGAAACGCTCTGATAAGTCTGGACGCGGAAACATCATCTGACCTCACCCAAGAGTTATCCTCGGGTCCGAAACCTTTCCAGGCCACAAGATACTGCAAACTACCTCTATACCGTCTAGAGTCAAGGATGCGAGAAATTTCATATTCCCCGTCCTCCACCACCGGAGGAACAGAGGCAGAGGCGTCACCATCCGACACAACAGCTTTTTTTAACAGAGAGACATGAAAGACCGGATTAATTCTCCAGGAGGTAGGAACCTCCAACCTAACAGCAGATTGGTTGACAACCTGAAGCACCTTAAAGGGCCCTACAAACTTGGGACCCAATTTCTTAGAAGGAATCCTCAACCGCAGATTCCTAGAGGACAACCAAACCATGTCACCAACAGCGAACAAAACCTCCTGTCGTTTCCTATCAAAGTAGTCTTTAGATTTTCTGTTGGCCTCCTGAAGATTACCACGCACACCCGTCCAAACTCTTTCCAAATCACCGGAAAAATTCTCCTCCTCAGGCACGGCAGATCCCAACTTGGAGAACGACCCAAACGACGGATGTCTCCCAGAACAACAAAAAAAAGGCGAACAACCAGCAGAAGAAGATGTATGATTGTTCAGAGCAAATTCGGCAAGTGGCAGAAACTCAGACCACCCCTCTTGATTGTCTGCCACAAAACAACGCAAGAACTGCTCAACATCCTGGTTTTTCCTTTCTGTCTGGCCATTAGATTCAGGATGATATCCGGACGAAAACGACAAATGAATTCCCAACCTGTCACAAAAGGCACGCCAAAAACGAGCCACGAACTGAGGACCCCTATCAGAAACAATGTCAGTAGGAACGCCATGAAGTCTGACAATTTCCTTGACAAAGGCCTTAGCGAGAGTTTTAGCGCAGGGCAGTTTGACGAAGGGAACCAAGTGACACATCTTGCTAAAGCGGTCCACGACCACCCAGATGACAGTAAAACCCTCAGAGGGGGGAAGGTCAGTTATAAAGTCCATAGCCAAATGTGTCCAAGGAGCACTGGGGACCTCCAAAGGACAAAGCAACCCCGCAGCAGGAGTATGTGAGGACTTAGATCTAGCACATATAGTACATTGGCGCACCCACTTAATGACTTCCTTCTGCCATCCAGGCCACCAAAAACTGCGACCCACCAGTCTCTTGGTCTCAGAGATTCCGGGATGACCTGCCAACCGAGATTCGTGACACTCAACAAACAAATCTCTCCTAAAGGTCTCAGGCACAAACAACCTCCCATGAGGAGTGTTAGATGGGGCATTCTCCTGAGCCTTAAGAATCTCATCTTCCAAAACGGAGTCTAAAGCAGCTATCACAACACCTTCTTGTAAAATGTTTTCCTCTTTCTCAGCACCGACTATGGGAGAAAAACTGCGAGACAAGGCATCCGCCTTAACATTCTTAGTACCAGGGATGTAAGTAACGGAGAAATTAAACCGCGAGAAAAACAGTGCCCACCTAGCCTGACGGGCATTCAGGCGCTTGGCAGCATCAAGATATATCAGATTTTTATGATCCGTAAGAACCTGAACGGGAAATTCCGCACCTTCCAAGAAGTGGCGCCAGTGTTCAAATGCGAGTTTAATAGCCAATAATTCCCGATTACCAATATCGTAATTCAATTCAGTCTCCGAAAATTTTTTTGAAAAAAAGGCACAGGGATGTAATCCATCCCCGTTATCCTGAGACAATACTGCGCCAACCCCCACAGAGGAAGCATCAACCTCAACCAAAAACGGCCTAGTAACATCAGGCTGCATAAGGATGGGAGCAGAGGTGAACCTCTCCTTGAGATACACAAAAGCTTCAATGGCCTCAGAAGACCACTGAACCGCATCAGCACCTTTCCTGGTGAGATCAGTCAGAGGTTTGACAATACTAGAAAAATTTTTTATGAACTTTCTATAGTAATTGGCGAAACCCAAAAACCTCTGTATCGATTTCAAACCAATAGGCCTAGGCCATTCCTGCACAGCCTGAACCTTAACCGGATCCATCTCAAAACCTTTGCTGGAGATAATGTAGCCCAAAAAACTAATTCTCTGTACAGCGAACTCACATTTCTCCAGCTTAGCAAAAAGCGAATTGTCCATTAATAACTGTAATACCTCACGCACGCTCCGCCAATGAGACTCCAGATCTGGCGAATAAATCAAAATGTCATCCAAATACACAACCACATTTTTACCAATCAAAGGTCTAAGGATGTCATTAATCAGATTCTGAAAAAATGCAGGAGCATTAGTGAGACCAAAAGGCATAACCAGATTCTCAAAATGACCCACAGGAGTGTTAAAAGCAGTCTTCCATTCATCACCCTCCTTCATGCGCAACAGATTGTATGCCCCCTTAAGGTCAATTTTAGAGAACCACTTGGCCCCCAATAACTGGTTAAACAGATCAGGAATCAATGGCAGTGGGTAAGGATTGCGTACCGTAATTTTGTTAATCTCACGAAAATCCAGACAAGGACGTAAACCGCCGTCCTTTTTTTTTACAAAAAAAAATCCAACCGCCACAGGAGACTTAGAGGGCCTAATGTGACCGGCGGCCAAGCTTGTCTGTATGTATTCCTCCAAAGCCTTCCTCTCAGGAATAGTAAGGTTAAATAAACGACTCTTAGGAAGAGTCGCTCCAGGGACAAATTCAATAGAACAATCATAGTCTCTATGGGGAGGCAAAACCTGCGATTCCTTCTCAGAAAAAACTCTCCAAAAATCCTGAATAGGAACAGGCAATTCTCCCCTATCCAAAGCTGCAATACGCCCGTTACAACACTTGTCATAACATTTATGGCTCCAGGATTTAATTTCACTGGTAGACCAATCCAGTACAGGATTGTGAAATTTTAACCAGGGCAAACCCAATATTACTGGAGAAGGCAAGTTATTCAACACTACCAAATCCAATTTCTCATGGTGAACACCATTAATAGTGAGAGGAAATTCACTGACCTTGAGAGTAATATTCTTCAAAGGGGAGCCATCCACAGAAACCACAGCAATGGGGAATGACAAAGGTTCAGGTTTTAAATTGAGTTTTTCCACGAATCCCCCATCAATTACATTCAGTGTAGACCCGCAATCAACAAACACCCGAAATTCCATTAATTTTTCCTGAGCAATCGTGGAAGCAGCTAAAAATATACCCTTGGAATTTAAACAGGCAATACGGGCGTGACTGACCATTTTTTTTTCTTTCTTCATACGAAGCTCACAGCCTTTAATCAAATGACCAGATTTTCCGCAGTAGAAACACAAGCCTTGCGAAAAACGACGGTCTTTTTCTTGAGAGCGAGGTGCCACCGATCCAATCTCCATCGGTTCACCACTGTTAGTACACACATTATCATAACCAGAAACTGACATAGCAGAGGATTTGCTCTCATTAACCCTAGCACGCAGTCTTCTATCCACCCGTATAGCTAATTGCATAGCCTGTTGCAAATCCTCAGGTGTAGGATAAGCAATTAGCAGGTCTTTAACCCTTTCACTGAGCCCAGCAAGAAATAGACTTTTCAGAGCAGAATCGTTCCACCCTGTTTGAGTGGACCAACGACGAAAATGTGTACAATATTTTTCCACATTACCCGATCCTTGTTTTAGACGTCTCAACTCAGTCTCAGCTGATGCGACACGGTCAGGATCATCATATAATAGTCCCAAAGCAGAAAAAAAACTATCCACTGATCTGAAGCATGAATCACTAGGTTGCAAAGAAAAGGCCCACTCCTGAGGCTCTTTGCGCAAAAGTGACATTATGAACCCTACGCGCTGGGATTCATCCCCAGAGGACTTAGGTCTCAAACGAAAATACAATAAGCAAGCATTTTTAAATGAAAAAAATTCTCGGTGTTCACCAAAAAACAAATCCGGCAAACATACCTTAGGCTCCAAGAAATGTGCTCCAGGACAGTTACTCACGTGCTGACGGAGCTCGGCCACCTCCAGAGAGAGTCCCTGCAGGCGATGAGCCAAATCCTGAACCGACACCATGATGGAACAGAAAAATCTTTCCTTAGAGAATTTGCTGGCTGGACTTACTGTTATGTTCTGCTACCAAAGCTAAGGAAAGAGAGGAGATCTGTCCCTACTATGAGACTCAGCTGAATCCCTACGATGTAACAGGGAACCTGATCCTGCGATCAGACCTGCTAAAGTCCTAATCTAGTCTGTACGATGACCTATAGATGTGGGGAGGGAATCCCTACAAGTACTAAGGACTGGGAGGAATATGGGACACCTCCTAACAGAAATAGTAGCAGACAGACGAACAAACAAAATAGATAGAACATAGAGGTCCGTAGACCAAGCAAACTAACAGAGTTAGATACAGAGCACAGGCTAGCTAGAAAGTAGATATACAATGAAGTCCAGCAAAGCCAGAAGGGCGGAGCAGGACTAAATAGGCCAACAAGGTCATGTGACCAGCAAAGGAAAAAAAACCTAACAGCAAGGTTCTAACACTTATGTCCGTCGCAGTGCCCCAGTACCAGATGCCCAGTCGGCACTACTTCTCAAAGAAAGGTGTGCCTGCGCTCCACCAGCATGTCGCACACAACATCACCGCTTCTTTGAGAAACTCTGTGTGTGACAGGGTGCATTTCACCACAGACACTTGGACGAGTAGGCATGGACAGGGGCGTTACATGTCGCTGACTGGGCACTGGGTAACTATGGTGACAGCAGGACAAGGGGCTGCTGTCCAAGTCTTGCCGTCCCCACGAGTTGTGCGTCAATCCTCTTTATGTCAAAGTTCCTCCACTGCTTCTGCCTCCTCAACCTCCTCTCGGTCTTCCACCTGCACCCAAAGCCTGTCTGGTCATGCCACAAGCTTTCTAACTGCGCAGAAGGGATCCTGCACACCTCCTTACTATGCTGGCAGTAGGGCTCAACGTCATCAGGCGGTTTTTACATTGAAATGTCTGGGAAATGTGAGTCACACAGCTGAGGAGTTGTGGTCAGCTCTGGAGAACCAATTTCATGAATGGTTGTCTCCACTGGACCTGAAACCAGGGAAGGCCGTGTGCGACAATGCTGCAAACCTGGGTGCGGCCCTTCGCCGGGGCAATGTCACACACGTGCCTTGTATGGCTCACGTGTTGAACCTGGTTGTCCAGCAATTTTTAGCCCACTATCCCAGACTAGATGGCCTTCTGCAGAGGGCACGGTCGCTGTGTGCTCACTTCCGCCGTTCGCATCCCGCAGCTCAGCGACTTACATCTCTACAGAAGTCGTTGGGCCTGCCACTTCACCGGCTAAAATGCGATGTGCCTACCCGGTGGAATTCAACTCTGCACATGTTGCAGCGACTGTGGCAGCACCGACAAGCCCTGGTGCAATACGTTCTGACGTATAGCCTGGGCCAACGAGATCCAGAGGTGGGGCAAATCACGCTGGAGGAGTGGTCTCAGATCAGGGACCTATGCACCCTTCTGCACAGTTTTGAAATGGCGACGAAGATGTTTAGTGCTGACGATGCCATTATCAGCATGACTATTCCGGTGATTTACATGCTGGAGCACATGTTAAACAGAATTCGGAGTCAGGTGGTGGCACAAGAGGAGGTGGAGGAAGTAGAGGAGGAGGAGTTGTATGCGGAAGGGCTAACATCTGCAAGGTCCAGACGGTCGGCAGCACCAAGGCGGCAGGCATGTGAGGGTGGGGGAGATGGTTTTACCAGGGCGCATGGTAGCAGCCAAACTAGTGAGGAAGGTGCAGGAGCCCAGGAAGAAGTGGAGGACGAACTGATGGAAGACTCATCAGATGAGGGAGACCTTGATCACATTTCTGTTGTGCGAGGTTGGGGGGAGAGGACAGAGGAAGGAAGCATGATTGTTACCTCGCCACCAACACAACAGGGACTTGGTGCTCCTGGATGCGCAACACACATGAGTGCCTTCTTGCTGCACTACCTGCAACATGACCCTCGAATTGTGAGAATTAGAAATAATCCTGACTACTGGGTTGCCACACTGTTAGATCCCCGGTACAAAAGTAAATTTGCAGAAATTATTCCTGCCATAGAAAGGGATGCACGCATGCAGGAGTATCAGCAGAGACTGTTGCAGAATCTTACATGTGCTTTTCCACAAAATACCAGTGGTGCACGTAGTGAATCTCACAGTTCCAACTTGCCAACCGTGGGACCGTCAAGTGTTCAGCACTCAAACCGTAACAGAACCACAGTATCTGCTGGTAACATCAATTTTGCGGAATCATTTCACCACTTTTTTAGCCCATCCTTTGCAAGGCCACAGGAGACAAGAAGTTTGACACATAGTCAACGCCTAGAGACGATGGTACAGGAGTATCTCCAAGTAAACATTGAAGCCATGACTGTGTCACTGGACCCTTGCTCTTTTTGGGCTTCCAATCTGGATAAATAGCCGGAGCTAGCCACTTACGCCTTGGAGATCTTGTCATGCCCCGCAGCCAGCGTTCTGTCTGAACGTGTGTTCAGCGCTGCTGGTGGTGTGCTGACAGATAAGCACACGCGGCTCTCCACTGATAATGTAGACAGACTCACGTTCATAAAGATGAACAAATCATGGATCCGAAATAACTTTTCTACCCCTGTGTCATCCTGGGGAGAGTAAAAGCTTGATGATTGGTTAAAATCACCCTACCAACTGTTTTAAGCTTTCAAATTACTAATCATGTTTATCTGTATCTTGGCTGGAAAATAATTTGGGCTTTGTAGCAGTGTGCAGCACTGATTCTATTAGGCCATCTATAATAAGCTCCACCAGATTTAAAATTACTAATCATGTTTATCTGTATCTTGACTGGAAAATAATTTGGGCTTTGTAGCAGTGTGCAGCACTGATCCTATTAGGCCATCTATACTAAAGCTTCACCAGATTTAAAATTAATAATAATTTTTAGCTGCATCTAGCCCGGAAAATAATTTTGGGGCTCCGAGATGCGCAAGACACATAAGTGCCTTCTTGCTGCACTACCTGCAGCATGACCCTCATATTGTCAGAATTCGAAGTAATCATGACTACTGGGTTGCCACACTCTTAGATCCCCCAAACTTTTCGATCAACCTTTTCATTTTAATAAAGACCAAAAAAATGGTCATTTTTGAAATTATAAGCATTAGCAGGTTGTTAGAAACTGAAATCAAACAGTTTTCAACTCAAAACTTTATTCTAGGTGATGTTACATTTTCACATAGGACCCCTTGTTCGAAAGGAGCTTCTGAACTCTCTCGTCCATTGAATTTGTCAGGTTTTGGATGGTTTCTGCTTCAATTGTTTTGCATGAGGACAGAATACCCTCCCAGAGCTGTTGCTTAGATGTGAACTGCCTCTCGCCATCATAGACACTCCTTTTAATGATGCTCCAAAGGTTCTGAATGGGGTAGAGGTCAGGGGAGCATGGGGGTCACACCATAAGTTTGTCCCCTTTTATGCCCATATCAGCCACAGATGCAGATGTTTTATGTGCAGCATGAGATGGTGCATTATCATGCAAAAAAATGATCTTGCTGTGAAATACACGGTTCTTCTACTTGAACCATGGCAGGAAGTGCTGTTTGAGAAAATCCACATACATTATGGAGTTCATCTTTAGCGCCTTCAGGGATCCTAAAGGGGCCGACAATCTCTCTCCCCATGATTCCAGCCCAAAACATTACTCCACGTCCTCCTTGTTGGCGCTGTAGCCGTGTTTGCGTGGGGTGTCCATCAACCAGCCATCCTCCACTCCATCCATCTGGACCATCGAGCGCTGCACGGCACTCATCCGTGAACAAAACAGTTCTGAAATCAGTCTTCATGTAATGTTTGGCCCACTGGAGCCGTTTCTGCTTGTGTGAAGTGGATAGAGGAGGTCGACAGGATGGCGTATGCACAGCTGCAAACCTCTGAAGGACCCTGCATCTTGTTGTTCGGGGGACGTTGGAGGCACCAGCAGCTTCAAAAACTTGTCTGCTGCTATGACAAGGCTTTTTTGCCGCTGCTCTTTCAACCTGATGTAATTGCCTGTAGGAAAGAGTCCTCAATTTGCCCTTATCAGCACGCACACGTGTGTACTGTGAATCAGCTACATACTTCTTGATTGCCAAGACACTTCATCCTGATCATCGCACAATGTTGATTGTAGTCATGCCTTGACCTAAACACTCCACAATTTGTTGCTTCTCAGCAGCCGACACATCCTTTTTCTTTCCCATTTTGGCAGAAAATGTAGGCTGCTTAATAATGTGAGACAGCCTTCTTAAGTAGTCTTGCCTTTCATTGGACACACCTGCCAAACTAATTAGCACAGGTGTCTGCAATTGCTTACAGTGATATAAAGAGCCCTGACACACATCACCATCAATGAGTTTAACTGACAAACAAACAAATTCTTCCCTTATCACTCCTAAACACTTTTTGCATAATAATTTGGAACACAGTGTACATGTGCTTTTCCACAAAACACCAGTGGTTCACGTAGTGAATCTTACAGTTCTAACTTGCCAACCGTGGTCTGTATGGAGTTGTTCAATAAAGGGCCCAAAATTAAGATAACATAGATGGGAGAGGTCTCTATGAATAGGAATTCCTAAGTATTTGATACCCTGTGAGGGCCAGGCAAAGGGAAAGTTGGACTGGATGGAATCCTATATGGATTTGGGGAGGGAGACATCGAGGGCCTCAGACTTCGCTGCATTGATTTTAAAATTTGACCATGTAACAAAGTGATCTATTTCAGCCATAACAGCATGGATGGATATATGTGATTGAGTGATATATACTAGGACATCATCAGCAAATAGAGAGCACTTGTACTCGGTGCCTCCCACCTCAATCCACCTAATATTGGGGTTATGGCGAATTGATGAGAGCAGGTGCTCCGTCACTAGGATGTATAAGAGAGGGGACAGAGAACATCCCTGCCTTGTCCCATTGGTGATTGTGAAAGGTGATGAAAATGTTCTGACGCGCCCCCTGGGCCTTGGGACACCCGGAGCCGGACCCTTTTTGGTGGATGCTGGTGGTTGTAGTCTCTGTGGCGGCGACCCGATTCCGTGGCTCAGGGCGGTCAAACCAGTGGCGGAACTATTTATGTGGTTTTGATGTTTAAATGTCCGACTACGCCACCCGTGGATTGCGGTCAGAGTGAACCGCCGCTCCAGGGCAGACCGCTGAGGCTGGTGTTGTGGGTGCAGCAGAGCGTAGCATAACTCCCCACGGGAGGAGTATAGCCTCAGGGCAGTGTATGCGGAGGATGGGGGTGATGGTGCAGGGCAGCAGCAGTAACGACACGGAGTCAGTGATGCAGTCCAGGGCCTTTACTCACAGTTCTTATTATCCAGACCACGTCTGCAGGTAACGGCTGCCCACGTCGTACTGTGCTCACCAGGTGAGGGGCTCAGACAACTCCCAGATAACTTTGGAGCGCTTCACAGGACCCCCTTTGTGTGTCCTTTGTCTGGCCTTTCTTACCAACCCTTCTGTCCGGCTGCCTCGGGCCTCCTCTTGGTAAACTTGGCGCCAGTTTCCCTGACCCTATGTGGTGCCTTCCTAGCGGGTGTAGCGAGGGGCTGCGCCACATAAAATGTCACAGCCTCCTGTTTCTAGCTGAGGGTCGTTTCCTGCCTCCACTAGTTTCGGGGACCGGTCTCCCCCTTTGGCCTGACCCCTCCACGCAGGTGGATTCGGGCGTGCGGTGGCGACTCGCCCGTCCGCACCCCTGGGATCCCTTCGTTCCTCGTTCCTGGAGCCTTCTCCGCTCCTCTTCCTTCCTTCTCCCTCTTCCAGGCCTGGGCCTCTGTTACTAGGCCCGCCTCCGGAGCAGAGCTCATGCAGAGCCCCTGCTCCCTGCCACTTCTGCTCAGACTTCTCTGCACTGAACTAAGATGGTGCCCACCTTTTATACTCCCTTCTCAATGCACCCAGGAACTGCTTCCTCCCTGCTCCTGCACTACAGGGTTCCCCTTCCTCAGTGTTCCCTCCCCCCACTCCAGCCAGGGACAGGGACTGTCGTGCCCATCTCAGGGGCATATTGGTCGCCCTGCCCCACGGCAATGTGGTGTAATGCATGCAGGTGTCGGGTCCTGATCCACACTACATCCTTACCTGAGAGTGAGATATCACACCTCTGGGTGAGGTGCAATACCTCTGTAGCAACCGAGCCCTCAGGGTCCTACAGTTCCATTTATCTTCAGCCTAGGTGACGTATTGCGATACAGGGCCGTGATTTTGGCTATAAAAGGGTCCCCTAGACCCCAAGCTTTTTAAGAGAATCATATATGGCGTGCCAGTAGACTCTATGGAATGCTTTCTCAGCATCCAACGAGAGTATCTAATTACAAATTTTTAACTGCATCTAGCCCAGGAAATACTTTGTGCCTAGTAGCAGTGTCTGCTAGTCAGCGGATTATCCCGGCTGTTAAGCAAGCTACACCACCTGTAGTTTGGACACTTAATTTTTTCAAAGGAAATGCTTCGGGACCACGGGATACTCAGTGAAGAGCATCAGGAGGCACCCCAAGGCATAAGGGCTGGGACTGGCAGTAGGATGCCTTGCGGTGGACAGCCGAGCTCGATCCTTATAAAAGCTTTTTAACTGCAGCAGCTTTAGTGGACGCTACTGGAGCTGGAATTACGCGGCTGCTGGCATGAGACTTGCCCTCCAATAGATCCTTGTAAATGGATTTAAAGTGTATTCATTCAAATTAGAGAGACAATTTAAATTAAAAAGCTTAGAGCTGCCTCCACCACAGGGGGGCTCGCTCGACCCACCAGCGGACAGGCACCAGTATTGGGAGAGGGGGGCTGGCCGTCAGGGTTCACCGCGGCTCTGGCACAAACCCGGCGACGCGGAGGTGGCACGGGCAGGAGCGGACTGAACGTGTCGGCTTCTCACTTTTTGGATTTTAGAAGGGCATGACATGCCTATATCTGTGTCTCCCCCTCCTTTTACTCCTCCACCTCTTTTCTTTTCGCATGACTATATGTACTTGTCACTTTTCCATGTGTTAGTTGTGTCTTCTGAGCAGTTTGTCAGCTTTTGGACACCTTTGAAGGTGTTTTCTATGTGTTTCTATGTGTTTTTGTTTGCCTGCCATTGGTTTTAACGGTGTTCGAAGGTGTTCGACGAACAGTTCGACGAACAGTTCGGCGAACACACGGGTGTTCGACGAACCGAACCGAACTCGAACACTACGGGGGTGGCTCAACACTACTTTGGGATTCATTCCTGTTTCTGATACAACTGGAGGTGGTTTGACAGCTGCTGTCTTGAACAAATTTGAAGAACTGTCGCTCTCTGTGGACAACTTACGAGGGCAAGGCTACGACAATGGGAGCAACATGAAGGGAAAAAACATTGGACTACAAAGACGAATTTTGGGCATAAACCCACGTGCATTCTTTGTGCCTTGCAGCTCCCATTCTCTAAACTTAGTCGTCAACGATGCCGCTAAATGTTGTTTTGGAGCGACAACTTTTTTCCTGTTAGTTCAAAATCTCTACGTATTTTTCTCTTCGTCAACTCAGCGTTGGGAAGTACTCGTGCGTCATTTGCCATCTCTGACTCTAAAACCTCTAAGCGAAACAAGGTGGGAAAGTAGAATTGATGCTCTGGCCCCCCTCCGTTGCCAATTGAGCGAAGTCCATGATGCCCTAATGGACATAGCAGAAAATATTAGTCTCACAGGAAGCTCTGGAAATGTCTCCCGGCTAGAAGCTCAAGGTCTTGCTAAACAAGTTGGAACCTTTTCTTTTGTTACATCAGTTCTAGTATGGTTCAACATTTTGTACGAAATCAATTTGACAAGTAAGTTACTTCAGTCACAAGAATTCGATTTAGCTGCTGCTTCTCAACACCTTGACAAAACAAAGAAATATCTGCAATCATTAAGAAGCGATGAAGAGTTTGAGAAGCTGTTAGTTGATGCGAGGGAAATCGCAGAAGAGCTTGGCATACCAGCTAATTTTGAGTCAAGTTCTGCGCAAAAACGTTTAAAGAAAAAAACCAGACAGTTCTCTTATGAAGGGAAAGATGAGCCCATAAGAGATGAGAAACAGAGTTTCAAAATTAACTTTTACTTTGCGATCTTAGATACTGCTATAAATTCAGTTGATGAGCGGTTCACTCAGCTGAAAGAAATGGAATTGAAATTTGGATTTTTGTACCACATCCGTTCACTTGAGGGAAAACCAAGCAAATTTGTTCTGGATAAGTGTAAAGCTCTGGAAAAGTCTCTTACACACAACGAAGTAAAAGACATCGATGCCATAGAGCTATGTGGTGAACTGCAGGCAATGTCAAGACGTGTTCCAGAAGATTCATCACCAAAAGACGTTCTTGAACTTTTGCTTAAATCTGACTTGAAAGAAAGTGTCCCCAACCTGGTGGTGGCTCTAAGAATTCTTTTGACTCTGCCTGTGTCCATGGCCTCAGGAGAGAGAAGCTTCTCAAAACTAAAGCTAATTAAAACATATTTAAGGGCAAATATGGCGCAAGAGAGGTTGGTTGGGTTGGCAACAATTTCGATAGAATCTGAAGTTGCTAAACAAATTAATCTCGGTGACTTAGTGTCATCCTTTTAAAAAAAAAAAAGGCAAGAAAACAAAAATTTTAATTACCTATGGTCGTTTTTGTTTTGTGTTATTGATTACTTTGTATATATTTGTCCTATACAACTTCTCAGAAGATTAAAGAGTTAGGAGAGAGTTAATTAATCATTGTTGTTGTGGTTTATTTTGCTCCTAAATTTATATCCCAAGTTTTCATCTACTGCCAAGAATAGTAGGGGCGCAACAAAATAGTTTGCCTAGGGCGCCGTAATCTCTCGGGCCGGCCCTGTGCTTGTCAACTTTGTCACACTATATAAATCCATGCAAACAGCATGGATTTATATAGTGTGACCTAAAGAATGGTAAAAAATAAAAATAAATCTATACTTACCTTCCGATGGCCCCCGGTGTCTTGATTCCCTCCATCCCGGCTGCCGGCAGCGGTAGACTGAAGGACCTGCCGACGTCAGCGTCGCGTGACCCGTCACATGACTATGACGTCATCGCAGGTCCTTCAGTCCATCGCTAGCTGCCGGCAAGCACAGACAAGGACACCGGGGGCCGCCAGAAGGTAAATATAATATTTATTTTTTATTTTATTCTTTTTTTCACAGTTTCTATGGTACTCGGGTCCGGAGGAGAGTCTCCTCTCCTCTAGACCTGGGTACCATCCGTACATTGGAACGCATGCATTCCGCATGTCCTTATCTAGTGAAGCGGAATGCACGCGTTCTAATGCAAGTCAATGGTGGCGAAAACGCAGCGCTTCCGCAAAATAATTGGTAGTGCTGCGTTTTTTTCCGCAATGATAATCCGCAGCAGAAATTTCCGCAGCATATGCACAGCACATGCGGATTATCATTGGGGAACATGGCAGACCTTCTACCAAGCTTTTTTTAAGCGTTTCTGCAGCGTTTTTGCCGCTGCGGAAACGCTTAAAAAACGCATTGTGGGCACACAGCCTAAAAGCCATGAAAGTCAAATTCAAAAACAGAGAGGGCCAAAGTTCAAAGCTTGGACAAAGTCGCACACCAACCTTGATATTTATTAAAAAATATGTCTACAATTGAGGAAGTTTTTCTTTATCAAATATATCAATTAATTTAAAAATGATAGTGGAATATTATAATATGTTATGTAAAAGCAGTAAAAACCATATGGCCCAATGGCCTAATTTAAATATGTAATTTAACAGACGATAAAAATCCTTGAATGAAACAGATAATAATGTATGATGCAAGCAAAAGAGCCCCAAACACAGTATGATACCCCAACACTCACAGTATGATGACCCTACAGTACCCCTCTCCCTCAATCCCCCCAACAAAGAATGGTGACCCCATAACAGTATGATTCTCCAACTGTAATCCCCACACAGCCCTCCATACAGTATACTGGCCACAAAGAGTCCTTCATACAGTATAATGGCTGCAAAGAGTCCTCCATACAGTATACAGGGCCCCACATAGTCCTTCATACAGTATAATGGTCCCACATAGTCCTCCATACAATATAATGGGCCCCACATAGTCCTCCATACAGTATAATGGGCCCCACATAGTCCTCCATACAGTATAATGGGCCCCACATAGTGCTCCATACAGTATAATGGGCCCACATAGTCCTCCATACAGTATAATGGGCCCCACATAGTGCTCCATACAGTGTAATGGGCCCACATAGTCCTCCATACAGTATAATGGGCCCCACATAGTGCTCCATACAGTGTAATGGGCCCACATAGTCCTCCATACAGTATAATGGGCCCCACATAGTCCTCCATACAGTATAATGGGCCCCACATAGTGCTTCATACAATATAATTGGCCCCACATAGTGCTCCATAAAGTATAATGGGCCCACATAGTCCTCCATACAGTATAATGGCCCCACATAGTCCTCCATACAGTATTATGGCTACAAAGAGTCCTCCATACCGTATACAGGGCCCCACATAGTCCTCCATACAGTATAATGGCCCCACATAGTCCTCCATATAGTACAATGGGTCCACATAGTCCTCCATACAGTATAATGGCCCCACATAGTCCTTCATACAGTATAATGGGCCCCACATAGTGCTCCATACAGTATAATGGGCCCCACATAGTCCTCCATACAGTATAATGGGCCCCACATAGTGCTCCATACAGTATAATGAGCCCCACGTAGTGCTCCATACAGTATAATGAGCCCCACATAATAATAATAATCATTTTTATTTATATAACGCCAACATATTCCGCAGCACTTTACAATTACATAGTGCCCCATAGAGTATAATGGGCCCCACATAGTGCTCCATACAGTATAATGGGCCCCACATAGTCCTCCATACAGTATAATGGCCCCACATAGTCCTCCATACAGTATAATGGCTACTGTGAGGCAGTGACCGGGATCGTATACGAGGGACGTTATATTTCCCCCAGAATGTGTACAGAGACCTATTAAAACCATTGGAGTGCATTGCAGTCACAAACTCACCTGCGGCTGCAATGCAGGAATGAAGGTGAGCATTGACCTGGTCAGACTACCTGGCTAAGGCAGATTAAGTAAAACCCGGCACGGCCTTCATTTCTTGGAGGAGGTCACAGGAGGCAGTGGGGCGGCCTCCTCCCTCCAACCCGGGTTTTCCAGTGGCTCTTGCCACAGGTCCTTTAAAACCCCTGCACTAAGGATTAGTGTTGTTCTATGTTGGAACCTGCTAGGAGCTTATCAGGAAAGCTCAGCAGGATTGAGTGTGGCTGAAACACCGCCTGGGAAGGCTCTGCACCTGTCAGGCTCTGAGCGGCCCGGCGCGGCTGTTGTCCCCGGCAACCGTTGTTTATGGACTCATGTTAACCCGGCTGCGAACCGGAGGACTTTCTGTTTACACATGAGTTGCTGAATAAAAGCTGTTTTTGTTGGACTTACTTGGGTCACTGCCTCAGTTACAGCACGGTATGAACACCGCCGCCTTACAATATAAAGAGTCCTCCATACAGTATAATGGTCCCCACATAGTCCTCCGTATAGTATAATGGCCCCACATAGTCCTCCATACAGTATAATGGCTACAATGAGTCCTCCGTACAGTATAATGGACCCCACATAGTCCTCCATACAGTACAATGGCCCAACATAGTCCTCCATACAGTGTAATGGCTACAATGAGTCCTCCATACAGTATAATGGCCCCACATAGTCCTCCATACAGTAAAATGGGCCCACATAGTCCTGCATACAGTATAATGGCTCCACATAGTCCTCCATACAGTATAATGGTCCCACATAGTCTTCCATACAGTATAATGGCCCAACATAGTCCTCCATACAGTATAATGGCCCCACATAGCCCTCCATACAGTATAATGGGCCCCACATAGTCCTCTATACAGTATAATGGGCACCACATAGTCCTCCATTCAGTATAATGGCCCCACATAGTCCTCCATGCAGTATAATGGGCCCCACATAGTGCTCCATACAGTATAATGGCCCCACATAGTCCTCCATACAGTATTATGGGCACCACTAAGTCCTCTATACAGTATAATGGGCACCAAATAGTCCTCCATACAGTATAATGGCCCCACATAGTCCTCCATACAGTATAATGGCTACAATGAGTCCTCCATACAGTATAATGGCCCCACATAGTCCTCCATACAGTACAATGGGGCCACATAGTCCTCCATACAGTATAATGGCTCCACATAGTCCTCCATACAGTATAATGGCCCCACATAGTCCTTCATACAGTATAATGGCCCCACACAGTCCTCCATACAGTATAATGGCCCCACATAGTCCTCCATACAGTATAATGGGCCCCACATAGTGCTCCATACAGTATAATGGCCCCACATAGTGCTCCATACAGAATAATGGGCCTCGCAGTCCTCTATACAGTATAATGGGCCCCGCATAGTCCTTAGTACAGAATAATGGACCCTACATAGTCCTCCGTACAGAATAATGGGCCCCGCATAGTCCTCCGTACAGAATAATGGGCCCCACATAGTGCTCCATACAGTATAATGGCCCCACATAGTGCTCCATACAGAATAATGGGACTTGCAGTCCTCTATACAGTATGATGGGCCCCGCATAGTCCTCCGTACAGAATAATGGGCCCTACATAGTCCTCCATACAGAATAATGGCCCCACATAGTCCTCCATACAGTATAATGGGCCCCACATAGTGCTCCATACAGTATAATGGCCCCACATAGTCCTCCATACAGTATTATGGGCACCACTAAGTCCTCTATACAGTATAATGGGCACCACATAGTCCTCCATACAGTATAATGGCCCCACATAGTCCTCCATACAGTATAATGGCTACAATGAGTCCTCCATACAGTATAATGGCCCCACATAGTCCTCCATACAGTACAATGGGGCCACATAGTCCTCCATACAGTATAATGGCTCCACATAGTCCTCCATACAGTATAATGGCCCCACATAGTCCTTCATACAGTATAATGGCCCCACATAGTCCTCCATACAGTATAATGGCCCCACATAGTCCTCCATACAGTATAATGGGCCCCACATAGTGCTCCATACAGTATAATGGCCCCACATAGTGCTCCATACAGAATAATGGGCCTCGCAGTCCTCTATACAGTATAATGGGCCCCGCATAGTCCTTAGTACAGAATAATGGACCCTACATAGTCCTCCGTACAGAATAATGGGCCCCGCATAGTCCTCCGTACAGAATAATGGGCCCCACATAGTGCTCCATACAGTATAATGGCCCCACATAGTGCTCCATACAGAATAATGGGACTTGCAGTCCTCTATACAGTATAATGGGCCCCACATAGTCCTCCATTCAGAATAATGGGCCCTACATAGTCCTCCATACAGAATAATGGGCCCCGCATAGTCCTCAGTACAGAATAATGGGCCCCGCATAGTGCTCCATACAGAATAATGGGCCTCGCAGTCCTCTATACAGTATAATGGGCCCCGTATGTTCCTTAGTACAGAATAATGGACCCTACATAGTCCTCCGTACAGAATAATGGGCCCCGCATAGTCCTCCGTACTGAATAATGGGCCCCACATAGTGCTCCATACAGTATAATGGCCCCACATAGTGCTCCATACAGAATAATGGGACTTGCAGTTCTCTATACAGTATAATGGGCCCCGCATAGTCCTCCGTACAGAATAATGGGCCCTACATAGTCCTCCATACAGAATAATGGGCCCCACATAGTCCTCAGTACAGAATAATGGGCCCCGCATAGTGCTCCGTACAGAATAATGGGCCCCGCATAGTGCTCTGTACAGAATAATGGGCCCCGCATAGTGCTCAGTACTGTATACACGGCCCCGCATAGTGCTCCGTACTGTATACACGGCCCCGCATAATGCTCTGTACTGTATACACGGCCCCGCATAGTGCTCCTTACTGTATACATGGCCCCGCATAGTGCTCCGTACTGTATACTTGACCCCGCATGGGACTCCGTACTGTATACATGGCCCCGCATGGTGCTCTGTACTGTATACATGGCCCCGCATAGTGCTCCGTACTTTTTACATGGCCCCGCATAGTGCTCCGTACTGTATACATGGCCCCGCATAGTGCTCCGAACTGTATGCATGGCCCCGCATAGTGCTCCGTACTGTATACATGGCCCCGCAAGATCTCCTTCTCTACTCCACTCTTATCTCATCTTCTCACAATCTCATACAAGATTTATCCCATGCATCCCCCCTACTCTGTAACTCTCCACCCCAACATATCTGACTCTCGCCTACTGTTGAAATCTAGAAAAGGACACTGAAGACCCACCTCTTCCGACAAGCGTACAGCCTGCAGTAACCCTCGCTCCACCATACCGCTGCACGACCAGCTCTACCCTCACCTACTGTATCCTCACCCATCCCTTGTAGACTGTAAGCCCTCGTGGGCAGGGTCCTCACCTCTCCTGTACCAGTCGATGTCACATTTTTGTTCAAGATTATTGTAATTGTTTTTGCGATGTATACCCCTTTTTCACATGTAAAGCGCCACGGAATAAGCGGTACTAAAGTAATAATAATAATGTGGTCCAGACTCACGGCTACTGAGACATGACCATGTGGAAGACAGGGTGGTGGTGCTGGCAAGCTGACTGGACATTATCTGCTATCCAACCAACAACCTTTTCACACTGCTCTGGCTTCAAGAGTGGTGTTCCGCGGCCCCCTAGAAATTGGGACAGGAAGGTAGTTTGACATGATGTGGGTGTTTGCTGTACTCCCTCAGCAGGCACAGTTTCATCTAGCCCATGGCACTCTGAACTGCGAGTAGGGGGTGGGGAGAGCATATGATGAACTTGGAGTGGGGGGTGGGGAGAGCATATGATGAAATAGGGGTGGGGAGAGCATATGATGAGCTGGGAGTGGGGGTGGGGAGAGCATATGATGAACTGTTAGCGGGGTTGGGGAGAGAATATGATGAACTGGGAGCAGGGGGTGGGGAGAGCATATGATGAACTGAGAGTGGGGGTGGGGAGAGCATATGATGAAGTGGGGGTGGGGAAAGCATATGATGAACTGGGAGTGGGGGTGGGGAGAGCATATAATGAACTGGGAGTGTGGGGTGGGGAGAGCATATGATAAACTGGGAGTGTGGGGTGGGGAGAGCATATGATAAACTGGGAGTGGGGGGTGGGGAGAGCATATGATAAACTGGGAGTGGGGGGTGGGGAGAGCATATGATAAACTGGGAGTGGGGGGTGGGGAGAGCATATGATAAACTGGTAGTGGGGGGTGGGGAGAGCATATGATGAACTGGGAGTGGGGGGTGGGGAGAGCATATGATGAACTGGGAGTGAGGCGAGCATATAATGGAGGCCAAAAGGCACTGCAAATCACCCCAAAAACATCATACCAACAGTGAAGTTTGGAGTTGGGAACATTATGTTGTGGGGCTGTTTTTCAGCATACAACACTGGCAAACTTCATATAATTGAAGGCAGGATGAATGGACAAATGTACTGAGGCATTCTTGATAAAAATCTGCTGCCATATACCAGAATGATGGCGATGAAACGAGGATGGACATTTCAGCAAGAAAATGATCCTGTTACACTCACGCCCTGTCTGACTGGCATGAGCGTGGTTAGTGATCCCACTGGACCATGAACCAAGGAGTGCCTGGAGGGGCGTAACTAAGTATCAACTCGGTCCGACCAAGGTCACACGGCGGCTCAGTCGACTCCGTGAACCAGGGAGGAACCGAGCAGAGGGACCAGGTGCTACTCCAGGTCAGACCCCGGTCACAGCTGTTGACCCCCACCGGGGAATGCAGGAATAGGCAGGTTAGGCTGGCGTAATGACAGGTGGGTACTGGCAGGCACGGCTGGTATGAAGACTGGTGGGTATTGGTAGTCACGGCTGGAATGCAGACAGGTGGGCACTGGCAGGCACGGCTGGCATGCAGACAGGCAGGTACTGGCAGGTAGGAACACAGGCAGGATAAGGACCAGTACAGACTGGGACACTGGAACGGAGCCGCAGGTGCAGTGGACAGCAGAGCAGAGCGAAACCGCAGATGCGGTGAACAAGTAGAGCAGAGCGAAACCGGCAATGCGGTGAACAAGCAGAGCAGAGCAAAACCGCCTGTGCGGTGAACAAGCAGAGCAGAACCACCGGTGCGGTTAACAAGCAGAGCAGAGAGGAACCGCAGGTGCGGTGAACAAGCAAAGCAGAGCGGAACCGCAGGTGCGGTGAACAAGCAGAGCAGAACCGCAGGTGCGGTGAACAAGCAGAGCAGAGCGGAGCCGCAGGTGCGGCGATCAAGCAGAGCAGAGCAGAACCGCAGGTGCAGTGAACAAGCAGGGCGGAGCAAAACCGCAGGTGCGGTGAACTAGCAGAGCGGAACCGCAAGTGTGGAGAACAAGCAGAGCAGAGCGGAACCGCTGCTGCGGTGAACATGCAGAGCAGAGCGGAACCGCAGGTGCGGTGAACAAGCAGAGCAGAGCGGAACCGCAGGTGCGGTGAACAAGCAGGGCGGAGCAAAACCGCAGGTGCGGTGAACTAGCAGAGCGGAACCGCAGGTGTGGTGAACAAGCAGAGCCGAGCGGAACCGCAGGTGCGGTGAACAAGCAGAGCAGAGCGGGACCGCAGGTGCGGTGAACAAGCAGAGCGGAACCGCAGGCGCGGTGAACAAGGAGAGCAGAACAGAGCAGAAGGTGCAGGCAGACAGGACAGAGCCCTGTTCACATGGAACAGACCGGAAAATACAGGAAGATGGTTAAAACACAGGAGGTAGATACGGAGGCAGGAAAAGGGGACAAACAGAACCAGATACACACAAGGTACTTACAATGAAGTAGCGAGTGGACACAAAACTCACAAACAGAAGTACAGAGACAACGAGTTGGAGTTAGGTGCAGGTTCAGACACTGCAGGAAAAGGGAAGGTTCGGACATAGAGACAAACAGGTAATGGGCTAGGACACTGTTCAGACAGGAACTGAACCGGGAACAAGATACAGGAACGAGCCTGGGAACTCAGTCCCCAGGGTGGCGGAAACAGACTAGAAATCAGAGATACAGGTAACGGCCCTAGGTACTCAGCCCCCAGGGTGGCGGAAACAGACTAGATTCAGGACAGGACCTGGCAAACTCACAGTTACACAGAACACACTGTAAGAAAGTGTTGCTCAGGCACCTCCTACTGGTTGGAGGGGGTTTAAGTATCCAGTGACTCACAGCAATAGGCTGGGGACCCATTAGGACTGCACACACTTTAGCTTTAAGAATCAGGAAGCAACAGCGCTGCCGCCCTAAGCCAGCAGACAAGAGACATACAAACAGCAGGTACTGGAGTAAAGTGTGCAGCCTGGCCAAATGTCCGACTACGCCACCCTTGGATTGCGGTCACTGAGAACCGCCGCTGCGGGCAGGCCGCTGAGGCTGATGTTGTGTGCGCAGCAGGGGATAGTATAACTCCCCATGGGAGGAGTATAGCCTCAGGGCAGTGAGTGCAGATGGTGGGGGTGATGGTGCGCGGGAGCAGCAGTAATGACTCAGAGTCCAGTGATGCAGTCCAGGGTCTTTACTCACAGTTTTACACTCCAAGCCACTTCTGCAGGTAATGGCTGCCCACGTCGTGCTGTGCTCACCAGGCAAGGGGCTCGGCCAACTCCCAGGTACCTTTTGGAATGCTTTTCAGGACCCCCATCGTGTGTCCTTTCTCTGGCCTGTCGTACCCCACAATTGACCATGTTTATGTCCAGCTTCCTCGGGCCTTGGCGGGCAAACGTATGTTCCGTTTCCCTGGGTCCTATATGGTGCCTTCCTAACGGGTGTAGTGAGAGGCCGTGCACGTACAATGCCACGGCCTCTGGTTACTAGCTGAGGGTAGTTGCTCTCCTCCACTAGATGAGGGATCCGGTTCCGTTTTCTTGGCCTGACCCCCCTACTCTGGTAGCGGCGGGCTTGCGGTGGCGTCTGGCCGGTCCGCACCCCTGGGGTCCCTTCAGTCTTCTCCTAGAGCTTCCTCTCCTCCAGGCCCAGGCCTTAAGCCTTGGCCCTCCTGCGGAGCAGAGCCCATGCAGAGCCTCTGCTCCCAGCCTCCTTCTTTCTCTGCTCTCTCCCACTGAACACTGTCTCTAAGATGGCTCCCACCTTTTATACTCCTACTTCCAGTGCACCCGGGATCTACTCTCCCCACCCACACACTACCGGGTTCCCCCTTTCTAGGTGTTCCCTCCCCCACTCCAGCCAGGGACAGGGGCAGTTGTGCTCACACCCGGGAGCATTGTCGCCCTGCCCCCCGGAAATGTGGTGTAGTGCATGTGGGTGTTAGGGTCCTGAGCCACACTCCATCCTTACCTGGAAGTGAGATATCACACCTCTGGGTGAGATGCAATACCTCTGTAGCGACCAAACCCTCGGGGCGCTACATTCCCCCCTGGTAAATCACAGCACGTCCGCGGGCTGGAACAAAGCAAAAGACATTTGATTGCAAGACATGCAAAAACATTTTAAATGCAACCATATAAAAGCAATTCAACATTTTTCTCTTTCCCTTTATGGGAGACAACTTTTCCTGTTACTTTCAGCATTATTAAACTTTACTTTTTAATAGATATAAAATTTTCTTTCAAATATATAACTCTTGGCATATATATGTATATAAAACATTTCTTCCAGTAGAAAACACAAACTATTCTCAGCAGCATTCTTGCGACGAAGTCTCTTTAGCAGGTCATAGTCCTTGCCGCGACCAGGTGTCCATCTCACCCAATAAGGTGCAATTTTACGAAGTGCAAATTTTCAAACATCTTCAGGTGTCCATTGAGGTAGATGTTTATAAAACCAATAGGGGGCACCTTAAGAAGTGCAACTATTTACAAAATTTGGCTGCTCCCAGTCCTCAGCCGGATAGAAAAGGGTTGGCTGCTCCTAGTCCTCAGCTGGATAGAAAAGGGTTGGCTGCTCCCAGTCCTCAGCTGGATAATTCACAGTCCCTTTTCGGGTAACTTTAATCAAACAAATGAACTGACAACAATCCCGATCCGGGTGAACTTTTCATGCTCCACAAACGGCGTGTCACGAAACTCTTCACCCTGGCGGGTAACTATATACAGTTTCTATTGCTACGCTTCAGTAGTGGTATCCTTGCGCCTCATCCTCTTCAGGCTCATCTGCATCCGGGTCCTCCACGTAGCAGGGTTCAGGGTAGCGGTGCTCTTCCACCCTCCGGACGTTAAGAGCGTACCACCCTCGCAGACCTCGGTGTCGGGTGTATGATACCCGATCTCCAGGGAACAGATCCCGTTTCGGGTTACCCGCGGGCAGGTGACTCTCCACATCCCTCCTGTCAACATAGAGGTCTGTGTCGGCTGTCGGGTCCCGAATAAAACCCCACCCCTTCTCCCGGTGGAATTTGACCACGATCCCGGTAACTGTGGGACCGCGTGCAGCTTGGGGGTCTCGGCGGGTCCGGGTCTTTTCTTCCGCGCTCCGGGCCTGCAGTTGTTCTTGCCTCTGGCGCCGCGCCCGCTTCTCCTTCTCCAGTTGCTCTATTTCACGGCTGCAGAATTCCCGCCTGCGAGCTGCGTCTGCCCGCGTCTCCTGTGAAAACACCCTATTAGGTCCTCCCCGGTCTGGTCCCACTCTATCTGGACCTCTTCATCCGGGAGCTGGGGAATGGTGTCTGGCTGTGGAGCGGGCAGCAGCGGAGAGAGCGGGGCTTCGGCCCCTGCGGATAGGTCCCTCCGGTGGCAAGGGTGAACCCATCCGCGTGGCAGGGGGACCGGCTCTCCATCAGGCCCGGCGAGCTGACTGTATAAGTCGGTCCCTAAGGATGGTAGTGTTGGAACCAGGGGGCACTCGTTGTTGGAAGGCGCCTGGGGGCATCAGGCCTTGCGACCGGGCCTGGATCGGGCAGCTTCCGGCCGTACCCGGGATCAAGGGGCACGGCGTGGGACATGGTCCAGCGGCTGCGCTTGGGGCTTCGGGCCTAGGTGCAGGCGGCGGGAGCGGAGGAGGAGGTGCAGCGACTTCCGGGACGATCGGCTCCACGACGGGGTCCAGGGGCAGATTAGTGGCGTCCTGGCTGGTATCAGGGGCGTCCCCCTTACCTTCTCCCTTTGCAGCGCCGCTCTCAGCCTTCGGTGGTCCTCCTTCATCCTCAGGGGCAGGCTCACTGTTGGGTGGTTGCAGCGCCTGTTGCTGCCGGGCCGTGACCCGCCGGCCCATCTCTTCTCTCCACCCCGCAATGGCCTCCCGCTGCGCCCGGACCATCCTCCGATCCAACTCCTCCAGTCCAGCCCGGAGGAATTCAGGGTCCTCTCCGGGAAGCTGGGCCATCAGCTCCGTTAGGCTGCACGGAGCCGCTTCGGCCTGCCGTAGGCCACTAGCACGGGTACTGGGGCTGGTGCTGCTCTCCATCTCCGAGTGTGGTCTGCCAAGACTGATCCAAACCACACCCTGCCCCTCGGTTTTCTTTCCCTTCCGCCCCTGTTGGGGGTGGTCCCGGGGAAATCTGCTGACAATCACTCTCAGGGGCAGCCCCCCCACGTTGATGGACATCTCTACAGCCGCACTCTTGGCTGTTGGGGGTGGGCTCCGTCTTTGGCGCCATTCTGGGACCTGGCCCACGATGGGAGGTGGCTTCTTGTCTTTTGGCGCGCACATAATGGCGTCCATTTTGCTGGGGCGGGCGCCACATTCAATACAGTGAAACAGTCTCTAGGCACACAATACCCGATAATAACGGCCCGATAATAACGGCCCGATAATAACGGGTTGGTTTCGATCCTGCCGACTACGCCTAAGTTGACGCGCCCCCTGGGCCGTGTGTGTAGGGGAAATACCCGGAGCCGAGTCTCTGTAATGCTGGGGGTTGTAGTCTCCGTGGTAGCGACCCGGTCCCGTGGCTCAGGGTGGTCAAACCAGTGGCGGATCTGTTTACTTGGTTTTTAATGTTTAAATGTCCGACTATGCCACCCGTGGATTGCGGTCACTGAGAACCGCCGCTGCGGGCAGGCCGCTGAGGCTGATGTTGTGTGCGCAGCAGGGGGTAGTATAACTCCCCATGGGAGGAGTATAGCCTCAGGGCAGTGAGTGCAGATGGTGGGGGTGATGGTGCGCGGGAGCAGCAGTAATGACTCAGAGTCCAGTGATGCAGTCCAGGGTCTTTACTCACAGTTTTACACTCCAAGCCACTTCTGCAGGTAATGGCTGCCCACGTCGTGCTGTGCTCACCAGGCGAGGGGCACGGCCAACTCCCAGGTACCTTTGGAATGCTTTTCAGGACCCCTTTCGTGTGTCCTTTCTCTGGCCTGTCGTACCCCACAATTGACCATGTCTATGTCCAGCTGCCTCGGGCCTTGGCGGGCAAATGTATGTTCCATTTCCCTGGGTCCTATATGGTGCCTTCCTAACGGGTGTAGTGAGGGGCCGTGCACGTACAATGCCACGGCCTCCGGTTACTAGCTGAGGGTAGTTGCTCTCCTCCACTAGATGAGGGATCCGGTTCCCTTTTCTTGGCCTGACCCCCCTACTCTGGTAGCGGCGGGCGTGCGGTGGCGTCTGGCCGGTCCGCACCCCTGGGGTCCCTTTAGTCTTCTCCTAGAGCTTCCTCCGTTCTTCTTCCTTCCTTCCTTCTCCTCCAGGCCCAGGCCTTAAGACTTGGCCCGCCTGCAGAGCAGAGCCCATGCAGAGCCCCCCCCCCAACCTCCTTCTCTCTCTGCTCTCTCCCACTGAACACTGTCTCTAAGATGGCTCCCACCATTTATACTCCTACTTCCAGTGCACCCGGGATCTACTCTCCCCACCCACACACTACCGGGTTCCCCCTTTCTAGGTGTTCCCTCCCCCCACTCCAGCCAGGGACAGGGGCAGTTGTGCTCATACCCGGGAGCATTGTGGCCCTGTCCCCCGGAAATGTGGTGTAGTGCATGTGGGTGTTAGGGTCCTGAGCCACACTCCATCCTTACCTGGAAGTGAGATATCACACCTCTGGGTGAGATGCAATACCTCTGTAGCGACCGAACCTTCGGGGCGCTACACAAGCACGCCGCCAGGGATGGTACAGATTCTAAAAACACAGCAAAGGAAACTCTCAATTGGTTTCAGAGAAAGAGAAAATAAAGCTGCTAGGATGGCCCAGCCAATCACCTGACCTGAATCCAATGGAAAATTTATGGAAGGAACTAAAGCTCAGAGTTCATAGAAGAAGCCCATGGCACCTTCAGGATTTGAAGAGTGTTTGTGTAAAAGAATGGGCTCATCGATAAAGCCCCTGATGGTTTGGTTAGACTTGGCTCCAGATGGACCCCAGGTACTACTCCAGGACAGACCTCGGACACACGGCAGCTGACCCCCACAGGGGAAGGAAGCTGGAACGGCCCTGAATGTGAAGGTACGGTTGGTACAGGCAGGCTGGGGTAGTATACAGGAACGTAAGGTGTTGGGAGGCACAGCTGGTATACAGGAAGGCACTGCAGGTGCATGGAGGCACCTCTGGTATACAAGCATAGCAGGTACTGGCAGGTTTGGCCGTGATAATACGTAGTTGCTCCTATTTGATTTGCAGAGGTTGGCGCCCTAAAATTGCATAGTGTAGCCCCCGCTCAACATCAACTAAGCACTATTTTTTCTTAATCCTACAATGCGTATTGGGGGCCTTTTAGGCCCCGGTGCTTATTTTTTTTCTATTATCTGCAAAATTACTTTAGTTAGAATTTTGAAACTCTAGGTATTCCTCAAGTATGTCGTGGTTGGTAATATCCAGTTGTTCATAAAAAATTTTTGATAGGCATTTTGGTGTAACAATGCTTTTTTGGGGAAAACCACATCTGTACGGAACGGAGGCCTTTTAGGCCCCTGCTATTTTTATCATGTACTCAGCAGTGTTTGTGTCTCAAGTTACTTTATTTGTAGTCAGGGTTGCTGGTGGAGGGGCCAGGGGTTGGATCTTGCCATGTGAGGATGTCATGTGATTTTGGGAGTGAGTGATAAGGCCTAGAAGGAAGATGTATCGCTTCTGCAAAAAATAAGTCCTGGAAAAATATCTCAAAAGAGGAACTTTATGCATATATTGGACTTTTACTGCTGGCAGGGAGTCAAAAATTGTATGATGTTCTAATCAGAGAATTATTTCTGGACCAACTTTCTGATCCACACTATAAAGCGACAATGGCAGTGGACAGATAAGAGGAAATTAGAAGAAACATTTGATTTGATGATAAGCGAATTCGTGCAGCGAGGTTCCAAACAGACAAATTAGCCCCTATCAGTTGTATCTGGAACATATTTATCAAAAATTGCACCAAACTTTGCAATCCTAGTACTAATGTTATAGTAGATGAGCAACTTGTACCCTTCAGAGGACGTTGCAAGTTCATACAATACATGTCCAGTAAACCAGCCAAGTATGGAATAAAAATCTTCTAGATGTGTGATTCTGCAAATCATTATGGCATAAATGGGCTTATTTACTGTGGCAAAGAAGTTGATGCACCAGTACAGAAATATCTAGGGTCTGAGATTGTGAAAACACTTGCTGTACCAATATACAATTCAGGTAGAAATATTACCATGGACAATTATTTTACCAATGTTGCACTGGGCAATATTCTGCTTGAAAAAGCTGTTACACTTGTTGGTACCATGAAGCCAAACCGACGAGAAATTCCTCAAGCAATGAAACACAATCCACACCGAGCACTTTATGAGAGTGTCTTTGGTTTCAACAACAAAGCGACACTGGTATCTTACAAAGCCAAGGAGAAATCCGTTATATTACTCAGTACCATGCATTATGATTGCAGTATTGCAGTAAAACTGAGCGATATTGTACTACTTGTGGGGAAAAAGTCTGTAAAGAACATTCTTCAGAAAAGATAACGTGAAAATTGTTGGGAAGACCAATAAAATTGAAAAGAAAAAGTTAGAAAAGAAATGTAGCTGCAGCTAGTTTACTCTAGATTTATATACCTTTGTGTGTTTTTCATATCTTTGTTTGAAATTTGGAAAAAAAATGTTTTTTGCTGTTTTCTACAAAAAATTATAATTAAAATGCTGTGCATTATTCATATCTTATTTTGCAATTTTGAAATAAACTTGTAAAAGTAATTTATGTGAGTTTCTCCATATGATTTGCCTAAAAGGCCCCCGTTACGTAAAAGTGTAGATTTGTGACGTCACGCATGCTAGGGTTAATAAGGCACCTAAAGGCTAGAAAATGCAAAATAACAATAAATAATTTCTTAACCTATTGATAACACCCCCAATTAATTATCATACCGTTTAGTCTCTCTCGTCCATCCTCAATTCATTATCACACTCTTTGCTCTTTCTCACCTCCAGCCCCAGGTCATTCACTTGAAAGAAAAAATAAATAAATAAACTTATCTCTCCTGGTGATCCCTTTGCTCTGCATCCTTCCTCTTCTTGCCATGTAATGCCAACGTGCACATACTAAACGACGCAGCCAGCGCAATGATGTCATCGTGCCAGTCGCATCACAGAGAAGATGACGTTTGCTTCCAGTTACTCCGCGTCTTTCTATTGCCAGCAGTGGAGCAACAGGAACACTCCGTGCCAATAATAAGCGCTGTCGATGATGGTGCTAAAAAAATATTATAATAAGGGCAATCTGGGCACAGGCCCCCCTGGAGCATTGGGCCCCGAGCAGTAACCCAGATTGCCCTCATTTTATTCTGCCTATCGGTCAGGGCTGGTGTCAGCACCCGAGCAAGTGCCGGGGCCCTGGAGCATCAGGGGGGCCCACTCGCCGTAGGGGCCCAGATCGATCCCCCAGCATCTGTGCAGGACCGCTGGCGCTGTTTGATTGCTGTCACTTTACCAGACATGGCTGCAAGCAGTGCACTCTACGACTGTGTCTGCTAGTAATGACATGGCAGGGGCAACACTGCACCTTCAATTGTGCTTGTGTATTGCCCCTGCCGCGTCATTACTAGCAGACAAAGCCACACAGCGCATTGCGCGTGGCCATGTCGGGTAAAGATCATAAAGAGCAATCAAATAGCAGAAAAGTTGGGGGAGCGGCCTGGGCCCCGACGGCGAGTGGCTCCCCTGATGGTCCAGGGCCATGCCAGTGAAAGTGACGGCCATCAAACACATGCCGGTGGCCCTGCACAGCCACAAGCCAGAGAAGCTGGACGTAAGACAGGCTGGGGGCAGGTGAGCGATTCTTGTTGTCAGCTTCTCCAATCCCCATGTAGCATCGGCGTCTCTGCCTCCTGCCCGGCAGAGACGCCGATCCCCTTATCGCCGTGGCCCGGCGTCCTCCGCTCCGCTTTCTGCCTCTCACGCTGTGCTGGCACGGGGTGCACGTGCAGATCCCCGGGCAATATTCTTAAAGTGGCCACTAGCACCGTCCTAAAATGTCCCCAGCCAATGGCCGGAGGACACCTGTTATTTAAGGCACCTCTCCCAAGATGGAGGTGCCTGTGCAATGTTGAAGTTTGTGTGCTAACACTCTCTCCAGCCCTCAGGTCCCAGCCGTGCCTGCCAGCCTGTCTTTCAGCCGTGCCCACCAGCCTGTCTATCAGCCGTGCCTGCCAGTCAGCCCGCCAGCCGAGCCTGTCTGTCTGCCTGCCTACCAGCCGTGCTCATCTGCCAGCCCATCAGCTTCTCTTTGACTCCAGTACTTCATCATCCAGACTGTAACAAGCAGTTCTTCCTGGAGGTTGATGCCTCTTTCACTGGGGCTGGAGCAGTTCTCACTCAGAAATCCTCGTCTGAGCGAATGGTGACATGGGGCCTCTTCTCCAAGCTCTTTTCTTCTTCGGAGCGCAATTATTCCATTGGAGATCGAGAAATGCTTGCCATCAAATTGGCGCTGGAAGAGTTGGTGGTTCTTACTGGATGGGGCCTTACATCCGGTGGTTGTCTACACAGACCACAAAAATCTCGCCTACTTGCAGTCCGCTCCACGACTTAATCCTCGTCAGGCCAGATGGTCTTTGTTCCTTGCCTGCTTCAATTTCTCTCTTCAGTCCGGCAAACAAGAATATCAAGGCAGACGCGCTCTCCCGATTATTCCTGTCTACTGATTAAGAGGAGGAACCTCAACAAATCATTGAGCCCTCCAGAATAATGTCGCCCCATTTGATCTGTCTCACCTACCTCCTGGTAAGACTTTTGTAGCAGCTTCGGATAGGAAGAGGGTCTTATTCTGGGGCCATTCGTCTAAACTAGCAGGTCATGCTGGTCAGAGTAAGATGCTTCTGCTAATTTCCCAACATTATTCATGGCCAACCTTACGCAAGGACGTTGGGGATTTTGTCTCTGCCTGCTCTTCCTGTGCCCGAAACAAGACACCTAGACGACTTCTGACTGGTCGACTTCTTCCGCTACCCATACCTTCCACTCCGTGGCAACATATTGCAATGGATTTCATCACAGATCTCCCTGTTTCGGCCAGTTGTACTGTCATTTGGGTGGTCGCTGACCGCTTCTCCAAGATGGCCCATTTCATTCCCTTGCCGGGTCTTCCTTCTGCGCCAGTGTTTGCTAAAGACTTCATCCTTCACATCTTCCGTCTCCACGGCCTACCTCTTGATATCATCTCGGATAGAGGAGTTCAGTTTAATTCACGCTTCTGGAGAGCCACGTGCAAACTGCTGAATGTCGCATTGGATTTCTCATCGGTCTATCATCCACAGTCCAATGACCAGGTCGAGTGTATAAATCAGATCCTCACTAGCTTCCTTAGGTACTTCGTCAACGCTCACCATAACGACTGGGTGGAACTTCTGCCTTGGGCTGAGTTTTCCTACAACAACTATGTGAGTGAATCCTCCGCCAAATCGCCATTTTTTGTGGTGTACGGTCAGCACCCCAATATTCCGTTTCCTGTCCCTACTTCCGTTGACAATCCTGCTGCGGAGTCTCTCATCAAAGACTTTTCTGCGATTTGGGAAGACAGTAAATCTGCACTGTTGCAGTCCTCTGAGCGGATGAAGAGACACGCCGACAAGAGACGCCTGGATCCACCTCTATTCCGTCCGGGGTATAATGTCTGGTTATCTTCCAAGTATGTCCATCTCAAGATGCCTTCTAACAAGTTGGGTCAAATTAATCCAGTGGCGTACAAGTTGAAACTCCCTGCCTCGTTACGGATCCCCAATTCCTTTCACGAGTCTTTCCTCAAACCGGTAGTCCTCAATTCCTTCTCTGACAATCCAGGTACTACTCCTGCTCCAGTCCCCGCTGAGGACGTCTTTGAGGTAGAGAACATTCTGGCCACCAAGAGGGTAAGAGGAAAGACTTTCTTTCTTGTGGATTGGAGGGGATTTGGTCCTGAGGAGAGGTCATGGGAGCCCAGGGAGAACATTCATGCTCCTCTTCTTCTGGAAAAATTTCTTGCGGGCTTGAAAAAGAGGGGGCGTAAGGGAGGGGGTACTGTAGCATCAGTGTCTCTGCCTCCTGCCTGGCAGAGACTCCAATCTCCTTGCCGCCGTGGCCCGGCGTCCTCCGCTTCGCTTCCTGCCTCTCACGCTGTGCTGGCCAGGGGTGTGTGCACCGCGCACATATCCCCGGGCACTGCACTTAGGGCGCGCGTGCGTGCTCTCTGCCTCTTAAAGGGGCCATGCGCGCCATCCTAAAATGTCCCCGGCCAATGGCCAGAGGACACCTGTTATTTTAGGCCCCTCCCAAAATGGAGGTGCCTGTGCAATGTTGAAGTTTGTGTGCTTACACTCTCTCCAGCCCTCAGGTCCCAGCCATGCCCGCCAGCCTGTCTATCAGCCGTGTGCACCAGCCGGTCTATCAGCTGTGCCCGCCAGCCTGTCTATTAGCCGTGCACACCAGCTGATCTATCAGCCGTGCCCGCCAGTTGGTCTATCAGCCGTGCCCAACAGCCTGTCCGTCTGCCTGCCTACCAGACATCCTCATCTGCTAGCCCATCAGCTGTGCCCGTCTGTTTCGGCTGTCAGTCCCATGGGAGTCACCTGCTCTCATACAAGGTCGGTCCCAGAGTGGCACCTGGTCCACCTTCCCGGTCCCTCCTTGGTTCACGGAGTCGACTAAGCAGCCATGCAGCCAGGGTCAGTCTGGGTAGGCCATTAGTCACGCCCCTCTGGTCCCTCCTTGTACCACGACATAGTGGTTCCACCATCCGGACCCGTAACACCCCATATTAAAAATATTTCTAATGTGTCTGTCTGTGTGTGTGTGTGTCTGTGTGTGTGTGTGTGTGCATGTATGATGTGCATATCTGTGTATGTCAGTGTGTATGACTGTGTATATATATTTATGTCTGTTTTATATGTGTTTTTAAGAATTTGTATTTATGTATGTATGCCTGTATGTGTATGTATCTGTTTGCGTATGTGCGTGTCTGCATATTGTATGTGTGCATATCTGTGTACCATGTGTATGTGTGCATGTGTGCGCATGTCTGCGTACTGTGTGTATGCAGGTCTCCATACACTGTGTGTATGTGCGCATGTTTGTGTACACTGTGTTCCAAATTATTATGCAAATAATATTTTCTCAGATTTTCCCAAATTACCTATATGAATTGCAGTCATTGTAATTTTCCAGTCAAATAACTATTAGAGTACAATTGAAAGGTTTTTGTACAAACTGCCTATGATAACAGTATATTTTTAAAAAAATAAAAAACTCAAACTGCACTCAAAATGCATGTTCCAAATAATTTTGCACAACAGAGTTTTCAACCTTTTCATTTTAATAAAGAACAAAAAAATTGTAATTTTTGAAATTATAAGCATTAGCAGGTTATTACAATCTGAAATCAAACAGTTTTCAACTCAAAACTTTATTCTAGGTGATCTAACATTTGCACATAGGACCGCTTGTTCGAAAGGAGCTTCTGAACTCTCTCGTCCATTGAATTTGTCAGGTTTTGGATGGTTTCTGCTTCAATTGTTTTGCATGAGGACAGAATACCCTCCCAGAGCTGTTGCTTAGATATGAACTGCCTCCCACCATCATAGACACTCCTTTTGATGATGCTCCAGAGGTTCTCAATGGGGTTGAGGTCAGGGGAGCATGGGTGCCACACCATAAGTTTGTCCCCTTTTATGCCCATAGCAGCCAGAGATGCAGATGTGTTATGTGCAGCATGAGACGGGGCATTAAACTGTTTGATTTCAGTTTGTAATAACCTGCTAATGCTTATAATTTCAAAAATGACCATTTTTATGTTCTTTATTAAAATGAAAAGGTTGAAAACTCTGCCCGTTAGGGATATATATATGGAGGGTGGAGCCAGGCAGCTCAGTGAGTTTAGTCTGTGAGTGGAGAGCGTGCTGACGCTGAGAGCAGCGTAGACGCAGCTCGTCTGCTGCTTCCGTAGTGAGAGCCCCGAGTGTGGCCGACGGCAAGGAGGAAAGGAGAGAGGAGTTGAGGGGGCAGAGGAGCGTACCAGGCTCACCCCGAACTATATACCGGACACCGGGTCCGCGCCTACAGGGTCCCTTTACACCCAGTAGGGACCACCGGACACCTGGAGGACTACAAGTCCCAGGTCGACCAACGCTGACTACAGTACCAGGGCTAGGAGTCACGGAGGCTCCAGCGTCCAGGGAGAGTGATCTCCAAGAGAAGGCCCTACCACCAGGTCAGCAGGTGCAAGAGAGAGAGAGAGACAGTCATTAAGCCAGGCCTAGCTCCAGGCAGGTCAGGAGCTTAGCAAGGGAAAGCAACAGATCAGGATATACCTATACCCGCTCACTGGGGAGAGTCCAGAAGTGCACCCTGCCTACCGAGTACCCTGGACCATGCCTGCATCTACACCAGTAAAGGTACTGAAGCGAATCCCCGTCTGAGTGTCTGTCATTTCTTCCTGAACTGTCCTGGCTGTCTCTCCCCTGCACCACCATCTATTACCCCACGCTGCCCTGAGGCCCGCTCCACCTGTGGGGAGCCGTTCCACCGTAAGCTGCCCTACCATCTGCCTCAGAGGACTGCTCCGCAGCGGCGGCTCCCTTTGGCCGCATTCCACAGGTGGCGTCACGAACACTTCACAAATCCCCTGTAAATAACCCCCCTTTTTGGTGACCGCCCTGGGCCACGGACCGGGCCAGCCACCGTGACATCCCCCACCGGCATCCATAGGCCCGGCTGCCGAGTACCCCATGGCCCTGGGGGCGAGTCATCTTCTGGCGTCACGAACAGGATTCCGTGCCCGTTGCCACCGGGTACTGTGCGCCTTAAAAGACTGTAACACTTACTGTGGTGAAGATTTCCCGCCATTCCAAAGGTTTCCCGCCATTATCCGCCATTTTCCTGTTGCCGCGCGGGAAGAAGAGGGGCATAACCGCTGGAAGCGTGCGAAGCCCAGGACACGCCCCACCCTTGACGTCAATCCAGGAAGCGTCAGGTCCCGGAAGGAGTCCAGAGGACGCTCTGATGTCAGACGGGAGCGATGCAAGGTCCTGGAAGAAGACCGTCGCCCGCGGAGCTGCGGCCTACCTGATAAAAAGTGAAGAAGGTAGGCTACGGTTTACTAAGGGGGCGCAACCATGGCCGACGACCAGCAAGCCGCAGGATGCACCGGTTAACGCTCCTGATGCCCAACCTGCACCCGGCGCTGCACAGGCCGGAGCAGCCGCTCCACCATCAGGGGTCATGATCCCGTTGATACCCATGGCCCTGCCGTATATCCCTGGAGTGAAATGGCTTCCCGAGTATAATGGCAAACCAGACACCCTGTCTGGATTCAAGAGAAAAATATGCGGTGTACTGGACATGTATTCTATGACGGGTAAGCAGAGAGCCGCTGTTGTGCTGGGACAATTGACTGGTGCCGCAGAGCGGGAAATTGAAACCTGGCCAGCCGCAGACCAGGAATCAGTATCCATCATCTTTAAGAGACTGCAAACTGTGTTTGAAAACCACACTGAGACAGATCTCCGGATGAGGTTCTACCACTGTGTCCAGAAACCTGAGGACAGTATCCGGGACTACGCCTGGGGGCCCTGAAACAGGTTAGTCCAGCCAGCATACAAGATGAAAATAAAATGCTGACGGAACAGTTTATCCGGGGGTTGAGGTCCCAGGAGGAGAGCAGAACTGTACGGTGGTGGGCCTTAGATCATCCAGACGCCACCTTTGACACCCTGAAGGACACGGCTATTAAGGGTCTACAGCCCCTGGAAACATCAGGAACTGCTATCCAGCGTTACCAGGGTAGGGCCACCCCAGTGCCCGCAGTACCCACGGCTCCTTCATTAACGGCTGAAACCAAGATGCAAACAGTGCCCCCTAGCGAGCTGGACAGCCTGCTCTCTGAAGTGCGCCAGCTACGTAAAACCCTGGCCACTGTCCTGAGCACCCTGCAGCTACAGGAGGAGCCCGAGCCGGAAGGAAGGATCCTACTCGCCGACAGCCCTGAGGATGTCCCCTGGATGAGGAGAAGAAGGAGGACAACGCTACCCAGTAGGAGGACAACGCCACCCGGGAGGAGGACAATGCCACCCCGTGGGAGGACCAACGACCAACGTCGCCCTCCAGGAGACTTCATCTGCTACCGTTGCCACAAGGCAGGCCACACAGCGCGGAACTGTCCTTTAAACGTGCAAACCCTGAGGCCGAGGGCCGACACCCAGGAGTAAATCAACCAGGCCCATCAAGCTGGTACCACCAGTTCATAGGAGGAAGGCCTTTCCTGTCCATCGTGCTGGACGGATAGCAACACCTGCCTTACTGGACACCGGCTCACAGGTAACCATCATACCTGATGTCCTCTACAAGAGGTACTGGTCCATAGATGAACTCCACCCGCCAGCCCCGAACCTCTCTGTGTATGCCTCTAATGGCCTTCCTCTTAACCTAGTAGGGGTTAAGGATGTGACAGTGAAGGTGGGGAGAGTGGAACTAAAGGACCAAGGACTAATTGTCATAGAATCTAACCCTGGTGATACGGACTTGTATATGATACTTGGTACAAATATTGTTGGTAGCTGTTTGGGAGAAGTGTTGTTTTTACTCCAACAGATTGCTGACACTGCCAAACCAGGGCAGAGGAAGGTGAAACCTTCCAAGTGCCACCTGCTCAAACAGAAGGTTCAGTACCTGGGGCACATCGTCAGTCCAGAAGGAGTAGCACCTGACCCGGAGAAGGTCACTGCCACCCAGAAATGGCCGGAACCGAAGAATCTCAAGGAGGTACGTCAGTTCCTGGGACTGGTCGGGTATTACCGGAGATTTGTAAAGGACTACACCAAGAAGGCAGCGCCTTTGCAAGATCTCCTGGTAGGACAGTCCAACAAAGGCAAAAACTCCCCCTTCCAGTGGGGTAAACAGCAGGCTGAGTCCTTTGCAATGATGAAAGAGATCCTGACTGGCGAAGAAATCCTGGCCTACCCTGACTACAGCCAACCTTTCCTGCTGTACACTGTGTGTATGCAGGTCTCCATACACTGTGTGTATGTGCGCATTTTTGTGTAGTTTGTGTGTATATGCATGTCTGTGTGGCGCCCTGCTACGCCTAGGTGCCACAGAACCCAGTAGGGTGCATGGATGGACTTCTCCACAAGAGGCCCTCATTACATTCACACACCTCCACCCTACCACCTCAGACCAGCAGAGGGAACCCGTTAGGGATATATATATGGAGGGTGGAGCCAGGCAGCTCAGTGAGTTTAGTCTGTGAGTGGAGAACGTGCTGACGCTGAGAGCAGCGAAGACGCAGCTCGTCTGCTGCTGCCGTAGTGAGGGCCCCGAGTGTGGCCGAAGGCAAGGAGGAAAGGAGAGAGGAGTTGAGGGGGCAGAGGAGCGTAGCAGGCTCACCCCGAACTTTATACCGGACACCGGGTCCGCGCCTACAGGGTTCCTTTACACCCAGTAGGGACCACCGGACACCTAGAGGACTACAAGTCCCAGGTCGACCAACGCTGACTACAGTACCAGGGCTAGGAGTCACGGAGGCCCCAGCGTCCAGGGAGAGTGATCTCCAAGAGAAGGCCCTACCACCAGGTCAGCAGGTGCAAGAGAGAGACAGTCATTAAGGTGGGCCTAGCTCCAGGCAGGTCAGAAGCTTAGCAAGTGGAAGCAACGGATCAGGAAGCCTATACCCACTCACTGGGGAGAGTCCAGAAGTGCACCCTGCCTACCGAGTACCCTGGACCATGCCTGCATCATCACCAGTAAAGGTACTGAAGCGAACCCCCGTGTGAGTGTCTGTCATTTCTTCCTGAACCGTCCTGGCCATCTATCCCCTGCACCACCATCTATTACCCCACGCTGCCCTGAGGCCCGCTCCACCTGTGGGGAGCTGTTCCACCGTAAGCTGCCCTAACATCTGCCTCAGAGGACTGCTCCGCAGCGGCGGCTCCCTTTAGCCGCATTCCACAGGTGGCGTCACAAACACTTCACAAATCCCCTGTAAATAACCCCCCTTTTTGGTGACCGCCCTGGGCCACGGACCGGGCCAGCCACCGTGACATCCCCCACCGGCATCCATAGGCCCGGCAGCCGAGTATCCCACGGCCCTGGGGGCGAGTCATCTGCGTACTGTATGTGTGTGTGCATGTCTGCGTACCGTGTGTGCATGTCTGCGTACCGTGTGTGCATGTCTGCGTACCGTGTGTGTGCATATCTGCGTACTGTGTGTGTGCATGTCTGCGTACTGTGTGTGTGCATGTCTGCTTATGTGAAGGACGAGGGGACAGCCTGGGCCCTGTGTTGTATACCTATATTTCTCTGCTGTATCTGTGCATCATGAATTGTGGTATGTGTTAAAGAGGCCCACTGATACTCTTTCACCCGGGGCCCACGAAAGTCTGGAGCCGGCCCTGCTATGGGATTACCAACTCTAATGCACCACTGCAGTGGACTCCAGGAGAATGGACTTGTTAGAATTTTGAAACGTTGGCTGTGAGCCTAAACTGGGTTTTTAAACTGTGTAGGTTTGTTTATTAATGATAAATAAATTATAAGAGTTAAAGGAGTTTCAAATGTATAATTTTTAAATGCCTATCTGCTTGTTTGTATTGACAAAATATAAAATAAGCATTATTTACCTTCCCCTGCTATATTTACTCCTCTCCACCAATGCTACTTGTCCTTGTTAACAAGCTGTGGCAGTGATGTCATGACTGCAGTGCACATGACCAAAGCAGCCAATCACTGTGCTTAGAATGAAGATGAGTAATACTGATTTTAATATCTCTAACATGAGCAAGGTGATGGGTATTTAAAAATAAGTGGGAAAACCCCTTTAAGTTGTATTAATACACTATAAATAAAGTGGCGAATAAGAGTAATTTTCTTGCCCCAGTGGCAATTTAGGCTTGACTATTTGGGTGTTTTATTTGTAGTATAGAAAGTAAAGACACGCATTGACTGACTAGGAACCGAGTGGACCCTATTGTTCAGGTCTATTCTTCTGGTAGTGAGAAATTACTATAAAGATTGTTTAATTTTTTGCCAGAGTAAGAAATAACAAAAAGACTGCCAAAAATTGAGCGTTGGCAGCTGAGAGGGAGCTGAATAGGTTCTGTGAAGTGTTGTCCATTTCCATAAGCAATGAAAATGGGAGATGCTTGTGTTTATTCTCAAGTGTGATTATTAAGCAAACTCTGCCGAGGGAATCAAGTTCACCCAGTTATATTCTCTATTGGAGACAAAGTTCCTAAGGTAAGGCTGCGTTCACACATTGCGTATTTTCGCGCGCTTTTTCAAAATACGCAATGTGCCTTGTGTCTGCCAGCAAAGTGAATGGGAAATTCACTTTGCCGTTCAGACACTGTGTGATTTTACGCAGCGCGAAAGCGCAGCTGCGTAAAGAATTGACTTGTCAATTCTTTACGCAGCTGCGTCCCGCGCTTTCTCCTATTGTGCCCATTATAAGCGATGGAATTACGCAGCGGTGTTCACACACTGCGTAATTCCAGCGCTTTTCTATGGAGGCGAAGGAGAAACTATGGATACTCACCTATCCTATGGATGGGAGAGCTGTCCGGTCCGGTCCCGCGCTTCCAGCATCTGCCGGTGAAGCGATCAGCTGTAAGCTAAGCGGTTTGTAACTGGCTTCCGGTCAGCTGATTTACAAGCCGGTCACGTGACAGTCAGCTGATCGCTTCACGGCAGATGCTGGAAGCCGCGGGACCGGAGCGGATGCCTCTCCCATCCATCGGATAGGTGAGTATCCATAGTTTATTTCTTTTAAAGCAGTGTATGTACTGCAGCCAGAAGCTGTCTGTACATTCACTGCTAGGGGGACACTCACACACATGACACATAGACACAGACAGGACATACAGACACATACATTACATTACATACAGGTGTCCATGCTCCTCACACTTCATTTTCTCCTGCACCTCCGTTAAAAACCGCAGGAAAAAACGCAGTGTGTGAATGGAGGTGCTTTTTTACCTGCGTAAAAAAACGCAGGTAAAAAAAGCAGGAAATACGCGCGCGTAAAAAAAAGCAGGGAAATACGCAATGTGTGAACGCAGCCTAACTCTTCAGGATCTAATCTGTTTTCAGAGAGCAAGACCTTTAAATAAATTGTCCTCGTGATAGAGACTATGTGCTTAGGAAGACCATGGAAGCAAAAGATGGGTTTTTCAAGCAAGAAGTATTTACAAAAGGAAGACCACTATCTGATCTCCAGACCCCAGCCACAGAACAGTGTGCCAGAAAAGTGTTGTTCTGATCAATGCACTGTTTACAACAGGTCTGTCAGCACTTCAAATAGTTGATTGGTGACAGTGCCAATGTCGAACCCCCGCCGATCTGATATTGATTATCTTTCCAAAGAATAGGTCATCAACATAAAAGTAGTGGAAAATCCCATAAAGGTTAGGACAGTCGGGGGCATCATAACTTGAGCGTAGTTCTGACTTTATCAGAAAAATCTTGGAAAGATCTTGAGATCCATCGGTTGTTGCCTATGTGAAGCTTGACCTGTAAGGGAAAGAATGGTGCAATCATAGTCAGGTACAAATCTCTGAGAGTGTATTTGCTTGCTTCTTGGAGGAAACATCAGCAAAGTCTTAAGCCCCCGTCTCACATAGCGAGATCGCTAGCGAGATCGCTGCTGAGTCACGGTTTTGGTGACGCAACAGCGACCTCACCAGCGATGTCGCTATGTGTGACACTTTGCAGCGATCAGGCCCCTGCTGTGAGGTCGCTGATCGCTGCAGAATGTCCTGGACCATTTTTTGGTCGTTGCCCTCCCGCTGCTCAGCACACATCGCTGTGTGTGACCAGCGGGAGCAGCGATCAGGCTGGTAACCATGGTAAACATCGGGTTACTAGGGGCACACGTGCACCTAGTAACCCGCTGTTTATCATGGTTACGAGCCTGCTAAAGTGAGCGGTAACCTCCCGCTCACCGTAGCAGAGTGGTAACCATGATAAACAACGGGTTACTAGGTGCGCGTGTGCCCCTAGAAACCCGATGTTTACCATGGTTACCAGCCTGCTCCTGCTTCAGCAGGCTGGTAACCAGGAGCAGGACATCGTGGAAAGATTCTTTCCACGATGTCGCTGCTCCCCTGATCGTTGGTGAGCCTGCCTGTTTGACCACATAGCGACGCAGCAACGATCCCTGACAGGTCGTATCGTTGTCGGGATCGCTGCAGCGTCGCTAAGTGTGACGGGGCCTTTAGTATGGATGATAAAGCTCTACCAAAAGAGAAATTGTAACCCTGATGAATAGACAACCCATTAATGAAGTGGAGGCATAGAAATTCTGGAAGCAGCAGTAGAGAAGTGTACAGTTTTTGGGTTCAATACTATTTAAAAAAGTTTTTGTTTTGCAGCTCCTGCATCCACTATTAATGGAGAAGCTTGAAATCCGTAGTGATAAGAAATTTTAAAAAATTGGCAGGCAAACAAAGTATTAGGCGTAAGGTGCTTATCCAATCTCGCAGGACACTACAGACAATTACCTTAGATATCTTTTCTGCCCATAGTAAAGACATGGGTCCTCTGCTGGTGCACAGGTTATTTCTGTCTGAGACAGAGACATATTGTAATAGTGGGGAAGGACGTAGCCTTCCCTAGGCACTGAAGTAGTTAAGGAAAGTGTTCCCTTAATTAATCCTCTCTGAACTGTGGTAGGCCAAGCTAAGGGGTTATCTCTGGCATAGTTCCTTGTGGGCTGCAGTACCTGTAATCAGCCACAAGAAGCCACTGTCCTGGGTGCAGATGTCAGGTTGAGTCTGCTAGCAGTGTTATAGGCAGTGATGGGTTAAAGTTCTGTGATGACAGCTCACAGAGGGTGGGCACATTAGTAAAAAAGCCTCTGTTTTAGTGTCCAGAGGGTAGTAAGAGATAGGACAGAGAACCATGCAGGCAGCCTGAGTATATATTGGCTGCTATGGTAGACGGGAGCTCCGTACCCTCAGACAGTGGTATCACCAGTGTGAAAGTCTCCCTACACAAGAGCAAGAGTCCTGTTAGCCGGCCGGAGAAACTCATCAAAGGTAGTGAGGACCCGGGGCACTTCTAGTCTGCAGGAAGCAGAGGAAGATAAATAGGACTCCAGGCTAAGACGTGGGGGAGAGATATCGGATCCAGATCACTGTTGGTATTTCAGAAGAGTCTCTTGGGCCAGAGATTAGAGTCACAGAGATGCTTCACTTAAAGAGGGAACCAGGGCTGAAGGAGTTACCAGCGCCTGTGAGAGAGATGATAACCTGTCGGGCCTTATCCATTATATCTGCCTGTAAATATTGTACATATTCCTCTTCCCCAAGTAAAGTTCAAGTTCTGGTTAAGAACCTCGTGTCCTCTGAATTTATTGCTGCCCTGGTCCCAGAAGAGAAATGCCTGGAGACAGCCGCGATCGGATGGTTTGAAGTAAGTGGAGAGCCCCACAAACACAGCCACACATCAGAGGGAGGACACGTATTGTCTGTAGGGTGCCAGAGCGAGAGGGGGCTACAGCTCGCCCACGACTACCTCGCTGGGGCACCTTACAATATGACGCAATTGCATGGGCTCCTGATGTTCAGCTTTGGGAACGCAATTGAATGGCTGGAGCCAAATGAAGATTCAGACAGGCACATTCCCTTTCTTGGAAACAGATCCACTCTAGTCACAAGAGATATGAGGTTGTTAAGGACTTAGGCTATGTTCACACATGTTGTTTTTTTTTCTGCTGCAAATGTGCTGCAAATCTGCTGCTAACTTTTCTCTGGCAGGAAAACAGCTGCGTTAAAAACGCAGGTTTTTGTGCGTTTTTTGCTGCGTTTTTTTTGACCACCCATTACTTCCTTTGGGTGACAAAACGCTGCAAATTCGCAGCAAAAACGCAGGTGCGTTTTCTGCTGCAAAGACACTGAAAGAAGTGACATGCTCTATTTTCCAAAAACACAACCAAGTCACAATATTCTCAGCAAAAAAAAACAACATGTGTGAACAGAGAATTCTGGTTTCTCATAGACTTTGCTGGTACTGCAAAACGCAGCTGAAAATTTGCATAAAAATCTGAAGCAAAATATGCTGCAAAACCCAACGTGTGCGAACATAGCCTAAGAGAAAATCACAACCTGACAGTAAACCTTCGATGTTTCCAAATAGTCACTCACAGAAAGCTGCCTCCAATGCCTTGTTGTTCCGTGTTAAATCTAAAGTCATGATACTGAACTTGTATACCTTTTTTTTTTGCATCTGATGAAGTTCCTAGTTCCAGGCATATCAATGGGGAGGAGACAAGACCAAATTAAAGACTTAAAAATAAGTAACAAGGATGTCATGGTTGACACAAATTGTCCTGAACATATTGGCTAGATCAGTGTTCCCCAACTCCAGTCCTCAAGGCCCACCGACAGGTCTTGTTTTCAGGATTTCCTTAGTGTTACACAAGTGATGGAATTATTGCCTGTGCAGGTGATGGAATTCTCACCTGTGTAACACTAAGGAAATCCTGAAAACATGACCTGTTGGTGGTCCTTGAGGACTGGAGTTGGGGAACACTGGGCTAGATGCTCAGAAAAGCAAGGAAATTGTGTGAGCCACACTGGTTGATAAATCCTCTGCAGGCCTTGGGATCCCCGTCATACTGCAGCGGTTCAGACACATAAGGCATAGAAGCCATAGTATAATACAGTTTCTGGATTCAACACGCTATAGAAACTGCCCTTAGTCTTTAACAATCTATTAACAGCTAAATCTAACAGTAGCTACTCTTATCTGATTCTTCAGGGTCTACAGTGGCTTAAAAAGTATTCATACCTCCTGAACTTTTCCATATTTTTTCACGTTACACCCACAAGCTTACTTTTATTTTATTTGGATTTTATGTGGTATACTAACACAAAGTAGCAAGTATTTGTGAAGTGTAAAGGAAATGATACATACAGTAGTTTTCTAATTATTTTAAAAATATAAATCTGAAAAATGTGAAAAAATGTGACATGCATTTGTATTCAGCCCCCTCTAGTCTGATACCCCTAAATACAAATCCTGAGTAACTAATTGCCTCCAGAAGTCACATAATTAGTAAATTGAGTCCACCTGTATGTCATTTATTCTCAGTATAATTAAAACTGTTCTGTGAAGGCCTCAGAGGTTTGTTTCAGAGCATTAGGAACCAAACAGCACCATGAAAACCAAGTAACACTTCAGACAGGCCAGGGATACCGTAAAGTTAAGGAGAAATGTAAAGCAGGGATAGGTTATAAAACAATACCCCAAGCTCTGAACCTCTCACGGAGCATTGTTCAATCCATTATCCAAAAATGGAAGGATTATGGCACAACTGCAAAACTACCAAGACATGACCATCCACCTAAACTGATATCCCAAGCAAGTAGAGCACTAATAGGAGAAGCAGCCAAGAGGCCCATGGTCACTCTGGAGGAGGTGTAGAGATCCACAGCTCAGGTGGGAGAATCTACTACTAGTACTACTAGTAGTATATTCCACAAATCTGGCCTTAATTGAAGAATGGCAAGAAGAAAGCCATTTTTGAAAGCAAACCATTAGAAGTCCAGTTTGCAAAAAGCCATTTAGGGGACACATTGTAGAAGCAGGTGCTCTGGTCAGATGGGACCAAAGTAGAACTTTTTGCGCTAAATGAAAAACGCTATGTGTGGCGGAAAACTTACACTGCATATCACCCTGAAAACACCATCCCCACCATCAAACATGGTGGTGGTAGCATCATGCTGTGGGGATTGTGACAGGGATCCTGGTCAGAGTTGATGGTAACATGGATCGAACTAAATGCAAGGCAATCCTGGAGGAAAACCTGTTAGAGTCTGCAAAAGACTTCAGACTGGGGCATAGGTTCACCTTCCAGCAGAACAAGGACCCTAAGGCTACGTGCACTATTTGATGAGTTTTTTTTACCTTGGTATTTGTAAGCCAAAACCAGGAGCAGAACAGTCAGAGGAAAAGTACAATAGAAACACGTGCACCACTTCTGCATTTTTTATCCACTCTTGGTTTTAGCTTACAAATATTGAGATAAATACATACCAATTACTCAACGTGTGCACATGGTCTAAGCATACTTCCAGAGCTACAATGGAATAGTTAAGATCAAAGCATATTCATGTGCGTGAATGGTCCAGTCAAAGTCCAGACCTAAATCCTATTGAGAACCTGTGGCAAGACTTCAGAAATTGCTATTCACAGACGCTCTTCATCCAATCTCACTGAGCTAGCGCTAGTTTGCAAAGAAGAATGGGCAAAAATATCAGCATCTAGTTGTGCAAAGCTGGTAGAAACATACCCGAAAAGACTTGCAGCAGTAATTGCAGAGAAAGGTGGTCCTACAAAGTATTTACTTGGGTAGGTGGGGGGCTGAATACAAATTCATATCACAATTTTCATATTTATATTTTTCAAATAATTAGAAAACTAAGTATCATTTCTTTTACACTTTGCAAGTATTTACTACTTTTTGTTGGTATATAACATAAAATCCCAATAAAAGACATTTAAGTTTGTGGGTGTAACGTGAAAAAAATGTGGAAAAGTTCACAGGCTATGAATACTTTTTCAAGGCACAGTTTCTGGAGCATGTAATAATGAGGATCAACAACTCCTCTGCACTATACTCTGCTTTATTGGCCTTAAAGATACGGCTCACTTGGCTTTCTTCTTACCTCTTGGATCACTCTTTATGTGCCTCATTTCATGGCCTCTACTTTCCCTTTACTAACTCTCCTTTTTCCTTCCTATATAGCCCCTATTGGACAAACCATTGGTAGATTTGGTTTACAGTACTATCTATATTCTGATACCCAATTATACACATCTTTTCCTGACATCACCCGCACACTACTACAAAATACCAGAGTGATTGTCTGTCCACTTATATCCAATCACTTGCTTGCTCATGTCACCTTAAAAACATATTCAAAATATGCCCTTTTCCTAACTTCAAAAACTCGTTCTGTCAATCTGATTTATTTTCATCTTGACTACTGCAACTCACTACTAATTGATCTTCATCTTACTAAACTCTCCTTCTCTCCAATGTATCCTTAATACAGCAGCTAGGCTTAAATTTCTGTTCATCTGATACACAGATGCCTCCACCCTGTGCCAGTCATTGCACTGGTTGCCCATCAGTTACAGAATACAACATGAACATATCACACTTATCCAAAAAGCTCTTCACAGTTCTGCATCACCCTGCATGTCCTCCATCTCTGTCTACCACCCTACCCTACAATACTCTTAGTGCCCCTATAACAATAATGCTTCTTAAGTGTCCTCAACTTTTAATAAAGTCCCCTGAGTCCTCCATGTACAGCTTACTTACACACAGTTTGATGCCCCTACACCAACCCTATACACAGTAAGATGGTCCCACAGCTCCTCTATGTACAGTATAATGGTTACACAGCTTCACTATACACAGTATGATGGGCCCACAGCTCCCTATGCACAGCATAATGGTCCCACCATCAGTACATGAATAAATCACCAGAACCACCATCAATACATCACTTAAACCACTATCAGTACATGAATTCAGCGCCAGAATCACAATCAGTATATGATGCGTCAATTGTAATTTCAGGTCAGCCCCATTTACATGAATCTGCAACTCCCAGTATGTATAAATAATTGGCCCTCACTGTGTTCTCCACACACTGTCCCTCTTATGGTTCATGCCCTCCACACTGCTCTCTCCTTTCCATATTGGGCCCCATCTTCATACTGTTCTCTCACACTGTGACCCCTCTATACTGCCCAGTCTCTATAATGTGCTCCCTTATTATACTCCCCCTACTTGGCATACACTCCCTTCTTGCTCTGCCCTCACTCTGTTGCATTACACTACCCTCTCTGTATACCGTCCCCCCACTACCCAGTATCTATTCTGTTCCCCCATACTGTCTCCTCACACTATTTATCTCAATAGTCTCCTCACACATTTTCCTCTCCCCCATACTATCTCCCTACACATCCCCATTCTCCCCATACTGTTTCTGCATCTGCACCCATTCCTACCGCACTCCTCATACGGTTTCTTTGCACACTCTCCCCCCACTCATTATACTATCTCCTCACACATTCCCCTCATGCTCATCATACTATCACCTCACACATTCCCCACTCCCTCATAATACTATCCCCTTACACATTTCCCCCACTCATCATAATCTCCTCATGCATTCCTGCTCGCTCATCATACTGTCTGTTCACACATTCCCCCCTCACTCACCATACAGTCTCCTCATACATTCCCCCTCCACATACTGTTTCTGCACCCATTCCCTCCTTATTTCCCATATTGTGTATGCATCCATTCCCCCCTGCTCCCAAAATACTGTTTCCTCACACATTTCCCCCTCACTTTCCATACTGTCTCCTCATACATCCACTCTCCCCATACTGTTTCTGCACCCACTACTCCCCCTCTCCACATACTGTTTCCTCATACATTCTTCCCATAGTGTCTTCTCAAATTTCTCCCTCCCCCAATTACAATAAATCTTTGGTTTATTCAGCTTCATTGGAGCCCTAACCACACCAACGAACGTTCTTCGCGTCTATCCGGCGACGAAGACTGATGTCATTAGCGTGATCAGATCACCTGATCATGCTGCTTACATTGCCCTGGAGTGCCGGTGCTCAGGACTTCAATTGTACTTGCACCTGAAAGACAGGAGTGCAATTGATTTCTAGGAGCCAATGCACTATACCTTCTCTAAGCTTGCTGTCAGCTCAGCTCCCCTGCTGTCAGGTCAGCTCAGACATTAGCTCAGCCCCCCCTGCCGGCTGCTCCCGGGGCACACGCCCCTCCACCCCAGCTGCACCAATGTTAAGAATAAGCAAGCAGTTTTTAATTAATTTCTAGGAATATAGCAGAAAGTTTTTGCATGGGACCACCCCAGCCTGAAACTTTAGCTAAGGTTTAGGGGGCACTATTGTATGGATGCATTTTGCTAGTTGAAACAAGCACATCTATACTGCTACTTCTGTGAAATTATAATCATTATAGTCATAACTGAAAAACCACCTAACTAACACTACCTGCTAGTTGGCTATGTTTTCAGATGTTTTGACTCCCCTTATTGTAACTAACATTAAAATTTTCAGCACTGTATACAAGAATATTATCAGCAGAATTGGTTTCCAGAAACATCTATATGCTGATGACACCCAATTAAACACCTCTTCTCCTGACATCACTGCCCCTTGAGGGCTCATACTCATCTGCGTCTAAAACGGACAAGTGAAATCCGATAAAAAAATCTGATTGTTAGTCAATGATTCTGTGTTCATCTGCGATTTTTTTCCCAGCTCGGATCGGACTGAGAAAAAAATCACAGCATGCTGCAAGTGGCCGCGTATATCGGACGAGACTCGCCAATGCAAGTCAAGGGGTGCAAGAATAATTTTTACACACCCATCTCATAGGAAACCCGACATTTCATCAGCCGAGTACAGTAAAATCACAGCGTGAACCATCAAAATAGAATAGATATAGATAGAATAAAAGAAAAAAATGGCATGGAGTCCACCATATTATTGTTTACTAGCTGAGGGAAAGCCGACAGCTGGGGGCTGATGTTTATAGTCTGGGAAGGGGGTAATAAACATGGAGCTTCCCAGGCTCCTAATATCAGCTCACAGCTGTCGGTGTAGCCTTTATTGGTTATTAACAAGGGGTGACCCTGTCATGGTACATAGTTTTCCCTGTCCTGCATTTCTGTATAAAATGTCATGATGTGATGTAAGTACCCATGGCCTTTCCCAGATCTTTGTTCCTCAGCCATAATTTAGCTTGGGCTTGTGTCAACACCGCTAGAGGACTCCCCATTGTTCTCTTAAGCAGGGGGAGAACTCACAGTACACATCTTTATAGACACATCGGAGCCATGCCATGGACTAAACCATCGACTAGGAGGGGGGAAACCTCTCCTCCCCTACCCTTGGGCTGTTCCCGGTAGCCCAAGACAATGGACTTATGCGTGACCAGTGTTGTGTTGGGAGATCTCTGGAGGAAGAAGAGTGGGGGCTCTTAGCTGCGGCAAGACCTCACACCCGTTGGTGATTGTGGACTTACTATGGACCTTAGGAATAACATGGATTTTTGATTTGGTATGCTGCCCATCTTAATAAACCCCGTTGGATCGTTCTTAGTCCGGTGGTCTCTTCTTGCTCTGCCGCATACCCCGTCACAAACTGGTTGGCAGAGGTGGGATCAGAGCAGAAGGAATGGAGGGCAACGGCCCATCAACTGCTGGAACCAGAGCCTCAGAGTACAAGAACTGGACTGTGGTGAGCTTACAAACAAAGGCCCGTGAACTGGGGGTCAGCTACAAGGGACTCTCAAAGGAGCAGCTAACTGAGGCTTTGGAAGGAGTACGCCTGCAAGAGGACGCTGAGGAAGCACCTCCACGGCCAATGGAGGAAAGGCGACAGGCAGAGGTAAATACCCAAAAAAGTCAGTGGGCTGTGTGGTATGAGGAGGAGATGGCAATGATGGGAGAGGAGGTCTCCATAGACTATAAGATGGAGGTCATGCGAGGAGCTAAGGAGATGGCATTGTTGGAGAGGCAGATAGCTTTGGAAGCAGCTAGAAGCGCCAGACAGACTGTAACCCCAGCACCCACCATGAGGGAACTCCCCAGAGTGTCCCGCAAAGATTTCAAGCCCTTCCAGGAGGCTGCAGGTGACATTGAGGGCTTCTTCCAGGACTTTGAGCATCAGTGTCGATTAATGGAAGTCCCAGAAAGGGAGCGAGTCCGACATCTGGTGGGGCTCTTAGAGGGTGGAGCTGCCGCAGCCTATAGAGCTATGGACCCTCAGGGGGACTGTGAGTATGCAGACATTAAACGGACTATTCTGGAACACTACGCTGTGACCCCAGACACTTATAGGACCCAGTTCCGTACTTTGGCCTGTGATGAGGTGTCCTTCAAGATGTATGCCCACAGACTCAAACAAATATGTCATCGCTGGCTGGAGGAAGAGGAGGCCTTAACTTGGGAGGCCTTCCTCCAGGTCATCTTGAAAGAGCAGTTTTACTTCAAGTGTCCCGCTGAGATCCGAGAATGGGTGCGTGAAAGGAGACCAGCCACGGTGGAGGAAGCTGCAGCTCTAGCGGATGAGGCTCTCACCATCAAGCCTCAATGGAAAAAACTACTACTCAGTGAGAAAAGAACTACCAGCCCCCCGACGATGGCAGCCCCTGGTCCTTCGGCCTCCCATACTCACCATCTCAATAGACCATCCACTCATGGTGACCTTCGTGTGACAGTGCCTCGCATTACTCCTGCTCCGCCTTCGGGACTACGACGTGGAGTAAGAGTCCTAGAGCGCATATGTTATAGATGTGGGCAGCCTGGGCATCTGCAATTCCAATGTCCAGGTGTTCGGAGGCAGGACAGCTACAGACCGCCTTTGCCGGTTCATTATCTACAGACACCCTCACCAGGAGAAGAGCTGGATTCAGTCCCTGATGACTTGCCAAGTGACTCCGATACCCTGGCTCCCATACCAGGAGTCTATGGGGTGCGAGCCCCAGCCACCTGTTCTTCTGACTGTCAACACAAACATCTACAGGAGGTCGTGCTGGTTGGCCAAAAGGTTGTCGGCTTCCGTGACACTGGGGCTTTTCTCACCATAGCCGATCCCCGCGTACTTCAGCCAGAAGCAATTCAAAAGGGACCAGGAATTGCCATTGAATTGGCTGGAGGCACCCAGAGATATATTCCAAGAGCGAGGGTGACCCTGGATTATGGCTTTGGGGCCAAACAATGTGTGGTCGGTGTGATGAGCAGCCTCCCCACAGACGTTCTTTTAGGAAATGATGTGGGACATCTGCATTGCCACTTCGTCGGTGCGGTAACCAGAAGTCAAGCCAAGAGAGCAGCAGATGGGGACGCATACAACTCATCCATGGAAATGAGGCCACCAGAACCGCCGACACCGCCGGTGAGTGATTCTTCTTGTGGGGACAATGTGAGTGCTACCTGGGATAGAGTTCAGTTTCGACAAGAGGTCGATACTGACCCCACCCTAGCTAGTTTTAGAGCACGAGCTGAGACAGGGCAGTTAGGGGAGAACAGGGAAAGGATTATCCGAGAAAATGGACTTTTGTATAGGGTTACCAATGCTGCCTCCCCAGATAAGCCCTGGACTTGTAACAAACAGATGATTGTTCCTCAGAAATACAGGATTCCCCTACTACACCTTGCTCATGATATCCCTACTGCTGGCCATCAAGGCAAAACCCGCACTGAGAGACGATTGACTCAAACCTTCTATTGGCCAGGGATTTCTCAGGCAGTGGCGCATTTCTGGCGAACTTGCGATATATGTCAGCGTAGAGGGCGACCCGGAGATCACCCAAAGGCCCCTCTGCAACCACTCCCTATCATAGAAGAGCCATTTCAAAGAGTAGCTGTCGATATCATTGGGCCTCTAGCTAAGCCAAGTAGATCAGAAAAGCCGTATCTGTATGGACGAGAATTCACTGTGGTTACTGATCACAATCCCCTCACTTGGCTGAACAGAGCCTCTGGGGACAATGGACGCTTACTACGATGGAGCCTGGCTCTGCAGCCCTATAACTTTACAGTACAGTATAGAAGAGGCAGCCAACACCAAAATGCAGATGGACTGTCCAGGCAGGAGGAGCCCTGAGTCCGGTCAGCCCTGCCGGTGTGTACTTAACAAGCGACCTGTAGAGGTCCCTCGTACGTACACAAAATTGGAGGGGAAGGAATTGTCATGGTACATAGTTTTCCCTGTCCTGCATTTCTGTATAAAATGTCATGATGTGATGTAAGTACCCATGGCCTTTCCCAGATCTTTGTTCCTCAACCATAATTTAACTTGGGCTTGTGTCAACACCGCTAGAGGACTCCCCATTGTTCTCTTAAGCAGGGGGAGAACTCACAGTACACATCTTTATAGACGCATCAGAGCCATGCCATGGACTAAACCATCGACTAGGAGGGGGGAAACCTCTCCTCCCCTACCCTTGGGCTGTTCCCGGTAGCCCAAGACAATGGACTTATGCGTGACCAGTGTTGTGTAGGGAGATCTCTGGAGGAAGAAGAGTGGGGGCTCTTAGCTGCGGCAAGACCTCACGCCCGTTGGTGATTGTGGACTTATTATGGACCTTAGGAATACCATGGATTTTTGATTTGGTATGCTGCCCATCTTAATAAACCCCGTTGGATCGTTCTTAGTCCGGTGGTCTCTTCTTGCTCTGCCGCATACCCCATCACAAACCCCCCAAAAAATAGTGTGGGGTCACCCCTATTTTTAATAACCAGCAAAGGCTAAACAGACAGCTAAACAGACAGCTATGGGCTGATATTAATAGCATAGGAAGAGGCCGTGGATATTGCCCCCTCCCAGATTAAGAACATCAGCCCTCAGCCACCCCAGAAATGGCGCATCCATTAGATGTGCCAATTCTGGCCCTTAGCCTCGGCTCTTCTCACTTGCCCTGTTGCGATGGTAAGTGGGGTAATAGTATTAGGGTTGATGTCAGCTTTGTAATGTCAGCTGACATCAAGCCCAGAAGTTAGTATTGGAGAGGTGTTTATAAGACACCCTCATTACTAACCTCCTAGTAAAAATGAAATAAAGACACAGACAGAAAAAATTCCTTTAATTGAACAAAACACTCAGAAAAAAATCCTTTATTTGAAATAAACACTCCCCACCCTCTTTGACCCATTTATTAATGTAAAAATAAAAAAACACCATACTCCTCACCTGTCCGCCGATAATCCCACGTGAGAAAGTCTCACGCAGAGAGCAGTGACATCAGTGAGGTGAACGAAGTTCATCGGCTATGAACTCCAGTCACATTACTTAAGTCGGCAGGAGGCACTGAAGCTGCATTCTCAGCTCAGTGTCTCCTGGATGCAGGGCTGAGTGGTCACATCATGCCACCATTCAGCAATGCATCTAGATGTAGCTGAGTTGGGCTCGTCGCAGGACAAATAGATTATGGGCGGAGAAATGAGGAATTTTTATTTTTATTTTTGCATTAATAAATGAGTGCGGTCACCCCTTGGGCGGGTCACTCCTTGTTAATAACCAGTAAAGGCTACGCAGACAGCTGTGATCTGATATTAATAGCCTGGTAAGCTCCATGTTTATTACCCCCTTCCCAGACTATAAACATTAGTCCCCAGTTGTCCGCTTTCCCTTAGCTGGTTAAGAAAATTAAGGGGAACCACATGCCATTTTTTACTTAAAAATCTTTAATTATTATCTAAATACATGTAAAGTAAGCTACACACACACTCCAATGATGGTATATCTCACTGACATATTTCTTTCTTTCTATCTATAGATCATCTATCTATCTGTCATCTATCTACATCTGTATGAAAGATTGCTTTCTTAGTTAGAAAACTAGCTTGAAATGACACAGAGAATTACTGTATGTAAAAGCTGATGTTAAAAACGCATTGCATACGGATTGCATACGCATGTCATATGGATGCTAGGTGAGACAAATCGCATTGAACTCGCATGACACTCGTCTAGTGATGAGCGAATGCGCTCGCCACTGCTCGGTACTCGCCCAAGCATCACTGTGCTCGACAAGCTCAGCGCTCGGCGAGTATTTCCGGGTTGCTCGGGCGGGAACTCGGGTCCCCTCCCTGCATGTTTGGCACTCTTTAGAGAGACAATGAACATGCAAGGATTGCCTGCCACGCACTGTAATGCCGTAGCCATGTTGGTTGTGGGCATTACAGTGATTGGCTGGTCGCACAGCATCATCAGGTCTATATACAGTGCTGGCCAAAAGTATTGGCACCCCTGCAATTCAGTCAGATAATACTCAGTTTCTTCCTGAAAATGATTGCAATCACAAATTCTTTGGTATTATTCTCTTCATTTAATTTGCTTGCAAGGAAAAAACACAAAAGAGAATAAAGCAAAAATCAAATCATTGATCATTTCACACAAAACTCCAAAAAAGGGCCGGACAAAAGTATTGGCACCCTCAGCCTAATACTTAGTTGTACAACCTTTAGCCAAAATAACTGCGAACAACCGCTTCCGGTAACCATCAATGAGTTTCTTACAATGCTCTGCTGGAATTGTAGACCATTCTTCTTTGGCAAACTGCTCCAGGTCCCTGATATTTGAAGGGTGCCTTCTCCAAACTGCCATTTTGAGATCTCTCCACAGGTGTTCTATGGGATTCAGGTCGGGACTCATTGCTGGCCACCTTAGAAGTCTCCAGTGCTTTCTCTCAAACCATTTTATAGTGCTTTTGGAAGTGTGTTTTGGGTCATTGTCCCGCTGGAAGACCCATATCCTCTGAGGGAGACCCAGCTTTCTCACACTGGGCCCTACATTATGCTGCAAAATTTGTTGGTAGTCTTCAGACTTCATAATGCCATGCACATGGTCAAGCAGTCCAGTGCCAGAGGCAGCAAAGCAACCCCAAAACATAAGGGAACCTCCGCCATGTTTGGCTGTAGGGACCGTGTTCTTTTCTTTGAATGCCTCTTTTTTTTTCCTGTACACTCTATGTTGATGCTTTTTCCCAAAAAGCTCTACTTTTGTCTCATCTGACCAGAGAACATTCTTCCAAAGCGTTTTAGGCTTTCTCGGGTAAGTTTTGGCAAACTCCAGCCGGGCTTTTTTATGTCTCGGGGTAAGAAGTGGGGTCTTCCTGGGTATCCTACCATACAGTCCCTTTTCATTCACATGCCGACGGATGGTACAGGTTGACACTGTTGTACCCTCGGACTGCAGGGCAGCTTGAACTTGTTTGGATGTTAGTCGAGGTTCTTTATCCACCATCCACACAATCTTGTGTTGAAATTTCTCGTCAATTTTTCTTTTCCATCCACATCTAGGGAGGTTAGCCACAGTGCCATGGGCTTTAAACTTATTGATGACACTGCACACGGAAGACACAGGAACATTCAGGTCTTTGAAGATGGACTTGTAGCCTTGAGATTGCTCATGCTTCCTCACAATTTGGTTTCTCAAGTCCTCAGACAGTTCTTTGGTCTTCTTTCTTTTCTCCATGCTCAATGTGGTACACACAAGGACACAGGACAGAGGTTGAGTCAACTTTAATCCATGTTAACTGGCTGCAAGTGTGATTTAGTTATTGCCAACACCTGTTAGGTGCCACAGGTAAGTTACAGGAGCTGTTAATTACACGAATTAGAGAAGCATCACATGATTTTCAAACGGTGCCAATACTTTTGTCCACCCCCTTTTTTAGGTTTGGTGTGGAATTATATCCAATTTGGCTTTAGGATAATTCTTTTTGTGTTTTTTTCATTGAAGACAAATTAAATGAAGAGAATAATACCAAAGAATTTGTGATTGCAATCATTTTCAGGAAGAAACGGAGTATTATCTGACAGAATTGCAGGGGTGCCAATACTTTTGGCCAGCACTGTAAGACCTGGCGCCGCTATGCTCATCACAGTCTACCCCGGAATCAGGCAGAGTAGGGAGAGGTGCTGCTCTGTCAGTTAGAGATTTGCTTCTTTATAGTTAAAATAGGTATTCCACAACATATATATATATATATATATATATATATATCCAATTGAACTAACAGTCCTTCTGAGGACTAAGCAAGCTGCATATAATCATTGCTAGGCAGGCGGGCAGTGTATTTGGCAGAATGCAGTGCATGATACAGCACAAGAGGGTCCATTGAACGTCCTGTTAGTATAGGTATTCCACAACATATATATATATATCCATCTGAACTAACAGTCCTTCTGAGGACTAATCCAGCTGCATATAATCAGTGCTAGGCAGGCAGGCAGTGCATGTGGCAGACTGCAGTGTATGTGGCAGACTGCAGTGTATGATACAGCACAAGAGGGTCCATTGAACGTCCTGTCTACTGCTGCTGTAATAATTACAGATATTTGTAGACATAGCCCCAGATATCAGGGGCCAGGGCAAATTTATTTTTGATCTTAATCCTGGTTATTTGCTTAAAATTAATCCAGAGTACACCATTTTTCTGCTCCTTTTGCTTGTTCTCACTGAAGAATAAAGCCAGATCTGTTCCATATTTCAGAGATAAAAATCCAGAAATTTGAACTGAATGTGGAAAATATTGGCCTCCTTTTCCATTCGGTTGCAGTGTGTCGGTCAAGCTATTCACACTAGGTACCTGTGAAGAATAGTATTAGTAAATTACAGGCCTGCTATTTAAAACCGTGGTTCTCTGTCAGACATATCGCCTATAAGACTGTTCCAAAATCAGACATTTCTTCCATTTCCATTTTGTTGCAGTGTTTCGGTCAAGCTATTCACACTAGGTCTCTGTGTAGAATAATATTAGTAAATTACAGGCCTGCTATTTAAAATCGTGGTTCTCTGTCAGACGTATCACATATAACTGCGCTCCAAAATCAGCCATTTCTCATGAACGGAGAAAATATTGTCCTCCATTTAAAATGGGCAAGGTGCGAGGCAAGGGACGGGGAAGTGGACGTGATGGTGCATGCAGAGGCCGAGGCCGAGCTATGTTGCCGTGGCAAGCTGAAATTGTGCCACAACAAACACCCACATCTTGACGCTCGACCTTCCTGTCCCAATTACTAGGGGACCGCAGAACACCACTATTGAACACAGAGCAGTGTCAAAAGGTTGTTGGTTGGATAGCAGATAATGCTTCCAGTCCCTTTGCCACCACCACCACCCTGTCTTCCACACGGTCAAGTCTCAGTTGCCGTGAGTCTGAACCGCATAGTCCTCACCCTGATCCTCCTTCCTTCCATCATGCCAAGTGCCCGGAGACAACTGATCCCACACTTGGACACTCAGAAGAGCTGTCCACTTTTCCATTTGTAGATTCGGGCCTCTCGCCAGCTTCAAGCGAGTTAAGAGGAGAATGCATTTAGCAATGCCCAAATATTGGAGCAGCCACGGTCACATGAAGGCGACAGTGGGAAAGTGCAATTACTGTCGCAAGAGGTAGATGATGATGATGATGAGACACAATTTCCAGAAAGTCAGGAGGAGGACCAGGGTGCAGAAGTGGAAGACGAGGTGGTGGATGATATAGTAATTGACCCAACCTGGCAAGGGGATATACAGAGCAAGGACAGCAGCACACAGGGGGAGGGAGGCATAGCACCACAACAGGCCGGAAGTAGCAGTGTGGTGGCTGCAGACACAAGGCGGGAAAGCTTTCCTCGTAACGCCAACATGACGGAAGTTGCCAATACAACTGTTAGGTCTTCCCGAGTCTGGTTATTTTTTAAAGACTCTGCAGATAACCCCAAAAAGGCAATTTCACCATCTGCCAGGCCAGCATCAGCAGGGGTAGCAAAACTAGCAGCCTGACCACCACCAGAATGATCAGGCACATGGCAACAAAGCACCCGACTAAGTGGGCCGAACCCCAGGGTCCAACAACAGTGTCTGCGGGTGACACCACTGCTTGTTCCGCTGTTGTGCGTGCACGCCAATCCCCTGTCCATGGCGCATGCCAAGATGCCTCCTGCCCTGCACCTGTCGTTGAACACTCTCAACTAGCACCATCTGCAAGCATGTCCACATCGTTGTCCCAGCGCAGCATTCAGTTGTCCCTACCCCAGTCCTTGGAACACAAGCGCAAACATGCAGCCAACACCCCACAGGCCACACTACTAAATTCACACATTTCATGAATGCTTGCGCTTGAAATGTTGCCTCTTATGCTCGTGGAGACGGAAGCTTTCTGCAACCTGATGGCGAGGGCCGTCCCTCAGTACTCGGTCCCCAGCCGCCACTATTTCTCCCAGTGTGTCGTCCCCGCATTACACGAGCATGTGTCCCACAACATTAGATGTGCCCTCAACAACTCAGTTACAGGGAAAGTCCACCTAACCACGGACACGTGGACAAGTGCTTGTGGACAGGGACGGTACATCTCGTTAACTGCACACTGGGTTAATATGGTGGAAGCGGGGACCCAGTCGGACCTTGGGATGGAACACGTCCTCCCAACGCTGAGGATTGCGGGCCATGGATCAATCAGGTTTGCCCCCACATTCTATAGCTCCTGCACCTCCTCCTCCTACTCTTCAGCCTCCATATTCGAAATGACCACATCAGTCGCAAGCTGGAAGCACTGCAGCACTGCCTCTGCCAAGTGGCAGCAGGCTGTGCTGAAGCTAATATTCTTAGGTGACAATCCACACAACGCTGCAGAGTTGTGGACAGCTGAGAAAGAGCAGGCAGATCTGTGGCTGACACCGCAGACCCTACAGCGGCTCTGAGGCGAGGCGAGCTCACACACATACCATGCCTGGCCTATGTGCTTAACCTCGTGGTTCAGCGGTTTCTCAAAACCTACCCAGATCTGCCAGATCAGCTTGTCAAAGTATGCCGCCTGTGTGCCCATTTTAGAAAGTCAGCTACAGCTTCTGCCGCCCTTGCCGTGCTTCAGCAGCATTTGCAGCTCACTGACTGATCTGCGATGTCCCCACGCATTGGAACTCTACATTGCAGATAATGGGAACGATTTGTGAGCAGAAGAGGGCAGTTGTTGACTACCAGCAACAAGGCCATCGGTATTCAGTTCAGACTCCACACATAAGATCTCAGGAGTGGACATGGATGTCAGACATGTGTACCTTCCTCCAAAACTTTGAGGACTTTCGCAATTCCTCCTTCATAAATGAAACAGGATGTGTCTGATCATGTCTCACACACCATGGCCAGATAAGGTTGTAAAGTGTTAAAATGACATTTCCCGGTGAATGCATTTGTCATGGTTGAAAGCAATGTAAAAGTGCAAAAACGCATCAAAAACGCTACGTGTGAACATAGCCCAAGGTGTGGAGGAGCATTTTTGTTTTTGGTTATTTATTTTGCCTTATATACAAGTCATTACCCTGGAAAGGATGCTCCTTAACATTTTTCCCAGGAAAATCCATTTTGGTTTTGTATGTTTTATTGTGAGTCCGTAAAAGTGGTGTAATACCTCTGACAACGTTGTTGACAGCAGTGACCTGGGAGTCAGAAATGCTTCCAGAGGTCTTCCCCATGCTGTTCCCATGCCATTTGAGCACTGTTCCATTTGGATCAATTTTTAGGGTCTCTGCAGATCGCCGGGGGGAGCCGCCGGAAAAATGCTCGAGTTTCCCATAGACTTACATTGGGCTCGTTACTCGGACCGAACACTCGAGCATTTCAATTTGCTTGACTTGAACAACGAGTACCCAAGAATTTTATTGCTCGCTCATCACTACACTAGTCCTACTTTTTGTTGCGCACGCGACCGGACTGACTGGTGTGAGTGTGATTAGTGATCTCACTGTACCATGAACTGAGGAGTGCCTGGAGGGGCGTAACTAAGTATCAACCCAATCCGACCAAGGTCACATGACGGCTAAGTCGACTCCGTGAACCAAGGAGGAACCGAGCAGAGGGACCAAGTGCTACTCCAGGTCAGACACCGGTCACAGCTGTTGACCCACACCAGGGAATGCAGGAACAGGCAGGTTAGACTGGCATACAGGCAGGTGGGTACTGGCAAGCACGGCTGGTATGCAGACAGGTGGATACTGGTAAGCACGGCTGGTATGCAGACAGGTGGGTACTGGCAAGTACGGCTGGTATGCAGACAGGTGGGTACTGGCAAGTACGGCTGGTATGCAGACAGGTGGGCACTAGCAAGCACGGCTGGTATGCAGACAGGTGGGCACTGGCAAGCACGGCTGGTATGAAGACAGGTGGGCACTGGCAAGCACGGCTGGAGTGCAGACAGGGAGGTACAAGCAGGTTGGAGCGCAGGCTGGATAGGGTCCAGTACAGACTAGGAGACAGGTACAGAGCCGCAGATGCAGTAGACAAGCAGAGTAAAGCGAAACCGCCGGAGCGGAGGACAAGGCAGAGCAGAGAGGAACTGCTGGTGTGGTGAGCAAGCAGAGCGGAGCGAAAACCGCAGGTGCGGTGGGCAAGGCAGAGCAGAGCGGAACCGCTGGAGCGGTGGACAAGGCAGAGCAGAGAGGAACCGCCGGAGGGGTGGACAAGGCAGAGCAGAGCGAAACCGCAGGTGCGGTGGACGAGGCAGAGCAGAGCGAAACCGCAGGTGCGGTGGACAAAGCAGAGCAGAGCAAAACCGCAGGTGCGGTGGACAAGGCAGAGCAGAGCGGAACTGCCGGAGCAGTGGGCAAGGCAGAGCAGAGAGAAGCTGCCGGAGCAGTGGGTAAGGCAGAGCAGAGGGAAGCCGCCGGAGCGGTGGGCAAGTCAGAGCAGAGAGAAGCCGCCGGAGCGGTGGGTAAAGCAGAGCAGAGGGAAGCCGCCGGAGCGGTGGGCAAGTCAGAGCAGAGAGAAACCGCTGGCGCGGTGAGCAGCAGAGCCGAACAGGGCTAAAGGTGCAGGCAGAGAGGACAGGGCTCTGTTCACATGGAACAGACTGGAAAATACAGGAAGATGGCTAGAACACAGGAGGAAGATACGGAGGAAGGGAAAAGGGACAAGCAGAACCAGATACACACAAGGTACTTACTATGAAGTAGCAAGTGGACACAAAACTCACAAACAGAAGTACAGAGACAACGAGTTGAAGTTAGGTGCAGTTTCAGATACTGCAGGAAAAGGGAAGGTACGGACATAGAGACAAACAGGTAACAGGCTAGGATACAGTTCAGACAGGAACTGCTACTGCAATGACATACAAGAACGAGCCTGGGTATACAGCCCCCCAGAGTGGCGAAAACAGACTAGAAGTCACAGGTAACAGGCCTGGGTATACAGCCCCCAGAGTGGCGGAAACAGACTAGAAGTCAGAGATAACAGGTCTGGGTATGCAGCCCCCAGAGTGGCGGAAACAGACTAGAAGTCAGAGATAACAGGTCTGGGTATGCAGCCCCCAGGGTGGCAGAAACAGACAAGATACAGGACAGGACCTGGCAATTCAGTTGCAAGGACAAACTGAGTGAAGGTGTTGCTCAGGCACCTCCTTCTGGGTGGAGGGGGTTTAAATATCCAGTGACTCACAGCAGTAGGCTGGAGACGCATTAGGGGTGCGCCCACAGCAGCTATAAAATCAAGAAGTAACCGGGCAGCCGCCCTAAGCAGTCAGTCAAGAGACATGCACACAGCATGAACTGGAGCAAGGTTTGCAGGCTGGACTGACAGGTAAGATTGCGGTCTTGCATAGTGGGAGGTGGTGCACTATGCAAGCACGCTACCAGGGATGTTACAGTAACCCCCTTTACGCCCCCTCTTCTTCAAGCCTGCAAGGGTCTTCTGCAGAGAATTCGGAGGCCAATCCTTCTCTTCAAAATGATTACCTCTTCTGTCCATTAGAGGAAATAAAACTGATCTCATCATCTTGGTGACTAGGATGCTTCCTCCTATCAAGCCATCCTCAGCAACAGATGAAGTAGGTGCAGTACCAGGAACAGCACACAGGAAAGTCTCTCTCCATTTGTTATCAGGTAGCACCCTGGTGGATTCAGGAGACAACTGGAGGTCCTCCGCCTGGTTGGAGGGGTGCAGAGACTCGGGGGTAACCACCGCCTTGACGTACACTTTGCCAAGCTTACTGGATGAAGTGGGCGGCGCACCAGGTACCGGGTGTAGGAAAGTCTCTCTCCATTTATCAGGTAGCACCCCGGAGGATTCAGGAGACAACTGGAGGTCCTCCGCCTGGTTGGAGGGGTGCAGAGACTCGGGGGTAATCACTGCTTCGAAGTACTCTTTGCCAAGCTTACTGGATGAAGTGGGCGAAGTACCAGGTACAGGGTGTAGGAAAGTCTCTCTCCCTTTGTTATCAGGTAGCACCCCTGAGGATTCAGGAGACAACTGGAGGTCCTCCGCCTGGTTGGAGGGGTGCAGAGACTCGGGGGTAAACACCACCTTCATGGACGTAGGACCAGATTTATTAGAGACGGAGGGTCCTTTCTTTAGGACCATCTTCAGACTGGTTTCAGAGATGACATGTCTGTAAGGCGGGACGGTACCTGAAGCCAGATCATTGGTACAATCGTCGAGACTGTGTGGGGACATCGCCTCCGCTTCTCTTCCTTCGGTGACTTCAGCGCACAGCGAGTCAGCGACTAGCAGATCTGGTGAAGAAAAAGAAGAAACTGCTGACTGTCCTGAAGATGTGGGGACTGGACACCCCTTGTACCTTAGCAGTCCCCCAGGATACACCATGCAGGATCTCCAGACCTGAGCGGGCACTAGATCTCTCGGCTCTGGACGACCTGTGGGTAAGCCAGTCAGCACCTGGAATGTGAACTTCTTCATGTGTAATGCTCCAATCTGGAGCTTAATTTGTACAGACATATTTTGACTGTTTCTGAGTAGGGCTCGTCCTTCTGCTGACAATGCCCAAACCGGCTTCTGGAGTTGTCGGACGGGAATCAGACACCGACTCTTCAAGGCTTTAAGCCCGAAACTTCCGGTTAATCCGAGGCCTTCACTCGCCACGGAGACAGTCATGGTCATCTGTGGAGAGGAAACACTAATGCCAAGGGCAGCCTCTCCTACAGGCCTAATGTCTTGGGATTCTCCAACCTTTGCTGGACAAAGACCGTCAGGGGGTCCCAAACCACCGCAGCGGGACAGCAATCCGATTTTGTGACTGAGTTCTGGCTTCTGCTTTGCCTGACGAACATAGTCATCCTTCATGGATTCTGTGCGGAAAGCTGCCTCTACAGGCTGGGCAACAGGAGGTCTTTGGGAGGACAGAACCTGGCATGACGGTTTACCTCTACGCCTTGCATGTCTGGACTGCCTCTTGAGGTTGGGAAGAGAAGTATTCTGTGGAGCATAGTCATCCTGTGAGGATTCTGGGTGCGCAGCAGTCTCTTCGGGCTGGAGGACTGGTAGGCTACCTACACACATTACCCATCGGGGCTGCTCCGGGATATTGGGAAGGGAAACTTTTGCAGAGGCTTCAGGATTAGGGTCATCGAAGACCATTAGAAAAGCCACCAGGAAGGCCTGCAGGTCAAAGACGATAGGATCCCATGCTTCCCATAGGGGGGTGATCCATTTCAAGGCATCACCCGCTAGGTAGGACATCATAAATGCCACTTTAACCCAATCGGTAGGAAAATAGTGAGCATAGAACTTGAAATGCAGCATTCATGGCTCCACAAATGCATGGCTTCGTTTTGGATCCCCATAGTACCGTGGTGGATCCGCAGGAATGAGTGCTGATAGATCCATTTGGGCTGGTGCATAAATCGCCTGGGCCATAGCTTGAGAAAAAAAAAATTTTCTTGGTGCACGTATTCGCCAGACAAGGATTCAAAATGTCTCTGAGAGCGAAAGGCCGTGGGGCTCAACGAGAACCATGGCCTGAGCAAACTGTTGCGCTCGCGCCCAGACTGACTGGCGTGAGCGTGATTAGTGATCCCACTGTACCATGAACCGAGGAGTGCCTGGAGGGGCGTAACTAAGTATCAACCCGATCCGACCAAGGTCGCACGGCGGCTAAGTCGACTCCGTGAACCAAGGAGGAACCAAGTAGAGGGACCAAGTGTTACTCCAGGTCAGACCCCGGTCACAGCTGTTGACCCACATAGGGGAATGCAGGAACAGGCAGGTTAGACTGGCATACAGGCAGGTGGGTACTGGCAAGCACGGCTGGTATGCAGACAGGTGGATACTGGTAAGCACGGCCGGTATGCAGACAGGTGGGTACTGGCAAGTACGGCTAGTATGCAGACAGGTGGGTACTGGCAAGTACGGCTGGTATGCAGCAGGTGGGCACTGGCAAGCATGGCTGGTATGCAGACAGGTGGGTACTGGCAAGCACGGCTGGTATGAAGACAGGTGGGCACTGGCAAGCACGGCTGGAGTGCAGACAAAGAGGTACTAGCAGGTTGGAGCACAGGCTGGATAGGGTCCAGTACTGACTAGGAGACAGGTACAGAGCCGCAGATGCGGTAGACAAGCAGAGTAAAGTGAAACCGCCGGAGCGGAGGACAAGACAGAGCAGAGAGGAACTGCTGGTGCGGTGAGCAAGCAGAGTGGAGCGAAAACCACAGGTGCGGTGGGCAAGGCAGAGCAGAGCAGAACCGCCGGAGTGGTGGACAAGGCAGAGCAGAGAGGAACCGCCGGAGCGGTGGACAAGGCAGAGCAGAGCGAAACCGCAGGTGCGGTGGACGAGGCAGAGCAGAGAGCGAAACCACAGGTGCGGTGGACAAGACGGAGCAGAGTGGAACCGCCGGAGCGGTGGGCAAGGCAGAGCAGAGAGAAGCCGCCGGAGCGGTGGGTAAGGCAGAGCAGAGGGAAGCCGCCGGAGTGGTGGGCAAGTCAGAGCAGAGATAAACCGCTGGCGTGGTGAGCAAGGCAGAGCAGAGAGAAGCCGCTGGAGCGGTGGGCAAGTCAGAGCAGAGAGAAGCCGCCGGAGCGGTGGGTAAGGCAGAGCAGAGGGAAGCCGCCGGAGCGGTGGGCAAGTCAGAGCAGAGAGAAACCGCTGGCGCGGTGAGCAGCAGAGCCGAACAGGGCTCAACGTGCAGGCAGAGAAGACAGGGCTCTGTTCACATGGAACAGACTGGAAAATAAAAGGGAAGGTACGGACATAGAGACAAACAGGTAACAGGCTAGGATACAGTTCAGACAGGAACTGCTACTGCAATGAGATACAAGAGCGAGCCTGGGTATACAGCCCCCAGAGTGGCGGAAACAGACTAGAAGTCACAGGTAACAGGCCTGTGTATACAGCCCCCAGAGTGGCGGAAACAGATTAGAAGTCAGAGATAACAGGTCTGGGTATGCAGCCCCCAGAGTGGCGGAAACAGACTAGAAGTCAGAGATAACAGGTCTGGGTATGCAACCCCCAGGGTGGCAGAAACAGACAAGATACAGGACAGGACCTGGCAATTCAGTTGCAAGGACAAACTGAGTGAAGGTGTTGCTCAGGCACCTCCTTCTGGGTGGAGGGGGTTTAACTATCCAGTGACTCACAGCAATAGGCTGGAGACGCATTAGGGGTGCGCCCACAGCAGCTATAAGAATCAGGAAGTAACCGGGCCGCCGCCCTAAGCAGTCAGTCAAGAGATATGCACACAGCATGAACTGGAGCAAGGTTTGCAGGCTGGACTGACAGGTAAGATTGCGGTCTTGCATAGTGGGAGGTGGTGCACTATGCAAGCACGCCGCCAGGGATGTTACACTTTTCACGAACAACATCGGACCAATTTTATTTACGCTGATGAGTGTGAGCCCTAATACTAAATTCCATGGATTGTCTTTCTGGTGTCTCTAGCATCATATATTACTTTTATCTGAAACTGAATCTCTCCAAAATTGAACATCTTGTGTTTTCTCCCTCTATTAATCTACTTATACCCGATATTGCGATTTCCTTGGATGGTTCATCCATAACTCCCAATCAGCACGCTTGTTGTCTTGGGGTCATATCTGACTGAAGTTTCCTTTATTGTCTATATCCAATCACTCATTCATGTCACTTGCATTTTAAAAACATCTCCAGAATCTGACCTTATCTCACCGTTGAAACTACAAAAACTCTTACTGTTGCTTATCTCATTCTTGTCTGGACTACTGCAATTCTCTACTAATCGGTCTCACTACTAAAATTTCTCCTCTCCAATTCATCCTGAATTCGGCAGCCAGGGTCGTATTGATGCCCAGCTGCTACACTAATGCCTCCACCCTGTGCCAGTCATTGCACTGGTTACCCATCCACTACAGCGTACAAAATAAACTTATAACTCTCACCCATAAACCTCTCCACAGTTCTGTACCACCGTACAGGTCCTCCCATCTCTGCCTATCACCCTACCTGTGCACTCCGCATTGCAACTGATCTAAGACTAACATCCTCCACAATCTGAACCTCCCAATTCTGTCTAAAAGACTTCTCTCATACTGCACCAGTTTTCTGGAATTCACTACGCCAGAAAATCCGATTAATACCTAGCTCCCACATTTTAAGCGTGCTCTAAAAAACACATTTCTTTAGACAGGCTTATCACCTCACTTGACTAATCTAACTCTTCCCTGTTTCCCCTTTCTAAATTCTCCTCACAATCTGGTACGTCCTCCACATTCTCCATGCACCCAATAGCACTTGGTAACCGTATTTAGACAGATACTGGCTGATGACCAGCTTATGCAGCTTATTTGAAATGCCCTAATTTTTGTGATGACTGGACCATACAAGACAAGCACTTTCTATCTATTGTGTCCCCTCTATTTCCTTATATATTGTAAGCTTGCAAGCAGGACACTCACTCATCCTGTAACTGTTGCCTTATGTGTTACTCAGTAATGTCTTTATAGTCTGTACATGTACCTGCTTAATAATTAATTACAAAGTGCTGAAGAATATGAAGACGCTATATATATAAAATGATTATTTTAATAATTATAACCATATCTTCTGTTTGTACGATTGGAGGAACCAAAAATAGAAAACTAAACCAAGATGAGATCAAAAGAACATATATTTGAATACCGGGACAGTTATTAAGTAAAACTTTGCCTTTATTACAAGTTATAGGGCATGTGATGGCACAGAGGGCGCTCACAATAGTATAATAACATTGCCAATAGTATAATAACATTACATTAATTTTGATAAATAAAAAAACAACATAAAATCTCCAAAAATAAATATATATAATATGAACAGTATGTGATCCAAATAAAGTGCAAGGTGGTAGCAGCGAAAGGTCTAAATGAGAGAGCATATATAGAAAGCTTAATTGCTTATAATAGGAGCCTAAATGGCATATTATAAACTCTACATTAAAGATTAATTGTCATACCTTGCAAATAGTATATAAATGTGAAGATAAACATGAAAACAGTCGTTGAAAAGGATGTCTATGAGGACAAAAGTGTCAAATACTGAGGGCCAACATATGATAGAACTATCAATATGGATGCGCAAAGAACATTTATGGTGCAAGTCATGAATCAAAATAACATGTAAGTAAAGTAAACACTGTAAACATTACACCTGTTACCCAAATATAATGACAGATAACCAAGTGCTGCATGTATATTCATTAATGTTAATGGATCACAAATATATTTACAAAGATAGCATGGTATAAAGAAAGCATACCAGTATAGGTGATGTGCTGGACTGTGTTGTGCTGGTGTGGCGCCAAAACCCCAAGGCGTGTTTCGGACCAGACCTTTGTCAGGGACAGTGGCGTAACTAAAGTCTGATGGGCCCCTGTGCAAATTTTGGACCTGGGCCCTCCCCTGCATCTTGATCAGATGTATGGGCCCTTGTAGAGTTCTAAATCCTATAAGGACATATAAGGACATGTGTGTTGGCCCCCTCCCCCATTATGTAGTAATGTCCCCCATACTGCGCCCATTCTACAGGGTGGGCCATTTATATGGATACACCTAAATTAAATGGGAAACAACAGATACTGGAAGCCTGTGCTAGCATTTCTTCTGTGGTGTTGCTATCTGTGTGTCAAGAGTGGGAGAAGAGGGTTGCATTGACAATCCAACACAATGGGCAGCACTTTGAACACATTTTATAAGTGGTCATAAACTTGTAAAAAAACTCATGAAAGAATAAAGTTACGTTAAAACCAAGCACACTATTGTTTTTCTTATGAAATTCTCAATAAGTTTGATGTGTCACATGACCCTCTTCCCATTGAAAAAAATAAAGTTGGATCCAAAATGGCTGACTTGAAAATGGCCACCATGGTCACCACCCATCTGTAAAAGTTTTCCCTGTCCCATATACTAATGTGCCACAAACAGGAAGTTGATATCACCAACCATTCCCATTTTATTTAGGTGTATCCATATAAATGGCCCACCCTGTAGTATATATGTCTCCCATCCTGGTATATATGTCTCCCATCCTGGTATATAAGTCTCCCATCCTGGTATATATGTCCCCCATCCTGGTATATATATATATATATATATATATATATATATATATTTATTTATTTTTAATCAATTTGAAATTGCCAGCTGAACGTCCCTCCCCTTCCTAATTTCCCATTGGTTTAAGAGTTCCTATGGGTGTTCTCTATGTAATTGGCATCCATTCTGGGCCTTTAAAAACCCATCTGTTATCGTGTTTTGCACATTTGGTTTATTCATTTGAAAAGACGCCGGTACGGCGTTGAAACACGTTGTGAATAAAGAGCGTTATCATCATCATCATTGTCATCATCATCATCATCAATCATCATCTCTGAAGAATTCATTTACTTCAGCAGTGCAGCCCACTTAGGTGTTTATCCAACTGGATCCAATATCTCCTGGAGGATTTATCCACCAGCCACGGGGTAGCAGCAGCTGTTTTCCTTCATGCCTACATAGTTGTGCCTGTCACAACTCCACCAGGTGAGTGTAACCTGCACTCTCTTACTCTCCCTCCATAGGGTATCACTCTATTGTTAGCTCTGTTTCCCACATTTAGATTTACATACTAAATCCTATAAGGACATATAAGGACATATGTGTTGGCCCTCTCCCCCATTATGTAGTAATGTCCCCCATTCTAGTATATATGTCTCCCATCCTGATATATATGTCTCCCATCCTGGTATATATGTCCCCCATCTTGGTATTTATGTTCCCCATCATAGGCATATATGTTCCCCATCCTAGTATATATGTCTACCATCTTGGTATATATGAGCCCCTTCCTGAGCCAATGCTGGCATATATGTTCCCCATCCTGGGCCTATCCTGGTGTATATGTGTCCCAAGCTGGTATATATGCCCCCATCCTGGTATATATGTCTCCCATCTTGTTATATATGTCTCCCATAATGGTATATATGTTAACCATGCTGGACCTATCCTGCTGTATATGTGCCCCATCCAAGTATATATGTCCCCCATCCTTGTATATATGTTCCCCATCCTGGTATATCTATCCCCCTTCCTGGGCCCACTCTGGTATATATGATCCTCATCCTGGGCTATCCTGGTATATATGGCTTCCATCTAGGACTTTTATATCTGTCCCCCTTTCTTCCACTGTTCTTTAACGCAAAATAAATTATTCTACTTACCTTGACCCTGCTCCAATACTGCAGCGTCATGTAGCCGGCAGCTGACGTCATAACGTGCATGACGTCACTGCCATGTGCCCCAAATCATAGCATGCTGACTTCAGCTGACAGCCTCGGTCGGCAGCTTGTTTTGCAGCGCAGGGACCGGCGAGTCTCTGCGACACAATGCATTTCAGCTGAATGTGCGTCCTTGGACAAACATCCAGCTTAAAACGTGCCGTCGTCAGCGGGCCCCCCTCCTGCACAGCCCGGTCGCACCCTCTGCGACTGTGATCGTTGCACCACTGGCGATTGGACTAAGGGGGCCAACCTTTGCTCCCCCTTCCTTATCTATCAATGAGCCGCCAGTGCCCATGAACCTGTCTCATGGGTATACTCTTTGTCCAACTACTTTAATAAAATGTATGTAAGATATGGACTGGACTAGATTTGTGCTATAATATAAATTAGTGACTATTTGATCAGCAGTGAGAGCCCATTACTCTCTCATTAAACCAGCTCTTTTTTTTCTAATAGATGTGAATATCAACGTATAACCAAAAAGTAACAAGAAAGGAGTACCAGAAGTTTGACTTATTTTCTGACAGAAGTCACATAATAAATCCCTTGCAATAGCATTTTTACAAACAATGCTGTGTGAAAATCCATGGCTGGAATCATGCAGTCTTTATGGTAGTTTTTATGCAGCTTTTTAGACTGATAAAGAATGGATCGATTCTTCTCTTTTCAGTTAATTCTTGGGTTTAATGTAAAAAAAACCTATCAAGAACTGCCATAAAACCTGTGTGTATGCTTCCACTCTACTATGATTGCTCACAATCCCATGGTAAGCATGCACTCTAAGAAGAAAGTATTGGTTGAACCTGGCAGAAAAGAATACCATGGGGATGAAAGGGAATTCCCTTAGGGGCTTTTTAACATCCTCCTCTCCCTCCTATTCTACCTCTTCCAGCTTAAGGTCATTCATTGAGTTAGCAATGAGGGAGGAGGGAAGTAGGAGCATGCCATATATCTTGTTTTAAAACGTCTGTTACTAGTGATTTACAGGGCCAAGCACCCTCCTTCTTTTCCCTCCTTGAATGCCCAGCCCTCCTCAATTTTGGGGCTTGGCTGGTGAAACTCACTCTCCCCTTCAGACTTGCTAGAGAGTTCACAAAGTTATAAACAGACTGGTTGGCATACTTCTCCATTATGCCTACTCTACATGTAGCCATGAGGCAAAGAAGGAGAGAATGAAGAAGGAGATACAGTTAGGGGCCAAGTGCTGGTAGACAGGTCATCTGTACTGTAGAAGTGAGGAAAAGACTGTACTGCATCTAGGGAACCACACTACTCAGTAGAAGAGCTGCAGATACTGTGCTGATAAAAAGTACAAACACAGAACAAAGGAAAGAGATATCATTTCAGGAATATTTACAGTTGGAAGCATTGCATAAGGGCAAGTCGGAACAAGGGTTAATTCTTTCCCAAACTGAGGAGGGGGGAGAGAGAGCAGAGCACACACTGCTCCTTCCACCCCCAGGGCACACTCACCCCTCCTGTGCTGTGTGCTTGGAGAGGAAGACAGTTACCCCTGTAGGGGACTGGGTGAAGTCCTCTGTGCATTCAAGCCTATTGCTGAATATGTTTCTTCTGTGGATTTTGGGAATTGTTTGCAGCCTGACTAGAGCACAGAACAACCAGTAAGTACTCCTGAGCTATAATTCATTCATGCATGTCTTTTCCCATGAATTCTTGTATTCCAATTTTTCTGGCAGCTTACAAACACTGAAAACAAAGTAAGACATGGTAGGGGTGAATTCCCACGCTGCAGATTTTGTTGCAGAAATTTGTGACTGAAATTGTTTCCATTCATCTGAATAAGGTGGTTTCCGATAACTAGGACAGTTTCAGAACAAAATCTGCAGCAAATACGCCACTTGTGCATTGTTTCCCTATTTCTGGAACACACTAATAGGTTTGATCTGTATTGACATACCCGGTAAGGTTAACCTTGTCTAACTCAGCCAATCGCTTTTATGTCCTTAATGAATAATCAGTCAAAGTAGCATTTACGCTTATCATACATTGACACGGTCTACTACAACATGTACAAATTAGCATAAAGGCACATAGAATTACGCAGATATTTTACACATAGGCAAGATTTATAACCTGAAAAGCGCACACTCATAATTTTGTGAGGTCAAGCGTAAGTCGGCGTGAAGTCACATATAAAACCCTAAATAGGAACCGAACGAGACTTGTTAACCATTGATCAACTTAATCATGGATATCATGTCTTGTTTTCATTCATTATGTTTTTGTATGCCCTATACAAAATCAGGAGAATACCATTATCACACTAAGAACAGCCTCATGCATATGACTTCCATTATATAAGAACAGAGGTGAGATGTTAGGGGGCAATGTAATACCCCAAAATGTAATGACTTATCAGCCTGACGCATGACAGTGCTATGAATGGAGGATGGCTTCTAAAATCAAATATAAGGCGAGATGCATTCAAGTGGTGATATGAAAGTCTATCAGATGTCCTGTGCCATCTATTACATTTGTTGTCATTTATCAACCATTCAAACACTTTAAGGCTGCGTTCTCATGGCATGAAAATGCAGCAGATTTTTTGCAGCGTTGTGTTAGAGATTGTGTAAGAGATTTCAAGAAATCTCCTGCACATGAGGAGGATATTTGCAGTATAAATTGACTGATGTGGCAGGTTTTAAATCTCCAGTATGTCGATCCACATCAGTCTCAGAATTGTTCATCCAGTCTCATTTAAACCCAGCATGTTTCTTTGTCTTTTAACTACTGTCCAGACTAAAGGGTTTCCATCAGAAGACCTTAAGAGGTGCTCCACTACATTGTATAATGCCCCCATTGATTTACACCTTTTAAATAAGTATTTTGGAAAATACCTTCTACTGCCTTATGTGCCTGTGAGTGGTGCTATCGCTGACCGCTCAGTCCGCATCACGTGACCCTGGCTGCAGTCACTGCTGACATCCACTGGTGTCACATCAACTTCCGGACTTCCTTGATTCCCCCATGCTTATCCCAGTCACATGCACCCCTCTGGTTGACTGGGCTGTGGGCGGTGTTTTACCGCAAATCACAGCCCAGTATCCAGCGCGCACTTTCCCTCGCTCCTCTGCTTTCATTGACCACAAGCGAGCGCTGGATACTGGGCTGTGATGTGCGGTGAAACCCTGCCCACAGCGCAGTCAGCCTGAGGGGTGCATGGGACTAGGTCACCCGTAGGGGAATCCAGGAAATCCGGAAGTTTAAGCGGCCAACAGAGATCTTTGCTGGTGCCTTATCTCAGGGAGAACAATGTGATCGGCAATCTGAAATCGGACATACCCAATTGATATCTTCTCAGACGATGAATTGGCCAGTCCCCCCATTCACATTGGAGTGTCGGCTGAACCCGTTGATATGGGCGGGTTTGGCCAACATTAGTCTAATGTGTGTACGAGCCTTAAGACTTGTTTCACACATTCACAAATCACAGTCTGTGTACAGACAGCGATATATAGATTGATTGTGGGTATCCTGACTCAAACTTGACAGCCTCATATTTGCCTATGAGGCTGTTGAGTTTTGGTTAGAAGACCGTTGGCCAGGCCATATATTGCTGTACGAACTCGAACTGTGATTGGTCAATCTCATGCAAGTGAAGAAATCTCTGGTTGAGCTATAACATAAATTATAGCCTACACTTTACTACCCAATATCTCTGCAACGGAGAGGATAAAATAGAAAAAATATAAAAACTACGTTTTACTCGGCTCAGCAGCCACTATTCCATGATGTGACCAGTTTACCATACTCAAACTGGTAAATGGTCATATTTAATAATATCTATAGTTTATTGTTACAGTATTGCAGTACAGTAGTTACAGTAAGTTTTTAATCCAGATTTTATTACTAATTTGGGAACAGAATGCAACAAATTCTTATATATTTCTATTAAAAGGGATAATGGAAAGTGGACCTACAGTATCCGCTGGTTTTGTCAACTGATATATGAGCAGCATGTTATAATGCAGAGGAAGGAGAAGCTGTGTACTTTTTGCATATAGTGCTAAGGAAATTCAGATGTAGTTTTTATGCAAAAATATGCAATAGAAATGTATTGTTTTGACTTGCGGTGGGTCCTCAGTCTGAGTTCCTCTAACTTCTGTTAGTCTGAGTGCACACTGCATTTATACACTTAGCCTAAAGTTTATGTCAGGAGCTTTTCCTAACGTGAACTTTAAAGTTCCCATAATCACTCATTTACCAGATAGAGCCAAAAACGTATTCTTTTGTCTTCCATCTGGTCAGTCACTGCAAAAATATATACAGTACCTCGTGGTATACAATTTTTTTTTACAGTTGGACGGTTGCCTCAGCATCCACCCTGACTGGCCACTGTTCCATGCACACCTCCTGAGCATATGTACTCAAGAGTGGCCATAAGCGCTGTGTTGGAATGATGAAATACAGCCAATAGGAATCACGTCTTCATAAAATCCATGTTCTTTATTGTGAATCAATAAAACAACTCGAATAAAACATGCAAAAGTTAAAAATTTCATTTTTAAATTTTGCATGGTTTTTCCAATTTGTTTTATTGATTCACAATATAGAAAATGCATTTTTATTAATGCATGATTCCTACTTCTGAATTTCTTCATTACCACCTATCTATCTTGTTGTGCTCCAAGATTTTCATGCACAGGACGTGCCTGACTTTCATGATTGGGAATAGAGGTGAGCTGACTTTGTTCTATATAAATGCAGTGTGACTTAGCCTAAGAGAATGGCAGTTAACTTTAAACATCGGGCTGAGGGGGCCATCATACTATATGTGGTTATTATTGCGGCTATGTGTGGGTACCTGTGGTAGCCCTTATACTATGTGGGTGCTTGTGGGGACAACATATTGTGTCACTGTGTGTGTGTGGGGAGGTTGTCACTGTGGGGACATACCGTAATACTGTGGGTGGTGGCTATGAAGGAAATCATACTGTGTGGGAGGCTGTGGTGGCCATTCTACTGTGTTGGTGCATGTGAGGGCATCATACTGTGTGGGCAGGTCACTGTCGGGACCTCATATTGTATGTGAGTGGGGAGATGCAGTGCGGACATCACACTGTGGGTGAGGGGCTGTATGGGCATCATATTATTATTATTATTTATTATTATAGCGCCATTTATTCCATGGCACTTTACATGTGAAAAAGGGGTATAATACAAGAACAATTACAATAATCTTGAACACAATGTGACAGCGACTGGTACAGGAGGAGCGAGGACCCTGCCCGTGAGGGCACACAGTCTACAAATGTGGAGAAGATCACTATGAGGACATCATATTGTGTTGGGGTTTACTGGGGGCCTCATTATGTGTGTGAGGTGAATTGTGGGGGTATAATATTGTGGGGTAAGGGGTCACTGTGGAGGCCACATAATGTGTTTGGGGGAACAGTGGGGACATCATACTGTGTGGGACTTTCTGAGCATGCTGCTAAGACAATTTACAAACAAGGAAAACAAATTATAAGGGTATGTGCACACGATGCAGAAATGCTCAGGATTTTTTCCTGAGCATTTCTGCATCTCCCTGGCAGGAAAAAACACATGCGGATTGTACATGCGGATTGTACATGCGTTTTCCTGCCAGGGACATGCGGAAATGAAGCGGTCTTCACTTTCATTTCCGCATGCGGGTTGACAAGCGCTTCCCAAGCGATTTTAGCATCACTTGGAAAGTGCTTGACAACTTCACACTATATAAATCCATGCAACCGGCATGGATTTATATAGTGTGTGAATGTCAAAAAATAAATCTATACTTTACCCTCTGATGGCCCCCGGTGTCCTGCTTCGCTCGGTCCCGGCTACCGGCAGTGAAGACTGAAGGACCTGCCGACGTCAGCGTCACGTGACCCATCACATGACTCTAACGTCAGCGAAGGTCCTTCTTCATTCAACCGCGAAGTGCGGGGAATCAAGCAGGAGCGCTGCGCGGGCCGTCAGAAGGTGAGTATATATATATTTTTTATTTTATTCTTTTTTTTTTAATGGTACCTGGGTCTGGATGAGAGTCCTCTCCTCCACACCCAGGTACCATCCGCACATTAGACCGCATGAAAAGCGCATCAACATATACAGTGATGCGGATTCCATGCGGTCTAATGCAAGTCAATGGCGCCAAAAAAGCAGCGTTTTCGCAAAATTAATTGACATGCTGCGGATTTTTGAGCGCAACGTTTACGCTGCGGAAAAATCCGCATCATGGGCACAGCACATGCGGATTTCAATTGGGGAACATTGCTGCCCTTCTACCATGCGTTTTTCATGCGTTTCCGCGGCGTTTACGCAACTGCAAAAACGCCGCAGAAACGCATGAAAAACGCATCGTGTGAACTCAGCCTAAAGCGATTAACCTATACAGTGGTAGTACAGCTGCTGGAGCACCAGATTTTTGCTACTAAAGTGTGATTTTAAGTGTAAACTGGTTAATTGTTTCTCAAAACATTATAATAAATGTAATATACAGTATGTGGCTAAGGAAGCAGGTCATAGAAGGCTCCATTCCATCTAGAAAATTACAGACTGTGCCAACTATTTTTCTTCTGAGATGCTAGGTCAGAGAAAAGGTATAATAGAAACAATTGCACCAATTCTGCATTTATCACCCACTCCTGGGTTTTGTCTCCCACTCCTGAGAAAAAATAGTGACCAAATACTGATAGTGGGGCCGTGGCCTAAGTGAGAACATGATGAGGCTCACCTATGTGGTTATCTTGAACAGCTTAGCTAAACAGCACGCCACTGTCAGTGCTATGCAATGCACAAAGGTGTGTTGGAGCTATTGTCATGAAGCAGATGGATGTGCACCTGTTATTTGGTCTAGTGGCCAGAGGAATGCTGGTGTGTGCCGACTCTCACTGTTCCGCAGTCTGAATTGCAACCAGGTAAGGTCAAGAGTGCATCCGGAGATACTGCAATGCAAGGAGACATGTCTAGGGACTGTACTACTTTTGAGACTGGACCTCAGTGGTAAATATACTGTACATTTCCAGGTTGATGTTTTCTCCAGATTCTTTTTTCCCTCATGCTCTTCTGCTGCAGTGCATTAGCCAGTTCTTCATTGCTCTCATCTTTAGGGCAGTTGCAGATGACCATATGAGAAATCGTTCGAGTTTCATCGTCAGACAATTATTTTTTACTCTTCATCCTATTTTCATCCTTGTACCATCCGTGTGTCCATTTTTTTTACATCCATGTGACATCTGTTTTCATACAGCTACATTAAAAAATGTACATGATCGAATTTTTCCTAGGTTTATAATAGAAATGTATCCATAAAAATCGGATGCCACTCGAATGTTCTGTGTGGGATCCGAGTTTTTTTACGCACCCATAGACTTATATGGGTGAGTCTCATCCGAGACCAAAGAAAGTAGTGCAGGCTCCGATCTTTTTCTCACAATCAGTCGGACTGAGAGAAAAATCAGTCATCTGAACCCTATTGAATAACATGGGTCAGAGTCCGATTTATACGATCGTCTGCATGACAATGTTTTGGATAGCTCATCAGTAGTAGCTGTAATAACACTTTAAAGGGAACTTGACAGCTTATACTGAATGAATGCTTTACTATCAATCACAGTTTCTATAATTGCGGAGGACTCACATTTATCTTCAGTACAGTGAGTACTTTGAGGTCTCCGATTATTTTATGCACAAACTATATTGTTTATTTGCCGAGCCTAGCAGGAGGAATCTTGGACTTTTATGGACTGTCTGGCTAGTGTATTGGACTGCTGATTCAGTTTTATGATACTTTTTTATCATTTTCAGCTAACCCTTAGTGGTCCTTTTACACCACACTGGTTGTCTATGCGCACTGTTTTTGACCTCGGGTATATACTTTTTTGTCACTAGCAACACTAACTTTGGTATTTTTACAACCAGTCTGGTTATAGGTTTGTTACAGTCGCTTTGTGTTTATTTTGTGTGCATTATTTCAATCCTTTGAAACTGAACCTACATTGATCACGGCAATATTGGATGGGACAGACCTTAAAGGGACCACCGCAACATTTCATTCGGTTCACTTTTCTGTATGGTTTTGTTTAGTTGCGGACCTTACAGTTCTTGACCCATAGGTGTGTATCACCTCAGCATCTCTAGCGCAGTGGAATATTTATTTTTGTTTGTAATCAACTATTTCTTCACCAAACCAGGGGTGTTAATTCCGCTAGCTACTTGGATGCCAAGGATTTAATGACATATTAGTTAGCACGGGGGTTTATGAGCTTTAGTAGCTTATACATGTTGCCGAATCCACGGGCAGCACGTATTAGACACTGGCTGTATGATTTCAGCCATATATATTTCACTCTGAAACACTGTGGCGTTTAAAACCCAGGAGTGACAGGTCTCTCCCTACACATGCATGCAGGGAGAGATCTATCAGTCACTGGCAGCAGGCGGGGGGAAGCCACCAGGGACCCGCCTTTCCAACTAGTCTTTTCCCGTAAAGCTTGGTCCCCGGCGGCTTTTAACCCCTTACTGGCCTGGGGCGTAACAGGCCATCACCCCCGGTTCAGTGAGGGCTCCGGCGCCGAGCCCGCACTGAACCGGGCACATGTCAGCTGATTATTACAGCTGACATGTGCCCGCAACAGCCGCAGGTGAAATCATGATCCACCCGCGGCTATTAACATATTAAATGCCGCTGTCAATCTCTGACAGTGGCATTTAACATCGCTGCCCGGAAGCGCGGCATTAGCCCCGCCCATTGATGACCCTGTCACGTGATCGCGGGTCACTGATGGGTGGTCATGACAACCCTGGGTCTGCAGCAGACACCAATTGTTGTCATGTACTGATCGCTTTGAGCGCCACCTAGTGGTCGGCGCTCATAGCACAGGAGCAATTCTGCTACATAGAGGTGATCTGCTGATCACCTCTATGTAGCAGAGTCGATGAGACAGTTGCTGCTTCTAGTCTTCTATGGAGACTATTGAAGCATGCAAAAAGTTAAAAAAAAATGTTTTAAAAAATATTTAAAAAATTAAAAAAATATAAAAGTTTAAATCACCCCACATACGCATATTTGGTATCGCCGCGTTCAGAATTGCCCAATCTATCAATATAAAAAAATAATTAATCCGATCGGTAAACGGCGTAACGAGAAAAGAGATTCCAAATGCCAGAATTACGTTTTTTTGGTCGCCGCAGCATTGCAATAGAATGCAATAACGGGCGATCCAAACATCGTATCTACCCCAAAATGGTATCAATAAAAACTTCAGCCCGGCGCGCAAAAAATAAGCCCTCACCCGGCCCCAGATCTCGAAAAATGGAGACGCTACGGGTCTCAGAAAATGGCGCCATTTTTTTTTTTTTTACCAAACTTTGTATTTTTTTTTTCACCACTTAAATAAAAAAGAACCTATACATGTTTGGTGTCTACGAACTTGTAATGACCTGGAGAATCATAATGGCAGGTCAGTTTTAGCATCCAGTGAAAAAAAAAACAAACTTCTGTGGAATTGCATTTTTATTGCAATTTCACCCCACTTGGATTTTTTTTCCCGTTTTCCAGTACATGATATGGTAAAACTAGTAATGACGTTTAAAAGTAAAACTCGTCTCGCAAAAAATAAGCCCTCACACGGCCATATTGACCAAAAAATAAAAACGCTATGGCTCTGGGAACAAGGGGAGAAAAAACGAAAATTCAAAAATGGAAAATCCCAAGGTCGCGAAGGGGTTAAACCATGTTTTTCTCTGAAATGCTGAAATCATGCATCCAACGACTGATAAATGCTGCCCATGGATCGGTCAGGATGTATCAACTGTCAGGTTTCTTTTTATGTTAAGTTCCCATGATAAGTTTGTGGTTTTTGACACTTCGCTGGGTAAAAAAAGCAGCATCTTACAGTTCCAGCAAAGCGGATAAGATTTATAGAGATCTCATACCAATCTGCAACATGTCAATTTCTCTTTCGGGTACGCTGAGTTTTACATGCGGATATTCCCCATAGAATTTTATAATAAAGAATAAAGTTTTGTCAAACCCAAATACCAGGAAGTATCAAAAACAAAGCAGCTTTATGTAAAACATGACCTACCAAAAAGACAAAAACAGCAGTCAAAACCTCATTCAAAAATGCAATGAAAAAAATGCAATTAACCTAATTTAGCTAATAGGTGCAGAAGTAAAAACGTACCAAATACACATTCGGGAAACGTAGCCTTATTCTTAAATGCTGAGTGGTGCAATTTATATAGCCATGTGTTCACACGTTACTGTGTTGCAGGTTTTTGCCATTTTGACACGATTTACCAAAATTGTTGCGTCAAAAGAAAAAAACACATCGCAGCTGCAGCGTGTGGAGGCAGCCAAAGCTGCAAAAAGCACTTATGAGCTTTTAATTAATAGAACATTATTATTGAGCTTTATGTGAAACACCCGCGTGGTTATTAACAGTGAAAATACTTTTAGCTACTGCCATTTGCAAAACTTGTTGTTTAGCATGTCAGCACAATATTCAGCCACAATCTGTGAACACGGCCAAAAAATCTTGTCAAATTGTCATTCTGTGCCTAGTGGTGTAAAATCATTTCTTGCTGTGTGCTATTGGGCTGTATTGATATTATATCCTGACCTTGACTTTATTCTTGACCACATTCTTGATTAACCCACCTGCATAGTCTACTTTACACCAGGTTCACATGAGCGTATTTCAAGGTCCGTATACGGACTACAATGCCCGGTCTTCTGGTGGGTCGCCCAACTCGAAGTTACTGCCTAATATGTGTCTATGAGGCTGTAAGTCGGGAATCTCTTGGTTAGTTTGTTTATTTCGGTCCATAAACGGAAATATATGGTAATCATGTAAACCTAGCCTAATACTTGTTAACTTTTCTGTGTGAATTACAATGTTTCCCCCCTCTCCTGGACTTTACAATGCCCTGTGATGTGCAGTTGCTGGGGCCAAATCCAGGCACTGTGACGTGCAGGGGAGAGGGGAAACATAATTAACACAGGAGGATTTCTTCTGGGCCCAGGGCCTGCAAGCATCAAAAACTTGATTGAATAAAAAGACATTTCACAGCAACCAGACCTCTAATATGAGGTATACAGGTAGGTATAGATTTACATTTCTATCACCTGTATGCCCATGTTATTTTTATTTATTTATTTATCTCACTTATATAGCACCATTGATTCCACAGCACTTTACAGATGTTATTATCACTGTCCCCATTGGGGCTCACAATCTAGATTCCCTATCAGTATGTCTTTGGGGTGTGGGAGGAAACCCACACAAACACAGGGAGAACATACAAACTCCTTGCAGATGTTGTCCTTGGTGGATGGGATTTGAACCCCAGACCCCAGCGCTGCCAGGCTGCAGTGCTAACCACTGAGCCACCGTGCTGCCCCCTTGCCCTTAGAGGTCAGATAAGAGCCAGGGGGTGACAGATTCCATTTAAAATCTGCACCACGCCATCTATCTACATCTACATATTTATATAAATTCCCAAAGAGGTATAATTTCCAAAAAGGGGTTACTTTAGGGCGGAATCTGCTCTTCTAGCACTTAGGGTCTCTGAATATGGAGTCTGCAAACTATTCTAGGAAAATCTGTGCTCCAGGAGGCAAATAGCGCTCCGTCCCTTCCGAGTCTCGCCGTGTGGCTAAGCAGTACTGTACAACCACATATGGGGTATTTCTACATTCAGCAGAAATTGTGGGACAAATTTTGGTGCCATTTTTACCCATTTCCCAGTGTGAAAATGAAAAATCTGGGGCTAAAACAAAACTTTGGTGGTAAAAATTAAATTATTCTTTTTTCACCGCCCAATGGTGTAAAATTCTGTGAGCAGGGTCGGACTGGGGTGTCTGGGGCCCACAGGAAGAATTGACCCTCGGGGCCCACCCTACATCTATATGCAAATACCTGTTATCCGTTACCCCTGTTATAGTGGAGCGTCGACTGTAAATCACAGGCGGCTCCTGCACATCTACTGTGCACCGCTATAACTGGGATGTACAATTACGGAAGTTTACATTACAGGGGTTCTTTGATGAAAACAAGTTATCACCGAATCACAGGTTAGGTAGGAGATATCTTATGGATCGGTGGAATCTGACCATTGAAAATCGCACCAATCAGAGGAATGTGGAACTTTTATACCTGACAGGGCACTTTTATCCCCATTTTAAAATGCAGCGGCAGATAGGACGTCTGACCCCAGCTCCATTCATATTCTCTCTGGGGACTTCCAGAAAAAAAAAGGAACAGCCACTGAGCGAATGAATGGATCAGTGGTCAAGTCGCACATGAGCTCCAGTCTAATGGGGAGAAAAGCTACACATTCTACAGATAGGTGCAGGTCCCAGCATTCAGACCCCCACTAATCAATAACTTATCCTTAGGTCACGTTCACACGTTCAGTATTTTACATCAGTATTTGTAAGCCAAAACCAGGAGTGGAACAATCAGAGGAAAAGTATAATAGAAACTGGTCACCACTTCTGTATTTATCACACACTCCTGGTTTTGGCTTACAAATAATGATGTAAAGTACTGACCAAATACTGAACGTGTGAATGTGGCCTTAGGATAGGCGATTACTTGTTTTCACTGGAGAACCTCTTTAAGTGCATATTTGCTATTGTGTAATAGACACAAGACAGGGAGGGGTTAAATGTCAAAGTAATTAATCTCAATTGGAAATAAAGAATCTTCCTCTTATTGATATCAGAGAGAACAAATGGCCGCCATACACAACACAATCCACTAAACCCAGACCAATAACACCACATACAAGGGACACATACCGTCACACCATGACCAGATCACATATTACCACCACATAGTAACCGAATAATACCACAAACAAGGGACAAATACCGCCACACCGTGACCAGACCACATATTAGCATCACATAGTGACCGAATAATACCACATACAAGGAACAAATACTGCCACACCATGACCAGACTACATATTGCCACCACATAGTGACCAAATAATACCACATACAAGGAACAAATACCCAAACACCGTGACCAGAACACATATTACCACCACATAGTGAGTGAATAATACCACATACAAGGAATAAATACCGCCATACCATGACCAGACCACATGTTACCATTACATAGTCAACGAATAATACTACAATAAGGATCATGAATAAAAACACAATACTAATAACACAAATATTACCACTGGTGATATTATACAATATTATACACAGGAGCTCTGTATATAGTGTCAGTGTACGGGTAACACAGGGATCCCCAATGACATTACACACAGGAGCTCTGTATACAATGTATAGTGTACAGGTAATACAGGGATCACCAGTGACATTATACACAGGAGCTCTGTATACATTGTATAGTGTACAGGTAATAGAGTGATCACTAGTGACATTATACACAGGAGCTCTGTATACAGTGTATAGTGTACAGGTAATACAGTGATCACCAGTGACATTATACACAGGAGCTCTGTATACAGTGTATAGTGTACAGGTAGTATAGGGATCACCAGTGACATTATAAACAGAAGTTCTGTATATAGTGTCAGTGTACAGGTAATAGAGTGATCACCAGTGACGTTATACACAGGAGCTCTGTATATAGTGTATAGTGTACAGGTAATAGAGTGATCACCAGTGACATTATACACAGGAGCTCTGTATATAGTGTACAGGTAATACAGTGATCACCAGTGACATTATACACAGGAGCTCTGTATATAGTGTGAGTGTACAGGTAATATAGTGATCACCAGTGACATTATACACAGGAGCTCTGTATATAGTGTATAGTGTACAGGTAATACAGGGATCATCAGTGACATTATACATAGGAGCTCTGTATACAGTGTATAGTGTACAGGTAATACAGTGATCACCAGTGACATTATACACAGGAGCTCTGTATACAGTGTATAGTGTACAGGTAATATAGGGATCACCAGTGACATTATACACAGGAGCTCTGTATATAGTGTATAGTGTACAGGTAATAGAGTGATCACCAGTGACATTATACACAGGAGCTCTGTATATAGTGTATAGTGTACAGGTAATACAGGGATCATCAGTGACATTATACACAGGAGCTCTGTATACAGTGTATAGTGTACAGGTAATAGAGTGATCACCAGTGACGTTATACACAGGAGCTCTGTATATAGTGTATAGTGTACAGGTAATAGAGTGATCACCAGTGACATTATACACAGGAGCTCTGTATATAGTGTACAGGTAATACAGTGATCACCAGTGACATTATACACAGGAGCTCTGTATATAGTGTGAGTGTACAGGTAATATAGTGATCACCAGTGACATTATACACAGGAGCTCTGTATATAGTGTACAGGTAATAGAGTGATCACCAGTGACATTATACACAGGAGCTCTGTATATAGTGTATAGTGTACAGGTAATAGAGTGATCACCAGTGACATTATAAACAGAAGTTCTGTATATAGTGTCAGTGTACAGGTAATACAGGGATCATCAGTGACATTATACACAGGAGCTCTGTATACATTGTATAGTGTGCATTTACATGTAATACACTGACTCACCAGTGACGTCTCTAGTTGAAGTCCTTCATCTTCGCTTTTCTTTTTCATCCGGCACAGACCACCATCCAGGACTTGTCGCTGCAGAAAATAACACACAGTTATGAATAGCTGATCACTTCTAGAGCACATTTCACACTTATTCCCTGATTTCTACACTACGCCAGATGAAGAAAAAAAGCGACATAGTGCCGCTCTGCACAGTTTTGTTACTCCCCCATGAAGAACAGTATCCTCAAAAGTAAATTATATTACAGCAGTAATGTTCCCTACAGTATTTATGTCCCCACTTGCCACCATAAACTAATAATACCTCATCCTGGCCCCCATACTGTAATTGTCACCCATCTTGGTCCCCTTTATTTAATAATGTCCCCCATCCAAGGCTGCCATGTATCCGCCCATGTATGTTAATTTTTTTTCTTCCACGGTCCAAAAATTCCTGTGAAGCACCTGAAGGGTTAATAAAGTTTTGAATGTGGTTTTGAGCACCTTGAGGGTGCAGTCTTTAGAATGTTGTCACTTTCGGGTATTTTCTGTCATAAAGACCCCTCAAAGTGACTTCACATTTGATGTGGTCCCTAAATAAAATGGTTTTGTAAATATTGTTGCAAAAATGAGAAATCGGTTGGTCAATTCTTAACCCTTATAACTTCCTGACAAAAAAAAAAATTTGTTTCAAAAATTGTGCTGATTCCCATGTAGACATGCGGGAAATGTTATTTATTAACTATTTTGTGTGACAAATCTCTGATTTAAGGGCATAAGAATTCAAAGTTTGCAAATTGCTAAATTTTCGCCAAATTTCCTTTTTTTTCACAAATAAACGCAAGTCATATCGAAGAAATGTTATCACAATCATGAAGTACAATATGTTGCGAAAAAACAATCTCAGAATCAGTGGGATCCGTTGAAGTGTTCCAGAGTTTTTACCTCATAAAATGACAGTGGTCAGAATTGTAAAAATTGGCCCGGTCATTAAAGTGCAAACAGCCTTGAGGGTAAAGGGGTTAATTTAATGCCAATCGCAAAGCCTCCGATTGTCCAGAAAACATGTAACACTATGAGGTCTCCTAGGACTGTATGGAACTTATTTCAAGCTCTCTAGCACAAACATAGTCTTAGTAATGTCAAAATAACCTGAACATACATTTAGATCCAGAAATATTTGGACAGTAACACAAGTTTTGGCATTTTAGTTGTTTAACAAAACATATTCTAGATACAGTTCTATAATCAATATTGGCTTAAAGTGCTGGCTCTCAGCTTTAATTTGAGGATATTCACATAATTGGAGTAAGGGTTAAGGAATTTCTGCTCTTTAATATATAGCTGTCTCTTTTTCAAAGGACCAAAAGTAATTGGACAGTTATCTAAAAAGCTTTTTAATGAGCTGCATGTGCTTTTTTCTCCTTAATCCATCATCAATTAAGCAGGTAAAAGGTGTGGAGATGATTCCAGGTGTGCCATTTGTATTTGGAAGCAGTTGCTGTAAACCCACAACATTGTGGTTGAAGGAGCTCTCAATGGAAGTGAACAGACCATCTTAGGCTTGAAAAAAGAAGAAATCCATCAGAGAGATAGCAGAAATGTTAGGACTTGCCAAATAGACAGTTTGGTACATTCTGCAAAAAAAAACAAAACGCACTGTGGAGCTTGGGAACTCAATAAGGCCTGGACATTCACTGAAGACAACAGTGGTAGATGATCACAGAATCCTTTCCATGGTGAAGAAAAGCCCCCTCACAACATCCACCGAAGTGAAGAACACTTTCCAGGAAGTATGTGCTTCAGTGTCTAAGTCTACCATAAAGAGAAGACTTCATGAAAGCAAATACAGTGGGTTCACCACAAGGTGCAAATCATTAATCAGCCTTAAAAATAGAAAGACCGGATAAGACATTGCAAAAAATACATCTAAAGAAGCCAACCCAGTTCTGGAAAGGCATTCTTTGTGTGAGGGGCTCAGGGTGGTAGTGGTGGTGAGGGGCTGCTGCTCTGTTCCTACACCCTGGCACCCTGACAAGGACAAAAGTCCCAATTTTCCTGTGCTGTGCATGTTGTGCGTAACACTCACGTTTCGGTCGCAGATCTCTGCTGTCTTTGGTTCTTCCACCTCAGGAACCACCGCACACACATTTGGGGACTTCCACTCCGTTTTATAAAAAAGAACTTTACTTAACTGTCCAAATTCAACATAGTGGAACATGCAGTATTGGGTACATACTTTTCCAGGTTCAAAGTCCATTGCACAGCACGTATTGATGTTCACTGACCGTTTGTCCTGAGCTATCCCTTTCAAGGTCAACCTTTTTGGCCTCTGAGATGCTCGCAGTTTTAAGAGTCCTGTACTGTCTTCTCTGTACTAATTCCCCGTCCGACTTCCCCTTCTGGGAAGATTTTGAGACGAGCTTCTCTGCTGGCTCCTGTGGACCATAGGTTCCAAACGTTAAGGGAAAGTCTATTTCAGAGTTTGTGACTGAAGTTCCTCTGCTGCTGGACAAGCCGTGCTTCTCATGCCCCCTGGACCTCCAACTACTTCTCTAGTCACATCTCTCCTTCTCACTTTAACTAGAACTGCCTGCAATGAGGAAGTCCCTTAATTGTACACTGAACCTGCTCCTCCCACACTGGAGCAGCTCCTAAACCCTTTAACTCTTTCCTAACTAATGACTAAGTACTTCCTATCCTATAGTGCCCAAAGCTGCACTACCCCGTTCCTAATCTAACATCCTATCTATACCTATCCTATACTGACCCTGTAACTGACACATCAGTCGGTCATAACACATACTCATATATAAAACAGAGTATAACATTATGTGCATAAAGAGGGAAGAGGCACATGACCGTCCTGGTCACCCTCTTACATTCCTCCCTCCTAAAACATGGTCGTCCCGACCATGAAAACACCTGTAAAGACACCAATGCACATTTAAAACATTTAACAGACATGTTTATATAAAATGAATGACAGATTAATACATTTTAATCAGTTCCTCTCGTTGGTCAACCTTGACCTCGGTCCCACTTGGTTGGGACCCTGGAACAGTGTTCTAGTCTTTTTATTAAGACTGGCCATTTTGGCCCACTTTATAAGTTGCCCATACACACAGGGGCAAAGTCCTTCAACCCAGCATGCACATCGGGTCGTCCGAAGAACCAAACGGGTCCGACTGACCCTAGTCCCTCCGCTGTAAGGGACTAACCAACCACAAATGTTCAAGTTCCTTTAAACATGGGTCTGACTGACCCTGATCTCCTTGCTCTTTGGACTTGGGACACAAAAGTGTCCATTTTAACACACAACAGGCCCGTTTGCCAACAATTCTCGCTCTGGATTTGCCAGACACAGGAAGTCGTTTTGTTTCAGACTCAATGGCTCACTGGCCAACTTACATCAGCTCCGACAATCCAGGAGCAGTGACCTGGCGCAATCCTCGGGTCGTCCTGACAGTTTCCCCCTTCCCTCCTTTTTTCTGGGTACGGTCCTTTTAAGACCGGTGGGTTGCTCAACGGCCCCTATAGCAACAGTTCAAGGTAACACAAGGGCACAGTCCATAGAGCAGTTGCACACAGTCCTTTGGTGCGGGACACTTAACTCTGTCAGGGTCTTAGTCCTGTAATCCAGCAGGTGAATGCGCAACAGGCGCAAAGGAACTTGGAGGGGGGAAACATTTAACTTGCGGCCTTTCTAGTCAGCCCAGAAGTTCCTCGATGCTTCAAGGGCTCCCTGCCCTTTAAGAGATACAGAACAGTCTCTTTTGCTATGGCCACACTTGGCCAATACCAGGCACTTCCGTTTTTTTTTTCATTCAGGGCTCCTGCCCACGGAGACGCAGAACAATCTCCATTCTTTCTGGTGCAACAAGTACAACAAGACACCTTTTTTCAAGGTGGCCACCTTACTCAGGGATCTGCATTAACGGGCGGGGTTTCTTCTTTCTTCGCCGCACCCACCATGGGCGGGCACCACTCACAGGGGGCCGCAGCCTCGGCCCAGCCCAGCGTCCATACCATACAGTTTTTTGTGCCATTTTGCACTCAGGATGCCCACAATGGGCGGAGCTATCGCCAGCCTCCGTGCCATCTTAGCTTTCACTGAAATCTTCCCCGCATCTATCTCGTTCTCACGATCATGATTTCATCTTGCCGACTACGCCAATTTTGTGAGGGGCTCCGGGTGGTAGTGGTGGCGAGGGGCTGCTGCTGTGTTCCTACACCCTGGCTCCCTAACAAAGACAAATACCACAATTCTCCTGTGCTGTGCGTGTGGTGCGTAACACTCACGTTTCAGTCCCAGATCTCTGCTGTCTTCGGTTCTTCCACCTCAGGAACCGCTGCACACACATTTGGGGACTTCCACTCCGTTTTATAAAAAAGAACTTTACTTAACCATTCAAATTCAACATAGTGGAACATGCAGTATTGGGTACATACTTTTCCAGGTTCTAAGTCCATTGCACAGCACGTATTGATGTTCACTGTCCATTTGTCCTGAGCTATCCCTTTCATAGTCAACCTTTTTGGCCTCTGAGACACTCGCCGTTCTAAGAGTCCTGTACTGTCTTCTCTATACTAATTCCCCGTCCGACTTTCCCTTCTGGGAAGATTCTGAGACAAGCTTCTCTGCTGGCTCCTGTGGACCGTAGGCCCCGAACATTAAGAGAAAGTCTATTTCAGAGTTTGTGACTGACGTTCCTCTGCTGCTGGACAGGCCATGCTTCTCATGCCCCCTGGACCTCCAACTACTTCTCTTGTCACATCTCTCCTTCTCACTTTAACTAGAACTGCCTGCAATGAGGAAGTCCCTTAATTGTACACTGAACCTGCTCCTCCCACACTGGAGCAGCTCCTAAACCCTTTAACTGACACATCAGACAGTCGGTCATAACACATACTCATATATAAAACAGAGTACAACATTAACATTATGTGCATAAAGAGGAAAGAGGCGCATTACCGTCCTGGTCACCCTCTTACATTTGGACATTAGAAACTAAGATCAACCAGTACTAGAATGATGTGAAGAAAAAAATATGGAGAATGCTTGGAACAGCTCATGATCCAAAGCACTCTCCATCCTCTGTAAAACATGGTGGAGGCAGTGTGATGGCACGGGCATACATGGCTTCCAATGGCACTGAGTCACTAGTGTTAATTGATGATGTGACTGAAGATAGAAGCAGCCGGATGAATTCTGAAGTACACAGGGCTATACTTTCTGCTCAGAACCAACAAAATGCAGCAAGGTTGATTGGACGGCACTTCACAGTACAGATGGACAATTACACAAAACATACTTGCGAAAGCAACCCAGGAGTTTATTAAGGCAAAGAGTGAAATATTCTGCAATGGCCGAGTCAATCAGATTTCAGGCCCATCAAGCATTAAGACAAAACTTAAGGCAGAAAGACACACAAACAAGCAATAACGGAAACCAGCTTAAATAAAGGCCTGGCAAAGCATCACAAAGCAGGAAACCCAGCATTTGGTGACATCCATGGCTTGCAGATGTCAGGCAGTCATTCCCTGCAAAGGATTCTCTACAAAGTATTAACAATGAACATTTTATTTAAGGTAAAGTAAATTTGACAAATTACTTTTGAGCCCCCAAAATGAGGCTTTGTAGAAAAATAGTTGAAATTCCTAAACGTTTCACAGGATATTTTTGGTCAACCCCTTTAATTAAACCTGAAAGTTTACACTTCAATTACATCTCAGTTGTTTCATTTTAAATCCAAAATAGTGGCATGCAGAACCCAAAGATTCCATCACTGTCAAAATATGTTTGGACCTAACTGTAAATGGCTACAGGTGAAGAGGTGGTAACTGATGGTAACCAATAGGCTGCTTGTAAAAATGGTTAAAAACATTACCCTTTTTGAGGGCAAATACCTGCCATGCCAGTGTTTTATAAACAGGAGGTCTACACGAAAGAAGTGATTGGTTTTATCACAAGCGGTGATCCAAAAATTATCCCTGTGTGCTGAGTAGGAAGAGATTTTTTTTTTTTTAATGAAGAAGCGATAGCTTTTTATCAAGTTTTCCACAAATTATCCCCATTTTGGGAAAAGCAAAAGGTTTTTTAGTTTGGAAAGAGAAGATGCAATGTTCACAAGCCATCCAAAAATGATCTCTTTATTGGTGTCAACAGTAGGTTTGTTTGGAAAATGAAGATGCACAGTATGGTTACAGTTGCTTGCGAAAGTATTCATTCCCTTGGCTTTTTACCTATATTGTTACATTACAACCTGTGTTTGAATATTTTTCTAATCCAATTAGTGTGTGATGTATCAGCACTAAATAGTCTAGTCTAAGTTGGTAAAGTGAGAAATATATAGGCATAAATTAAATTTATAGGATCAAATAACTAAAAATTGGCATGTGCATATGTATTCACCCCTTTTGCTATGAAGCCCCTTAAAATTTCTGGTGCAAGCAAATACCTTCATAAGTCACATGCTTAGTGAAAGGAAGTCCACTTGTGTGCAATCTAAGTGTCACATGATCTGACAGTATATACACACCTTTTCTGAAAGGCCACAGAGGCTGCAACACCATAAAGCAAGAGGCACCACTAGCCAAACAACACCATGAAGACCAATGAGATTTCCAAACAAGTCAGGGACAAAGTTTTGAGAAGCACAAGTCAAGGTTGGGTTATAAAAAAAATATCCCAATCTCTGATGATTCCCTGGAGCACCATTAAATCCATTATCATCAAATGGAAAGAACATGGTACCACAACAAACCTGCCAAGGCCCGGGCAAGGAGTACATTAATCAGAGACGCAGCACAGAAACCAAAGGTAACCCTGAAGGAACTGCAGAGTTCCCAAGCAGAGACTAGAGTATCGGTTCATACCACCGCAATGAGCCTTACAGGCGTAGAGGTGGCCTTTATGGAAGAGTGTGCAGAAAAAAAGCCTTTACTTACACAAAAATTGTAAGGCTCGTTTTGAGTTTTCCAAAAGACATATGGGACACTCTCCAAATGTATGGAGGAAGGTGCTGTGGTCAGAAGAGACAAAATGTAACTTTTTGACCACCAAGGTAAATGCTATGTTTGGCGCCAAACCAACCCAGCTGATCACCCAAAGAACACTATGTCCACAATGAAACATGGTGGCCCCATCATGCTGTGGGGATGTTCTTCTGCAGCAGGGACAGGGAAAATGGGCCGAGTTGAGGGGAAGATGGATGGGGCGAAATACAGGGATATTCTTGAGCAAAACCTGTTTCAGTCTGTCAGTGATTTGAGACTGGGACAAAGGTTCACCTTCCAACAAGACAATGACCCAAAGCATACTGCTAAAGCAACACTCGAGTGGTTTAAGGGGAAACATGTAAATGTTTTGGAGTGGACTAGTCAAAGCCCAGACCTTAATCCAATTGAGAATCTGTGAAGATTGCTATTCACCAGAGGAAATCATCTAACTTGAAGAAACTAGAGCAGTTTTGCCTTGATGAATGGGTAAAAATCCCAGTGGCAAGATGTGGAAAACTGACAGACTTAACCAGAGCGACTTGAAGCTGTAATTGCTGCAAAAGGAGGCTCTACAAAGTACTGACTTTAGGGAGGTGAATACTTATGCACACTGAAGTTTTCAGTTATTTTGTCATATTTGTTGTTTGCTTCACAATAAAAAGAAAACCAAATGTTAACAGTTGTAGGCATGTTCTTTACATGAACTGATGTAAACCCTCAAAAAAACAGTGAAATTCCAGATTGTGAGGTAGCAAAACATGAAAAATGGCAAGGTGGTGAATACTTTCACAAGCCACTGTATAATGTGATGAATATGCTAGACTGATTATTCCCTCTATTCACCCCATCCCAAAAGGGATTGAACAAGAAATGCAAATACTCACTACAGTTGCCTGTGACAAGCACACTTACTCTGAAAGAACCTTTATATTTTAATACATATTGTGTTGGCTTGCTACTTACACAGTCGTGCCTGAGATCATGTGAGCCTTCTTTGGCCGATGCAATTTTTTGCGTATGTAAACTGGCAGTTTTTTTTGGGGGGGTGATTCTCTCAAATCGATTAGAAAATTGTATTAATTTGCTGGGTCCAGCAATTCTCATAAATGTCGACACAAATTACATTTTAATTTGATAAATTTCTCCTCTACTGCCTACTTATTTTTTTAAGTAGAAGTTCTAGTGCAAAGCAAAAATTGGCACACAGTTAATGATACCCCATTCTCCCCAACCCACTTCTATGTTTTCAAGCTCTCAAAGCTACAGGTGCTTATGGCTAAACATCACATCCAACCATTATTTACACATATTGGTAATTGCTACAGCCAGTGATTGGTCAAGGGTTCGGTCAAGACAGAACTTTTTTAAACAGATACATGCCTTAATGGGAACCTGTCTCCTTGGAAAATGCTATTTACCTGCAGCTATAAGGTTATGCTACAGGTAAATTGTGTTATGTTACCGTCTGGCCGATTTAATGAAAGTGCGGCTATTGGGAGAAAATAAACTTATTTCCTCCTGGGAGCCGCAGGATTTCAGTCATGAGGGCGTGCACAGAGTGGCTGAACTAAAAACAGACAACCCCTTTTAAAGAATTTTAATTTAAATTGTCACTGAAGATATGATAATTATTAGCTAAAGCTAAACTTTTCTCCAGAAAACAAGAGCGCTAGCATTTTTTTCAGAATTCTAAGCAGCTATACTATGTAACTCAAGCAAATGCCTCTACAACATCCTGTACCTCTACCAAAAACAAGTGTGGTCAATGTACACACATACATGTTATTATATTGAAAATGTCTTAAATGTCTTCAGGTTAAAATTGTTTCTAGCTCTATTCAACACATTCATAAATTGTCCTTTTACCTACAACGTTAAGCCTACAGGCTTGAGGATATCTGTGCTTTCCCCATCCTTTGCTTTACCAGACTGCCCAAAGCATGATACTAACCTATTACTATGCTTTGAAGTTAACCTTCAACATAGTTAATTACAGTAATCAGAATTTGTCCTGTTCTTTTATGTGAAGGGGGCAAACCCACAAAGATAATTGACATAGTATGCCTCCAGGTATCTCAGTGGTTATGGAATGTCTGTTGTTAATAGTGGAAAAAATTTAAGTGAAAAAAAGGAAAATCTGACTTTTTTTTTCTAGTGGATTTGCTTTTTATTTTTTTACAGTTATGAATGTTTTTTTTCTTTTGCCATTCAGTTTCTGTGATAACATACCTTTGTTGTTGAATTACCTCTTTTTTCTGCAGCACTTGGATTTTGTCACAGGTGTCTTTTTCTCTCTATACTAGGGGTTACCTGATAGCTGCTCCGTCAGTTTTCCGATCGGGGGTTGAAGAAGCAGTGAGTGTTACCATCTTTAACACACTTATAGAAACCAAGGTCCAGGTGAAGCTGGTGGTGAAAGGGGAGACGGTGGCATCTGGTTATGGATCAGTACTTGGTAGGTTAAAGCATTTCTGCAATATAACAATTTATTTTCATTTATTTGTGCATTTAAAATATATTTATCCATGCTTTATCTAAAAACCATATTTTTTCTTTATCCGTATAGTATTTAATCAAATACCCTAAAATAGACACAATTTCATTACTTACAGTATACTTGTTTTGAGTGTAATATATAAAATTAAAAAACGTGGCTGCTTTCTTCCTAAAATACCACCATTTGTGTCCAAGGGCCGTATATATTAATTAATCACCATTCAAGTGGCCATGTTTCTAGAATAAACCAGACAGGTTTTTTTTCTAACCTTATTCAATTTTTCCAATCACCATGTATCTTGAAATACACAATTTTATCTAATAATTATACATTGAAACTGTTTTTGCTATTGACATATGACCTTTGAAACCAATGTAATTGGGTCTTCAAATACAAACTAATCAAAGAACGGATTACTGCTTGTAATATTCCTGTGATTAGGTGGAAAAAAAGATTACATTAAAGGCATTTGAAACAACATGTTTTGACTTTTCCAATTCAAGGGAATTCCTTGAACAGCATGGGTTATAATCTGCTGCCATGGACAACAACATTTCTACAAATAATGACCTGGAATTTCCAGAATCAGCAGGATGTCTGCCTCTGTACAGAATAGCAATAAGCTTTTTTTACCCTAAAATATCTGTATAGAACTTTCTTTTGCAAAGTTACACAAGTGAACCTTACAAATGCTTCCTTCCAATGCTAAAGAATATGATAAAGCGTACAAACCTATATTTTGTACTATGCGAAAACAACAATGTGAAAAAGTCATGTGTAATGTCACGCCAGGTATGGGATAGACTTAGTGCAACACAGAGGGAAGAGAGAAAGGGAGCCCAGACACTAGGGAAAGGGGGAAGTGGAGACCTCCTAGTTTGGTCTAGTGTCACCCTGTCTCAACTACCATCCCTATATTGCCTCTTCAGAAATCGCCGCACACGTGCCTCGCCCTGTCTTTCCCTGGCATATGGCTAAGGCTAGGGATGGGAGGAGATGAGCACTAGTCGATTTCCACTAAACTCTATAGACAACAAGGGTAGACAAACAGGGGGAGAATGCTTAGCTTTAGACAACTCCAGACAAATGCGAACTCTGCCTCAAGCTCCAGAGAGGACGAAGTATTGCTCTTGCTAAGCCTTCACAAGTAGAAATAGATATAGCTGGCACATCCCTCTCAGACACACCAGGTATATATACACCCAGGCCAGGGAGCTAATTAACAGAGGGAGGTAGCCGCTAGATCCTAGACACAGCCTCTCATCTAAGAAGATGTCTGTAATGCCAAACGTAGAGATCTCCTGCAACCAACTGCAGGGCGACTGTCTGTCACCTGTGATACACCCGTGGCATGTACAGTATGTGTATCTGTTGAAGTTCAGAGGAAAAGTTCTAGAATTTCGGATAACCGTTTACTGTGTGCATGTTCATGTAGTATCTCTATGTATCTGTTTATGTACTTTAATTATAGCATGTTAGGTGCCATGCGTAGGGCTGCCACCAGGAATTTCAGAGCCCCATACTGGAAAAATTTTCTGTCCCCCTTGTGCCTCTGCCCAGGTTCCAACCCAGCTCCGCCTCCACCCCTTGAACCTTCCACAGTCCCTCTGCTCACTCTTGGAAAAACTCCACTTTTGCACCACATCCTCACCAATCACAGATTAAGAGCTCCCATTGAACACCATATCACATGCATAGCCACAGCTTTTGTTTTGGCCATAACATTTTTTAAGCCTGCCACCACGACAAGGTAGACTCTTTTGGCCCAGAGAATAAAGTAGCGTTGCAAAATTTACAACGTGAAAAATCAGCGGCGGTATTGCCACTCAGAAAGAGTTAATAAATTAATCTGTAATGTGTGTGTACCCCAAAATGGTGGCATCAAAAACTACAACTTGTCGCGCAATAAACAAGGACCATACAGCTACATTAATGGCGAAATCAATGGCTAAAAAGTTATAGCTATTGAAATATGACCATGAAGAAATTACAAAAAACAAATATTCGACTGCCCCCTGAAATGAATGGATTTTCATCTGTGTGAGTTCCAGCTATTTCCGGAACTCCCAATCAAATGAAGCAAGCCTTTTGGGGCCCCCTTGAGACTCCGCCCAGGCTCCACCCATGTCTGCCTCCACCCCAGCTCCGCCTCCACCCCTCGAACCTTTCACAGTCCCACCGCCCACTCTTGGAAAAACTCCACTTCTGCACCACTTCCTCACCAGTCGCACATTAACAGTTCCCATTGAACCATATCACATACATAGCCAGCAGCTTTTGTTTTGGCCAAAAGATCTTTTTAAGCCTGCCACCACGACAAGGTAGACTCTTTTGGCAGGGCCATACTCTACTCTAACCTATTAAACATTTCTTAAAATATACAAGAAATTTTTTGGGGGGGTATATTTTTAGTAATTTACATTTTAAGGGAATATGTCACATACATTTTTTAAACTAATTGTAACCAGATTGGGATAATTTTTTTTATAATTATTTCTGATTGCAGATTATTGTATTCTGTTTTCTGTACATTTATGGAACCTGCTCTCTTGCCTGTTTGGAGATATGGACATATGCATGTATATATAACACAAGACATTATAGGGGACTGTTTCCTTGGGAGAGTTGTCTATACATGTTCTCATGCTTAGTAATATTAAAAAAATAAAAAAATCTAAAAGTTTAAATCACCCCCCTTTCACCCCATTCAAAATAAAATAAAACCCCACATACACTTATTTGGTATCGCCGCGTTCAGAATCGCCTGATATATCAATATAAAAAAATAATTAATCCGATCTGTAAACAGCGTAACGAGAAAAAAATGTAAACGCCAGAATTACATTTTTTTGGTCGCCACAACATTGCAATAGCAATTTTTTTTTTTTTAGCAAACTTTGGATTTTTTTGCACCACTATACATGTTTGGTATCTCCGAACTCATAATGACCTGGAGAATAATAATGGCAGGTCAGCTTTAGCATTTATTGAAAGTGTTAAAAAAAACAAAAAAAAACAACTGTGAAATTGCACTTTTTTGCAATTTTACCGCACTTGGATTTTTTTTACAGTTTTTCAGTACATGATATGGTAAAACCAATGGTGTCGTTCAAAAGTACAACTTTTCCCGCAAAAAAGCCCTCACATGGCCATATTGACTGAAAAATAAAAAAAGTTATGGCTCTGGGAAGAAGGAGAGCAAAAAATGAAAACGCCATATGCTCTGGTCATGAAGGGGTTAAAAATCTATAAATTCTAGAATATAAATACACCCCAAAACATAACTCAAACTGTGATAATGTAACAAAAAATACAGTAGTCAAGAGTAAAAAAAAAGGATGGAGGGGACACTTATTTGCCAGCTATTCATGTTCCTACCTTCTGGTTGGCACCTTCTTGAAACGCAATCAACTGTTCTTGGTTGTCCTTGTCCACAGGGCGCGGCACCCCCTCACAGGGCGCGGCACCCCGTCACAGAAACTCACAGGGCTCGGCAACCCCTCACAGGGCACAGCACCCCCTCACAGGGTGCGGCACCCCCTCAGCAGGGCCTCACAGGGCCAGGCACCCCTTCAGCTGGGCCTCACAGGGCCAGAAACTCCCTCAGCAGGCAAGCCTCCTCAACACACACGCTACCTGCTTCCTAGAATGGCGCTGATGCCGCCGCTGCTGATACCGCCGTCTGCCTCTGACTGTCCCGACTCCTGGTCCCAGTCCACCAGATCTGCACCGTGGTCCGTGCACGTGTTGCACGCACGCTTCCCTGCTCCAAAATTAAAGTGAGTGTGCAGCTTGCGTGCGTATCACGTGACCGGCGGCGTCACTGCGTCAGGACCATGATGCACCTTGCACCTGGCAGCCGTTTAAAGGTATAGCGCATATTTCCAGCTGCCGGGTGCAGTGCATGTATGATGATTTGAACTGTGCCCTGACTTCCTGAGGCCGGGGGCCCGTTGAGTAGAAGCAGAGAAAGGGGGGGCCCGGGAAGGCTGGATGGGGGACAGGGAACAGGGCCCGCTGCCTGGACTGGCCGGGCCCTCCCTTTTTCCTTCTGTTCACCGGGCCCCATACATTAGTAAGGGCAGTAATGCCCTGCTGGCGACCCTGTGTGTAAACTGAAATTTTATAGGAGGCATTGTGGATTGGTATACTGAAAATATCTAGGTTCTGGCATATCAATCTGAGAATTGGTTTAAAGTTGAGGATAAAATTAAAAGAAAGATGATCCGACACTGACATGTACCATTGTACAGTAAATATTAAATTTCTCTGAAAAGATTCTCTTGACCCGGATTTGTACAGAAAGGGCAGAACATAGTGAGCCGCCTATCCAAGTAAGCATTCTTTTTTAAAGCCAATATATTGAAGAGTTGCTTTCATAAAGTTCCAGTTGACTCTGTCAAAGGTCTTCTCTGCATCAGTGGAAAGCAGCAAAGTGTGGTTGATAGATTTTATAGTGTTGTCATGAGCCTCTCTGCCTTCCATAAAACCTGTCTGGTTTTGATGAATGACATCCACTAGTAAGGAAAATAGTCTGGCAGCTAGAATCTTTGCGAAAAACCATTACTTCTGTGTTCATCAGCGAAATTGGTCAATAATTGAAAACTGGCTAGGATCTATATAGTCTTTATGGATTATTCCAATATGAACTTATGACTGTTTCTAAAAGAAGCTGGGAGTCATGAGAAATAGACAGTGGCATAACTAGAGTCTGATGGGCCCGGCGCAAAATTTGGCCTCCATCCTACCCTGCATGTTGGTCAGATGTATGCACCCTTGTAGCATTCTAAATCCTATAAGGACATATGTATTGCCCCCTCATTGTGTAGTAATGTCCCCGATTCTGGGCCCCTTCCAGGTATATATGTCCCCCATCCTGGGTCCCTATGTCCTCCATATTAGCCCTTATTTTAGTTTAGTATATGCAATCTTTCCATGTTCAATTAAGGTATTCTTTTGGTCAGTGCTTCTCATTACTGCATTTTCTAACCGGCATTATGATATGACTTAGCAATTAGTGCTTCAGCATTTGCTGTTCAGTGCATTGTTCTAACAGGTATGGGAGGTTCGACAACCCTATTATGGCTATGTATTGGTTTGCATGTGTAGCCTTTGGCTGTGTTAATTGTTCTTAACTTTATGTGGTTTATTTTTGTATTGTGAATTAACTAATAAAATAGTGATTTTTATACGTGATCCCTTGTTTGGCATGCTTCTCTTTCCCTATATATATTCCGCCATCTCCCTTGTCGCATGGCATACTTGTCTGTAGCAGGCACAGAGGTTGGCAGCTGACATTGGTGTGCCTGCTATAGGAGATGTATGGCGTCACTGCCATGTGTTGCCTGCTGACGTCAGCTGCCGGCCTCTGATGGGCCAGCGGCATGTATTGAGGTGCAGGATCCTGGATTGTCTCTGCGCTGCAGTACATTTCAGCTGAATGTGTGTCCTCAGATGCGCATCCAACTGAAATAGCTGTTGGGTTTGGTGGGCCCTCCTCAAGCACGGGCCCGGTCATGGTCGCACCCTCTGCGACTGCGATCGTTATGCCCCTGAGAATAGAGTTGAAAAAGTTAAGCATATGTGAGGTCAGGGACTTAGAAAACATTTTTAAAACACAACAGAAGGAATTCATCAGGACCAGGAGACTTGCCAGATTGAGAGTTCTTAATTGCTACCACTAGTTTGACCTCAGAAATGAGAGACTCTGAAGATTCAACATCCATATTTTTTGATGAAGGGAGACTAGACTTGCATAGATATGCTTGGATTTTGAACAAGAATTTGTGTAAGCTAGTATATGGATTTAAATAATCTATTCTATATTAAGCTTCATACTTTCCTTAAAACGCTATAATAAGGTCCACAAGTGAATGATGATGTACTCTGGATGAGTTGAACACTAAGGGTACATATGTGCACAGCGGTTGTGCCCTGAGTACGTGAGCCAGAGCTTTGCTACATTTGATACCATATTCGAAATAATGTTTTTTACAGCTCGCTAGCGCACACTTTGCCCTGGAAATGAGAAGGGAGTGCAAGGAATCATGCTATTGTATCAATTTATAGTTCAAGCATTGTGTAGGGAACATTTATGGAAGGTTTCAAAATCCCTAGTATGCGAGAGAAAAATTAGTTATTTTTTTATAAGTGTGGCATGTTTCAAGAAGACTCCTCCAAAGATACATTTATGGACTGCTCAAAGAGTTGGTTGTGAAATGAGATATGAATGACAAGTCGTCCAACAGTGATGTGTTCAGCTGCCATTGAGAATGTTGTGGGATGGGAGAAGCAAATGAGATGTTTATGGTAATAAGGGCATGGTCCTGTTAAGGGAGGGCAGATTCACACAATTCATGACAATATAGGTCATATTTGATAAATAGGTATTCCATTCTGGAATATAAGTCATGTGCAGCTGAAAAGAAAGTAATACACTGCTCAAAAAAATAAAGGGAACACTCAAATAACACATCCTAGATCCGAATGAATGAAATATTCTCATTGAATACTTTGTTCTGTACAAAGTTGAATGTGCTGACAACAAAATTACACAAAAATCATCAATGGAAATCAAATTTATTAACCAATGGAGGCCTGGATTTGGAGTCACCCCCAAAATTAAAGTGGAAAAACACACTACAGGCTGATCCAACTTTGATGTAATGTCCTTAAAACAAGTCAAAATGAGGCTCAGTATTGTGTGTGGCCTCCACGTGCCTGTATGACCTCCCTACAACGTCTGGGCATGCTCCTGATGAGGTTGCGGATGGTCTCCTGTGGGATCTCCTCCCAGACCTGTACTAAAGCATCCGCCCACTCCTGGACAGTCTGTGGTGCAATGGATGGATGGAGCGAGACATAATGTCCCAGATGTGCTCAATCGGATTCAGGTCTGGGGAACGGACGGGCCAGTCCATAGCTTCAATGCCTTCATCTTGCAGGAACTGCTGACATACTGCAGCCACATGAGGTCTGGCATTGTCCTGTATTAGGAGGAACTCAGGGCCAACCGCACCAGCATATGGTCTCACAAAGGGTCTGAGGATCTCATCTCGGTACCTGTAAGGAAAATATTAATATCAGCAAAATGTTCTTCCATATCTGCCTGACGTAGATGTTCACCCCCCTCCCTTATTCCCCTTCTGCTCAGCACAAAAGCCCCAATTAACCCACGCCTGGTAAATAGTTTATGCACATACGACCAGCCAAGGAGTGTTATAACTTCATTAGGAAGTAAGCATCTTATCCCTGAAAGACTCAGGAGGTAATTAAAATGCAGGCTTGCACTAATTTGCGTGTAACTGTTGAAGCTGCTTCCCGAGCTTCAAAGGGGAATTTGCAGACATGATGACTCCGATATGAATTATGAGATATTATGTGTTCCATATGTCCGGCAATAACGAGACCCAAATGGGTAGTGACCAAATCAGCCCAGGAATGTGTAGGTACTTTTCCAGGGCTGTAACCAAAATCCGGGAGCTGCAGCGCAAAAACACCAGAATGACAGACTGCAGCTATACGAAGTGTGATATCAAAATAAAGATAAAATCATAAGGAAAAAAATGGCGTAGTCTGCAAGCTTCTTCGATCAACGGGCGATGAGTTATCGCGGAAGTTAGCGTTTCTAATAAAAATGTACAGGCTGGAGACCGGCCCACATGATGTCACCACAAGGGGCGTGTAACCAAATCTCCCTTAGGTTTAAAAGAATCTATGGAGAAGACAGGAGCACTCATTGCCAGGGGGGAATAAGAATTATAAGCAATGGGTCCTGTTCAATAACAGCATATTCCAACCGGAGCGCCCCTCCTCCACCTATATTGAGTCGTCGCAGCGAACTTTATAGTGAAAGTTTCACTTTTTTATCCTGTTTATTTTATGTAACTGCGTATGTATTTTAATGTCCCCTTTGTAACATCCTTGTATATATTTTTCCTAAACACTGCCTCCCTCTTGGATTAAATATAAAATTTAATAGTTCTGTTTCTTTTGTTCTGTAATCGTTCCCTTCCCCGAAGCCATATACGCTACCAAAACGCAGGCGTCCGGCCAGGCCTGTATTATATTTAAAACTCGGCCGGTGGTGGCAGAGAGTATTAATAATTGGGCTATCGTGAAGCTGACAGTGACCGTACAGAGGGCGTTAAACACGGATTCCAGGCTGTGGAACCCAGGGTGTTGCGCCATACGCTCACTAGTCGCTTACCGATACCTACGTAGAGAGTAGTCTGGATCGCGTGCTCGCGACTCCGGACGAAATACGGACAGCGTGACGGCACGGTGAGATATTGTGTGATCTCACCGGTGTCGTCCTGACTGTGTGTGGGTGGAATCCCTGACAAATTGGTGGCAGCGGTGGGATATTACAGAACATCAGTGGCTGGATTCAGCAATCATTCCTGTCACTGAAAACTTGCACGGTTCTTGCGAGAATTCTGTGCAGAGTTTTAAGAAATCAGACTCAGTGCTTTAATATTTTTTTATCTGGGACATTACTATACGTGTAGCAGTTGCATCCCCTCCCTTCTCTTCTTTTCTGTCCTATCTTTTATTTGGCAATAATGGCTACACGTGGAGAGAACTGGTATCACCAGCAGGTGAAGACCACTATCATCGCCCTCTGTGAGCTGAGGCAGATTGACCCCACGGACAAAACCAAGGTCCAAATGATTGCTGAACTGCTGCAAGGTGATGCAGAGCCCGTCCGACAGCAGAGCCCTGATGATGGGGCAGCCAGCCAAGGTGCTGCTGCAGTGGTCCCACCTGTGATTGCCAGCCATACCCGCAACCAGGGTAGTGTGGACCCCCACCTGCAGATGGCCTTGGATCAGCTCGATGCAGACGATCGTGACGGACGACTGCAGCTGATCCTGAAATTCCAGGAGCGAGCAGAGCAACAGGCCAAAGCTGACCGAGAGGAGCGCCAGGCCCGAGCTGACCGAAAGGAGCGCCAGGTCCAAGCTGACCGAGAGGCTGAGAGAGCTGAGCGACAAGCTGACCGAGAGGCTGCTGAGCGCCAGGCCCAAGCTGACCGACAACACCAGCTGGAGCTAGCCCGGATCCCGACGGAGTCATCCTCGACGCAGACCCGTGAGTCCAACAGCACCAACTGTTTTAAACCCCGTCCTGAGCACTTCCCTGTGATGGGAAAGGATGGGGACTTGGACACATTTCTGCGAGGCTTTGAAAAGGCCTGCAGGCAGTATCAGCTGCCCACGGACCAGTGGGCAAGATACTTAACTCCAGGGCTCCGAGGAAAAGCCTTGGAGGTGTTCGCTTCCCTCCCTCGAGAACAAGATGGAGACTATGAGGCCGTCAAGCAGGCCCTGATAAAAAAGTACCAGCTGACTCCGGAGGTTTACCGGAAAAAGTTCAGAGCCTTCCAACGTGGACCACATGACACCCACAGCGATGTGGTAGACAGGCTCAGAACCAACTTTGAGCAGTGGATCCGAGGACTGTCAGTCACCACCTTCGAGGACCTGCAGGATCTGATGGTGAAGGACCAGTTTCTTCATCTTTGCCCAGTGGAAGTGCGACAGTTTGTGCTGGACCGGGAGCCAAAGGAAGCCACCAAAGCAGCCCAGATCGCTGATACCTATGAGGCCAACCGCACACCAGAGGTGCGGAAGTCAGCCACCACCAGCTGGAAGGGGGGTAAGCCGACAACCACCCCCAGTGTTCCAGCCAGCCCTCAGTGTTTCCTGCCCCATCTTTTAGCACCCGGCCTGCATTTGACTCCCGTAAGTGCTATACCTGTGACAAGACTGGTCACATCAGCCTCACCTGCCCGCAGAGGCAGAAGAAGAACCCCACACCTAAGGCCCAGGGGCCTGCTGCAGCAGTTCTTTTTGTGGGTGGGGTGTTTGGGGGGGTCTGTGACAATTTGCAATCAGTCACCGTGGGTGATAAAGTCACTATGGGGCTCAAGGATACCGGAGCTGAACGGACCCTCATCCGCCCTGAGTTGGTGTCCCCTGAAGATCTTATCCCTGGGAAAACCCTGACTGTCACCGGGATTGTGGGTGTTCGTCGTCCTTTGCCCATGGCCCGGGTTTTCCTAGACTGGGGTGCGGGGAGGGGGTTGCAGGAAGTGGGAGTGTCAGAGAACCTCCCGACCAATGTTTTATTGGGGACTGATCTGGAACGGTTGATTGCCCAATATGTTCCTGACAACCCTCCCAGATCTGATATGTCATATAATGCCACTGTCGATGACGTCTGTGATGAGAATGCCAGTGATATGAACACTAATGTGATGTATAATGATGATATGTATTGTGGTAACGGAGTGCTCAGCCACATCGCCCGGCAAGGTGATGTTGCTGAGGACCCCCAAGATGGAGCCAGCATGAGTGCTGAGGGCGATGGGAGCAGGCCCGGGAACCTTGAAGCCAGTGGTCCCGTGCCGCCGCCCAGTGTCACGACGGACTGTGACTTGGCCGGTAGCAGCTGCCCCATGACTGGCACGGCTCCTGAGGTATTGGGGGATGGTGGGGAGGTGGTGCCTCCAGCCTGTCAGGCTGATGGTAAGAGTTTGTTGTCCTCCGGGAAGACGGCCTACATAGCCGCTGTCACCCGGAGTATGAGTACCCAGAATGCACGCGATGTGCTGCCTTCTGGGCCCTCATCCCATGGTGGGACAACAGAACTGGCTGTGGACCCAGAGCCGGTCCCAGACGGTTCCAGTAAGGTTGGGGCCCTAACGTCGCTTCTGGCTACCTCCAGCCAGGAGTTCCAGGCGGCTCTGCGCACAGATGTCAGCCTAGAGGCGTTAAGGGACCTCGCAGAGAAGCCCATCTCCGAATCCGATAAGGAGAGGGTATTCTGGGATAAGGGGAGGTTGTACCGAGAAACGGTCCCCTGTAACCCCCAACAGGAGTGGATGAGGGAGAGACAGCTGGTCGTGCCCTATCAGTTTAGGGAGGAGTTGTTGCGGGTTGCCCATGAGATTCCTCTAGCTGGACACTTGGGGGGCCGCAAAACAAAGGCCCGGCTGTCACACCACTTCTATCGGCCTCAAATGGGGACAGACATTGCCAACTACTGCCGCTCCTGTATCACGTGCCAAAGAGTGGGGAAGTCGGGGCGTGCACCCAAGGCTCCCCTGATCCCTTTGCCCGTGATAGAGGAGCCGTTCCAGAGGATTGCTGTGGACATCATTGGCCCGCTGGCCATCCCCAGCAGCTCTGGAAAGCAGTTCATCCTTACTGTGGTAGACTATGCTACCCGGTACCCGGAGGCAGTAGCTCTGTCCTCCATTCGAGCCGATAAGGTGACGGATGCCCTGCTGGCCATTTTTTCACGGGTAGGATTTCCCAGGGAGATGCTCACAGACCAGGGGACTCAGTTCATGTCTCGCCTAATGGAAGCTCTCTGTAAGAAAATGCAGGTGCAGCACCTGGTAGCAAGTTCGTATCACCCACAGACCAATGGGTTGTGTGAACAATTCAATGGTACCCTTAAGCAGATGCTTAAGATGCTGGTCGAGTCCCATGGGCGCGACTGGGAGCGGTACCTCCCACACCTGCTCTTTGCTTACAGAGACGTACCACAGGCCTCGACGGGGTTCTCCCCCTTCGAGCTCCTGTATGGCCGACGAGTCCAGGGGCCCCTTGGTCTGGTAAGAGAATCCTGGGAAGGGGAACTGAACACCCCCGAAGTGTCCGTCATAGAGTATGTCATGCGGCTCCGTGACAAAACGCAGGCCATGACGCAGCTGGTGCATGAGAATATGGTGCAGGCCCAGGCCAGCCAGAAGCTGTGGTACGATCGGAACGCCCGGGAGCGGGTGTACGAAGTGGGTCAGAAGGTGTGGGTCCTCGTCCCAATGACCCAGAACAAGCTTCAGGCGGCCTGGGAAGGCCATAGCCCATATGCCAGCGCCTCAATGACGTGAACTACGTGGTCACCATTGACCATGCCAGGAAGAGGCACGTCAACTTGATGAAAGCTCATCATGACAGGGAGGCCTGTGCCCTTCCTGTATGTAGCGTCCCCGAAGAAGGCGAGACAGAAGTCCTGGTGGACTTACTGGCCGCCGCCCAGGACGAAGGGTCTATTGAGGACGCGGAATTCAATCCGCAGCTATCCACGGACCAGAAGTCCCAGCTGCGAGAGGTGTTCCGGCCTTACTTGACCCTCTTCACGGGTGTCCCCGGGAGGACACAGCTAGCTGTCCACCAGGTGGACACAGGGAGTCACCCCCCAGTTCGTCAATCCGCTTACCGGGTCTCTCTAGAGGTGCAGAAAGACATGAAGGCGGAGATAGATGAGATGTTGGACCTAGGGGTGATCCAGCGGTCAAAAAGTGCCTGGGCCTCACCTGTAGTCCTGGTCCTGAAAAAGGACCGGACCACCCGGTTCTGCGTGGACTACGGGAGGCTAAATGCCATCACAGCTCCTGATGCGTACCCGATACCACCCATCGATGAGCTGCTGCATCGCTTAGCCGGGGCAAGGTACTTGACAATTATGGACCTGAGTCGAGGATACTGGCAGATTCCTCTGTCTCAGGAGGCCCAGGAGAGGTCCACCTTCATTACACCGTTCGGGTTGTATGAATCCCTTGTCATGCCCTTTGGCATGAGGAATGCACCTGCCACTTTCCAGCGATTAGTCAACCAGCTGCTCGAGGGACTGGAGGGGTTCGCGGTTGCGTACCTGGATGACATTGCTGTCTTCAGTCCCACCTGGGAGGAACACCTGGCGCACCTGGAGCAGGTGCTCAGGCGGGTCCAGGGTGCTGGGTTGACTATAAAGCCTGCAAAGTGTCAGGTAGGCATGACGGAGGTGCAGTACCCGGACACCGAGTGGGTGGCTGAACTCTGAAGCCAGAGCCCCGGAAGGTTGATGCCATCACCTCCTGGCCCTCCCCCAAAACCAAGAAGCAGGTGATGTCCTTCTTGGGTACGGCAGGGTACTATAGAAAGTTTGTTCCCTTCAGTAGGGTTATCAATAAGGGAACAACAAAAACATTAAACTTTAGGAGGGCGAAGTTTGATCAGCTGATAGAAAACCTTCAACTTATTGACTGGGACAAAGTACTTAATCAATGGAATACGAATAGTAAATGGGAAACCTTCAAAAGAATTCTGAATACTCAGTGCGAGAGGTATATACCGTATGGGAATAAAAGGGACAGAAATAAGAGGAAACCAATATGGTTGAACAAGAACGTAAAAGGGGCGTTAAATAGCAAAAAAGAGGCATTCAAGAGATTAAAACAGGAAAACAGTAAGGAGGCACTAATGTGTTACAAGGAAAAAACGAGAACCTGTAAAAAACAAATAAAAATAGCAAAGGAGGAAACAGAGAGACGTATTGCTAGGGAAAGTAGATCAAATCCTAAACTGTTCTTTACGTATATAAATAGTAAAAGGATTAAATCGGATAATATTGGACCGATAAAAAGTGAGGAAGGCAAAATCATAGAGAAAGATGAGGATAAAGCTAATCTATTAAATATTTTTTTTTCGACAACTTTCACAAAGGAAATAGAACTAACAGGAGAAATGAGAAGTGACAAGCTTAATCCTCCACTAAGTATGACAAATCTAACCCAAGTTGGGGTACAGAAACGCCTCAGTAACATTAAAATAAACAAATCACCAGGACCTGATGGCATACACCCACGGGTACTAAGGGAACTAAGTAATGTGATAGACAGACCGTTATATCTTATATTTAAGGACTCTGTTGAGACTGGGTCTGTACCACTTGATTGGCGACAGGCGAATGTAGTGCCAATATTCAAAAAGGGAGCGAAAAGTGACTTCGGAAACTATCGGCCGGTGAGTCTGACGTCCGTTGTGGGCAAAATTTTTGAAACCTTCATTAAAGAGGCAATTACGGAGCATCTTGATGCTAATAATCTTTTAATCCCGAACCAACATGGATTCATGAGGAATCGCTCCTGCCAAACAAACCTGATTGACTTCTACGAGGAGGTTAGCTCTCGAGTAGATCAGGGGGAACCAGTGGATGTCGTGTATCTCGACTTCTCAAAAGCGTTCGATAGCGTGCCACATAATAGGTTGGTATACAAAATGAGAATGATGGGGCTGGGGGAAAATGTCTGCAAGTGGGTAGCTAACTGGCTAAAAAGGATAGAAGGCAGAGGGTGGTTATAAATGGAATATACTCAGATTGGGTAAGCGTCACTAGTGGGGTACCACAGGGGTCTGTACTAGGCCCAATGTTATTTAATATCTTTATTAACGACATAGTCAACGGGATAAATAGTAAAATATCAATATTTGCAGATGACACAAAGCTATGTAAAACAATTAATACAAAAGAGGACAGTGCAGACCTACAGAGGGATTTGGATAAGCTGGGTAGGTGGAGCATTAAATGGCAAATGAGGTTTAACGAGGAGAAATGTAAGGTCATACATATGGGAAGGAAAAATGGAAGTCACCAGTACTCACTGAATGGGAAAGCATTGGGGAATTCAGAGATGGAGAAGGACTTGGGCATCTTGATTGATAGCAAACTAAATTGGAGTGCCCAAAGTTAGGCCGCTGCTGTAAGGGCAAACAGGGTAATGGGATGTATCAGAAGAGGTATAGCTGCAAAGGATGAGAACATTGTTCTTCCACTGTACAAAGCACTGGTCAGACCACACTTGGAATACTGTGCTCAGTTATAGGCCCCAATATATAGAAACGATATAAATGAGCTTGAAAAGGTACAAAGGAGGGCAACAAAATTAATAAAGGGAATGGAGGGACTGCAATACCCAGAGAGGTTGGCAAAACTAGGACTATTCAGCCTGGAAAAGAGAAGGTTGAGGGGGGACATAATAAATGTGTACAAATATGTTAGGGGACAGTATAGAGATCTTGCCCGGGATTTGTTCAAAAGGAGGGATATTACGGTAACAAGAGGGCATTCACTAAGACTGGAAGAGAAAAGGTTTCAGCACCAGCATAGGAAGGGGTTCTTTACGGTAAGAGCAGTGAGAATATGGAATTCACTGAGTGAGGAGACGGTAATGTCAGATTCACTACACCAGTTCAAGCGGGGACTGGATGCATTTCTAGATACAAGGCAGATTTCAGCATATACTTAAAAATAAAATAAAATAGTAGGTTGATACAGGGATTTATTCTGACTGCTGGTTTCAGAGTCGGGAGGGAATTTTTCCTCAGGTGAAGATTGGCTAAATCATTTGGGGTTTTTGCCCTCCTCTGGATCAACTTTAGCAATTACAGAACTAACAGGTCGAACTTGATGGACGCAAGTCTTTATTCGGCTTTACAAACTATGTTACTATGTTACTATAGTGCCCTTGCTAAGCCTCTGACGGACCTCACGAAAAAGAAGCTGCCGCAGACTGTCGACTGGACAGCTGACTGTGAGCGGTCCTTCACGGCGCTGAAAGCTGCCCTGGCCAGTTCCCCAGTACTGCAGGCCCCGGACTTCACCCGGAGGTTTGTAGTCCAAACGGACGCAAGTGCGTTTGGCCTGGGTGCTGTGCTCAGCCAGGTAAATGGGCAGGGGGAAGAGCATCCAGTGATGTTCCTCAGCCGCAAGCTCTTACCTCGGGAAGTGGCATACGCTACTGTGGAGAAGGAGTGCCTCGCTATAGTGTGGGCCCTACGGAAGCTGCAGCCCTATCTATACGGGCGCAACTTCACCATAGTGACTGACCACAACCCCCTCAGCTGGCTGCACCGGGTGTCCGGTGACAATGGTAAACTACTGCGGTGGAGCCTGGCTCTACAGCAGTACGATTTTACCATTCAGCACAAGAAGGGTAGTGAACATGGCAACGCCGACGGGCTGTCCTGTCAAGGAGAGGCCGAGGAGGTAGTCTTAAAGGGGCGATCTGTAAATCACCCCTTACGCCACCTCAAAGAGGGGAAGATGTAAGGAAAATATAATATCAGCAAAATGTTCTTCCATATCTGCCTGACGTAGATGTTCACCCCCCTCCCTTATTCCCTTTCTGCTCAGCACAAAAGCCCCAATTAACCCACACCTGGTAAATAGTTTATGCAAATACGACCAGCCAAGGAGTGTTATAACTTCATTAGGAAGTAAGCATCTTGTCCCTGAAAGACACAGGAGGTAATTAAAATGCAGGCTTGCACTAATTTGCGTGTAACTGTTGAAGCTGCTTCCTGAGCTTCAAAGGGGAATTTGCAGACATGATGACTCCGATATGAATTATGAGATATTATGTGTTCCATACGTCCGGCAATAACGAGACCCAAATGGGTAGTGACCAAATCAGCCCAGGAATGTGTAGGTACTTTTCCAGGGCTGTAACCAAAATCCGGGAGCTGCAGAGCAAAAACACCAGAATGGCAGACTGCAGCTATACGAAGTGTGATATCAAAATAAAGATAAAATCATAAGGAAAAAAATGGCGTAGTCTGCAAGCTTCTGCGATCAACGGGCGATGAGTTATCGCAGAAGTTAGCGTTTCTAATAAAAATGTACAGGCTGGAGACCGGCCCACATGATGTTACCACAAGGCGCGTGTAACCAGATCTCCCTTAGGTTTAAAAGAATCTATGGAGAAGACAGGAGCACTCATTGCCAGGGGGGAATAAGAATTATAAGCAACGGGTCCTGTTCAATAACAGCATATTCCAACCGGAGCGCCCCTCCTCCACCTATATTGAGTCGTCGCAGCGAACTTTATAGTGTAAGTTTCACTTTTTTATCATGTTTATTTTATGTAACTGCATATGTATTTTAATGTCCCCTTTGTAACATCCTTGTATATATTTTTCCTAAACACTGCCTCCCTCTTGGATTAAATATAAAATTTAATAGTTCTGTTTCTTTTGTTCTGTAATCGTTCCCTTCCCCGAAGCCATATACGCTACCAAAACGCAGGCGTCCGGCCAGGCCTGTATTATATTTAAAACTCGGCCGGTGGTGGCAGAGAGTATTAATAATTGGGCTATCGTGAAGCTGACAGTGACCGTACAGAGGGCGTTAAACACGGATTCCAGGCTGTGGAACCCAGGGTGTTGCGCCATACGCTCACTGGTCGCTGACCGATACCTACGTAGAGCGTAGTCTGGATCGCGTGCTCGCGACTCCGGACGAAATACGGACAGCGTGACGGCACGGTGAGATATTGTGTGATCTCCCTGGTGTCGTCCTGACTGTGTGTGGGTGGAATCACTGACAGTACCTAATGGCAGTCAGGCTACCTCTGGCGAGCACATGGAGGGCTGTGCGGCCCTCCAAAGAAATGCCATCCGACACCATTACTGACCCACTGCCAAACCGGTCATGCTGAAGGATGTTGCAGGCAGCAGATCGCTCTCCACGGCGTCTCCAGACTCTGTCACGTCTGTCACATGTGCTCAGTGTGAACCTGCTTTCATCTGTGAAGAGCACAGGGCGCCAGTGGCGACTTTGCCAATCCTGGTGTTCTGTGGCAAATGGCAAGCGTCCTGCACGGTGTTGGGCTGTGAGCACAACCCCCATCTGCGGACGCCGGGCCCTCATACCACCCTTGTGGAGTCAGTTTCTAACCGTTTGTGCAGACACATGCACATTTGTGGCCTGCTGGAGGTCATTTTGCCGGGCTCTGGCAGGAGGTAGCGGTCCTGATGCTGGGTTGTTGCCCACCTACGGCCCCCTCCACGTCTCCTGGCGTACTGGCCTGTCTCCTGGTAGTGCCTCCAGCCTCTGGACACTACGCTGACAGACACAGCAAACCTTCTTGCCACAGCTCGCATTGATGTGCCATCCTGGATGAGCTGCACTACCTGAGCAACTTCTGTGGGTTGTAAAGTCCGTCTCATGCTACTACGAGTGTGAAAGCACAACCAATATTCAAAAGTGACCAAAACATCAGCCAGAAAGCATTGGTACTGAGATGTGGTCTGTGGTCCCCACCTGCAGAACAATTCCTTTATTGAGTGTGTCTTGATAATTGCCAATAATTTCCATCTATTGTCTATTCCATTTGCACAACAGCATGTGAAATTGATTGTCAATCAGTGTTGCTTCCTAAGTGGACAGTTTGATTTCACAGAAGTTTGATTTACTTGGAGTTATATTCTGTTGTTTAAGTGTTCCCTTTATTTTTTTGAGTAATGTATATTCGTCAATTGCTTCAGGCTACAATTAGTTATCCATAGTCAAGTCAAAGGCTACGTTAAAGTCCCCCTGTCCCACACAACTAGTGTCCCTTTAACAAAGCCATCTAATTGATTGAGCAGTGATCCTATATCCTGAACTTTGCTAGAATTTGAGAGATAAAATAAGGCAAAGGTATATAAGTTATATGGCCCTTAATCAGAAGCATTCTTTCCACCACATCAATGTTGGTTTCCTCAAATTCCCAAGGCAAGGAGTGTAAAATTAAGATGCTGGTTCCTCTGGATTTTGGGTAAGGTGGGAAACTATGATAGGCAGTTGGAAACCAATGGTTAGCCAATTTGAATGTTTTTTCTGCATCTCCTGTGTGAATGCGACATGTAAGACATGTAAGCATTGTCTTTTTTATTTTTTAAAAAAGGTTCAACATGATTGACCTTTACTCAGGGCTATGAAAAGCTTTGTATGAGTTAAAGTAATTAATATTAACATGGTGTTGAAATAAAAAAGAAGGGTGGGTGCTGGGACAAAAGGGGTGTTAATAATCATAAAAAATATGGAGAAACAGAGAAATAAGCAGAGATAAGAATGAGAGGAAGATAATAAGATGAGTTACATTTATCTAACTAAACCAAATTAACCTCTCGAGGTACACAATAGCAGATAATAATAGGTTTACATCCATGATGTGAAACAAAAGGGGGGATGAGCATGAATAAAAAAAAAATGGGTGTGGAAATCAATAACTGACAGGAAGTATACTGATAGGAGGGCAGCCTAGGCCATCCCCCCATAGAACCTTGTGATCATACCTAACATCAATGACGACCCAACAAGGGGTTATTAATGAAAAGAAATCCCACTCAAATGAGGACCCTAGAATACCAAATTAGGTTCTATCGTCATATCACAACAAGTGGTATGTTATGTATCTAAAAGAAGAATATATAAGTAGCCTTCAGTTACTGTCATTATGAAGGCAACTGATGTCACATTGGTGCTCATCCTAGTGACCAAACTTTAGAGGCAACAAGCAAGGTTGTATAGGGATTAACTAAGTATAGTACATACTGGTCATGGCCCAGTCCCAAAAGGGAAACGAGGAGAGACTCCCTAATTAACCTAGCTGCTTGACAGTATGTATTTTTAACCAGACAACAATAATGGGTTCTATAGATATTTAAAAGCTAGAACAAAGCATAGGCCAGCATGTAGTTAGGAAGAAAATATAGATGGTCATTAAGTCATGTATAGAGGTCATATATTAAATAAGTCAAATGTAGGAAGTAAAGAACCACTTATGTTAACATATCATAAAGGATATATTGCATATACACCAATTAAACATATATATGTGAAGCATAATCTCTGATAATGTAGGAACAACAATAATCTTAGACAGCCCTCAAAGGTCAGTCTCATCCAATGCGTGTAGATAGACAGCAAGTAGGTGGTAGATATATACAGGAAATGTAATGTAAAGAGAAAAACTGAACCCAGTTCTCTGGGATGGAATACAAAGAGATATACAGTGCCTACAAGTAGTATTCAACCCCCTGCAGATTTAGCTGGTTGACACATGCGGAATTACATAGTGATACATAGTGATACATAGTTTGTAAAGCCGAATAAAGACTTGCGTCCATCAAGTTCGACCTGTAAGTTCTGTAGTTGCTAAAGTTGATCCAGAGGAGGGCAAAAACCCCAAATGATTTAGCCAATCTTCACCTGAGGAAAAATTCCCTCCCGACTCTGAAACCAGCAGTCAGAATAAATCCCTGTATCAACCTACTATTTTATTCTATTTTTAAGTATATGCTGAAATCTGCCTGGTATCTAGAAATGCATCCAGTCCCCGCTTGAACTGGTGTAGTGAATCCGACATTACCGTCTCCTCACTCAGTGAATTCCATATTCTCACTGCTCTTACCGTAAAGAACCCCTTCCTATGCTGGTGCTGAAACCTTTTCTCTTCCAGTCTTAGTGAGTGCCCTCTTGTTACCGTAATATCCCTCCTTTTGAACAAATCCCGGGCAAGGTCTCTATACTGTCCCCTAACATATTTGTACACATTTATTATGTCCCCCCTCAACCTTCTCTTTTCCAGGCTGAATAGTCCTAGTTTTGCCAACCTCTCTGGGTATTGCAGTCCCTCCATTCCCTTTATTAATTTTGTTGCCCTCCTTTGTACCTTTTCAAGCTCATTTATATCCTTTCTATATATTGGGGCCCATAACTGAGCACAGTATTCCAAGTGTGGTCTGACCAGTGCTTTGTACAGTGGAAGAACAATGTTCTCATCCTTTGCAGCTATACCTCTTCTGATACATCCCATTACCCTGTTTGCCCTTACAGCAGCGGCCTGACTTTGGGCACTCCAATTTAGTTTGCTATCAATCAAGATGCCCAAGTCCTTCTCCATCTCTGAATTCCCCAATGATTTCCCATTCAGTGAGTACTGGTGACTTCCATTTTTCCTTCCCATATGTATGACCTTACATTTCTCCTCGTTAAACCTCATTTGCCATTTAATGCTCCACCTACCCAGCTTATCCAAATCCCTCTGAATGTCTTCACTATCCTCTTTTGTATTAATTGTTTTACATAACTTTGTGTCATCTGCAAATATTGATATTTTACTATTTATCCCGTTGACTATGTCGTTAATAAAGATATTAAATAACATTGGGCCTAGTACAGACCCCTGTGGTACCCCACTAGTGACGCTTACCCAATCTGAGTATATTCCATTTATAACCACCCTCTGCCTTCTATCCTTTAGCCAGTTAGCTACCCACTTGCAGACATTTTCCCCCAGCCCCATCATTCTCATTTTGTATACCAACCTATTATGTGGCACGCTATCGAACGCTTTTGAGAAGTCGAGATACACGACATCCACTGGTTCCCCCTGATCTACTCGAGAGCTAACCTCCTCGTAGAAGTCAATCAGGTTTGTTTGGCAGGAGCGATTCCTCATGAATCCATGTTGGTTCGGGGTTAATAGATTATTAGCGTCAAGATGCTCCATGATTGCCTCATTAATAAAGCCTTCAAAAATTTTGCCCACAACGGACGTCAGACTCACCGGCCGATAGTTTCCGGCGTCACTTTTTGCTCCCTTTTTGAATATTGGCACTACATTCGCCTGTCGCCAATCAAGTGGTACAGACCCAGTCTCAACAGAGTCCTTAAATATAAGATATAACGGTCTGTCTATCACATTACTTAGTTCCCTTAGTACCCGTGGGTGTATGCCATCAGGTCCTGGTGATTTGTTTATTTTAATGTTACTGAGGCGTTTCTGTACCCCAGCTTGGGTTAGATTTGTCATACTTAGTGGAGGATTAAGCTTGTCACTTCTCATTTCGCCTGTTAGTTCTTTTTCCTTTGTGAAAGTTGACGAAAAAAATTTATTTAATAGATTAGCTTTATCCTCATCTTTCTCTATGATTTTGCCTTCATCACTTTTTATCGGTCCAATATTATTCGATTTAATCCTTTTACTATTTATATACGTAAAGAACAGTTTGGGATTTGATCTACTTTCCCTAGCAATACGTCTCTCTGTTTCCTCCTTTGCTATTTTTATTTGTTTTTTGCAGGTTCTCGTTTTTTCCTTGTAACACATTAGTGCCTCCTTGCTGTTTTCCTGTTTTAATCTCTTGAATGCCTCTTTTTTGCTATTTAACGCCCCTTTTACGTTCTTATTCAACCATATTGGTTTCCTCTTATTTCTGGCCCTTTTATTCCCATACGGTATATACCTCTCGCACTGAGTATTCAGAATTCTTTTGAAGGTTTCCCATTTACTATTCGTATTTCCTTGATTAAGAACTTTGTCCCAGTCTATAAGTTGAAGGTTTTCTTTCAGCTGATCAAACTTCGCCCTCCTAAAGTTTAATGTTTTAGTTGTTCCCTTATTGATAACCCTACTGAAGGGCATTTTGAAATTGATAATATTATGATCGCTATTACCTAGGTGCCCCCCTATCTGTACCTCAGTTATTCTATCAGGCCTATTAGTCACTATTAAGTCCAACACTGCCTTCCCTCTCGTTGGTTCCTGCACTAGTTGGGAGAGATAATTATCCTTGATATTTGTCAAGAACCTTTTTCCTTTCTGCGATCTACAGGTTTCTGTTTCCTAGTCAATATCCGGGTAGTTGAAGTCCCCCATTACAATCACCTCATTATGTTTTGCTACTTTGTCTATTTGTCCTAATAGCAGTTTCTCATTCTCCTCTGTTATATTGGGTGGCTTATAGCAGACCCCCAGTAATATTTTATTATTATTTTTTGCCCCCTCTATCTCTACCCACATGGACTCGACCCCCTCTTCTCCCTCTCCTATATCTTCCCTTAGTCTGGGCTTTAGACGTGACTTTACATATAAGCAGACTCCTCCGCCCTTCCCCTGTTTCCGGTCCCTTCTAAATAAACTATAATCTGTTAAATTTACCGCCCAGTCGTAGCTATCGTCTAGCCAAGTCTCTGTTATACCTACGATGTCATACCTCTCCTCCGATATAAGCGCCCGCAGCTCATCCGCCTTATTGGTCAGGCTTCTTGCGTTGGTCAGCATGCAAGATAAAACTTTGGGGTTATTTAGCATCCTATTCTTCTCTAACGATCTAACTGTACTATCCCCACCCCCCTCTCCACCCTCATTATATTCACTTCTCCCCTTCCCCCTTGCTTGCCTCACATCCCACCTATTTCCTTGGTTTCCCCCCCCCGTCTCTAGTTTAAAAACTCCTCCAACCTATTAGCCATCTTCTTCCCCAGCACCGCTGCACCCTCCCCATTGAGGTGCAGCCCGTCCCTACGGTAGAGCCTGTAGCCGACAGCGAAGTCGGCCCAGTTCTCCATGAACCCAAACCCTTCTGCCTTGCACCAACTCTTTAGCCACTTATTCACCTCCCTAACCTCCCGTTGGCGCTCCTGTGTGGCTCGTGGGATTGGTAGTATTTCTGAGAAAACTACCTTGGAGGTCCTTGCCCTAAGCTTCCTACCTAGATCCCTGAAATCATTTTTAAGGACCCTCCATCTACCACTCACTTTGTCATTGGTGCCAATGTGGACCATGACCGCTGGGTCTTCGCCAGCCCCACCCAGTAACCTGTCAACCCGATCCAGCGATGTGCCGGACTCGAGCGCCAGGGAGGCAGCACACCGTTCGGCGATCCCGGTCTTTGTGACAGATTGCCCTGTCTGTCCCCCTAATAATAGAGTCACCCACTACCAGGACCTGTCTAGCCTGCCCTACACTTCCCCCCTCCCCCTCATTACTGGAGCATACACTCCCCCGGCGGTCAGAGGATCTGTCGTGCTCCAATAATGCCGGTTCTGAACCAGCCTTCCTATACTTCTTCCCTCTATCCCTTCTAACCGTTACCCAGCTCCCTGCCTGTTCAGCCTGCGCTTCCCCACTAAGCTCCACCCCCAGTGTTGACCCATTGAGTGTCTGCTCGGTGAGCAGCAAACTCCGTTCCATGTTGTCGATGCTCCTCAGTACCGCTATCTGAGCACTTAGATCCAGGATTTGGGCTTCCAAGTGCACGATATGCTCACATCTCTCGCAGCAGTATGGATCCCTGAGCGGTAGCTCAGGGAATGCATACATTGCGCAAGATGTACACTGCACGGCTCCGGCCAACATGGACGTCATTCTAAATATGGGGATACAGTCAGTATATATGTACAAGTACAAAACACAATTATTTATATATAGGTGTATGGACGGGGATCAATTAGGGATGTGCAAGTGTATCGATTAGATATCGGCGCGGGATCAGTTAAGTATGGACGGGGGATCAATTAAGTATCAATTAAGTATGGACGGGGGATCAGCTGAGTGGGTCAGGTGGATTAATTAAGTGTGGACGGTGTGTCAATTAACTATGGACTGGGATCAATAAGTATGGACTGGGGAAATAATTAATTGTGGACTAGGGATTCAATCAATTAATTAACTTGGCATTGTGACATTTGTACTGTAGATCAGCCTGGAAGTGGGAAATGCACTGCAGGAAATTTTGTTTTTGTTTTTTGTTTTTTTAAAAAAACGTTAAAAGTTAATTCAGAGTGTCATTTATTATTCAACCCCTCAAACCACAAGAATTCTGTTTGGTCCCCCTAAAGTATTAAGAAGTAGTTCAGGCACCAAGAATAATGAGCTTCACATGTGTGGATTAAAGATCTCTTTTGCCAGCCTTTTCTGACTATTTAAGACCCTCCCCAAACTTGTGAACAGCACTCAGACATGGTCAACATGGGAAAGACAAAGGAGCATTCCAATGCCATCAGAGACAAGATTGTGGAGGGTCACAAGGCTGGCAAGGGGTACAAAACCCTTTCCAAGGAGTTGGGCCTACCTGTCTCCACTGTTGGGAGCATCATCCGTAAGTGGAAGGCTTATGGAACTACTGTTAGCCTTCCACGGCCTGGACAGCCTTTGAAAGTGTCCTCCCGCGCCGAGGCCAGGCTTGTCCGAAGAGTCAAGGCTAACCCAAGGACAACAAGGAAGGAGCTCCGGGAAGATCTCATGGCAGTGGGGACATTGGTTTCAGTCAATACCATAAGTAACGTACTCCACCGCAATGGTCTCCGTTCCAGACGAGCCTGTATGGTACCTTTACTTTCAAAGCGTCATGTCAAGGCTCGTCTACAGTTTGCTCATGATCACTTGGAGGACTCTGAGACAGACTGGTTCAAGGTTCTATGGTCTGATGAGACCAAGATCGAGATCTTTGGTGCCAACCACACACGTGACGTTTGGAGACTGGATGGCACTGCATACGACCCCAAGAATACCATCCCTACAGTCAAGCATGGTGGTGGCAGCATCATGCTGTGGGGCTGTTTCTCAGCCAAGGGGCCTGGCCATCTGGTCCGCATCCATGGGAAGATGGATAGCACGGCCTACCTGGAGATTTTGGCCAAGAACCTCCGCTCCTCCATCAAGGATCTTAAGATGGGTCGTAATTTCATCTTCCAACAAGACAACGACCCAAAGCACACAGCCAAGAAAACCAAGGCCTGGTTCAAGAGGGAAAAAGTCAAGGTGTTGGAGTGGCCTAGTCAGTCTCCTGACCTTAACCCAATTGAAAACTTGTGGAAGGAGCTCAAGAATAAAGTCCACATGAGACACCCAAAGAACCTAGATAACTTGGAGAAGATCTGCATGGAGGAGTGGGCCAAGATAACTCCACAGACCTGTGCCGGCCTGATCAGGTCTTATAAAAGACGATTATTAGCTGTAATTGCAAACAAGGGTTATTCCACAAAATATTAAACATAGGGGTTGTATAATAATTGACCCACACTTTTATGTTTAAAATTTAATAAAATTTAACTGAGCAACATAACTTTTTGGTTTGTAAGATTTATGCTTCTGTTCATAAAAGCTACTCTCGTTTGCAGTTTGAAGGCTCTAATTTATTTGCATCTTATCAAACCAGCTAAATCTGCAGGGGGTTGAATACTAGTTGTAGGCACTGTAGTTAGTATGTTAGTTCATGTAATACCACTTAGACCTCTGCAGGAAGAGCCACTGACATATCAATTGGACCTGGAATGGGTGCGTTATGGATGGCACCACGTTCAATGGACCTCTGGCTGCATCTGACAAGGGTACCGGTGAAACCACTGACAGCCGGTTAGGGACGCTAATAGGAAGGATTTCCAAGAATATCAAGAGATAATGCAGATTGTTATATCTGTGAAGTGTATTATGATGCCTAGAATCAATGCATTGCAACAACTGATGCGTCAGATGATTTGGAATTGGAACGATGCATTAAAAATCTTTGGGATCAGTCCAGGCAATAGTTTCTCCCTGACATTTCTGTATCTTATTTGAGAGAAAAATAGCCAGGTCACCCTTACCATATGAAAACTAACCCTAATAGTAATTATCATTTTTAAAGGATGGCTTTTTATTAGAATATTTAGAAAATTACACTTTCCAATATAATTAAAACACGGGTGTGCTAACACACGTACATGCATGAATATGTGCCAAAAGGACAAACTTTACATCAAACATACACAGCGAAGCTGAAGGGAACAAATCCTTATGTTGTTGGTAGAACCACATATCCATATGTATCCTGAGAATGATGTCACAATGAAATGCATGTATGTGTTTCTAGAAAGGTTGTCCCTATGCTGGAGGTATCAGTCAGATCAACCCTCCTAAGCTGTCTATATAGGCACGCAAGTCATAGAAAGTTGAATAAAATGATATCTTGTTATCTGCAATCCAATGTATTTTTCAAAGAAATCCACGTTTTTGTTAATATGTAAATTAGTTGTTAAGATCTATGGGCTGGACACTCATCTGCATGAGAATCTGCCTCCAAAGCTTATTTACAATGAAAGGGGGAGTTACCAATGTGAGATATGTAATGACTGACAGTCTGCCCTCCTGATCTACATGTCTCACACTGGTAATGCATCCTTTCATTGAAAATAAGCTCTGGAGGCAGATTCTCAGTGAGATCTTTGTCCAGCCCATAGTCCTGATCAGCTCATTTACTTATAAGAAAATACATGGATTTCTCTGGAATAAGACATCAGATCACAGATGTCAATGTATAATTTTATTCAGATTCCTGTGAACAACATGCCCATATACAATGCTTAGGAGGGTTCATCCTTCTGACAGATGCTAAAGCCTGGGGCGTATTAGTACACCCCAGACCATCACCCCTGGTTCAGTGAGGGCTCCGGCGCTGAGCCCGCACTGAACCGGGCACATGTCAGCTGATTACTACTGCTGACATGTGCCCGCAACAGCCACGGGTGGAATTGAGATCCACCCGCGGCTGTTAACATGTTAAATGCTGCTGTCAATCTCTGACAGCGGCATTTAACAGCGCCGCGCCGGAAGCGCGCCACTTACCCCGCCCATCGGTGACCCCGTCACGTGATCGCGGGTCACTGATGGGTGGGCATGACAACCCTGGGTCTGCAGCAGACCCTAGTGGTTGTCATGTAAAGATCGCTATGAGCGCCACCTAGTGGTCGGCGCTCATAGCACAGGAGCATTTCTGCTGCATAAAGGTGATCTGCTCATCGCCTCTATGTACAGTAGCAGAGGCGATCGGGCAGTTGCTGCTTCTAGTCTCCTATGGAGACTATAGAAGCATGCAAAAAGTGTAAAAAAAATGTTTTTAAAAATATTTAAAAAATTAAAAAAATATAAAAGTTTAAATCACCCCCCTTTCGCCCCATTCAAAATAAAATAATAAAAATAAACCCCACATACACATATTTGGTATCGCCGCGTTCACAATCGCCCGATCTATCAATATAAAAAAAGAATTAATCCGATCGGTAAACGGCATAACGAGAAAAAAATTCTAAACGACAGAATTACGTTTTTTGGTCACCGCAACATTGCAATAAAATGCAATAACGGGCGATCAAAACATCGGATCTACCCCAAAATGGTATCAATAAAAATATCAGCCCTCACCCAGCCCCAGATCCCGAAAAATGGAGACGCCAAGGGTCTCTTAAAATGGCATCATTTTTTTTTTTACCAAAAAAAAAGAACCTATACATGTTTGGTGTCTACTAACTCGTAATGACCTGGAGAATAATAATAGCTGATCAGTTTTAGCATTCAGTGAACATGGTGAAAAAAAACAAAAAAACATCTGTGGTATTGCACTTTTTTTTGCAATTTCACCGCACTTGGAATTTTTTTCCCGTTTTCCAGTACATGATATGGTAAAACCAGTGATGTTGTTCAAAAGTACAACTTGTCCTGCAAAAAATAAGCCCTCACACGGCCATATTCACTGAAAATAAAAACATTATGGCTCTGGGAACAAGGGGAGTAAAAAACGAAAACTCAAACAGGGTCATTAAGGGGTTAAACAAGATTTCTTTATGAACTGACCAGCATGATCTTTTCTGGTTATATTGCTGCCAGTTAGGTTTAGTAATTAAGCAATTTAATACATATTTAACTTTCTGACTGTTTTAGTATGTGACCAAAGTATAAGACAAAATGTCTTGCGTGCCTACAGTACATTAGAGTAGTACATTAGAGTTCTTCACAAATGCACAATTTATATTTCTCGTTATCTGGTCCCTTAACTCGAGTTCCTATATAAGTTACAGGGGTTGTACAGGTTTGGGACAAAAGTCTTCTGAATCTCATTATTCCCTGGTATTTGGTGCAAGTGGGCGGTCACATGAGCGAATGTATACGATTTGAATACTTGCGGTCATGTGCTGCCTATGCAAAAAGTATACATTTGGTCATGTGACCATCCATTCACATCAGGAATACCGGGAAATCGTGGAAGTGTGTGTACCGCTATCATGATTCAGTATTCTGCAGTTACATAGAATATCTGAAAACGTTTGTCCCAAGCCTGAACAAGCCCTTTAAATTAGGAAATATTTAAACTGCAACACAATAAATTTTCTTTTTTATATCTCTATGTTCTGTATTTTTCTTTCACAACAATCTCCAGTAAGTCATTATAAAGTCTTAATTACTTTTTTCTTTTCTCAGGTAAAGGCACAGTAAAAATCAAGGTAAGTGTCCCTTTCAAGTAATTTAAAAAGGAATAATAAAAAAATATAAGTTAGATTTTTTTTTTCCCATGGGAATGGGATTTTTCTAAAATACGCTCTTTTAAAATATTAAGATTATCACTAAAAGTGTACTAACCAAAGGGAATTCAACTTTGGGAGCCCGCACGTCATCAGTATACAAAGTAATCTAAGCTGTACATCATTTATACATCACCCACTTATTCCTCAACACTGGACTGGAGAAAGATAATAGTATCACAAAAAAAATATGAATGTTCAAGATTTTTTAATTCTTTGCTGCATTTATTCTACTCCGCCCTGCCTTCCCTTTAAAGAGGTGGAAAGCAGAGGATAAGGTGACATCAATGTGTACATTTTTCCAAGTTAATAGCCGTGAGGGAAGATGTGTAAACTGGGGACACATCATCCTAAACATATTTAAAGGGAATCTGCCAGTAGGATTTCACCCCCAAAAGTGCATGTAGCTCTTTCAAAGAAAAGTCCAGCAATACCTGTGCATGACCAGTTCGTTTTGAACAGATATTACCCAGTACTAGTATAAAATGAACTTTATAGCCTGGAAATGTAATTAGTAGGTGGTGACAAATTGGTTAATATAAGTTCAATATGTAATCCTAAGAAGAGTAAAAATGTTCATATGTGGAGTTGACAATCATTTATTTCCTCCTTAAAGGGAATCTGTCAGCAGGATTTCACACCCAAAACTGTATATATGCACATGTAGCTCCTTTAAAGACAAGTCCAGCAATATGTTTTCATGGAAAGTCCGATCCTCCATTGCTGAGAAATCAGCATTAATTGATATGTAAATGAGGCTCGAGGACTATGTTAGATCTGAAGACTCTGTCACTCCAGCTCTATTCTCTGCCCAGCACCGCCTATTCCTGTTTAACGGACAGCCTCTGGGCTGTTTAACTTCAGGCAAAGGGGCTGTCAGTAATGAGGAAGGATGTTGACATGTGATTGTCCTGAGGAAGGAGTCATTACTGACTCTGAAACGTGTTGACAATATATCACTTTTCATTTAATCATCTTGTCTTCGGATCTTGGAATCAGCAGCACATCTGAAATCTACTATTCCTGGTTGTATATTAAGAATTGTTCTTCTGTGGATATTGCAGCAGCTGTCAGTTACACCAAATAGTGGTTGTGTCACACATAACTCTTTAAGGTGAGTGTATCACCCCTATCCTTGTACCCTTATACTTGGTTAAGACCTTATTGCGCTTTGCACATTTTTTACAAAAATTTTAACATGTCATTTTTGAAATGAGTAAACTGATCTATTATCAATATCTGGTGTGACCCCCTTGTCCAAAAAAAACCTTACTTTGCTTTCATCTGTCCACAAAACACTGTTTTAATAGCCTTGTGGCTTATCCGGGTGATCTTTAACAGACAGGCAGCAATGTTCGTTTTGGAGAGCTGTGGCTTCCTCCTTGCAATCCTTCTATGCACGCCATTGTTGATCAGTGGCCTCTTGATGGTGGTCTCATAAAAATTAAGCTAATGTGAGACAGGCCTTCAGGTGCTTAGAGGTTACCTTGGGCTTCTTTATGACCTTGTATTCTATTATACACCTTGCTCTTGGAGTCATCTTTGTTGGTCAATGACTGGGGAGTGTAATTATAGTCTTGAACTTCCTCCATTTGTGCACAATTTGTATTACTGTGGATTCGTGGAGACCAAATTATTTAGAGATGTTTTGTAATTTGTATGAAATTGTTTGAAAATGTGATTGTTCTAGGTGAAATTTATGCAGAAATATGGAAAATTCTAAGAGTACACAAACGTTCAAGCAGTACTGTAATACAAAACAAAAAACACATAAAAAAAACCCATTTATTATTTTTCCTCCTGTCACAGGTTCCACCTGGACTGAGAGGACAAGCTCACCTGAAAGTCTGGGGCAATCGTCATTTAAATGATGGCGGATTCATTTTCCACAACTCCACAACTGTTACTGTGGATAGCAAAGGTTTATCTTTATTTATACAGACTGACAAACCGGTATATAAACCCAAACAAAAAGGTAAGATATATATGTATAAATTCTAATCTAATATTTCTTTAAAGAACTTGTCCTTATCCAGTTTTCATTGTAAACTTTGTCTTTAGTGCTTATCAATATGTACATGGTTACACCTGATCTGCGACCAGCCAAGGAAAAGGTAAGATGGTGACATAGAGCGTTTGCTAATAATATTTTTTAATAATTATCAATTAATTATATTTATGACCTTGTTTTATTTACCTCAGTTTAACATGCAACATCAAAATCCTACTAATGCATATAATGTACCTTACTTAGTACATTATTTAGTGCTTAGTACAGTACTTCCGACATTTATCTCACATTTAAATCTTTTATTTTATTTTAGGTTGAAGCTTACGTAATGGTAAGTTATGAGTTATCTACAGATTGTGCAATTGTGCTACTTTCTTCCCTTACAAAAGTTACAATATAGCTCTTTTGAAACTAAATCTCTATAGTTCTATAGTCTTTTTTCTACTTCTGCTTGTGTGTCCTCATCCATAAACACTCCCTGAACCATCTGCTCTGTTTCCCTTCTTACTATTAGTAATTGGTATTGATCTTCTCCCATAAATGACTGTTGGACTTCTCACAGTGTCCCTATCATACCTAATCCTTTTTCTCAGCCCTTTCGCATAGTAGTGTGGGTTATTTCTATAAAGGGCTTCGTAAAGTGTTGGTGCTCTTTTGGTTTTAGGATCCACGTGGATCTAGAATTATTCAGTGGATGGATCTGAATTCAATCTGCTGTGGTGAGTTGAATATCTATTAATAAATGAACAAAACGGATTAAAGGGTCATAAGATTTAATATACGTTGCTGTGTTTGCAAAGATGGATAACTGTTTTAGTTAATGTCACATTATTTATTTCTGCAACATCTGTTCATCATGAAAGGAGTTATTAGATTTATAACTAGTGTTGAGCATTCCGATACTGTAATATCGGGTATCGGCCGATATTCGCAGTATCGGAATTCCGATACTTAATTCCGATACTTTTACAATATCGAATACCGGAATCGGAAGTTCCCATAATGCCTGCGCTCTGCAGTGTCTGTGAAGGATGACAAGCTGGATGGCAGCGCGATCCAGCTTGTCATCAGAATGCCATCCCAGCGGGGGAGAATTCTCCTGATTGTTTAAAAGCCGGCGGGCGGTATAAAGCCGCCGGCTTTTAAACAATCACACAGCCCCATACTGCTTCCCCGCAGCCTCCCACCCCGATCCTCCGCTCCCCTCGCCACCTCCCATCCCGATCGTAAGTTAGGACCGGGCAGGGAGCGCAGCACCAAGGAGCGAAGGACCCGGGCGGGGAAGCCGGCAGTGAAAAGACTTCACCGCCGGCTTTCCTGTTCTGTGCTGCGCTTTCCCGCCGGTTATTTCAAATGAACAGCTGAGGTATCAGGTGATGCCGATCAGCTGTTCATTTGAAGTAGCCGCGGTGCCCTCAGAGGGTTCATGTGAGTTCATGCTTGACTGCATGAACTCACATGAACTTTCCCACGACCGCACAGGTCAGCCACACCTCACAGACCATCAGACCGGTCATGATTAGTGTGTGTGCGGGGTGTCTGTGTGCGGGGTGTCTGTGTGCGGGGTGTCTGTGTGCGGGGTGTCTGTGCGATGTTTGTGCGGGTGTCTGTGCGGGTGTCTGTGCGTGCAGGCAGACATAGGCCGATGTGACACTACTACTCCCATCGGCCTATGTCTGTCCCCCGTCCACTCCTGCCAGCAGGATCAGCTCGATGGGAGCAGTAGTTCCCATCAGTCTGATCCTGCTATTTAAATTGCCCTACTGTGCCCCAATAAATGTTAAATACATGTCATTGGTGGCCAGTGGTTACCTACAATAAATTAGTTCATACATTACCTGTCCCCGCCGATCGTCACCTAAAATAAAGTAAAAAATAAAAAACTACACCTATACTCACCTAGACACCTAATTCCCCGAAGCCATCGATCTCCTGTAATAAAATATAAAATAATAAACCACAACCTTATCCTTACCCCTCCGGAGTAGTCCACGAGTGTCCCACGAAGATCTCCAGTTCAGAGCAGCCACATAGAATGTGACCGCTCTGAACCGCTGCCGCCGCTAGAATGACGGGGCCGTAAAGCAGCCCCGTCATTGCATAAGCGGGTTCACCGGAGTTCAGGCAGCGCTGCTCCGGTTAGCTGCTTTACGGCCCTGCTGTATCGTGAGAAATTCCCACGGTACAGCACTGCCGTAAAGGAGGTCTCCGGAGCTGCGCTGCCTGAATGCACTCCGGTGACCTCAGTCAGTGGCTCCCGCTGCCGGGAGCGGACGTGTTCCCGGCAGTGTGAGCTTACAGCAGCCATGCACAGCTGTCACCATCTCCAGATGTGACAGCTGTGCATGGGAGATCAGCACAGGAACGTGGACAGGTAACTATTATTTTTAGTGAACTAAGAATTAAATAAAATGGTGTGTTTTATTTCAAATAAATTATTTTTTTCTGGGTGTAGTGTGTTTTTTCTTTTTAACACTTTGTAGGTTAGTAATGGGGGTGTCTTATAGACGCCCATCATTACTAACCTGGGCTTCATGGCAGCTGGCGCTGACATGAACCCCACCACTATTACCCCCTGCCACCGCACCAGGGCAGCGTGGAAGAGCGAGGCTAAGTGCCAGAATTGGCGCATCCTACGGATGCGCCATTTCTGGGGCGGCTGACGGCTGGTGTTTCTAGCCTGGGAGGGGGCCATTATTCATGGCACCCTTCCTGGGCTATTAATATCAGCCCCCAGCTGTCTGCCTAGCCTTTGCTAGCTATTAAAATAGGGGGGACCCCACGTCATTTTTTTGGGGGGGGTCCCCCATTTTAATAGCTAGTAAAGGCTAGGTATTCAGCTGGGGGCTGATATTAGTAGCCTGGGAAGCTCCGTGGGTTTTACCCCCTTCCCAGGCTTCAAACATCTGCCCCAGCCGTCTGCTTAACCTCCGCTAGAGACTAAAATTATGGGGGATCCCACGCCATTTTTTTTTTAAATAAATCCTTTATTTTAACACTAAATGACATTTGAGGAGTTAATAAAGATGCAGTCCCTAAATTATTATTTATTTTTTAATTAATTTTTCCCAAAACTTTTGACGTGGGCTTCGCCATATTTTTGTATGCCAGCCAGGTACAGCATCCAGCTTCTATGAACGCGCCATTTTCCGGGGCGGCTGCGGACTGCAATTTTCAGCGGGGGGGGGGGGAGGGGGGCAGAAAGCTTGGGCCTCCCTGCGCTGCGGATTCCAGCCCCCAGCTGCCTAGTTGTACCTGGCTGGACACAAAAATAGGGAGAAGCTCCACGTTTTTTTTTTTTTTCATTATTTCATGAAATTCATGGAATAATTAAGAAAAAAAGGGCTTCCCTATATTGTTGTGTCCGGCTAGGTACAAATAGGCAGCTGGTGGTTGGGGGCAGCCCGTTCCTGCCTGCTGTACCTGGCTGGACACAAATATAGTGCAAAGCCCCACGTCAATTTTTTTTAATTATTTCAGGAAATTCATGAAATAATTAAAAAAAAATTGACGTGGGGCTTCGCTCTATATTTGTGTCCAGCCAGGTACAGCAGGCAGGAACGGGCTGCCCCCAACCACCAGCTGCCTATTTGTACCTAGCCGGACACAACAATATAGGGAAGCCCTTTTTTTCTTAATTATTCCATGAATTTCATGAAATAATTAAAAAAAAAAAATGCGTGGGGCTTCGCCCTATTTTTGTGTCCAGCCAGGTACAACAAGGCAGCTGGGGGCTGGAATCCGCAGCGCAGGGAGGCCCAAGCTTTCTGGGCCCCACCCGCTGCAAATTGCAGTCCGCAGCCGCCCCGGAAAATGGCGCGTTCATAGAAGCGCCATCTTCTGGCGCTGTACCCAACTCATCCAGGGCCCTGGTGCGGTGGCTCACTGGGTAATAAAGGGGTTAAGGCCAGCTTGGCATTATCAGCTGGCCCTAAGCCCGAAATTCATGGGGTCACGCCAATATTAGACATGACCGCCATGAATTTCTAGTAAAGTATTTAAAAAAAACACAAACACCCAGAAAAAAGTCCTTTAATTGAAATAAAGACACAATTCTTTATTGTTCTAAATTAAACCATACTTACCGTCACGCCCATTCCAGCTGAAGCCAACGATCTCCTGCAATAAAAGTAAAATAATAAAGCAACATCATCCTTACCTTTCCATGGCTCCCACGACAGCTTCAGCTCTGCTTCATCGAGATGACAGCCTGGATCGCAGCAGAACGCTGCCATCCATCCTGTAATCCCGCAGACACTGAGAAGTGCAGGCATACTTCCACTCCTCAGTGTCTGGCTGTGACGGCATCCCGATAAGCCGAGTCTCTCACGCTCACCGCATGCGCAGGAGAATTTTCCCACGCTGTCAGTGACGTGCATGAGGTGAGCTGAGTTCATTGGACATGACCTCGGCTCATCTGGATGCCGTCACAGCCAGACACTGAGGAGCGCAAGCATGCCTGCGCTTCTCAGTGTCTGCGGGATGACAGGATGGATGGCAGCGTTCTGCTGCGATCCAGGCTGTCATCTCGATGAAGCAGAGCTGAAGCTGTCGTGGGAGCCATGGAAAGGTAAGGATGATGTTGCTTTATTATTTTACTTTTATTGCAGGAGATCGTTGGCTTCAGCTGGAATGGGTGTGATGGTAAGTATGGTTTAATTTAGAACAATAAAGAATTGTGTGTTTATTTCAATTAAAGGACTTTTTTCTGGGTGTTTGTGTTTTTTTTAAATACTTTACTAGAAATTCATGGTGGTCATGTCTAATATTGGCGTGACCCCATGAATTTCGGGCTTAGGGCCAGCTGATAATGCCAAGCTGGCCTTAACCCCTTTATTACCCAGTGAGCCACCGCACCAGGGCCCTGGATGAGTTGGGTACAGCGCCAGAAGATGGCGCTTCTATGAACGCGCCATTTTCCGGGGCGGCTGCGGACTGCAATTTGCAGCGGGTGGGGCCCAGAAAGCTTGGGCCTCCCTGCGCTGCAGATTCCAGCCCCCAGCTGCCTAGTTGTACCTGGCTGGACACAAAAATAGGGTGAAGCTCCACGTTTTTTTTTTTTTAATTCATGAAATTCATGGAATAATTAAGAAAAAAAGGGCTTCCCTATATTGTTGTGTCCGGCTAGGTACAAATAGGCAGCTGGTGGTTGGGGGCAGCCCGTTCCTGCCTGCTGTACCTGACTGGACACAAATATAGGGCGAAGCCCCACATCAATTTTTTTTAATTATTTCATGAATTTCCTGAAATGATTTAAAAAAAATTGACGTGGGGCTTCGCACTATATTTGTGTCCAGCCAGGTACAGCAGGCAGGAACGGGCTGCCCCCAACCACCAGCTGCCTATTTGTACCTGGTTGGACACAACAATATAGGGAAGCCCTTTTTTTCTTAATTATTTCATGAATTTCATGAAATAATTAAAAAAAAAAAATACGTGGAGCTTCGCCCTATTTTTGTGTCCAGCCAGATACAACTAGGCAGCTGGGGGCTGGAATCCGCAGCGCAGGGAGACCCAAGCTTTCTGGGCCACCCCCGCTGCAAATTGCAGTCCGCAGCCGCCCCGGAAAATGGCGCGTTCATTGAAGCGCCATCTTCTGGCGCTGTACCCAACTCATCCAGGGCCCTGGTGCGGTGGCTCACTGGGTAATAAAGGGGTTAAGGCCAGCTTGGTATTATCAGCTGGCCCTAAGCCCAAAATTCATGGGGTCACGCCAATATTAGACATGACCACCATGAATTTCTAGTAAAGTATTTAAAAAAACACAACACCCAGAAAAAAGTCCTTTAATTGAAATAAACACACAATTCTTTATTGTTCTAAATTAAACCATACTTACCATCACGCCCATTCCAGCTGAAGCCAACGATCTCCTGCAATAAAAGTAAAATAATAAAGCAACATCATCCTTACCTTTCCATGGCTCCCACGACAGCTTCAGCTCTGCTACATCGAGATGACAGGCTGGACCGCAGCAGAACGCTGCCATCCATCCTGTCATCCCGCAGACACTGAGAAGCACAGGCATGCTTCCACTCCTCAGTGTCTGGCTGTGACGGCATAAAGATGAGCCGAGGTCATGTCCAATGAACTCAGCTCACCTCATGTACGTCACTGACAGCGTGGGAAAATTCTCCTGCACTCAGCACTTCAGCGTGAGAATTTTCCCACACTGTCAGTGACGTGCATGAGGTGAGCTGAGTTCATTGGACATGACCTCACCTCATGTATGTCACTGACAGCGTGGGAGAATTCTCACGCTGAAGCGCTGAGTGCAGGAGAACTTTCCCACGCTGTCAGTGACGTGCATGAGGTGAGCTGAGTTCATTGGACATGAACTCGGCTCATCTGGATGACGTCACAGAGAGACACTGAGGAGCGCAAGCATGCCTGCCTTCTCAGTGTCTGCGGGATGACAGGCTGGATGGCAGCTTTCTGCTGCGGTCCATCCTGTCATCTCGATGTAGCAGAGCTGGAGCTGTCCTGGGAACCATCGAAAGGTAAGGATGAGGTTGCTTTATTATTTTTCTTTTATTGCAGGAGATCGTTGGCTTCAGCTGGAATGGGCGTGATGGTAAGTATGGTTTAATTTAGAACAATAAAGAATTGTGTCTTTATTTCAATTAAAGGACTTTACTCTGGGTGTTTGTGTTTTCTTTTAACTTTGACTATGGGGTTAGTAATGGGGGTGTCTTATAGACGCCTCTCCATTACTAACCTGGGCTTGATGTCAGCTGGCATTATAAGCTGACATCAACCCCAACCCTATTACCCCCTGCCACCGCACCAGGGCAGCGTGGAAGAGCGAGGCTAAGTGCCAGAATTGGCGCATCCTATGGATGCGCCATTTCTGGGGCGGCTGACGGCTGGTGTTTCTAGCCTGGGAGGGGGCCAATATTCATGGCACCCTTCCTGGGCTATTAATATCAGCCCCCAGCTGTCTGCCTAGCCTGTGCTAGCTATTAAATTAGGGGGGACCCCACGTTATTTTTTTGGGGGGGTTCCCCCATTTTAATAGCTAGTAAAGGCTAGGTATTCAGCTGGGGGCTGATATTAGTAGCCTGGGAAGCTCCGTGGGTATTACCCCCTTCCCAGGCTTCAAACATTTGCCCCAGCTGTCTGCTTAACCTCCGCTAGAGCCTAAAATTAAGGGGAACCCCACGCCAATTTTTTTTTTAAATAAATCCTTTATTTTAACACTAAATGACAAGTACAGTAATCAACACTGTCACTGTACTTCATATATATGTGACTGACATGTTTCTATCTATCTAATCTATGTGTGATTCTCTATTCTTTCTGTTCTAAATTGTCGGGTACAGATGCTGAATTGCCGGCCGGCTTTCTTAAAGAGACGGTGCACGAAAACACTAATATTTTTTTTAATAAATCCTTTACACTAAATGACAAGTACAGTAAGCAACACTGTCACTGTACTTCATATATATGTGACTGACATGTTTCTATCTATCTAATCTATGTGTGATGCTCTATCTTTCTGTTCTAAATTGTCGGGTACAGATGCTGAATTGCCGGCCGGCTTTTTTAAAGAGACGGTGCACGAAAACACTAATATTTTTTTTAATAAATCCTTTACACTAAATGACAAGTACAGTAACCAACACTATCACTGTACTTCATATATATGTGACTGACATGTTTCTATCTATCTAATCTATGTGTGATGCTCTATTCTTTCTGTTGTAAATTGTCGGGTACCGGTGTATGCCGCTGATGAATTGCCGGCTTTTCATGTCATTCTACATTATTCTTAGTTGTTTTACTTCATGTAGAATTAACCTACAAGGAAAGAAAGGGTTTATTTTCATTCCGATATTTGTGTCCCATTGACTTGCATTGGTTTCCGGTATCGGAATCGGCGATATCCGATACTTTTTGGGTATCGGCCCGATCCAATCCGATACGATATTTCCTGATATCGGAAGGTATCGCTCAACACTATTTATAACTTGATCTATACAACAGGATAGCTTCACATGTTGTCACGCAGGGTGTGGGAAAGACTTAGTGCAACACAGAGGGAAGAGGGAAAGGAAGGAGTGGAGACCTCCTAGTCCGGTCTAGTGTTACCCTGTCTCAACTACCGTCCCTATATTGGCTCTTCACCAATTGCCGCACACGTGCCTCGCCCTGTCTTTCCCTGGCGTATGGCTAAGGCTAGGGACGGGAGGAGATGAGTGTGACGCCCTGCAGCTGCAGGCTGTCACAGAACTCCTTGGTGTTGCACAGATGGGATTCTCCCCAGTGGCCTCAATACATGCAGACATCTCCACCCAAGTCCACTAGATGGAGCCCTGTCAGGTATATATATATTGGGGGGTGGAGTTCAGGAAGTCAGTCAGTGAGTGTGACACGATGCTGCAGCACCAGAAAAGCTGAAGTCTGTGTGGCTGAAAGCCAGGCTAGGCCCAAGCTGCGGGCTAGTCTGGCCAGTGAGAGCCTAGAGTGGGCTAGAAGGCAAGGAGAAGAGAAGAGCCATGAGGGACAGAGGAACCACAGAGGGTTCGTCCCCTGTTGCAAGCCGGGCACCGGGCCCGAGCCTATTGGGATCTCTATGCCCAGTAGGGAATCCGGCATACTGAGGAGGATTTCATATCCCTCAGTCCACCCGTGAATAGCGCACACACAGAGGACTAGGTACCACGAAGGCCCCAGCGTCCAGGTATCGTGGTAACCAGTGGGAAAGCCCTCGTCGCCAAGCAAGACGGGTGAGAGAAACATCAAGGGAGCTAGACCCTGTTCCAGGCAGGTCAGAAGCTCCAGGTAGAGAGACAGGAAGATACAGAAAGGAGGCCTTATACCCACTCACTGGGGAGCAAGACCAGAAGTGCACACCACCTACAAGTACCCCAGACCGTACCTGACTACCATCTGCAGTAAAGGTACTGAAACTAGCCCCGGTGTGTGTGTTTGTTCTTCCTCTGACCCGGCTGGGTCCCATCTTCCCTGCACCACCATCCATTACACCCCACGCTGCCCTGGAGCTAGCTCTACCTGTGGAGAGCCACACCATCCCTGCTGCTGTAGCACCAGCTCCAGAGGACTGCTCCGCAGCGGCGGCCCCCTTTGGCCGCAATCCACAGGTGGCGTCACGAACACTTTAAATCCATTATAACAATCCCCCCTTTTACTGACCGCCTGGGTCATGGACCGGGCCAGCTACCGTGATATTTCCCCCAGCAACCGGAGGCCCGGCTGCCGAGTACCCCACGGCCCAGGGGGCGCGTCATGAGCACTAGTCGATCTCCACTAAACTCTATAGACAACAAGGGTAGACTAACAGGGGGAAATTGCTTAGCTTTAGACTACTCCAGACAAATGCGCACACGGCCTCAAGCTCCAGAGAGACGAAGTACTGCTCTTGCTAAAGCCTCACAAGTAGTAATGAATATCGCCGGCACCTCCCTCTCAGACTCACCAGGTATATATACACCCAGGCCAGGGAGCTAATTAGCCAGAGGGAGGTAGCCGCTGGGTCCTAGAGACAGCCATCCTCTAAGAAGATGTCTGTAATGCCAAACGTAGAGATCTCCCTCAACCAACTGCAGGACGACTGTCTGTCACCTCTGACACACCCTTGACACATGTACTGTAAAAGTGATGTTCACTACCTTTAAAATTAAATTTCCTATATTTTTCATAAAACCTACAAAAGACAAAAGACAAAAATATATCTCATACCCTACCATCATTATATATAAATGTAAAGCAAAGTTGCATAATAAATATAGGGTACTTAGTGAACTATTTTTGATCAAAAAAAGTATACAAGCCGTCCCACCAGCGGCAAGGTGACCCTAAATTGGGACGGTACCTATACTGCCTATATTAAAAACCTTACTGTATATCAAAGTTGAAGTAATGCATATAAAAGGGTAGACAAATAGGACCGGGTCCCAACTCCAGACCACCCAGGCCCGTGGTAAGCTACATATATACCAGTCAGCTCAACAAAGGGGATGCCACACCCTTAAATTGCACAGAATGCAAACAAGACAAAAAACCAGGCAATGTGAACTGAGATCTAAGATGGTAGACATGCAAGAAATAGAAGCATGTTCACACTAGCAAAAAAGAAACAAAACCTACAAAAGACAAAAGACAAAAATATATCTCATACCCTACCATCATTATATATAAATGTAAAGCAAAGTTGCATAATAAATATAGGGTACTTAGTGAACTATTTTTGATCAAAAAAAGTATACAAGCCGTCCCACCAGCGGCAAGGTGACCCTAAATTGGGACGGTACCTATACTGCCTATATTAAAAACCTTACTGTATATCAAAGTTGAAGTAATGCATATAAAAGGGTAGACAAATAGGACCGGGTCCCAACTCCAGACCACCCAGGCCCGTGGTAAGCTACATATATACCAGTCAGCTCAACAAAGGGGATGCCACACCCTTAAATTGCACAGAATGCAAACAAGACAAAAAACCAGGCAATGTGAACTGAGATCTAAGATGGTAGACATGCAAGAAATAGAAGCATGTTCACACTAGCAAAAAAGAAACAAAACCTACAAAAGACAAAAGACAAAAATATATCTCATACCCTACCATCATTATATATAAATGTAAAGCAAAGTTGCATAATAAATATAGGGTACTTAGTGAACTATTTTTGATCAAAAAAAGTATACAAGCCGTCCCACCAGCGGCAAGGTGACCCTAAATTGGGACGGTACCTATACTGCCTATATTAAAAACCTTACTGTATATCAAAGTTGAAGTAATGCATATAAAAGGGTAGACAAATAGGACCGGGTCCCAACTCCAGACCACCCAGGCCCGTGGTAAGCTACATATATACCAGTCAGCTCAACAAAGGGGATGCCACACCCTTAAATTTCACAGAATGCAAACAAAACAAAAAACCAGGCAATGTGAACTGAGGTCTAAGATGGTAGACATGCAAGAAATAGAAGCATGTTCACACTAGCAAAAAAGAAACAAAACCTACAAAAGACAAAAGACAAAAATATATCTCATACCCTACCATCATTATATATAAATGTAAAGCAAAGTTGCATAATAAATATAGGGTACTTAGTGAACTATTTTTGATCAAAAAAAGTATACAAGCCGTCCCACCAGCGGCAAGGTGACCCTAAATTGGGACGGTACCTATACTGCCTATATTAAAAACCTTACTGTATATCAAAGTTGAAGTAATGCATATAAAAGGGTAGACAAATAGGACCGGGTCCCAACTCCAGACCACCCAGGCCCGTGGTAAGCTACATATATACCAGTCAGCTCAACAAAGGGGATGCCACACCCTTAAATTGCACAGAATGCAAACAAGACAAAAAACCAGGCAATGTGAACTGAGGTCTAAGATGGTAGACATGCAAGAAATAGAAGCATGTTCACACTAGCAAAAAAGAAACAAAACCTACAAAAGACAAAAGACAAAAATATATCTCATACCCTACCATCATTATATATAAATGTAAAGCAAAGTTGCATAATAAATATAGGGTACTTAGTGAACTATTTTTGATCAAAAAAAGTATACAAGCCGTCCCACCAGCGGCAAGGTGACCCTAAATTGGGACGGTACCTATACTGCCTATATTAAAAACCTTACTGTATATCAAAGTTGAAGTAATGCATATAAAAGGGTAGATAAATAGGACCGGGTCCCAACTCCAGACCACCCAGGCCCGTGGTAAGCTACATATATACCAGTCAGCTCAACAAAGGGGATGCCACACCCTTAAATTGCACAGAATGCAAACAAGACAAAAAACCAGGCAATGTGAACTGAGGTCTAAGATGGTAGACATGCAAGAAATAGAAGCATGTTCACACTAGCAAAAAAGAAACAAAACCTACAAAAGACAAAAGACAAAAATATATCTCATACCCTACCATCATTATATATAAATGTAAAGCAAAGTTGCATAATAAATATAGGGTACTTAGTGAACTATTTTTGATCAAAAAAAGTATACAAGCCGTCCCACCAGCGGCAAGGTGACCCTAAATTGGGACGGTACCTATACTGCCTATATTAAAAACCTTACTGTATATCAAAGTTGAAGTAATGCATATAAAAGGGTAGACAAATAGGACCGGGTCCCAACTCCAGACCACCCAGGCCCGTGGTAAGCTACATATATACCAGTCAGCTCAACAAAGGGGATGCCACACCCTTAAATTGCACAGAATGCAAACAAGACAAAAAACCAGGCAATGTGAACTGAGGTCTAAGATGGTAGACATGCAAGAAATAGAAGCATGTTCACACTAGCAAAAAAGAAACAAAACCTACAAAAGACAAAAGACAAAAATATATCTCATACCCTACCATCATTATATATAAATGTAAAGCAAAGTTGCATAATAAATATAGGGTACTTAGTGAACTATTTTTGATCAAAAAAAGTATACAAGCCGTCCCACCAGCGGCAAGGTGACCCTAAATTGGGACGGTACCTATACTGCCTATATTAAAAACCTTACTGTATATCAAAGTTGAAGTAATGCATATAAAAGGGTAGACAAATAGGACCGGGTCCCAACTCCAGACCACCCAGGCCCGTGGTAAGCTACATATATACCAGTCAGCTCAACAAAGGGGATGCCACACCCTTAAATTGCACAGAATGCAAACAAGACAAAAAACCAGGCAATGTGAACTGAGGTCTAAGATGGTAGACATGCAAGAAATAGAAGCATGTTCACACTAGCAAAAAAGAAACAAAACCTACAAAAGACAAAAGACAAAAATATATCTCATACCCTACCATCATTATATATAAATGTAAAGCAAAGTTGCATAATAAATATAGGGTACTTAGTGAACTATTTTTGATCAAAAAAAGTATACAAGCCGTCCCACCAGCGGCAAGGTGACCCTATATTTTTCATAGTAGAGCATGTTGGTAAAATATGAAAGCTAATTACAATCAACTCACTCTCATTCACCTCATTTTTCAAATATTATCTGTCTGTCTATCTATCTATCTACAGTGGGTAAAATAAGTATTAGATACACTGCCGATTTTGCAAGTTTTCCCACCTAGAAAGAATGGAGAGATCTGTAATTTTTATCGTAGGTACACTTCAACTGTGAGAGACAGACTCTTAAAAAAAAATCCAGAAAATCACATGGTATAATTTTTTACACAATTAAATTGCATTTTATTGCATGAAATAAGTATTTGATCACCTATCAACCAGCAAGAATTCTGGCTCTCACAGATCTGTTGGTTTTTCTTTAAGAAGCCCCCCTACTTTGCACTCATTACCTGTATTAAAGGGAATCTGACACCCCTGGCACTTATCTGACCTCTAATATGGGCATAGATGTGACGTAAATGTATTTCTACTTGTATGCCTCATATTAGAGGTCTTGTTGCTGTGAAATGTCCTTTTATTCAATCAAGTTTCTGATGCTTGCAAGCCCTGGGCCCAGAAGAAATCCTCGCCTCCTGTGTTAATTATAATGTTTCCCTCCTCCCCTGCATGTCACAGTGCCTGGATTTGGCTGCTGCAACTGCACATCACATGGTACTGTGACGTGCAAGGGAGGGGGGAAACATTATAATTACCACAGGGGGCGGGGATTTCTTCAGGGCCCCGGGACTGGAACACATCAGAAAATTGAATGAATAAAAAGACCTCTAATATGAGGCATACAGGTATGTAGATTTACATACCTATCACTTGTATGCCCATATTAGAGGGGCATCTGGGGCTCCATGCAAAATTTTGCCTCATGGGGTAAGAATGATTATGAAAAAGGTCAGGAATCAGCCCAGTACAAGGGAGCGCCTGGTCATTGACCTGAAGAAAGCTTGGACCACAGTCTCAAACATTATTGTTAGTAACACACTACGCCGTCATGGATTAAAATCCTGCAGAGCACACAAGGTCGCCCTGCTCACGCCAGCATATGTCCAGGCCCGTTTGAAGTTCACCAATGACCATCTGGATGATCCAGAGAAGGCATGGGAGGAGGTCATGTGGTCAGATGAGACCAAAATAGAACTTTTTGGTATCAACTCCACTCACCTTGTTTGGGAGAAGAAGGATGAGTACATTCCCAAGAACACCGTCCCAACCGTCAGTCATTCTTTTGGGGGTGCTTTTCTGCAAAGGGGACAGGAAGACTGCACCATATTGGAGGGAGGATGAGTGGGTCATGTATTGTGAGATTTTGGCCAAAAACCTCCTTCCCTCAGTAAGAGCATTGAAGGTGGGTCGTGGCTGGGTCTTCCAGCATCACAATGACCCGAAACACACAGCCAGGGCAACTAAGGAGTGGCTCCTTAAGAAGAATTTCAAGGTCCTGGAGTGGCCTAGTCAGTCTCCAGACCTCAACCCAAAAGAAAATCTTTGGAGGGAGCTGAAAATCAATGATGCCCAGCGACAGCCTTGAAACCTGAAAGATCTGGAGAAGATCTGTATTTAGGAGTGGGCCAAAATCCCTGCTGCAGTGTGTGCAAACTTGGTCACGAACTACAGGAAACGTCTGACCTCTGTAATTACAAACAAAGGTTTCTGTACCGAATATTAAGTTCTGTTTTTCTGTTGTATCAAATACTTATTTCATGCAGTAAAATGCAAATTAATTATGTAAAAATCATACAATGTAATTTTCTGGATTTTTTTTTTTAGATTCTGTCTCTCACAGTTGAATTGTACCTACAATAAAGATTACAGACCACTCCATTCTTAGCAGGAGGGAAAACTTGCAAAATTGTCAGTGTATCAAATACTTATTTTCCCCACCGTATCTATGAGTAAAAATGTCAGAACAGCACCAAACTGCAAAAATAGGTGCAAGGACTCCCAAACAACTATCCCTTTGTCATATATACACACGTGGTCAAAATTGTTGGTACCCCTCGTTGGGCTATAATCATCAACATTAACAGAAATAAACACTTGAAGTAGATCACTCTGTTTGTAATTGTGGCGCCCCTGAAGGTTCAGTGGCCACCAAGGTACTGCATCTCACCCACAGGTGTGGCATCTCACTCTCAGGTAAGGATGGAGTACTGCCCGGGACCCACCCACTTGCATCCATTACACTCCACTTCAGAGGGCAGGGCGAGATTGCTCTTAAGGGAGAGCACAGTCCCTGGTCCCTAGCTGGAGGGCGGAACCATGTAGTGGATGTGGGTGGAGGAAGAAGACAAGGGAGAACTTCAGGAGTAGTATAAAAAGGGAAGCCATCTTGGGAGTAGCAGACAGTCAGAGGAGGACAGTGAAAGGAGCAGGAGCTCTGCAGGAGCTCTGCTCGGGAGGAGCGGGGCTGAGTGAGAGCGGCCCAGGAGGTCAGACTGAAAAGAAGAGAGAAGCAGGGAGGAAGGCTCCAGAAAGAAAGAGGGGATCCTAGGGGTACAGGAAGTGCAGGAGGCCACCCGTACGCCCGAATCTACCAGGACGTGGAGGGATCAGGCCGCAAAGGGGACTGGCCCCAAACTAGTGGGAATTACAACATTCAGCTAGAAACCGGAGGATTCTACATTTTCAGGGTGTAGTTGCCCACAGCCGCAATTAATCGCCAAAAAGGTAGCTGCACTGGATTCAAGGGACTGCAGGTTGCCCACCAGGATCTGAGGTTACCTGCTTGGGACATTGGTTACGAGACGCAGGGCAGGAGGGTGAGAGCCAGCGCAGGAAGACGACCGAGAAAGGCACACAGAAAGGGGTCCCGTTAAGTACTCCTGAAATACCTGAGGGATTGCTGAACCCCTGTCTCGGTGAATGCAGAACGCCGCGGGTGGTAATAATTTGGCCGTTGTAACCAGGAGCAATGTGATAATCGTGAGTAAACCTTGAAGACTGCACCCCACTGAATCTGTGAATTATTGCTGCGCCATCACCAGCCCTGCACTACACTGCACAGTAACATCTACCTCATTAACCATCACAACACCGCTCTGGAGCCTAGCGCTACCTGTGGAGAGCTGAACCAACTCTGCTGCATTACCAACAGCTCCAGAGGATCTGCACCGCAGCGGCGGCTCCATATAGCTGTGTACCACAGGTGGCGTCACGAACATTAAACATAAAAACTATAATCCCTTTCTATAAAGTAGTGTTAGCAAAATAGCAGGGAAAAGGGAGAGGGAAAAAAATATCAGCTCACCCGTTAGTAGACAGCTAGAGACTCTGTGTTGGAGGTGATCCGACAGCGGAATAGCCTTGGTTCCAGGCAATCACTTGGAATATAGAGCAAGGAAAAAGAGAGCACCAGGTATCCAGCGGATCTTCATTAAAATATAGCTTTTATTGAAAACATATAAAAGCAGCCATGTCACAAGGACAAAACACGAGATACTAATCCACAGAGCATGGTCGTCCCAACGCGTTTCAGCTAGGTGTTAGCCTTAATCATGGGATAAATTCACTGTGAGGCATAGTAGTATATATAACTGAACATACAAAGGTAACTCCACCTAGGCACAGGTGGTAAATAACTAATTAGTGAATAGGAGTAAATTTAAAAGTGACATGCTCATATAACAGAATACATATTAAAAGTAACGATATTATACTATCACAGCAAAAAACAAATCTAAGAAAAGTGTATATATAAATCATGAAACAAACAAATAACAAAGGAGAGAATATGAGAGCGATATCCTGTGAAGAAAAAAAAAAAAAAAACGCCCTGGGTCACGGACCGGGTCACCGCCACTGTGACATCTCTCCTAGCAATGACCGGCCCGGCTACCAAGTTCCCCATGGCCCTGGGGGCATGTCATAATGACTCTATATAATATATGAGTTTCACTTTTTGCATTGAAGAACCGAAATAAATTAACTCTTTGATGATATTCTAATTTAGTGAGAAGCACCTGTACATATATACGATGGGAAAGCATTTGCAAAATGGTTACTGTCTTTATTTGCCTCTTCATTTGACAGGTATTATCAATATGAGTTTTCCTCTATCTGATCAGCCTGTGTTTGGAGAATGGCTAATTTTTGCAGAGACTCAAGGCCATGTGTTTAACAAATCATTTTCAGTCCAGAAGTATGGTGAGTTATGAAATCTAATGCCAGTTTATTACTAATAGCAATCATTGACAGTGCACATTTGGATTAGTATTAGCCTTCCAGCACATCATGGGGGTCTTAAATGCTTTCCACTGACTGAGCATTACCTTCAAGGGAATCTGTCAGCAGGTTTTTGCTATGTAATCGGAGAGCAGCATTATGTAGGGGCAGAGATCCTGATTCCAGCAATGTATCACTTACTGGCCTTCTTGCTGCAATTTTTTATTTTTTTTTATTTTTTCGCTACAGATCTAGGAGTTATCTGAATGCTGAGCTCTGTGTAACTCCGCTCACACTCCTGTGAGCTTTCTGTGTACACTGTGCATAGGCAGAAAGCTGCTAATAGGTGTTGGGCGTGGGGTTATAGAGAGCAGGAGGACAAAATGGCACAAGTCAACTAGTCCTCTAGTAATAATCTCCTGCTGATAAACTTATTTTATTGAAAGTATAGCAAGCAACCCAGTATGTGACACATTGCTGAAATTAGCATCTCTACCCTTACATCATGCTGCTCTCCGATTACATAGAAAAAACCTACTGACATATTCCCTTTAACTGTGGCTGGGATAAGTGAGGCTTGCTCACACAAAGGTTTTGTGGTCTAATAAAATCGCAAAACAAATCTTCTGAGATCTCTTCTAGTTTTGGCCAAGGTATAAATGAAGGAAACATAGACCACAAATGTGGCTATATAAAAAAAGCCCATATGCTGGTACACAGTAAAGAAAATAAAAGACCACAAATCAGACAGTGATGTGTTCGTTTTCTAAAATTTTAACATACTATTGTTTTCATGTAATATAAAAAAAATTAAAAGGATGGTGAAAGCTTTCACAATGCTACGTCTCTAAATATCCTTGCATTAATTGTTTAAAAACAGTAATAACTGTAATTACATTTGTCTATATGGATTCTACTTCTTTAATCTATGTTTTCAGTGCTTCCAAAGTTTGAGCTGGTTCTAAGTCCTCCCTCCTTTATTCGAGATATAACTGTTTGTGAAAAAGGAAAAGTCCTTGCCAGGTATAGTAAGTGACTTTGTAGTCAAATTTCTAAAAAAAAATCCTTTTTATACTTTTTTTTTTTTTTCATGTTACAGGTTGTCTCCAACTGCATCCTTAAATGTAGTTATATCCGTGACAAAAATCTCTATTGCAACAATTGGGCCTGAACGTGTCTATGTCAGAGTTTATGTTGTTTTGTAATCCAGATGATATTTATTCACATTAATTAATCTTATATTCTAGATATACATTTGGGAAGCCTGTGAATGGATTACTAACAATCAATATGACTGTGACGGGTGTTGGGTACTACAGATATGAGATTGGACACCAGGTGCTTAAATCTATGGAGGTAAGAGAAGAACACACACAGCAGGCTTTGCAGGGGGAGCGAGAGGGTAATCACACATTCCTCTGCATAATCACAGAGGAGAGGGCTCCAGGGATGTAAAAGGGGGGATCAGTACAGTAATGAAGCTGTGCAACTATATGAGACCTAGTGAGGGCAGCAGCATCCTAGATACACAGACCTCACATGCAGCATGTATTACTGGGAGAGACATTCCCACATGACAAAAGTCTAATAGAAACTAGGAGCAGGTCGCAAACTGGGTATCAAGGATACTGAATATGAAAATAGTAATGGAGATTGCTGGCTTATATTAAATGCAACTTTTAACTTAAGATGACAACTAATATACAGTGTGTGAAATAAGTATTGAAAATGTCAACAATTTTCTAAGTAACTATATTTGTAATGGTTCTAATAACATGAAATTTTCACCAGATGTCGGTAACAACTCATCCAATCCACACAGACAAAAAAAATCAAAACAAAACCGTCAATATATAAGTTCATGTGTAATATTGAGAAATGACACATGGAAAAAGTATTGTACACATGAAGAAAGTGGTGCAAAAAGCCATGGAAAGTCATGAAACCTGCTGAAACCTATCAGTAATTACAAAGCAATCCTGACACTTCGTGAAAAATAATATCAGCTGGTTCACCTGATGGCCTATAAAAATTAGTCTCTTTACCAAGGTGCCACACAAGAAACATCTTATGATTGGTAAAACCAGTGAGCTGTCTCAAGACCTTTACAACCTTATTGTTGCAAAACATATTGATGGCTACAGAAGAATTTCTAAACTAGTGAAGATTCCAGTGAGCACTGTTGAAGCCATTATCCGGAAGTGGAAAGAACATTATTTTATCATAAACGGGCCATGACCAGGTGCTTCCCTCAAGATTTCAGACAGAGGAGTGAAAAGAATTATCAGAAGAGCTGTCCAAGAGCCAAGGACCACCTGTAGAGAGCTACAGAAAGACCTGCAATCAGCAGGTACAATTGTTTAAAAGAAAACTATAAGTAATGCACTCAACCTCCATGGCCGGTATTAAGGCTTACCACGCAAGACTCCATTGCTGAACAAAAAGCATGTTCAAATGTGTTTAAACGTTGCTTAAAAGCGTGTTCAAAACTTCATGTAATTGAAGGCAGGAGGAATGGATAAATGTACAGAGACATTCTTGATAAAAATCTGGTGCCATCTACCAGGATGATGAAGATCAAACTAGGGTGGATATTTCATCAAGACAATGATCCCAAACACACAGCCAAGGAAACTTTAAATCGGTTTCAGAGAAAGAAAATAAAGCTGCTAGAATGGCCCAGCCAATCACCTGACCTAAATCCAACAGAAAATTTATGGTAGGAACTAAAGCTCAGAGTTCATAGGAGCCCAAGGAACCTTCAGGATCCGAAGAGTGTTTGTGTGGAAGAATGGGCCAGGATCACACCTGAGCAATGCCTGCGACTAGTTTCGCCATGTAGGAGACATCTTGAAGCTATCATCACCAACAAAAGCTTTTGTACAAAGTATTAAATAAATTTTAAAGTAATTGTAAATTTCAGTAAGCGTGTTCAATACTTTTTCCCAGTGTCATTTCTCATTATTACACATGACTTAATTTATGGACATCTATGGCTTTGTTTCTTTGTCTGTGTGGATTGGATGGGTTGTTACCGACATCTGGTGAGAATTTCACGTCAATAGCACCTTTGGAAATATATTTACTTAGAAAATTGGTAACATGTTCATTGCTTATTTCATCCACTATATGTAAATATCTGGGTCGTCAGTGTTCAACCTTTGTGTAGAATTGTTAAAGCTGAGCTGCCAGAAATTTTCAAATGCTTACAATATTTAAAAATGTTGACCAGCTGAAATAATTGCTTTTTCTATATACATCATTGTATATGTTAACATTATATTTTCCAAAAATTCAGATTTATGGTTCAGCAACATTCGACATCTGTGCCAAGGATATGATGCCAGCTGACTTTTCAGAGCATTTCCGTGGAACAGTGAATATTTGGGCCACTGTAACTGCTGTTGATGGGAGCAAACAGGTCACTTTTGATGACACCACTCCAGTTCAGAAGCAGCTGATTGATATCAAATATACCAAAGATACACGCAAACAGTTTAAACCAGGCCTCCCTTACCAAGGAAAAGTAGGTTATGAGAATAAGACAAGGATTTCACTATTAATGTTATATTTCAATATGTAAATGCAGCATTTTAATTAAAGGGGATGTCCAGGCTTGGGACAAAAGTCTGATGTTACAATTCCTTAGTATTGCCAGTGCGGGTGGTCATGTGACCATATGTATGTGATTTGCATACTTGCACTCTCCCAATTAATTTTTATTGAGAGAAGCTGAATGCATTCTCTGCGTTCATCTTACTACTCGCTCGCACCAGCAATACTGGAGAATCGTGATTCCTTAGTATTTTCAAAGCTGTCATATAACCATATGTATGTGACTTGCATATTTGTGGTCACACTCCAACTAGTCTCATCTGGCTTCTCCCAATTCACTTCTATTGAGAGAAGCCAAATGCGTCTAGTTGGCATGTGTCCGCAAATCATATAAATATGGTCACATGACGGTATGCACTGGAAATACCAAGAAATCACGATTCCCCAGTATTGCCAGTGCGAGTGACTGGTCATGTGACTGCATGTATTTGATTTGCATACTTGCAGTCAGGTGCTGACTAGTCTCACCCAGCTTTTCTAAATATAAGTGGATTAAGAGATGCCAGATGAGACTTGTCGGCAAGTGACCGCAAGTATGCAAATCACATACATATGGCCACATGACTGCTTGCATCGGAAATACCAGGGAATTGTGACAGAATACACCCTTCACAATTCAGTAATAAGCAGTCTGCAGTCACATCGAGTCCAGTCTTTTGTCCTAAGCATGGACAACCCGTTTCGTTCTTTTTTATTTTTGCTTCAAACATCAATACATGAAAAGTTATTGCATAGCATTCTAAAACGATTCATATAAATGAATAAAAAAGAAATAAAATGCCATCTGTTTCTTAGGTTGAAGTTACATATCCTGATGGAAGTCCTGCTGATGGAGTAACTGTGCGAATCAAAGCTGAACTGACCCTGAAAGACAATGTATATACAAGTGAGCTTGTATCCCAGAATGGCTTAGTTGAGTTTCAGATACCATCTATCCCAACAGCAGCTCAGTATGTATGGCTTGAGGTGAGGATATATATTACCGCACCACTAGTTTTGGTTGGCAATACAAGCCAAACTATATATTATCTAACTGGTGTCCAATATTTCTATGCTGCTGAATCCATTTTCTCTATTTCAAAGTCAAAGGTTATAGCCATTGATGGAAAATCTACTGAAGAGCAATATTTGCCAAACTACTTGTCCATAAGTAGCTGGTATTCTCCAAGCAAGTGCCACCTTCTTATTCAGCCACCTGATAAAGCACTGCTGGTGAGTACAGGGAGTGCACTGTCATCACTCATAAAACAAGAGAAATGCTGAGGGCACTACCAAAAACCGACTACCAAACCAATAATTCAGAATGAGAAGTGTGCTACACAGTAATGATCACTGAATAACATAAAGAAACAGTGTAACCTGGGAATATTACTCCTGAGGAACCCACAATTTTAGGTGGCGATACGATTGGGGACTCCACTCCTCCATCACATTTAGTCCTTGTTCCCAGGTTCCATTGCTTCGTTCTATATATTTTTGATTCACATTGCTTCTGCAGTTACTTAGGCCTATAGCCTTGCAAAGCATGCTTGTTTCTTATGTTCCTTATGCCTTTCTTTAATTTGAGAATAGGCTTTAACCCTGTATATGCACCTTTTGGTTGCGTTTTGGCATTATTTATTATATTTGATTTGGTGACATATTCAGGACTTATCTTGCTTATACGGGCCTTATTGGTCTTTTTTCCTTAGTGCTTTAATGCCTTCAAATATATTTAACATGGCCTTATTATAGGTTTCTGTGTTGATAGATTTACCATAAATATATAGTTATCATGCACATTTATTGTGGATGATATTTTAAATTGTGGTGGACATTGGAATAGTGGTGTTAGTCCTAATAAGGAACGTGCATTATGTTTTCTGCATAAGAGTCTTTGAATTAAAACAAGACCGGAACAGTCCTGTAATGCAAAGCGCAGTAGTATATGTTAACTGAAGTTGTGTTCAGAATTATGTCAGCAAGTGCTACAGTGTCTGTGGATTATCTAATGACTCACATCTTAAAGTTTACTAGCTAAGTTGCGATGACATAGTTTTTGCAAATTCAAACCAGACCTCTATTACACCCAGATGTACAAACCTTTCTGGGACATGCCAGAATTATCATATTTCCAAACTGGGTTGTGTTTCACAGAATGACTATCAGTTAGGCTATTAATTGTTGGATGGCTGAACGTACTTGGGCATGCAAATCACAAAGATCCACTGCTGGCAGCTCCTTTTGCAAATACCAGCCAATGATGTCCCAAATGTGTTTGAAGGGAGACACAAGTCCGGAGACGCTGCAGGCCATGGTTGCATGTTTAGGTCATGCCGACTGCTCATGGTACCATAAGCAATATTTGGCCTGACATTGTCATATTGCAAAACAGCTCCTGAGACATTTTCACGTTCCCTCATGAAGGCCTCTTCATAGCGTTGCCCACATGATATCCAGCCCAATTTCAGACTATCCTTGCAACCAAGACAAAATCGTGACTCATCACTGAAGAGGATAGACCTCCATTCCAGCCTGTATTGCCATTTTGCAAAGCAACATGATAACCTTTGAGAGTGATGGTGTAAGGGTAAATGGAACACCTAATAGCAGGACTTCTGGCTTGTAGCCCAATGTCATGCAAATGCTTTCAGATGGTCTGTGTAGATGCCTTAGGCATGGTATGTGACTTAAAATTTCACTTGCAGGATAGAATCGATTACTAAGAGCTATTCTTTAAATCTGATGAGTCCAGGTGGGCAACGTCTTTTAGATGTTTTTTATGAGGTAATGTCTTACTAGTCTTACTTATGGAATTATGGTGTGGGGTGCCATAATGTATAGTGGCTGGACATCTTTTGTCTTCATTACAGGTACACTAACAGCTCGGTGTTACATTGATTTGTTTGTAAACCAGTGTAGGGCCATTTCTCCAAAGTGTCTCAGGAGCCGTTTTTCAACATGACAACACCAGGCTGCATGTTGCTTGTGTACTGTGAGCAGCTGGCATGGCCTAAACGTGCATCATTGGACGTCATTGGTTGGCAATTGCAAAGGGAGCTGCCAGCAGCGGATCTTGATGATTTGCATGCCCAAATACATTCAGCATGGCAGAACGTTCCTCAGACAACCATTAATAACCTCATTTATAGCATTCCAAAGCACGTAAGTGCTTGTATTTCTGCACATGGGGCTGATATTCGATACTGAAAAAATCGAGATGTTTTGAATATCTTGTTTCCATTTTTTCTTCATTTGCATATCATTAACATATCGATCCTGTGATTTTCATAATGCCATGACATTTCCTTCTCGGTATTGCAATTTCAATGTTGAGGAATGTATGGTCACTTTGAGTATGCTAAGGATTTTAATTGAGGTCTAAGTGCGATAAGAGTCTTGTCACTTGTTTTTTTTTTTATTTCTCTTGATGGCAGGTGGGTGAGGATGCCCTGATTTCTTTGAAGTCCACCTGTCCATGTAATTTTACATTACATTACGAGGTGGCATCTCGTGGAAACCTAGTGCTTTCAGGGAAGCAGTCTGCAAATATCACTCTGCAGAGGGCGAAGAGATCATCATCTGTTACCTTTGATAAGGATTTCAATGAAACAGCAGAGAATGAAGCAGGTGTGATTTCTTACTCAGCCAATGGCGTATCATCTGATTATTCAGTAACTATTAAACCAAAGGCCCTTGAATCTTTCCCCGTTGGTAACAATTCATTTATCTTTTGAGAATGTGGTACATTTGGTGCTAAATGAGTCATCAGATTTATGGTTATGCAACAATGGGAAGCACTTTAACATCAAACAGGCGAATGTACTATCAATCTCTATTGACAGTGATGGTCAGGTGATGTTTGCATTGACTTTTGTTAGAATATAACAGCAATGGGCAATGATAGTGTGTGCATCCAATATAGAGTTAAAGGGGTATTCTGGTGACCTACAGTATAATATTAACTTTTCTTTACTTATTCTTAGAACACATAGATTTACTATCGGCATGCCCGCTAGTGGACTTACTGTAGACTCAAATGAACATAAGCACCAAAAGCCACAGTTTATCAATGCTAAATACACAGCAACTTCAGTAGTGCACATACAGAATTATGGTGGACAGTGTTATTGGGTCTCGCAAGCATTACTGAATTACTGTAGAGACCAAGACTATATAATGAAATATTTCGGAATAAATGTTTGCTTGAGGGTTCCATACTTTTTCTTGTGGAGCCTTTAGCTTTTCTTTTTCTCCTAACATTAAATAAGTACAAAATGACTTTTGAGATTTCTGCATACAGACAAGGATCTGTGGTGCTTATGGTTAGTCAAAACTGCACCACCAACAATTCACAGTTTAAAGAGAATCTGCAGCTGATTCATACTTGCCGTCCAAACCATAGGAAACATGAATCAGAGTCCGGCACAGTTATTTCAGTCACTTAATTCTTTACACTGGCTTTCAAAAGCCAGCCAAGTGATTTTCCCTTCACTGCTCCCCTTGATCGACAGGTCTCACCCTACCTGGAAATCTAGGGGATCGGGGCAGGGTGAAGATGCCGAGGACCTGCATCTTGTCCCAGCGGTTTAGATTAAAACATACCAAAACATGCCTGTAATAACAGAGTGGGTCTCCGATTTAAGATGCCCATGGTTCAGGTAGCATTAATTAGAGTTGGGTGCCCTGTAAAAAGCGCTGCTCTACAACATCGAAATAGGTTTCTGGCTAATTGCGGTTTCAGGCTTTTTTTTTGCCCAGGAAGCAGTCATTCTCGCTGCAGCACCACAGCCCCTTCACTGCAGGAACAGCCCCCACTACAATTCCACTCTGGCACTGCAGCCCTGTTTACTGACGTTAGGGGGCTTTAGTGATTGTCTTTGGTCTCTCATTCTGCTGACCAAGGGAGTCCTAGCGTGGACCCTCTATTGGATAGGTTAATGTAAAATCACCGAATATCCTTGAAAACATTGACTTTACAGTGGTGGCCAAAAGTATTGGCACCCCTGCAATTCTGTCAGATAATACTCAGTTTCTTCCTGAAAATGATTGCAATCACAAATTCTTTGGTATTATTATCTTCATTTAATTTGCTTGCAAGGAAAAAACACAAAAGAGAATGAAGCAAAAATCAAATCATTGATCATTTCACACAAAACTCCAAAAATGGGCCAGACAAAAGTATTGGCACCCTCAGCCTAATACTTGGTTGCACAACCTTTAGCCAAAATAACTGCGAACAACCGCTTCCGGTAACCATCAATGAGTTTCTTACAATGCTCTGCTGGAATTGTAGACAATTCTTCTTTGGCAAACTGCTCCAGGTCCCTGATATTTGAAGGGTGCCTTCTCCAAACTGCCATTTTGAGATCTATCCACAGGTGTTCTGTGGGATTCAGGTCTGGACTCATTGCTGGCCACCTTAGAAGTCTCCAGTGCTTTCTCTCAAACCATTTTATAGTGCTTTTGGAAGTGTGTTTTGGGTCATTGTCCTGCTGGAAGACCCATGACCTCTGAGGGAGACCCAGCTTCCTCACACTGGGCCCTACATTATGCTGCAAAATTTGTTGGTAGTCTTCAGACTTCATAATGCCATGCACACGGTCAAGCAGTCCAGTGCCAGAGGCAGCAAAGCAACCCCAAAACATCAGGGAACCTCCGCCATGTTTGACTGTAGGGACCATGTTCTTTTCTTTGAATGCCTCTTTTTTTTTCCTGTACACTCTATGTTGATGCTTTTTCCCAAAAAGCTCTACTTTTGTCTCATCTGACCAGAGAACATTCTTCCAAAACGTTTTAGGCTTTCTCAGGTAAGTTTTGGCAAACTCCAGCCTGGCTTTTTTATGTCTCGGGGTAAGAAGTGGGGTCTTCCTGGGTATCCTACCATACAGTACATTTTCATTCAGACGCCGACGGATAGTACGGGTTGACACTGTCGTACCCTCAGACTGCAGGGCAGCTTGAACTTGTTTGGATGTTAGTCGATGTTCTTTATCCACCATCCGCACAATCTTGCGTTGAAATCTCTCGTCAATTTTTCTTTTCCGTCTACATCTAGGGAGGTTAGCCACAGTGCCATGGGCTTTAAACTTCTTGATGACACTGCGCACGGAAGACACAGGAACATTCAGGTCTTTGGAGATGGACTTGTAGCCTTGAGATTGCTCATGCTTCCTCGCAATTTGGTTTCTCAAGTCCTCAGACAGTTCTTTGGTCTTCTTTCTTTTCTCCATGCTCAATGTGGTACACACAAGGACACAGGACAGAGGTCGAGTCAACTTTAATCCATGTTAACTGGCTGCAAGTGTGATTTAGTTATTGCCAACACCTGTTAGGTGCCACAGGTAAGTTACAGGTGCTGTTAATTACACGAATTAGAGAAGCATCACATGATTTTTCAAACAGTGCCAATACTTTTGTCCACCCCTTTTTTAGGTTTGGTGTGGAATTGTATCCAATTTGGCTTTAGGACAATTCTTTTTGTGTTTTTTCATTGAAGACAAATTAAATTAAGATAATAATACCAAAGAATTTGTGATTGCAATCATTTTCAGGAAGAAACTGAGTATTATCTGACAGAATTGCAGGGGTGCCAATACTTTTGGCCACCACTGTATATTAATGATTACCGTATGTTTCTGTATCATGTAGTTTTTCACTTTTACATCAAGTATTAAGGAGATATTTAAATATGCACTGTATTTGCTTTGGAAAAGTAGTTCACTTACAGTACAGACCAAAAGTTTGGACACACCTCATTTAAAGTTTTTTCTGTATTTTCATGACTAGGAAAATTGTACATTCACACTGAAGGCATCAAAACTATGAATTAACACATGTGGAATTATATACTTAACAAAAAAGTGTGAAACAACTGAAAATATGTCTTATATTCTAGGTTCTTCAAAGTAGCCACCTTTTGCTTTGATGACTGCTTTGCACACTCTTGGCATTCTCTTGATGAGCTTCAAGAGGTAGTCACTGGAAATGGTCTTCCAACAATTTTGAAGGAGTTCCCAGAGATGCTTAGCACTTGTTGGCCCTTTTGCCTTCACTCTGCGGTCCAGCTCACCCCAAACCATCTCAATTGGGTTCAGGTCTGGTGACTGTGGAGGCCAGGTCATCTGGCGTAGCACCCCATCACTCTCCTTCTTGGTCAAATAGCCCTTACACAGCCTGGAGGTGTGTTTGGGGTCATTGTCCTGTTGAAAAATAAATGATGGTCCAACTAAACGCAAACCGGATGGAATAGCATGCCGCTGCAAGATGCTGTGGTAGCCATGCTGGTTCTGTATGCCTTCAATTTTGAATACATCCCCAACAGTGTCACAAGCAAACCACCCACACACCATCACACCTCCTCCTCCATGCTACACGGTGGGAACCAGGCATGTAGAGTCCATCCATTCACCTTTTCTGCGTCGCACAAAGACATGGTGGTTGGAACCAAAGATCTCAAATTTGGACTCATCAGACCAAAGCACAGATTTCCACTGGTCTAATGTCCATTCCTTGTGTTCTTTAGCCCAAACAAGTCTCTTCTGCTTGTTGCCTGTCCTTAGCAGTGGTTTCCTAGCAGCTATTTTACCATGAAGGCCTGCTGCACAAAGTCTCCTCTTAACATTTGTTGCTAGAACTCTGTGTGGCATTGACCTGGTCTCTAATCTGAGCTGCTGTTAACCTGCGATTTCTGAGGCTGGTGACTCGGATAAACTTATCCTCAGAAGCAGAGGTGACTCTTGGTCTTCCTTTCCTGGGGCGGTCCTCATGTGAGCCAGTTTCTTTGTAGCGCTTGATGGTTTTTGCAACTGCACGTGGGGACACTTTCAAAGTTTGCCCAATTTTTCGCACTGACTGACCTTCATTTCTTAAAGTAATGATGGCCACTCGTTTTTCTTTACTTAGCTGCTTTTTTCTTGCCATAATACAAATTCTAACAGCCTAGTATCCACCAGACTTCTGCACAACACAACTGATAGTCCCAACCCCATTTATAAGGCAAGAAATCCCACTTATTAAACCTGACAGGGCACACCTGTGAAGTGAAAACCATTTCCGGTGACTACCTCTTGAAGCTCATCAAGAGTGTGCAAAGCAGTCATCAAAGCAAAAGGTGGCTACTTTGAAGAACCTAGAATATAAGACATATTTCCAGTTGTTTCACACTTTTTTGTTAAGTATATAATTCCACATGTGTTAATTCATAGTTTTGATGCCTTCAGTGTGAATGTACAATTTTCATAGTCATGAAAATACAGAAAAATCTTTAAATGAGAAGGTGTGTCCAAACTTTTGGTCTGTACTGTATATGTAATAGTGTAATCTCAATTTAGAAGACCAAGGCTCTGATTCATCAAAGTAATTACACTAGACTTCCGGAGTAAATCTTTTTGAAAAATCACAACTTTCTTTGTACAACGTGGAGTCCAAATTGTCAGAGCTGGGTCAGAACGGGTGTGCAGCAGGGAATATGATACAACAGTGCGTCTAATTCTTAATGAGCTGTGGCATTCTTAGTTCCAGAAATCTTACTCCAGTTCATGAATGGAATATGATATGTGCAAGGCGCTCGGAGGCGCCCACCACTTATGAGACACTCCTGATACATTAAGAGGCGTGAGCCTCTTAACTAATCAAAAGCATTTCACTTCAGCACTCCTCCTCATCACGAACGCCGAGAAATTCGCCAGCCTTGATGAATCAGGGCCAAAATCTACAACAAAAGGGTGTCCATTTGCCATCCTTTTAACAGATCCCCATTTGGATGCTTGTTTTGTTTCTGTTTATTAAGCCATAGAAATCTATGCTATTCAGTATAGCTAAAAAGTTACACACATGCAATGAAACTCAAAGACAGAAGAACTGCATTTGAGATCTGCATATAAAGGAGTGTATCGTTTTTCTTTGAGAAATTATATGGTTATAAAGTTGGTGTGAAAGGAACTTAATGTATCTTTCCTAACAAATATGTTTTAACATTTCAGTGTTTAACACCTAAAAAAGGATGATAATGTAGACTGACTAATCTCTGCTTTCACAAGGGTTTCCATCAAGGTCTACATTCCACATTCTTTGATTCATTCCAATAACAAGCTGTACTTTTCCCATTTGCTGTCACTAGGCTTTTCTGTTTGCATTACAGTTCTGTCATCAGGTGTGATGTTTTGCTGGGTTGTTATGTTCATTACATATCTTTTAGCTTCTATGATTTCTTCCAGTTTCAACAGATCTCTCATCTGGTGACTCTGAAGTGTGGATGACGCATGTTCAATTCCTGGTAACTCATACTATGGCCCCTTTGAGCCGCTTGTTGGTTTATTATGTAAGAGAGAATGGAGAAGGGGTTACAGACAGCACCCAAATTTTAATAAAAACAGCTTTTGAGAACCAGGTAATTTTAAAGATTATTTGTAGTTCTGAGTTGTCTGCCTTATTGTACTTAGTAAATATATGATTTTGGAGAATTTAAACTACATAGTGAAACACATTCTTTTTTCAAATACGTTATTATTTTCTTGTTGTAGATTTTTATTTTAATTCTTGTAGTTCTCATGTACATGATTAAAGGGAACGCCATTTAGAAATACAGGTGCATCTCACTAAATTACGTAGAATATCATCAAAAAGCTAATTTATTTCAGTTCTTCAATACAAAAAGTGAAACTCATATATTATATAGATTCTCTATGGGTTAAGGTCAGGCGAGTTTCTTGGCCAATCAAGCACAGTGATACTGTAGTTTTTAAACTAGGTATTGGTACTTTTGGCAGTGTGGACAGGTGCCAAGTCCTGCTGGAGAATGAAATTTCCATCTCCAAAAAGCTTGTTGGCAGAGGGAAGCATGAAGTGCTCTATAATTTCCTGGTAGACGGCTGCGCTGACTTTGGTCTTGATAAAACACAGTGGACCTACACCAGCAAATGACATGGCTCCCCAAACCATCAGTGATTGTGGTAACTTCACACTAGACCTCAAGCAGCTTGGATTGTGGCCTCTCCACTCTTCCTCCAGACTCTGGCACCTTGTGGAGTGTGTCAGTGACTGCCTTCAGGACATCTGTCAAGTCAGCAGTCTTCCCCATGATTGTGGAGCCCACTGAAACAGACTAAGGGACCTTTTTAAACGCTTAGGAAGCCTTTGCAGGTGTTTTTGTTAATTATTTTAATTTACTGAGATAATGACTTTTGTGTTTTCATTGGCTATAAGCCATAATCATCAACATTAACAGAAATAAACACTTGAAATAGATCAATCTATTTGTAATGACTCTATATAATATATGAGTTTCACTTTTTGTATTGAAGAACTGAAATAAATTAACTTTTTGATGATATTCTAATTTAGTGAGATGCACCTGTATGCTTTACAACAGTCTTACAAGACATAAGAAGCAATGGATATAAGACATTCATTGACTTCAAAGGCTGGGCTTAGATGGTCGTATTTGCAGTCAGTGTGCTGTCTGTGCGCTCCTCGGACAGCACATTAATACAATAATAACACTGATGCAATAATAACCGATGTACCTCTGCAGACTAGTGATCGCCATATGCACTAGTCTGGTTCATTTTACATATCAGACTAGTACATGCAAATGCAGCAGCTCCAGCATTCATCCACTATGTATGGAGCCAGTCATGGCCCCAATTTTCGGTAATGCCTTGCCTATTTTTTTCATAAGATCAGAGTCTGGATTAAGGGAGAGACTTTGACACATGCTCTGCAATCTACTCAGGGATGGGGAGGATGTGAGCTGTGACCATTACCTATTGTAAATGGTGTAATCCTGTGTTATCTGTATAGAATGGTGTTAAAAAGTGTTTTCTCCCTTCCTGATTTCTTATTCTTTTGCATGTTTGTCACACTTAAATGTTTCATATCACAAAACAAATTTAAATATTAGACAAAGATAACACAAATAAACAAAAAGTGCAGTTTTTAAATGAAGGTCTTTATTATTAAGGGAAAAGAAATCCAAACCTACAGGGCACTGTGTGAAAAAGTGATTGTCCCCTTTCCCCCTTAGAACATAAATTAACTGTGGTTTTTCACATCTTTGGGAAGCTGAGTTCAGTTTCCGTAGCCACACACAGGCCTGATTACTGCCACACCTGTTCTCAATCAAGAAATCACTTAAATATATTTTACATGAACTGTAAGTCATTTTCTGATTAAACATTTCCATTAAAGAATAAATCTGTTAAATTATACCAAAGTTATTAATATACATATTACTAGTTATAGACAGATGTATAAAAAATGCTGGAAAATAAAATGCTTTGAAAAATAGAAGTGTTAAAGGGAACCTGTCACCAGCAAAAACGCTTTAAACCTGCAGCTATGGGGTTAATCTGCAGGTTAATAGCGTTACTAACATGCCCAGCGCCTGCACGTAGCCAAAGGCTGCTGGGAGAGAATTAACTCACCCCCCCCCCCCCCGGCAGCGTTCGGTTTCAGTCACAGGGGGAAGTGCCGGCACGGGTTCAGTCCCTGCTCTGAGTAAACAGAGCGGCGGCTGTAACTGCACCACCAACACTGACTGACAGTCGGCTCTAATGCAAAGCCAGTGTCAGTGCTGCTGCCGAGAGGAATAAAGTTAATTTTCTCCCCGCAGCGTTTGGCTATGTGCAGGCGCCAGGCAGGTTAGTAACGCTATTAATTGATTGGTTTATAGCATTTTTGGTGACAGGTTCCCTTTAATAGTTTCTTTTGATCAATTAACAAAATACAAGGAGAAAGAACAAAAAAGAAATGTAAATCACACCAATATTTGGTGTGACCACACTTTTTCATCAAAACAGCATCAATTCTTCTAGGTACACTTGTACATAGTTTTTGAAGGAGCTTGGCAGAAAGGTTGTTCTAAATATCTTGGGAGAACTAACCACAGATCTTCTGTGTATGTAGGCTTGCAGAAATCCTTCTGTCTCTTCATGGAATCCCAGAAAAACTTGAAATAAGGGCTCAATGGGAGGAATATCATCACTTTTCCTTGTTTTTCTTTACTTTGAAGATAATTGTTAATGTAATTGGCTGTATATTTGCATAGTTATTCTGCTGCAGAATTAATTTGCAGCTAATTAAATGCCTCCCTCATGGTATTTCATGGTGGATAATTATCTGCCTGTATTTCTCAGCATTGAGGACACCATTAATCTTGACCCAACTCCATTTGCGGCAAAAAAAAACATACCTTCCACATGAAAATTACGCCATGCTACTCAACTATGCTCAAAAACATAGAAAATGGAATACAGAAAAATGTAAGCAGGAGCTCTGAGCTAATGAGACGAAATTTGAAATATTTGTATGCAACATAAGGCAGTTTGTTTGTCAGAGTAGTAAAATACTGTGTGTCTGCAGGCAACAGTGAAGCATGGTGGAGGTACTTTGCAAGTTTGGGGCTGCATTTCAATTAATGGAGTTGGGGATTAGGTCATGACTAATGGTGACCTCAATATTGAGAAATATAGGCAGATACTTATACATCATGCAGTACTATCAGTGAAGCGTCTTCTGATTGGCTCCAGATTTATTCTGCAGTAGAACAACGATCCCAAACATACGTCAGCATTGTTAAGATCTATCTACTGCAAAGAAGAATAAGGAGTTCTGGAAGTGAAGTCAAGATTGTCAGTTCTGTCTGGGAGTACATGAAGAGACAGAATTTGCACAATTCAACATCTACAGAAGATTTATAGTAAGTTCTCCAAAATGTTTGGAACAATCTCCTTGCCGAGTACCTCCCTAAAACTTTTGCACAGTACTCTATATAATCAATCTGTGTATTTAACCCATGACAACTCTCTCTTATCTTTCCTTTACCCCTTATTTTTTAAATGTATAAATATGTAGTTTAAAAAAATATAAGAAGACTTGTATTATCAATGATAAAAGTCATGTTGAAACAACTTTTGTCAAGCAATTATGGTTTTGAGAACATTTATTAGGGAAATGATTTTTAGTAACCACAACAACTTTTAATTATTTCCCAAGAAAACATATTTACTCAGCTCTATTACTGTATAGGTCTCGGTGGCCCTTTCTTCCAATGACTCTAAACCGGGGGATGTGATTGATATTAAAGTAAAAGCTACCAGAGGAAGTTGCGTGTGTGTGTCCACGGTGGATAAAAGTCTGTACCTCTTGCGCAATGGATTTCAAATAACTCCTGAACAGGTTAATATACATTAAAATGTGGCACTGGAACAGCGTGGATGAAGTGACTGAGGATACACTATTTAGTTGTTTTTTTTGGGGGGGGTGGGTTGGCTGTTTTGCTAACTCTGTGCAGCTTATTAACTTGGAAAACCAATTTAAATCATTGTCTCATCACCTGCTAAGTTAGCCAATCCTTAGTTTCTTTGCTCTTGCAGTCTAACATTTTCCCTTTAAAAGTGAAGAATTTAGCTTTGTCAGCCAACTTAATTGTAGTAATCTTTGTCTGTGGACAGATCACTTTTGTCAGAAGCTATGGTCTATATACAACATTCCAAATTGTGAGCACGATGCTGGAGAGCCACAGAGGCAGCTCTAGGGCATAGGTAGCATCACAGCAAAGGATGTGCACTCTGCCCAGTGCAGCACCGTCCAGGTCACTGATGCTTGGCTGGCAGTAGCCTTCCATCATCTACAGAAAGCAGTCTGGAGGAGATTCTGTGACAACTGTAGAATACATTCCACTAAGCAGATTTTTTTGGTTGTCAATGTCATCTAATTCATTTTAAGTCACTAAACAAACATCTTGGCACAATCTGCTTATTATTATTGTTCAAAAATCTACAAGAGGCAGCTGCAACCTCCGTTACAAATACAGGATGCACATGGAAAACTATGATGCTAATTAATTTACATTTTATCATTTGGCTACTACAGATATTCCAAGAACTATCAACCTTTGATGTCTCGGATGCTTTTGGGCCAGGAAAGGAAGAAGGACATTTTTGGTGGCCTGGCATGAGTTCCCAGAGGAGACGGCGTTCGTCAGTTTTTCCGTGGCACTGGGACATCACTAAAGATGCACGCTTTGCTTTTACAGTAAGTTGGTAACCCATAAATTGAGAGAGTTGAGTGCGGCCAGTTCTGTTCCTTACGAACAATCTTTCAAGAAAATTCACAAGATAAAAATATTCTGCACTGCACTTGTGATTTTTATGCCAGTAATTTATATTACACTTGTCTTGAATTTTATCTTATCAAGATACATCTTAAATGTGGGGGTGTGAAAGGGTGGTGTCTAGCCTTACCACTCCCCAAAGTAGGCAGTTGTGGTTATATTGGAGAAAGTGACATCAGTCGTGGTTATACTGGAGAAAGTGGGGGTGAGGATGTCATGACCTGAATTTTTTGGTGTAAGTATAGAATAATCATCAGATTTTCTGCCCTTGTAAAGAACAAGATTTAGCAACTGAGTGGTCTCTAATGCTACATGATAATGACAGACTTTACTGGATCTGAAATGGAAAAATGAGGCACTAAAACAGCGAGTATAATTTTGCTGAATGTTCTCAAATTAATATTTTGAAGAATATGGGGAGGGATTTAATGGCAGCTTACAATCCTCCTTCAGCATGTGTAGCTGCAACAGGACACCTGGCTCAGCAGGTGGTCCAGCCACACCAGCTAGTATCCAACCTCATTCAGGATTACGTCCCGAGGAGCCCACACTGTGTAACTGCTTTATCCAGTCAGATAGGATTTCATAAGGAGATTTAAGGAGAATATGGGGCTATCGTATGTCCTAGCCACACACCGGTTACATTGTCTTAGATCTCTGGAACGGGCCAAATGCCTTCCAGGGTCTCGATCCATTCCAGCACCCAAGAGTGGAGAGATACACAGAACAGCTAGTAGCAGCCAGGTAGCAAAGCCGGGTTTTGTCTCCAAGCTTAACGGGATCCAGTGGTGCCAGAACTGCCCTATGCCCTACTGCCCTATGACCTTCCATTGGGAAGTTATGATCTTTCATAGGTTTTGGGAGATTTAGCTACAAACCCCCAGGGGGAAAGAAAAGGGTGTGATCAACCAAGGGGATAAAGACTTGTGTAAGGCTATGGTCTCTCTCTATTTGTCATGCCTGCTGCTCACTTCCAATGGGAAGGGGAGCCAACATTGAGTAACGTGCTGGGAGGAACTGAAAGCTGCTGGCAGCCCATGCCCCTATGTGGCCAGCACACATGGTCGAACATCAAGCCAGTAATTGGCATGATTCATCTGCTTAAATCTTTTGTATTTTGCATATCTCACCATTGTATAAGTATAACTATTGAGTATATAGTGTATTGTCTAGTGTGTCCTTAAGGCGATTAAATATATAATTAAACCTTAGGCTGCTCTTTTATCTCGGTCCACAAATCCACACCTCCGTGTTCTCGGTTTTAACTTTCCATGCTACCAGGACTGGTTTTTGGTCCGATATAATCCCGTTTACGGACCGGGCTTATATTGAACGAGGAACTGGTGGCGACTCTACCGGGCTGATAAGGCACTGTTTCACTGGTGCCAGTTAAAGTGGCCTCTCGGCTTGTCAGGGTTGTGAGCAAGTTTGGTGTCACGTCAGCGACTGTGTGGGCCACATCCTCTCACTCCCCATGCCTCCCTGGACCCGTGTGGACAGTGGGTGTAAAACTGTGCCAAGCTGACCTTATGTGTCCCCAGGGGGTGCGAAACGTCACTTTGGTGCAAGTGAGGAGACCGTACCGCGTGATCCCTCCGTCGTAATAGTGACGTCTGGTGGGGTGGTGAGGTGCGGGTTCATCACATGTGGCGGCAGCGGTGGAATTCTGCATGACCTCTCTGGTGTCATCCTTCACAAATATATCATGAAATAATTTTAGATAACACCACAAAAATCAGTGACAGATAAGCTGTAGTACTGAGAGCAAATAAAATTATTTATGAACTGGAAATTGAGAAGCAAATTTAATTAATGCACAATAATGCACAAATTCACATTGCATAATTGATGTACTGTATAAAGACAAATTTTGGTTTATTCGCCAATTATATGATTTGATTAGATTCCGGATTTATAAATCTCAATGGTTTTCTTGACATTATCAAAATGAAAATTAAATATAAGATATTAGAACATTCAAACCTGTAGTAGTTGTTATAATCTTATTTATTTTTTTAAAAAAATAATTCTTTATTTTTTAAACATTACTTATTGTACACCACAGTGACCAAATTGCAAGAAACATTAGATGTTATTACTTCACAATGTCACCAAAAACAACAAGAAAAGAAAAACAAAATAGTTGTAATAATGTTAGAACCTAGACATATTAAGGTCATCAAAAATTGAATTGAATCAGGCTGGATTATCTGAAGTGTGTTAAGTGATTGAATAAGGCTCTAATAATACATATCAGTTTAAGATAAGATTTTGGGAGTGTGTGTCCGTGGACTATGTGGTGGAAAGGGATGAGTGACCATATGGGATGGCTGTCAGGAAAACAGGTTAGGAATCTACTAGATTGGGGTTCCAGCTGCCCAAAGTTTCCATATTTTAAGGAACTGTGGATGGGTGTGAGTTTCCCAACTGGTGAGTTCCTCAAGGTGGCAGATCAAATTGACTTTTAGCATCCATTCTGAGTGAGTAGGGGGCATTTCTTGTTTCCAATAAAGGGGAATTAAAGCGCACCTGTCAGCAGGATTGTGCTTAGTAAACTACATACACTGTCAGGTGGGTGACATTACACTGAGTAAAATGATACCTTTGATGATGAAATCCGTCCAGTGGTTCTTTTATAATCTTTAGTTTCAGTTCTGCCATAATGGTATGCATGTGCTTTGGTGCTCTCATTATGTATTCATGTATTCATATCTCTGGCCTCTGACAGGTCACTGTGCTTTCATTGACCTGCCTACTATTTTAAATAGTGCCTGTATAATTTCTCTGCCCATTTGAAATAAACATATCCCAAAATGGCCGCCGACGCCCGCGCATGCGCTGTAGCATCTTTCACTTGTTGAGAGATGTTACTGCACATGCGCGGGCGCCATCTTGCTTTTGGAAGAAGAATGTGGGTGCAGCAATATGGCGCCGCGCATGCGCAGTAGCATCTGAGCAATTGAGACATGCTACTGCGCAAGCGCTGGCAGCGGGAGCCATATTTCTGCAGGCAAGTTTCTGTAGCAAAATGGCGCCCGCGCGTGCGCTGTAGCATCTATCGCTTGCTAACATGTATTCCTATCTCTGTCAGAGGCCAGAGATATGAATACATAATGAGAGCACCAGAGCACATGCATATCATTATGGCAGAACTGACACTAAACATTATAAAAGAACCACTGGACGGATTTCATCATCAAAGGTATCACTTTACTCAGTGTAACCGCGCCCACCTGGCAGTGAATGTAGTTTACTGAGCACAATCCTGCTAACAGGTGCGCTTTAAGCGTTTGGCGGCTCCTAGTAGGATTGAGTGCCAACAGTGTTTCTTAAGTTTGAAGTTATAATCTTATTTTTAAGTTCTGCTCTTTTGGGCCAATTTTTTTTAAATATTCCCAATATGTTTCAATAGTTAATAAAATATTCTGATCTTTGTAATACCATTTTAATTATTTGGGGATATTTCACAGGAGACTGGACTGATTGTAATGACAGACATTGTCAGTTTAAATCACTGGCAGAGTGATGGCATGTACACAGATGAAGCAGTCCCAGCTTTCCAGCCACACACAGGAACATTGATTGCTTCTTCCCATTCCAGAATTGCTCCTCGGTGAGTTAACACAATCTCGAGCCATTAGACTATGAACCTAAATTTTACTCGGTAAAATAAAAGTATAGGGTAAATTTTGCATACCATTTTACGGTTTGTAATCTAAGTGAGGTTAGAAAGCTCTTTATTCATATAGTACTGATTTTACAGCCCATTCTCATCTTCCGCTGCAATGATAATTCTTAAAATTTCTGTGCTAAATTGTGACAGTATTCCTTGCAGAGCAAGTGTAGGTACAGTAAGGTTAAATAACTCTCCCAGATTGCAGCATAGCAGGGAGCATTGCATTCTAGGAACTCTATTAATCTCTTAGGGACATATTTATTGTGAAACTTGTTGCTGATTATCAGAGCAGTCAGACATTGTGGAAGAATTACCTGGTTTAGGCTGTGTGCCCACGATGCGTTTTTTAAGCGTTTCCGCAGCGGCAATTCCGCTGCAGAAACGCTTAAAAAACGCTTGGTAGAAGGTCTGCCATGTTCCCCAATGATAATCCGCATGTGTTGTGCACATGCTGCGGAAATTTCCGCTGCGGATTATCATTGCGGAAAAAAACGCAGCACTACCAATTATTTTGCAGAAGCGCTGCGTTTTCGCCGCCATTGACTTGCATTGGAACGCATGTAATCTGCATCACTGGATCTGTACATGCGGAATCCAAGCGTTTCAATGTGCGGATGGTACCCGGGTGTGGAGGACAGGAGACTCTTCTCCGGACCCGGGTACCATAGAAACTGTAAAAAAAAAGAATAAAATAACAAATAAATATTATATTTACCTTCTGAAGGCCCGCGGTGCGCTTGTCTTCGCTTGCCGGCAGCTCGCGGTGGACTGAAGGACCTGCGCTGATGTCATAGTCATGTGACCGCAGGTCCGTCAGTGTACCACGAACTGCCGGCAAGCCAGGACGGAGCGAAGCAAGACTCCGGGGGCCATCAGAAGGTAAGTATAGATTTATTTTTTTATTTTTAAACATTCTTTTACGGTCACACTATATAAATCCATGCTGTTTGCATGGATTTATATAGTGTGACCAAGTTGTCAAGCACTTTCCAAGTGATGCTAAAATCGCTTGGAAAGCGCTTGTCAACCCGCATGCAGAAATGCATGTGAAGAACGCTTCACTTCCGCTTGTCCCTGGCAGGAAAAACGCATGTACAATCCGCATGGACAATCCACATGTACAATCCACATGTACAATCCGCATGCGTTTTTTCTGCCAGGGAGATGCAGAAACTCTCAGGAAAAAATCCAGAGCATTTCTGCATCGTGGGCACATAGCGTTACTTGGGACATACAGCAATCATCACAACATGTAGGATTACAGGCACGAACAGAGTGGTCATAAAATAGAATTTAGAGAGTAAGTACCATGCATACACATAAACAAACTAGACCATTTAATACAGCGCCATCTGCTGTCTGCATAACATTGTCCCTCCACAGTATAAACCTGCAGTTTTTGTATACTCCAATACCCTTTTCTAAACAGCTAAGGCTTAGTTCATTAGGCCTAGTCTCTTGATCAGCTGGGAATGTATCTCTCTGCAGTTAGTGATTATGCAAAAATGTCTAATATGACATGTCAAAGTTCTCTTATCTTCTCCTTCCGTTCATTCTTTTTGATGATCATCATGTCTTTTTCCTTTTTTTTTTTCCTGGCACCTGAACAAGTCCTAACACTTTCAGTCTCAAGACAGTTCTCACTTTGTCATGCATCTTTATCTACCAGCTTTGTATGTTCCCTCAGAAATTGTATCTGCTTTTCCATGCCTTCTGATTCTTCCATTTTTTAGACTCTTTTTTTAGATTCTTGCTTTATTTTTTTACTGCTTTTTATAATTTTATGCTAGTCTTCTCTTCCTCATTGGCCTTTGTCAATTTATTGAATTCCGCTTCTGATATTTTGAGTGGTATCTATGTTGAAGATATGGGTTCATAAATAATACTGTGCTTGCATTTTATGACAGATGTACAGATGGTTTACCTTTGTTTTCTCTTGTTGAACGCCTGTCGCGCAAAGTGTGGGAAAGACTAAGTGCAACATGAAGGGAAGAGGGGGAGGAAGTCCAAACACTAGGGAAAAGGGGAATGGAGACCCCTAGGCAGATCTAATAACACCCTGCCTACCCTACCGTCCCTATATAGGTTCCACATCAATCACCGAGCAGGACCCTAAACCCTGTATGTCCCTAGAGCTTGGCCCTAGATAGGGAGGGAAGAGGTGAGCACTGGTCAGGCCTCACTACAAACTAAAGACAACAAGGTACACAAACAAAGGGAATTAACTTAGCTTGAGCCGACACCAGAGGAGTAACGTCAACTGTCCTCCAAGGGCACCAGGGAAGAAGCCAGCCAACAGCTAGTGCTCCAAGCATGCACAAAGGTACATAGAAGTATCACCAGCAAGTGCCTGGAGCAAACTGAGGGTTTTTAACTCCCATGTAAGGTGTGTCAATAGTAGCAGCAGGAGAGAGATGGCTGCTGGGTCTTAAAGGAAGAAGGATTAAGAAGGTGTCTGCAATGCCAAGCGCAGTAACCTTCAACACACCTGTGACATCGCCTTGATTCTGTATCTGGGTTTCATTGCCTGTATCTGTTTGTAGGGTTTGGGCTTGTGTTGACTTTGCCCATTTGTTTGGAAGTAGTCTGATCACTGTAATTATTTTCTTTAGAATGTCTTGATCTTGTCACAGATTTTGTCCAGTATTCACATAACACAGCATTTAGAGAAATGGAAACTATAAGATCCATTGCCATATTTTGTTCTTGCAGCTCCTGAATGATTTTTGGAGGTCTATGACCTTATTTTCTCAACACAGTAAATGGACACAATGACTGTATCCACACATGGCATGGACTGCCAACTATACCATGTGTGGATGCAATCATTGTGTCCATTTGTACAGTGTCTCATCTGTTCTTTATGGGTATGTGCGCACGTTCAGGATTTGATTGCAGAAATTTCTGCAGGGTTTCTGCATCTCTTGGCAGCAAAAATGCTGCAGAAAAAATGTGCGTATTGCGGCGTTTTTGATGCGTTTTTGTACAGCAATGAATGCTTTTTGGAGCTGAATAAAGATATTTGAAAAAATAAACGTGGGACATCACTTTAACCCTTGGATTACCATCAGACCTGGGGTGAGTATATTGGTTAATTTAAATGATTAAAAAATGTGTCTGTTGTATTTCAAATATAGTGTTTTATTCTGTGTGTGTGTTTATTTAACTCTTTACTTATAGGTTTAGTAATGAGGGTGTCTGGTTGACACCTCTTCATCACTAAACAAAGGGCTTGGTGTCACCGACACCTAATCCCATAAACCCTAATCCCATTAGCCCTAAATCCCATTCATGTCATTTCTGGGGCAGCTGAGAGATGCTATTTTTAGCCTAAGAAGGGGCCATAGGCCAACATGTTCCCTGGCTATTGATAACAGCTCACAGCTGTTTGGTTAGCTGTCATGTCCCCACAATGAGCAACCAGCAGCACTGTGTTCTAATGCCGCACTTGTTTTGTCAGTATATGCGAATCCACCGCATGTAATGACATTTCAGTCGGTCAAAATTACACATGGTTTTAATCATTTATTTAAAAAATAAAAACACTGTATACTCACCTAACGCCCATTCCATTTGAATCCATTGTGCCCTGTAAAAAAACAAAAATAAAAAAACCATATCTCTCACCTGTCCGCAGTGATGACATAATCCAGTATTCCACGAAGATCTGGGTCACTTCTACAGCAGTCACACCAGCAAATCACTGGTGTGACTGTTGTAGAGGACAGCACTGTATACACTGACAGGAGTGTAATCACTCCTGTCAGTGTATAGCGCTGAGCTGTCGGGACTGAGGCCACTGGAGTTCATCAGCTGAAGATCAGCTGATAAGCTCCGGTGACCTCACTTACTGCATCAATGTTGCGTGAGAAAATTCTCACACTGCACCGGTGTCGTAAGTGAGGTCACCGGAGCTCTCAGCTGATCTTCAGCTGATGAACTCAAGTGACCTCAGTCCCGGCAACTCAGCGCTATGCACTGCCAGGAGAGATTGCGCTCCTGTCAATGTGTAGAGTGCTGCTGGGTGATCGGATCACCATGGGACACTAGGGGTACAAAGGGCAGGTGAATATAAGGTGTTTTTATTTTAATATTGATTTATTTTAACTTTTTTTTACACTACTACTTCTCCCCTCAGCCTGCGAAAGGAGTAGTCTCCCACAGGCAATTTTTTGTGTGTTTTTGCTTCGTTTTTGACTCATTGGCTTGAATTGAGTCAGTCAAATACGCAGCAAGAATCCGCAGCAAATACACAAATATTTTTATACCTGCGGTTCTGCTGCGGATTTGACTGACTCACTTGAAGTCAATGGGTAAAAAACGATGCAGAAACGCACAAAAAATTTACATGCTGCAGATTTAAACGCAATGACAATCCTGACAGGAAAATTCCTGATGATGTGCACAGCACTTCAGGATTGTCATTACATTAGCTAGGCCAACCTAGCGTTTTTAGCCAATTTCCGAGCTGAAAAAACACAGCGAAAATGCACCAAAAACGCACCGTGTGCACATAGCCTTACTGTGTTGAGAAAATATAAATGCTTATCCACTTTTGCAATGGCTAATAATCAACTTTCCATCCTTGAAAGCACATTAACCATTTTGGAATTTTATAGTGAGGCTTTTAGATAACATACGCTTTACAGATAATAGTAATCCTTCAAAACTGGGAACATACAACATGTCTTTTACTGGTGTGTTTAAATTCTGTAAATTTTTACTGTGACATATGAGGATTCAACTTACAATTCCTTCTACGTTTATTCTGCTTTCATCAGCCAGATAGCAGCCAGCAGTATTCTGTTTGTAGGTCTGTGAGATAAATGCATGCTGCAACTCAGGTTATAGCTGCACAAGATAAATAGTGCGATATACTCATTTTATTTTGATGGCTTGATGGCTTCTAAAGTTCAATGTAATGCTCATAGGTGAACCTTGTAAATGATGTAATTAGAATAATGATGTAAACAAGTTATGACTGCACTTGAGCATAACAATTAATAGCATCACAAAACTTTTACTACCATAAATGCTTTTGGAGTGCATTCTATAACTACATAGGCAATGACCATTTAATAATTATACAGCTGGGATTTTTCTTTGTGTTTATTTAGATTTGAGAAGAGGAAAAGGACATTCTTTCCAGAAACCTGGATCTGGCACTGCTTTAATGTCAGGTACTGTACGTAAGGATTTAAAAGGCATCACACAGTACATGCCATCTAGATATTTGAAATATGGAACAAAAGAAAAAATATATATAACAAAGTTTCACACCAGAATAAGTAAGCATTCTGTTGTGAAACTTCATTTTTATCATTGTTATTCTATAATAGTTTCCTGGAAACTAGATTTTTAACTAGATTTCACAATATAAACAGCATACATAATTAAATACATCTATCAAACCTGATGAGGCTGGTGTACTTACGCTGATAATCCGTGCCAGAATGGCTGTATAATCCAGTTTGAAAGCTTCCCTGCCTGATATTAAAATGAGTATTTTGTGAATATCATGTGGGCCCATCGGACACTAGTTACGTCACTGAGTATGAGAATGCAGTTCTATACTAGCATCTATTAAATAATGTATTCAGTTTTTTATTATTCAATCAGGGGACAGATCTGTAATAGTATTTTTCTGATTTTGCTTGCTGTTCAGTAGAACAAACCTTTTACATTTTTATAGTTTCATAGTTGATAAAGTTGATAAAATGACACAGGTCCATTAAATCCTACCATAGCAATTAAGCAAAGTATTGTTGGCACTTTTAATGTTGGCATTGATAGACATCAATATATAACTTTTTTCTTCATAGTGATATTACTGGGGAGGGAGAACTGCGTGTAGAAGTTCCAGACTCTATAACAACATGGATAACTGAAGCAATTGGTGTATCTGAAGTAACAGGACTGGGAGTTGCTCAGGCAGCCCATCTAAAAACATTTAAACCATTTTTCATTGATTTTACATTGCCATACCATGTAATACGAGGCGAGCAGGTCAAGATTCCACTTACAGTTTACAACTACCTTCCTATCAATGTTGAGGTGAGGATCAACTTGTATCTGTTACCATCCAGACTTTGTGGGGATAATGAAATGTTAATAAAAGGCTCTTTATACACAGTACTTGAGCCTTCCATCAGTAGCATATGCTCATGATGTACCGTATACACTGGCATTTGTCATTCATCGAGCCCCATTTTAAATAAAGAAGATATGGACAGCATAGGATACTTCAGCTAAACCCGTCTACTCAAAGACAGCAGCCTTGACTGATAGCTTTTGGCCCTTTGTTTCAGTCATTAATGAGGGTCTCAATGACTGAACTTCCAGGGATCCAAACTTTTGACACATCACTATGATATGACAAGTATTTTTGGAATAACAGTTCCAAAAATATTTTTCATTTTTTTATGAGCTGAGTAATTTTTTTAGTTACTAATAAAAGTCGTCTCAATTAACAGGTAAAGCAAATGTTTTATGCATTGAATTAATATTTGGTATTCGTATTCTTATGCCATATCAGCTTACTAAATATTGCATTAAAACATTTTTTTTTATATGAAAGCGAACCTGTTGAGCAATTCATACTGCTCAAACCGCAGGCAGCCAGGTGTATTAGTCTCTGAAATGCTCTGGAATCTCAAGGATAATATACTTTGAAGATCCGGCTGAGGACAAGCTCTGCCCCCAGCCGCTTCTTACTAGCGCCACAGCAGCTGATTGCTTGTACATAGGGAGAGACCTGTCAATCAACTGCAGCAGCGCTGGGAAGAGCCGGCAAGGAGGCTGAGCCAGACTAGTCTTGTCTCCAGTTCTGGTTCCTGGCCGGATGTTGGTAGTATATTATCTTAGAAATGCCGAACTACATGAATCGCCTGATATGTTTTGTTGAAGTTAAAGTATTTTTTCACTTCATCATCAATATTCATTTACTTACTTGTTTCTCACATTTAGGGTGTTTAACTGTGTTTCCTTCTAGGTACATATAAAAATTCTGATCACAAAAGGTGTGAAATTTGTAGGATATCCTGGAAAACAGCATCTGATTCGGAAACTATGTGTGGCTTCAGGAGAGACAAAACCCACATCAGCAGTTTTCTCGTTTTCTGAACTAGGACATGCAAACATTTCAGGTGATCCATTTTTATGTTTCAGATTGTCAAATAATGATAAGTGCCCAAATAAGTATACAAACTATATATATTTTTAAGAAACTGAAGAGTGACACTTCATCACTACGGTAAGAGAGAATTTTCATTATGACATGCTAAACTAGTTCATCCGTTCTCAAACCCCACAGAGAGTAGTGGGTAGTATTCCTGCCGACTCCATAAGGGTGAGGACATTCATATGAATTCCTTGGTAGAGAATTCCACATTTCTTATTTTGAAATGATTCAACCCACATTACAAATTAGGTTTATTAGCAAAATGTACAACTTTTCTGCTGTTTGCAGTAACCCAATCACACAAGATCAATTTAAATAGCTCGACATAACTAATATAACAATTGACTTCTCCAAATTAAACACTAAATCTCACGTTTAATAACTATGACAGTCTTAGAATTGTTCAACCCCCTGAACAGAATCCCTCATAAGAGCACACATTTGCAAATCAGATGTTGCAAACACAATTCATGCACCTGGATCAAATGATTTATCAATTATGAGAATAAAACGATAGTAAATACAGTACCTGGACTGCCTAAGGCTTTGTTGACTGTGACTTTTGATTGCACGTTAGAAATATGCCAAACACAATTGTGGTCAGAAAAATTAAAAGGTACTTGACAAAGTTTCTTCAGGTGCTGCTCATTGTTGCGGAAAGGTGGGGGTCCGGGTCCTGCGACCCCCACAAATCCTGCACACAGATAGCTGTACAGCCTCAGTAGTCTATGCAAAGTACACCGCTCTGTGAAAGTGAGTGTATGGACCCTTAAACTTACTATTGAGCCTGTACACCACTCTGTGTGCGCAGCTCATGAAGGAATTGTGCAGTCATCGGTGGGGGTGTCAGGTAAAGGATACAAAAAGACAGTAAAGGCATTGACTGAGAGAGCGTTGGAAGCATAGTTCACAAGTTCCAATCTAAATGAACCCTGGCTACACTACGTGGACATAGCATGAGGAGGAAAATATCATTGGTTCCCAGTAGATTCCTGAGGAGGCACTTGGTCAGAACCCCTTAAGTCACTGCAAAAGACCTAGCACAAGATTGGCTGGCAGCAGACCTTAATGTTTTAGTTTTTTTTTAGTGCACATTAAGATGTATACTAAATGTTGCCCAAACTCTAAGATGTTCCCCTCTACTGACTAAAAAAATACAAGAAATATGCTAAAAGCTATATAAATTAGCCATATACGTTTTGGGATTTTTTTCTGTGGAGAAATGAAACAAAACTGGAAATCGTTAGGCCTATTTATCAGCAGTATGGAGGAGGAAGAATGAACCATATGCTTAAAAGAGCCCCCTGCCTACAGTGAAGCATGGAGGTGGCTGGACCTTCTTTGCTTCCTCATGGCACTGGAAACCTGACAAATGATTTGAAAGAATTGTTCAATGTTGTTTCAGGAGCTTGCACATGCGATTTTAGGAAAATTAAACAACAAATGACAACTCCATACTGTAAGCACAGGAATACAGGGCAAAAAAAGACATTATAAAACAAGGTCTATATCACTTGAGCACTGCAGTTAAGTTTTATGTCATGTGATGGCTCACAAGATCATGGGGGGCATACAGCACTTGTAGCGGAGTAGTGGTGCCAGTCGTGGAGGTGAATGTGCTTTTTTCTTATTTTTTTGCACACACTTGAGGCACTCAAAAGGTGTTTCCCAGTAGTGACAACACCTTTCATGCCGATCTATCACCCGATTTCACAATACATATTACATACTGTATTAAATACATATTTTTGACTTGATTAGACTATTGTAGTTATCCCATAAAACATCAATCACCTTGTGTCATTGAACATGTATGGCCAATATGGAAGACTGTATGGCTGCTTCAGAGTAAAAATCTTCCACCAGGCAACTGTTTGATCACAGTTGTTCAACCACCAACCTACTTCTGTCTAGTGGGTATGACCACCCTAACCATAATGAAAGCGGTGAATCTACCACTTTGCATTATTACATAAATGTTATCGTGTTGCATGAAATGAAGAACTACAAATAAATGCACTGAGCTGTTCAAACAAAATATATATGGTCTTTACAAGATCATGTCAGAACGATGAAGAGCGATGATGCACAGCAGTCTATGCTGACCTCTTGGGCTTATTCGTCAGCCTAGTGAAGAAGTCAAGATTATGGGACAAAAAGTTTGTAGGATGCCTTTGAGACTGATGAGCTATGGAATACTTGTAATACTTATTCCTTCTTTGCTTTAGGCAGAGAATATGTTGCAGTTCTAACTACATGCATGCTGTGAGCTGTCTACCGGAAATAAGTTTATATTTTGTGAACTTTGTAATTACAACTCATATAAAGCAAGTATGCACATGAAGAATGTAGCTTTCTTTTTATTCTCCTTGAAACACACCCTGCTTTACATTTATACTTTGTCAGTTATTCAAGTAAAGTTGCAGCATACAATATATAAACATATCAAGTGGATGGTATAAAGCTGCAATACCAGACAAAGCCTATGGACAGGAGTAGCAGTGTTTCAGAAAAAAGAAGGTTCTTTCTTTACCTTATTAAGTTCAGAAGTTCAGTGTA